>NW_026844365.1:10491181-11157379 GCF_029955315.1 Cylas formicarius
ACAGGTAGGATCATGAAGATCCTTCAATATTTTGTTGCACCAGGTATTTAGCTTAGCCTAGAATTCTTTTGAAAAATTATTATTTTTAAAAAAGGCGCGCGCTAGATCAGTTGCCGTTTCAGCGATATTTCCTTGTTTCCCGTGTCGGAGTTTATCTCTTTTCTTTTGTGCATATTCTTGTTTTAATTAAATCTTGATTATCTTTTTATGCCAATTTTGACGATCATCTAATTTTTTTGTAACTAAAATTAATTCAATAGAAACAATTAAGGCGAGATGATGCCCGGCAGCTGTTATATTAGGTATGAAAAAGTCAATTTGGATGAAGGAGATGCTTCTTTTGTCCCGACAATGTACAAGAATAAACCTGTCTAACCATAGCAAAATGGGGCCCAAAACTGTGACACTAGGCGAGAATATGCGTTATTTGGAAGTTAAATTTTAAAAATCCTTTGTAAAATATTCACGGGGAGGGTGTCAAGGCGTCAATTTTTATAAACATCGGAGGTCAGTGTCGGAGAAATAAGGGTTCTACCCTTTTCTCCTCGTCTCTTTTTAACTCCGTTTTGAGTAATTTGTAATAATTTGAGAAAAAAAAATTCAGTACCCGAAAAATGGACACACATTTGCAAGCAAAACAAAAAAAATAGGATACAAAAAAAAAACTATAAAATATAGGCGCCAATGCAGGCAATAGTTTAAATACGGGAAGTTACATTTTTAAACATAAATTCAGATTTTCGGTGGCAATATAACTCTATTTTTCGTGTTTGTTAAGATTTATATACATAATATCAAACCAGGCTTTGGAAACGTCTGGTTAAGGCCACAGGCCATTAGCTTCTAAATAAACGCGAGATATCATGAAAACCGAAAAAGTTTGAATGGAATCTAACGTTTCCTTTTGTTTCTCAAAAATAGTAATTAAGCGGAAAAGTACTCGTAGTATATTGATTAATTGTAGAAATGTCTCATTTTCTACAAAACAACTTAAGTTAAATAAAATGCAAATTAAATTATTATAAATTACCGCTTTGTTGTATTCGCTATTTACTATGCCCCAACCTACGACGACACTGGAGGGTAGCTTAAAATTTGACCTGCTTGGTTTACCTGCCTTTCGTAGGAATGCGGGTTGTTTCACGTGTCAGTCGAAGTTTAAAGAAGTGTTGGTGTTAAGGGTTCGTTTCTGTTATACGCGTTTGTTGCTTAATGCAATATCGCCAACGAGTTTAAGTTTTGTGTTCAATGTGTGTTTCATATACGGATAAATAAAACAAAAAAGACTGGAAAAAGATAGGTAAGAAGCTTTCGGAATTGCGACTTTAATGAGTAACCGCGTAACATTTTGACCTAGTATTATGTATATGTTCGACGAGGTTTCTATACTTAATTAAAAAAAAATTGGGGAGTGATCAAAGGAGGCTGAGGTCGGAGATACGGATCTTGGTTAGTATCAATTTTTGTTTAATAAAACAACCAAAAATGCTCGCTTACGTTTTTGAAGTAGGTAAAAAGGAAACAGAATTTTAATAGAAATAACGCACGATATATCTCCCAAAAAATTCAGCCATATGAACAAGGCGAAGAAGTTAAGCAGATAAAATTTTACAAGATTTTTGGGGGGCCAAGTGTAAATTCGGATTGTGGAAAGTAACAGATAGAGAGAATGAGTGACCTATATAGAAAAAGAGAGACAGAAAGGTAGATTTATTTAAACGTTTCTCAATCATCCACCCATCGGAGATAATAAATAACATTCGCTAGTTTTTTTTTTGCATGTATTGAGTTAAGTTCGGTATAGAAATATATCAATAGTAACAATTTAAATATGGTAATTTTTGGGGATTGTTATACGTCCGCCAGCGTATTAAAAATATGGTTTTAGGGGTTAGAACTTTTAAGTTTCAAGAAAAAAAAACTCATGTTGAAATTTTTGTATTCGGAAGCTTCTGTTGTTTATTAATTTATAGACACTGGAAAATATAATAATAAAACATCCTACAGTTGACATACGTGTCCTCTTAAACTCGAAAAGAGCTAATTTATCTTAGAAGAGTACGTATTTTTGGTAAAATAGATATTTTTTATATTAAATATTTGACCGATCGATGTAATTCGTCAAGCAGAAACCGAAAAGAAAAGTGACGCTTGTGGTGTTTGCTGACAATCCGACCCTGCTTCGTGTACAAATGCAATGACATTTCGGCAGGGCTATAGGCTACGAAACCTTTCAAACTCGAAAAGGACGAACTGTTTTAAAGAAAAAAGGTACTTCATTTTTGGTAAAAGTAATAGATAATTTTTTTTTTCGCTAAATATTCCACAGATCGATGTAACTCGTCAAGCAGAATCCGAGAAGAAAAGTGACCGGGGGTGCTGTTTGCTTACAATCCGACCCTGCTTCGTGTACAAATGCAATGCCATTTCGGCAGGGATATAGGCTACGAAACCATTCGAACTCGAAAAGGCGCTACTAATTTTGAATAGGTACTTAATATTGGGTAAAAGTAATAGATAAGATTTTTTTTTAATTAAAATATTTGACAGATCATGGTAACTCGTCAAGCGGAATCCGAGAAGAAAAATGACGGATGTGCTGTTTGCTGATAGTCCAGAACGGCTTCGTGTACAAATGCATGGCGGGGAGACCAGAAAGTTTTCGAAAATGCGTGAGTGGAAGTCTGCGTTGGACGAATTTTGAAAATATCTGAAGGTTTAACGAATTTTGGAGAATTCGACAGAGCTACAGACTACGAAACCTTTCGAAACGAACACACGTGTCCTGTTGAACTTGAAAAAGACGAAATTATTTTTAAAAAGGTATATTGTTGCTAAATAATAGATTTTTTTTAATTAAAATATTTGACAGATCATGGTAACTCGTGAAGCAACATCTCAGAATTGAATCGGGGAACGAGGAATCAAAAAAAGATTAACAATTTGGATCATTTTGGAAGATACATACGCCGCGCTTTTCAAAGCGGACAGACGTGCCCTTGTCCAACTGAAACGAACACACGTGTCCTGTTAAACTTGAAAAAAGACGAAATTATTTTTAAAAAGGTATATTGTTGCTAAATAATAGATTTTTTTTTAATTAAAATATTTGACAGATCATGGTAACTCGTGAAGCAACATCTCAGAATTGAATCGGCGAGTTGTGTATTTGCTGGCAATCCGAGCCTGCTTGGATCATTTTGGAAGATACATACGCCTGCGCTTTTCAAAGCGGACAGACGTGCCCGTGTCCAACTTGACAAAGGCGGAATTATTTTAGGGAAGGTATATTATTTGTAAAAAAAAATATACAATTTTTAAGTAACATATTTGACAGACCATGGCAACTAGTAAAGCAGAATCCGAGAATTCAATCGGCGGCTGTATGTTGACTGACAAGAATATAATTGCTGTTAATCCGGCCCTGCTTCTTGTACAAATGCATAGTGGGGAGACATGAACATTTTTCGAAATTACGGCCCTATCCTCTTGGGATTCTACGTTGGACAAATTCTGAAAACGACCCAGAAATATAATTGGTGAGAAAATAGTTTTTTTTTGTTGTGTTAACAGATAACAATTTTTTTATTTTGGAAATAAGGGGTTTCAGTGTGTACTGGTATTAGTGAATCAATTTAAAGACCTCAGCATCTCTAAACCCGCATCTTGAGACGCGTTAACGATCCGGGTCGAGTTACGTCGCGTAATTGTGTCACTTTTTTAATTAAAAAAATGAAAGAGATGTACCTACCATACTTTAGAAACCCCTACTCCCCTTTGGAGGTGATGAAATAAGTTTTGGCATAAAATATAAGTTCCTCGTATTACTTTGATATAAGTATAAGTCTTGCCTGTTTTTTTTTTAAAGGAGGTTCAAACCCGTGCGAGGTGAGGTTTGATATATGAAACAGACCAGTCATGGGGACACGAGATATGGAAAGTTTCAGCGTAGTCGTCGCCACATTGCTGCCAACACTGCATATATAAGGAATCACGAACCATTCAGGTAAAATTTTGAAAACACATATTTATGGCAATATAGAACCTCTCTTTTTTTTAACAGGAATATTGAGACTTAGACCAGTATCTTTTTAAGTAGGCATGTGGGGTAAAGAAGACGCAGAAGCTTCAGTCGGGTACCATCGGTAACGTAGGCGATTGATATATTTCCACCACTACATATGTTGGATTGGAATTTCCCATTTGATGCTTTGACTGACTAAATGAGGAAACTTGGAGGTAAGCTCTTACGGAATTCTATCGAAATATGTTTAGTAACATATTGGTGCGTTACTCTGTCTTCCAGTCAGTTTCACATAAACTTTGCACGTATTATAAAAATGCCACCTACTTTTTTTTGTGTTAATATTATTGAAAGTAGTAGCTGGTAGCTGTACTCGTAAGCCCAGAGAGTCTCTGTTTTGAACATAATACACAAAATGGGGCGTTCAAAAACAATAGACTGCATGCCTTTTAGAGTCGGCGTAAACTATGGTCATATACCCCTGATCAAATTCAAAACTACAAAATCGTTGTGTCTCTGCATTAAAAATAATAGTAAAATTTATTGTAGGCACCTAGTAGAGTATCGAAAATTTCCATTTTTAGTGCCAAATTGGTTACTCCAGTAAATTCCAACTGTTCTAATTTTTTTTTAATAATTTATGATGTTAGTGAGTTTCATTGCGATTATTTGTTACTTAAATTTTCTGCGTATTAAACCTTAATTAACAATACGCTATTCGTTAACGCATGTAGAATTAATGACGCTGACTGACCTGATTTTGTCCAGGGGGGCGTAGTACGGTAGTTTGTACTGTGATGTTTGGTAGTTTGGCAGTGAGCTCTCATTTATGAAACTGGGGAATGTTTCGTTATCTTCAAATCCTAAACACGTATCAATAGAATTATATTTTTAAAATATTGATTAGGACATGTACTAAGTAACTAAATGCTCTAGCGAAAATATTCACACATATTGCGGAAAACGTACAAATTTAAATTAGAGAAAATTAACTATTTTTAGAGGTTGGTTTTTCAAAAAGGTGGGGATTTAGTTAAAGAACAGATAGAGACTAAAGGGAAGCTCTATGAGAAAAGTTAGAATTAAAAAGTCGATGTTTTCGTGTCATAGCGAAAGATGGATTATTATTAAAAATAATACTTGCATTAATTGTTGTCACCATTTGTGAAAAATATGGAAAATATCCTCTAGGTTCGCATACCTTTTTTTTAATTTTTTTAAGGTGGCTAACAAAATACACAGACAGAAAAGTTTAGATCCTGTTCGTTAATGTAGCGCATAGAAAAAAATTAGAAAAGAGAACGTTTCGTGTATGGCATACGTAGTTAGTACGGAATATTAATCTGAAGGCTGCAAGACAGTGAAAGAGTGATGCGCTTAAGTGTGGTTCAGAGAGGTTATTTGGGCTGTAGAAGTTTTTCTTTGAACAGGGTTCAAATAGCGTCTCCTAGAGCGTTAGCGGAGAAGAGTATTACAGTATTTAATATAAGCGTTCAGATTTCATTATTGTTGAGATTGCATAGAAACACACTTTCATGTAGTAGTCGCAGCAGCTTTAAAGTATATGACTTTTTAGTTAAGATGCCTTTCGAGTTTGCTTTATGGCTTGATAGGAAATTAAAGGGTAGATACAGATAAGTTACGAAAAAAAAAAGTATGTACACTATCCTCAAAGATCAGCAATAAATAAAAGAAATTGATGAAATAGTAAAGTTGACTGCAATATCTTAAAATCATCAAAAAGATAGATAAATTAATTTTGAAAATATTAAATAATAAAAATAGCAAAGAAAATCAAAATCATCAATAAGGTAGATAAATTAATTTTGTAAATATTAGATAATAAAAATAAAATTATAATAGCAAAGAAAGCCTACCACGGCCACATACACATAATATTTTCGACATATGAACTTTTCCCAGATAAATAGTCAAATATTTCACGATACCTTAAAACAGAAGCATGCGGAAATATGTATGAAGTTAACGCACGGTAGATGGCTTAGTAAATTAAAAAGGTATATGGTTTCTAATATCCTACTTTATTAATGAAAATTTTAACCAGCTTTTTGTTTTGCAGATATTATTGGTGGTGCCTGCCAGCTTCCAGTTCCGAGAAAAGAAATCCGACACTTTTCGTCTTTATTTCCCCTGTCCTTTGTGCGCAATAAAAGTACAGTTTGTACCCGCGAGGGTACACATTCGCAGAATTATATGTTTTTAAAATAAATGTTTTGGTCAATATTCACTAGGTGGGTTACCTTATTAAAGAAAATCTTATTCCAAGAGGGGACACTAGTTTACATTCGAACCGCTAGAGGGTGCAGATGGTCACGAGAACAATATGATCAAGTCTCATTGACGCCATTGCTTTTCATACGGGTGGGAAAATATCTGGGCTCTGATTGGCTTCGCCGCAATCGCAAACTAGAGGTGGGGAGATTGATTAAACCCCATTGGTGCTTGCTTATCCAATGGGAGCCAGTTTCAAGGGATTATGGGTAAAGGGGGAGGAGCTAGAGAGTCGTGGGGAAGGAGGACACGCCCACAAAAGGGAGAGGAGTGGGATTGTCCCCAAACATACATATATCTACTGTCCGGGTTCATTTTGGACCGAAACGGCTGTGTCGAATTCGATCAGGAAGCGAGAGTTTTGCAAAATCTCACCCTCGCGAGTGTTTTTAAAAATGTGATGTACTCAGTAAATGTTGTTATCTATGTTTGATCGATCAGTAACCAGTTTTGCAATGAAATAGGAATTAGGAATATATTGTGTCTTTTTATATTAAATTTTAATTTTATGTGCGCGTTTTAAAGAAATTTCATTCATCAAAATATGTTCCTAACATTTAACGGATATAACCTATTCTACACAATCATCATCGTGTGCGCAGCCATATTGAGAAACATTTAACGCCCATTGACAGATGGTGCCTTTTCACATTTGAGTTTTGTCTGCATTTATTAATTTTTGTAATTGATTGGATTGATAATTGATTTATTTATAGCATATTTCTACCATACGGTTATATAGATTTGCGATATTTTGGTTAGTTGACAAATGGCATGTTTATTCAAAATTTAAAACCTAAATTATAAATTAGTCAATATTGCTGCTGAAAATCTGCTGAGTTCAGTATTGTTCCTTTTGAAGATATTCCTTCGCCAACTAAACGTCCACTGTACCTATACATATTATATAATAATTTAACAATAGAAAGATTAGAATAAATTATGTTCCATTATACTTTGCTTTTGTTTACTTCGATGTGAGGCGTGAGTGGAATGCGATACTTTGTAAATTTTTAGCACAAGAGCGAAGAATGTTGTGCAGATTTCATCATTTACGATGCCGGCATCCACCTTTTTTTCGCGATTTTCCCACTGTTTTTTGGACAATTTATTTTGTGCTACATTAAGAAATGTAGCAAGTATCTTAAATTTGCAGCTATCGGCTTCAAATTTTGGAAACAGGAAGAAGTCTACACCCACATTTAAATGGTTGAAACTCGGCGCCATCCAATGTCGAATGTCAAATGAAATTTGAAAAATTTGTTTGGGTTATTTCGTCGTATTTTCTCGAAAACTGTTAATCCGACTGGCAAAATTCTTTAACCAGCAGACGCGGAAGATCCGGTGCTATAACTTTTATTTTACGCATTTTTCTGATTGTGTATATGGTTTTTCAATTATAGACAAAAATCTGGGAGACTCTGAAAACTGTTGTTCTCTTTCTTATTCCCCGAAAGTCAAAATTTATAGAAAATATGGCTAAATGGTTCAAACAGTATTATAGGCTGAATCAAGAGCTACAATTTTTTATATTTACGGCTTTCGTCTATCCCGTATCCTGCTCGAGATATTTAAAAAATCGATATGAAAATCGCACTCAATGTAGACGCTATGACATTATTCACTATTACGCCGTACTGCATAGTTTCAAAAAACTTGAAAACCATTTACTCTACAGGAAAAATTCGTGAACCAGGAAACGTGGAAGATCCAGGGCTATAAACTTTAATTCAAACATTTTGTTAATTATATACAGGGTTTGTTATTTTTCAGTAAGAATTCTAAAAAGTCCGGAAAATTTTCTTTTTTGTGAGTAAATTATTGGCTGTAAATGAAAAACTGTAAAAGGTGGCATAATTTGCCACAATTTTTTGATTCACAGTTAATGTGTATTATACAGGGAAAATTTTCTTTTTTGTGGGTAAATTATTGGCTGTAAATGAAAAACTGTAAAAGGTGGCATAATTTGCCACAATTTTTTGATTTACAGTTAATGTGTATTATACAGGGTGCGCTAGATATTTGAATAAATATATTATTGTAAATCGCTATTACTGGTACAAATTCATATATTTACCAAAGTTTGCCATGATTTTGAATTTCGGCCACCATGAAAGGCACAATACCGGAATTTCTATTTTTTAACAACTTAAAGTTATTTGTTAATGACAGTCATGACTAGCTGTTAGAAACTCCACTATGAAATAATAAACTAACAAATTTGAATGAATTTCAAAATGTGTATTGGAACTTCGTCCAGTAGGTGCGGATATTTGTCAATAGTTGTTTGGCAAGATTTAATTTAAATAACACGCTTCATTCAATTACAGAAAAATACGACTTACGCACGAAGTAAAACCGCATTAAAAACAAAATTCAGAACGTATGTGACGATCGGCAAATGTCGTTATACAGTCCCTGTAGCGCAGAGGATAGCGCGTTGGACTTCTAATCCAAAGGTCGTGGGTTCGATCCCCACCAGGGATGCGTGTTGGCTGAACTTTTTTTTCCCTGCACCGCCAAAAAAAATAGTTTCGCGTAGGCTCGCGTCGGATTCCGAGCTGGCCTCGCAATTGCGTCGAGTTCACGCCAAATTGCCGCTTCATATTCATGAGAACGCGCGAAATGATACGCCATTAGGTGTAATCGTATAAATGTTTAATTAAAATAAACAGCTCAATTATTTCGCGTATATGCGCCGTGCGGATTTAAATATTTAAACGCCTCTTAGCCAGGTGTATTTTGTAAGTCATTATCGTGATGTTTGAACAACGTCGTAAACTAATATTTAAAGGAAACGTTCGTAATCATCCTGCGCCGCTCCCCCCTGCGAAAACCCACCGAAGTGCCTAAAATATATTGCCTAGACACAATAGACACGTGTCCTGGCGTTCCCAGACTGCGATGGACAATAAGTGGCGTATACGAGGCGTTGAGACGCCTCACCATCCCGACAAGAACGTTAGATCAGTGTCAGGCCAATTATATCGCGCTAATCAGTGGCGTAGGAAAAGGAGGATACTGTCGTTGAGAATACTAATATCCCAATTACCTGTATGGAATATCTTTCAAAACAACAAATAACTACTGCTCGAGGCCTTTAACATAAAAATCAACAAAATAACACTAGGATAGTTTACACTTTCCCACCTTGAGACTTCGGAAACTTCGAAAGTAAGCAATGACTGATATTCTCTTCATAATGATCGTTTCCAGAATTTCTTTTTTAAATATCTTCTACATTGGATTCAAATAATTCTAAATAAATTTTAGATTGTTTCGAGAATTGTTCCAGAAGAGGTTTTTAATTTTACTTAACCAATTGTTTTCTCTTCTTATCTCAGTTGATGCAGTAGATTTTGGAACATTATGTATTTAAGTCTTCCTCTAAAAGTTTTACATTACTGAAACATATTATATTACTATTAAACATGTTGATTATCTACAATTAAAGACATTTGTTTAGTTGAAACATACAAATTCTTGTCAAAAGAGATTCCACGGTCTTCGCAATTTTTCCTTACCATCTTACCAATCAAGTGCTTATTCTGAGAAAACCACCTTTTCTTGTTCATGTTCCTGTCTCAACAGCGCTTCCTTATTCCATTAGTTTTGCTACAATGTTGTTCAGGTCTTATTTATGTCTGTGTATGTCTTTGACGGACGTAACGACAGATCAACTATTTAATATTATTTCGCAGGTCTTTATAATTGATCAATATTCATAAACTTAAAGGATTTGGTAGATTCTTCTCAAGATAATATTGGTTTGGCCATATTTAGGTCACGATATCCTTTTATCTGCAAGAGCTCAAGAGATTGCCATATTTCAAATGTATAACTTGTTTTCGCGAAAGTACGCTTCTAGAAACATACACAGTTAAATTGTAAACTGTCATCAGTAGTAAGAATTAGGATGGCGGTTTTACTTCAAAGAATCAACATAAAGCGTTCCTATAACTGATAAATAACGAGGATAAATTGTGGAAAGCAAGTTGCTACACTTTGAAATTTACTCCAAGTCCAACTGTTCTCTATCCAGCGACGTGAAATATTTAAGGTTAAGAAGTGCCGCCTTAAATTCTATGTACCGTATCGAAAAAATGTTTCCCCTTCCGTGACCTTATATTGACTGGTAACATTTTTTGTGTTTTTGGGAAAAAGAAAGTCACTGGAGACTCAACAATTTATTTTCTTACAATATAATAAATTTTTGGAAAATCCTGAAGGTTTCTCAGTAGAGCGAAATAACCATCAGACCCCTAGCGGATTATCTAAACCCACACGCCACTGATCGGATCGCGCGGGCTTAACCAGGAACTCCAAAAATCCGCTCGTTTCGCCATCGTCAATCCAAAAATACGGTTAAATCTGGCACTTCGCGCTACGGCAGACCGCTAGACGCAAAAATCTGATTGCCAGACATAAATCGCAAGCTCGTGCGCGGAAGTTCTAATAATATTTCTGGTACCTGCGAGCCGACGTCGGCGGCGGAGGCGATTTCACACCCCACAGATAAAATCGGAAACTCACGATCTCGACGAATTGCCTAAAAGTTATTTAATCCGTTCATCTGAGCCGTCCGATTTTCGACCTATCAGTATTTTGCTAACTATGTCCAAGGTTTTTGGGAAAATTTTAGACATTCCAATAACTTTTTTCAATAAAACGAAACAATATATACATATATAGCGACGTTTCGATATCCTCCGATGCGACCTATCCGTTTTCTTGCTGGTCTTTTCTTCTTCTGTTTGTTGTCATCACTATCTTTGGCCATCTTTCAAGGTTCATCCTCCTTAAGTGGCCATAACACAAGAGTTGTTTTGTATTACTGATTTCCTCATTATTTATTTGTTCTATTCTTGATGTTTTACGCACTCCACGTCCATCCATTTCTTTTCCCAGTTGCAAACACTTCACGAAGATAGTCATTTTTGGTTGGTAACCTGATTTTATACGTTATATTGAATTTAGTGTACTTATCGGCATTTTCTCTATTATAGAGTTCTATATTTGTTCTTCCTTCTTCCAAAGTATTTTTTAGTTTTTCTTCTATGCGGTAGGGCTTTTGATAAGATAAATCATAAACCTTTCTTGTAAAACTTGATTGTTCTATTTAACCCCTTAAACAAGCATACCTGCTTAAGCCCGGTGTTCTTTTCTTCACTCCTTGGTTTGGAATGCATGAAAGACTCAATTCTCTTCAATTTAATTTTTAAAATTCAACTGAGCAACAAATCTCTTTCATTAACCAACAGCGTAGACATTAAAGGATAGCTCCAATAAATGTTATAATAAAATGTCTTTTTAAAAGATTATTATTAAGGGTTAATCCTGTAAATAATGGATATCAATGAATAAATCCAGCAATAATTGATAAAACATAGTAAAAATGGGCTACAACATGTTGGCTAGGATTATTCCAGTTAGCCTTTCAAAGTTCAGTTCAAAGTTTAATTTAGTTACATAATGAGTGGCTAATCATTTAAAAATTTTAATTCCAGTTGGAATAGCAATAACTATAGTAGCGGAAGTAAAATATGCTTGGATATCAACATCTATTCCAATAGTAAATATATAGTATGTTCAAACTAAAAACCCTAAAAGTCCAATAGCTATTATTGCATAAATCATTTCTAAAGTTCCGAAAGTTTCTTTTTTATTTCTTTCTTGAAAAACAATATGAAAAATTATTTCAAATACTGGAAGAATTAAAATATAGATTTCAGGGTCACCGAAAAATCAAAATAGGTGCTGGTATAAAATTGAATCCCCCCCTCCTATTGGATCAAAGAATGAAGCATTAATATTTCGGTCAGTTGATAATATAGTCATAGCCCCTGCAAGGACCGGTAGAGAAAGAAGGAGTAATAGTGCCCTACAGCCCAAGTAAAAAGAGAAACTTGATCTGTAGGTACATTATGAGGTCGTATATTGATAATTGTAGAGATAAAATTTGTTGCTTATATAATTGAAGAGATACCGGCTAGGTGCAGTCTAAAAATTGCTAAATCAACTGATCTACCTCTGTGAGCCATGTTAGATGCTAAATGATTTTTCTAATTAGTAGGAAAGTTAAAGATCAGTTACCGAATCGTGCGATTATAATAGGTATTAGTATAAAAAAAATTACAATCAATGCATGGGCTGTAACTATTACATTAAAAATTTGATCGTCTCCAATTAAAGACTGACGATTTCTTAATTCAGTTCGAATAATAAAACTTAAAGAAGTACCCACTAATCCAAATCATAATCCTATAATGAAGTATAATGTACCAATATTTTTGTGATTAGTTGAGTAGAGTCATTTATTCGGTAAATTTAATAAAGTTTCTGAATTTTAGGTGATGAATTGTAAATTCAATTATAAATATACATATGATATTTCTTTATTAAAATATATATTCTATAAAGATAGGATTTGCAAGCTTAAAGGAAAGTTATTTATAGTTTACAAGAATTAGAAATAACTCTATTATTAACCTTGAAGGTTAAAATTTTTTTAACTTAAATTCTTTAATTGAAAAATAAAGTTAAAAAGATTATTAGTCCTATTAATGGAATAATATTAGTTGAATAAATAGATAAATTAAATTTAAAAGGATATTTCATTGGATAGAAAATTATTTCTGTATGATTAATCATTAAAATAGGAAGAGTAATACGTATATAAGTAAAAATTATAATTATGGCAATAATTATAATGAGCAAACTTAGTATAAAAAAAGTATTATTAATTAAATTATTAATAATTAGTCATTTGGGGAAAAATCCAAAAAACGGGGGTAATCCACTTAGGGATAAAAAATTTAGTGAGAAAATAAATTTAAAATATTTAAATTTATTTAAAGAATGGAATAATTGAGTTAAAGTATAAGTATTATTAATATTTAAAATTATATATAATATAATAATATAATAAATTATATATATAATAAAATATATAACAAAAATTTGTATATTTATTAATCTAGCAATTAATCAACTTATATGATTAATAGAAGAATAAGCTAAGATTTTTCGAAAGTTAATTTGATTTAGAGATTGGATTCTTCCAATTATTGATGACCAAAGAATAATCATAGATATAAATAAAGTAATAGAAAAATTATAGCAAATAATAATTAAAGCAGCAATTTTTTGTCATGTTATTAAAATTAATGAATTGATTCAATTTAATCCCATTATAATTTCAGGAAATCAAAAATGAAAGGGGGCTGCTCCTAGTTTTGTAAAGAGCGAGCATTTGAACGTAATTATTAAAATATTATTATTGAAGAATAGAAGGTTAATATGTAGATTAAGAATAATCCTAAAAAGTAGAATATTTGAGGCTAGAGCATGAACAATAAAATATTTTAATGCTCTTTCCGAGGGAAAAATATTTTTAGCATTAATTATTAATGGAATAAATGATATTATATTAATTTCTAGTCCTATTCATATTGAGATATCAATAGCACGTAAAAAATCTAACCCAAAACAGTTTATATAAATTAAGGCATTTGTATCAAAACAATGAATTCTTTGCTGTAATAACATAAAGTTGAGAATTTACGAGGTGATTACTGAGCGCTAAACTAACCAAAACTAACCAACATTGCCCAATATTTGGAATCCGAACCCAGAGTCGACTCCCGACGGATGGGCTAGCTCAGCAAGTTGACACAACATCTACGAATCGCGTACAGATAAGAACAAAAAAACAAACGACACGTTCCGGCATTAAAAAGAGATTATAATAAATACCGAGAACAGTTTCGTTCTTAGAAAAACCAATACAATTAGTTCGTCGTACGAGACGCTACTAGTTAACATCCAAATGAGTGGGAGACTCATAATTACAAACGTCTGAAAAACAAAAGCAACGAAAAAACAGTATGGGTGCGTTTGGTGCCACGCTACAGGTTGCTCCCGTCCACAGGGGCGCACTCAGCGCAACGCCCCTAGCTACCGCACCTAAGAAACGTTGGGACTCGCAGTGGCTGATGAACTTGCAGATACCAAGACTCTTCATTGCATCATTAGTTATTTTAATCATCTTTGAGTAAATGTTCTATTTTCCATCTTTTTAAGATGGCCTCTCTTGTCGCGTAGAAGACAAGATAGCAAGATACTTTTTCTAATAAACTATTTTTATTTAGGTAGCAGAATTTATGGATAGTGCAGGAGACGCATCAAATGCATTCAGTGACTTTTACGATGCCGAAAATATACAGAAAATTGTCACAATAGAAATTAATAATATATTTTATAAGCCCCATTGACACATTAAAAATAACAAAATTCGTCTTTTTTTTTTGCATACGATTTGTTAAGGAGAAATTCACCTGTGCTGTGATTTAAATCATATATTACGAATCAGTCATATAATCATAGCCCTGAAAATATTTCTTTCTCTTTTTTATGGTCAACAATTCGTTGTAAGATTGTAAGCGATCTTAGCCTCCTTGTTTTTTCTTTTGCATCTCTGTAAATTCTATTCTTGAACATATAGCTGCAGAAGAGGAGTTGCTTTAGTTTTTCGAACAACTCCTTTCGTCAGTGCAAAAACCTAAACCAAAACACGTCCTAGAAACCTGAGGAGGTCCGTTCTCTCCATTATTATCTTTATATTACGCAAATTCTAGAACTCGGTCGGTAAAATTAAGGGTCAATCACTATGTCATTAAGAAAAGACGAAGATATATTTATTTGTTTATTTAAAACTTAACCGATCGTAAATCAGGATAACAAAATGGGAAGGGTAAATTAATTTTAATATTGTATCACTAGTTAATGACCCTTGGACTAAACTAACCTATTAATTTTCCTAGTAAATTATGTAAATTCTATTCTGGAACTCATTTTTATTCTCGAAACCAAAGCACCAAGCGTTTAAAAAAGGTTGTTGCTCATCTGATGCTTCGCGGGCTCGAAGGGAAGGACATCGCCCGCCGAGAAGTACAGAGCTGAACCCGCGAGATCGGCCCTGCACGAGAGAAACCGGGGCGGCGGCGGCCGTCCTTGCGCCGGCTCTTCTTGATTACACTTTGATTATTGTGATTAGGCCTCCAGAGCGATTATCTGCGTAGAACAGAGTCGATGGATGGCAACGGACCCTCGGGCACTCGGAATATAGGCGTGCCGCGCCTCGATAGTGGGTGGGTAACAGCCTCAAATTCGATGAGCGACCTCTGGTTCAATCACTCGAGAATTACTACCAAGCCCCACTGGCTAGGACTACGTTAATTTTTTGGATAGAACGGCTTTTAAATATGGAGTAGGCCATTAGTACGCATAGTATATTAGAATGTAATATTCATATAATGAATGAAGCATTGACCATTGGCATTGGCAATTTGCATAGATCTAGTCTCATTTATTTACCCAAAGCAATTTCTCGTCTGGTTCTAGTCCAAGTCTAAGTAAACTCGAGTGGTTCTCTTCCAGAATTATCTTCTAATAGTCCTCTACGAAATCCATAGCGAAAATGTGGCTACATTGTGAGGGCAAATATCGTTAAATAGTCTTCTTTCGAGTTTAATATAATTTTTCTGCTCCCGTCTGTAAAATACCTAATTACACACTGATCTAGCGTGCGGGAAGCGTCACTTTTCCAAGTCAGTTTCGTTTCCCACGGATCCGAGTCAGTTCGGACATTTCCGGGATTTACCGCACGGGTTTGGGAGCAATCGGATGTTTCGGAGATATTTCTCACGGTTTGAATTTTGACGTTGGTCGATTCTAATGGTCATGTCCATGAATTTATTTGTGTTGTTTTGCGAAAATGTACCCAAAAACTAACGGTCGTAGAAAAAGTATAGTATGCAACACGTTCGGTAAACTTTTTAACTCACTCGTTTATTAAACACTCGCTCCGCTGCACTCCGCTGCGCTCCGCTCATGTCAAATTAACTCGCAAGTCAAATGCCGTTTACCGCAATTGTTGCATAATATACTATAATCAATCTAACTTATAATACAAGTAAACCCAAATACTCTTTAGTAGAAATGTTTTTAAAATAGTTATCATTTGTTGATAAATAACACTAAGGAAACACCAACGAAGTACTTTTTGTCACAGAAATTTTAAATCATTGGCTTTATATAATTATTGAATAATAAAATAGAAACAAAAGTTAAATTAATAAAAAATGAAGTCGTTAAATATTAAAAAGGAAAATTAAGATATTTTTATAGAGTTGTATCTTTTATTTTATTGGCATGTCAATGGAAATTTTTTGGTTTGTCGCATAATCTGGCGTAGTTTGTTCTAGTTTAGACTATATTTGTCACATTTCTGAGAATTAGCAGAGCATGATTTTTGGACCCTTCTTAATTAACCAGCTAATTGTTTAATCGACATTTAAACAGGTGCATTGAATTTGTATTTTTGATTTCAACTTGTAGTTCACCATGGATGTTTAGGATAAGATAGAAAAAAAATCTTTTTCCGAGTTTTGATTTTAAGTAGAGAACCTGTTGTATGTGTCTGGCTCTATAATTGTGTTCTATTATTTTTTAAGGTATATCGAAAAAAAAATTAGCATAGGTTATTTGCATTATCTGTCACTTCTAATGTTTTAAGTTATTCTAGCTGTCAAATGTCATTAAATTAGCGCAAAATGTAAAGTTCTCAAAATACATTTTTTAATGCTTCAAATTTTTAAAACCTTACAAGGCTACTTTGATTTTTTATTTGTTTTTTCAAGTTCTAGTGGGACATAAATATTAAATATTTATTTAGTGGAGACCGATTAACAATCAAGGGGGATAAACCTTTTTCAAAATTAACAATCACTTAAGCATTGCGGAAAAATCACATTCTGCTTTGTTTTTCAGTTTTTCCATAATTTTTCTTTGAACATTATGGCGGAAGCATTTGCGAAACAGTTTTCCGAAAAACACTGTCTGGCCTGAAACACTACCTTGCACATTTCATTTTGCAAAATTCTGTGAGCTCTTTTAGGCAGGTCCAAGTCTACGAAATCAAGGGCAACTTTTTTGCAACTTTTTTAGGTTAGGTACTTAAATTGGCGACCTATATTTATGGCATAAGTATATGCAGAGCAAATTAAACTACACCCAAAGATAAGGTGGCTATAACGAGTAAAGTTTACAAAAAATGGATAAAATTCAAACGTTAATAACAAGCTACGGCGACTTTTATGAAACTAAATAAATTGCTGACAACCCCCAGGTCTCTGATTAGTCTTGAGAGCGAGAATTGTGCTATGCAAATACTTCTTTCGGGTGTTTCAAGGGGAGGAAGCAATCATAGCAAATGAAACTGTTCTTTAACCTAAAGTTAGGTGTCAGCAAACACCTATAAATATATTGCCAACTGCCCTTAGGGGAACAACTGCACTAGTTTTGGATTTTAATTTTGTGTCGATCGTTTTTCTGTAGCTTCGACGACGATGCATTAAATTTCGATCAGTACCGGCATGGCCGCGTCTCTTTAGAGCCTAAAACCCACGCTCGTGTCCACTTAAGTGGGTTTTATTGACAACACGGCCTGTTTAAATATTGTGTTAGATATTAAAAGGCCTATTCTAAGAAGATAACAGTTCCCGTGCCTCGCATACCGTCCAGTCGAACGGGTCTAGGTGTTAATTTAATCAGTTTTTTGATTGATATTTAATACTGCCGTTTCTGTTTGTGCCGTACTTTGTCGAGGATACGCGGGGGAGAGCTATTTGTTGACTCTTCTTTTCAGTTGCACTCTTTTGACAGATTTGCTTTTATTAGAGAGCAATAAAATGTTGACGATTTAACTCTAAGATGCATTATCGATAAAGGCTCGCATTCAATAGTCCAATTTAAGTTTGTGCTAGGTAGTATAATGACTCGGACAGGACCGGGTCCGGCTAATTCGAAATGTTTGCAGACGGCAGAAATATGATGTTTTTTAGATAATAGAGACAACTGTTATAAAATAAATATAATCCCAAATACAATATGATTTCGTAGAAGCAATTCATCTGAATCTGACGAAGCCAATAACAATGTTATTGAAAGCAATATAAAAATGTGAAATGGTCTTCACATTCAAAATTCAATCTCAGCACTACAATAAAGTAGATAAGAAGGTAATAAAAAATCATATATTTACGTACATAGAACATAACAGTACAAATTGATTAAATTACAAAAAAAGTAACAGACCGTACCTAAGGTATTTATTTATACTCTAAAATGTTTAAAAAGTCTTTTATAGTGTAGAAAATCCGAGATAACAATAACACCTTTGTTTAAATTCGCCAAAAGTTCCATCCCCAATGATGATGCGATTTTTTATAAGAATTTACTGTTATGATTAATCTGGTAGATATTTCTTTTTTTTCAGATATTATATTCATGAATAATTAGAGTTATTGTGGATGAAAACTAGTAGGTTCAGTAAGAAGTATATACCGACTATTGTCAATAAACTGTGCCTTCTAAAGACCTTCCAACAGGATTCCCTGTATTTCAAATCGAAATTTAGATGAAGAATACTTGAGGAGAAGTGACTAGAGAATAATAACTGCTCTAATGGTACTAAGATTTACTGCTCGCTTTATTCCATTAAAAACAAAGAAATAATTACTTCTTTGGTGACCTCCACTTTGCTATTTTTCGTTTTCCTAACTTTAATTTTATAATTTAATAAATAATAATTGCTAATACTATTTACAAATCTTTTGTTGGCTTGTTCAGAGCTTAACTTAACAGTCCTCCCAGGCAATGTTCATGCCAATTCTTTACCTCCGCCCCCATGAAACAATATATAAGCAGAGACAGAATGCGAGTCAGTTTCGGTTAAGCTCACAAGAAGCAAATAGGATGCAGGAGAACCCCAGAATATTTGTAAATAGTATTACAGGTTCTTTGAAACGCAGTGTTTACTAAATTGTTATTTTATGTTCTCAGTGGTCGCTAAGTTATTAAGAAAGGCTATTTTATTTTTACAATTAACATAGATGGCGCCCAAAGTACCCAAAATGAAACACATGGGAAGATGTGTGTCCAAGTATATTAGTCTTGGCTTTTCGCGAATTGTCCCCCAATAAGTAATATAATAAGTAATAAGCAAGTATCTTTAAAAGGAATCTGCATGCCTACTTACGAATATTCTATATAAATTATATTGTTGACAGCTGAATGAAAGAGCAATGTAATGATTTTCAATCTCACCGTCCGGAGAATAGTGAACAAGATATGATAAGAAGAAAAACCTATTCCCTTATCAAAAACAGATTGTTTCTACTTTTCTACTAGAAGAAGATGAAACCAATATAATTATTAGCAGTGTCACCCTCCATAGAGTTATTTGTAGGCTGGGATTTAAATACCACAGAATTGCCAGAAATCAAATCATAATGAAATCGCACAGCTGGCGCACTTGGAGTCTTAATTACCTTCAGGAAATTAAAAAGTATAGATGTGGCATCCAAAAGATGGGTTGATTCCATTAAAAACTTTGAAGTCATTATTGATTATTTGTTTATATATTTATCAATCCAACTTACAATATAATGCTTCAAAGCAAAAAAGTTATATGTTTCATTAAAGTGAACCTACCAACCAACCAACCATCCTGTTGACTTCTTTAGCTTGACTGCAACCAGTTTCATAGGAGGAATCCAGAAGCTTAATTATAAGTATTACAGTAGCCGGTGGAAGTGTGTTTGAAAAAAAATAATAGTCGTTAAATGTTAAAAAGGAAAAGTTTCATTGTGGCAAATTAAAAAGGGTATAATGAAAAATACAGGAGTAACAAACGAAATGGAGCTAAGAAAGGAGACAGTGTTCCTAGGCCAAATCCAACTCCTGATCAGTAGAGTTTTCAATTCAACCTGGAGTTTTTTCTAGCTTCAAATCACCATATAAGTGGAATCCTGTTACGAATTCAGGTTCCTAGGCCAATATCCAACTCTTGGCCCGTAGAGTTTTCAATTCAACCTGGAATTTTTTATAGCTCCAAATCACCAGTTAAGTGGAATCCTGCTACGAATTCAGGTTCCTAGGCCAATATCCAACTCCTGATCAGTAGAGTTTTCAATTCAACCTGGAATTTTTTCTAGCTTAAAATCACCACATAAATGGAATCCTGCTACGAATTCAGGTTCCTAGGCCAATATCCAACTCCTGATCAGTAGAGTTTTCAATTCAACCTGGAATTTTTTATAGCTCCAAATCACCACTTAAGTGGAATCCTGCTACGAATTCAGGTTCCTAGGCCAATATCCAACTCCTGATCAGTAGAGTTTTCAATTTAACCTGGAATTTTTTCTAGCTCCAAGTAAGTAAGTGAACTAAAGAAAGAATGATAAAATTAAGATGTTTTTATAGATTTGATTTTATTTTATGATAATGATAATGAAATCGCACAGCTGGCGCACTTGGAGTTTTAATTACTTTCAGGAAATTAAAAAGTATAGATGTAGTATCCAAAAGATGGGTTTATTCCATTAAAAACTATGAAGTAATTATTGTTCGTTTGTTTATATATTTAATGTCGTATTTTCTATACCTTTTAATCATTATATTTTTAAAACACCTTAAAAGTCTGTCCCCGACGCTTTGTTATATAATACCGACTTGTTACCATCGACGAGTTATTTCGATAATTGTCTTCAAAAGCCAAGACGATATTCTTTGACACAGACCACAGATCAGAAGAAATTCGCAATTATCGTAAATCGAGGTAGTCAAAAACTCTATTGCGTGTAAAGCTTTTTGTGTCATTTTTTTCTGTTTTCTTTTTACTTAGCGATTCAGAATTATCTATTAAAATGGATCCCAAAAACTAAATGCGTTGTCGGTTTTAAAAGCACGATCGATCGTCCAGCCGTTAGTTGATCCACTCTGTATAATACCGAATCAGCGGTCATGGCGATGAAAAAATATTCTTTAAAATCGCGCCACCGGCGGCAATAATTCGAAACTCTATCGTACGTGTCGATCTGGCGTTATTTCTTTTTCGCATAAAATTACGTCGTTTTTTCCATTAGATCAGCGTAATAACGGATCTACGAACGACAAGTCTGCATATAACAAAGATATCATCTTCTCGCGTCCGCATCCTCCTTAGATGACAAGATGGCGGAATCGGATAACAGTGACTTACCGTAACCCCGGGTTAGGTTCGAGTCGCGTTGTCGCCGATGTCATCGGAATTTTTAAGTAAAATTGTCGCGTGCCTGGGCCCTGGAGGTTCCCAGATAGAGAAATAAAAGTGCCATCTTTCTGACCTCATTTTTTTTATGTCGCAGTGACCGACGACGTTCAGCCCATTATGGATATTTTTCGCCTGTTGCCACCAACATTTTTAGGGGTCACCTCAATTTAGTTATTGATTTAGTACTTTCGCAGATAACCTTACCTCCACACAAAGAGAAGAACTTATCGATAAACATGTAAAAAGAACAGAATAATACTGGCATACCAGTTTTTAAATATTACTTATGCCTATTTGGTATCAATCACACTTATACAAGGTGTTTCAAATTCGGCTCGCCATGTTTCATTTTTGCAGTGCTGAATAGCCTCTTTTTATCGATGTATCACAAGTTCTATTTGTGTTCTCGCAAATTCGAAGTTTAGACCAAAAACTTTTATTCCATAATAAGCTATGAATTTTCAAATCTGTCGATGACATTTTAATATCTAATGAAGAAAAATGGGTATGAGAAGAAGCTTGAACTGAGGTGGCTTTTAAATGATGAAAATCCATTTATCAAAATAAATAAGAACTAGAAGTTCAGATTTTCACTAAATTATATATTTTGACATGACAATTGTTTCGACAACACCGTGTCTTTATCAAATGTCACATTTGATAAACACACGGTGTTGTCGAAACAATTGTCATGTCAAAATATATAATTTCCTGAAAATCTGAACTATTATCTCAACAATGCTTATTAATGATTGAACAATTTTCACAAGACCATTTTCTTATTGCTGATGCTAAGCTAAGTCTATGTCTAGAAATAAAAAACCCTAAATATAAAGGACGCTATTTCCACCAACTTAACTCGGCCTATACCACTGGTAATATAAATATTTGATTGCAGCTTTTATTGTTGTCATTAGGCAAAAAAAAATTCAATGAAAACACGCCTGAGTTTGAGGCCACCTAACTCAGCCCTAGCTAAATCCAGCATTGAAAATGTGTCAAAAATGTGTGAAAAACAGTTATGTGTGCTTGAAATTAAGCTTCCTAATAGGTATTAAGATGTACCAGGTGTTTCATGTTCTCAGTCCCATGGTAACTCAGCCCAATAATATGCCGTAAAAAAGTTACCTTCGCCACTTCCGGAAATGTGGCAGAAAAAGCAAAAAACAAGGTTTTTATTTCTATCCACTAGCTAGTTTTGAAATTATAAGGAAATCTAGAAATACATTTTCACTTTTTGGACTTGATCTATATTAATTTTTCCAAACGACGCCATACTGCATTTTTGCAATTTTAGAACAGCTAACCGTTGCATCGCCGACAATGATAGATATAAAAAATATATTTTTCTACTCCCGACTGTAAAATGCCTAATTACACACCGGGAAGTGTCACTTTACCCTTTACAGTTTCGTTTTCCACGAATCCGACCCACTTCGGACATTTCCGGGGTTTTACCGCACGGGTTTGGCAGCAATCAGATGTTTTCGCCGATATTTCCCACGCTTTGAATTTTGACGTTTGTCAATTCTGACTGTCAGGTCAGTGAATGTATTCGCGTTGTTTTGCGAAAATATACTCAAAAAGTAACGGTCGTTGAAAAAGTATAGAATGCAACACGTTCGGTAAACTTTTTAACTCACTCGTTTATTATACACTCGCTCCGGTCAAATGAACTCGTGAGTCAAATACCGTTTACCCCAATATACTATAATTTATCAGCTATTCTGGAAGGCAATTAAAACCTTCTTCAAATATTATGTCCTATACCAAGATAATAAGGACAAAATCAAAGTTTCTGTAAAAATTCAATTATTTGACGTTTTTGTAGCGTTTAGGTAGCCTTAGGGTGCTATTGAAAATGTAGGAAATTTGACAGTTAATTAATATTGATTAGTTATTATTGACACATATATTGTGAAAATCTTCGAAAAAGTCATAATAAAATATAATTAATTATTATATGATGACACTATATTCCGGGATATCATCCGTTCACCACATTTTTCCATCCGTGAATCAATACGTGAGAACATATATATATATATATATATATATATATATATATATATATATATATATATATATATATATATATATATATATATATATATATATATATATATATATATATATATATATATATATATACATATGTTTTGTTTTAGTCCTTCACAGATGGAACTATGTGTATTGGTACATATATATATATATATATATATATATATATATATATATATATATATATATATATATATATATATATATATATATATATATATATATATATATATATATATATATATATATAGATATATTACATAATTTTTTCAACCAAATCGTAGGTTACGTCCCTTAGTGTTTTATGAGTACGCCATATATAGTACCAATACGGTTTTGGGCGAAATTCCGTGACACGGTTTCAAATCAGAGGACCACCGGCGTGACGGCAACGTAACTGTATCAATTAAACGAAGAAAAAATCGAAAGTTGTGAGATAATTGTGGGAGAGCAAAGGTGGGCGGTCCGCTCGGCCGGCGGCTTAGTTAAATATTTGGTTAATTATTTTTTATACGCACGAGCGTGACTTTTCATATTAGGTGATTATAGAAAATGACTTGTCGGTGCTTGATGGTAACTGGAGCTATAAGGGTCTTATCCGAACCCGCCATTTCTACGTGTTATTACTTTATTTGAGATAACCGAACCCAACGGAAAATATAATATGGCACGTGGTCGGCGATAGCAAAGGTTGTGCAAAGAGCGAATTAATATCACCGACTTTATCTTGAATACGGTTGTTAGAATGAGAATCAATAACGTCAAAGAAAACGCAGTCTTGTGGTCAACGCCATTCCTAACCAAGCACCGTTAAGGTGAAGAACTGTCAAATTTTTATCACGTTATTGAGGTTATGGTGCTTTGCTTTTGGTGGCTAAGTGGATTTTTATTTACCTCTCGGCTGCCTTTTGGGTTTTAGATGTAGTATTTAATATGAACTTCATTAAAATTAATATAAAACCGGGGTCTTAATGCGCATAATTAATAATATGTATATGAAATTTAGTAAGTCCCATTAAATTCATTAAGTTAGGAATAAATTAAAAGAGTGTCAAAAGATTTCATTTGTTTGTTTTGGTAGTTTGACGATCACTATGATTCTTCTGTTAAATTCTGTCCCAAATTAAATCCAAATTTCGAAAATAATGGTTGATTGATTTCTACGATATCTGTCTCTTTTTATATCTGTTGAGACCGCAGCTTTTACTAGTTCGTTGTTACTTCAAATAAACCACTACGTTGGGATAATAATTTATAGCATCCAGCAGTTTTTTTCATCTCATTACTTTCAAATTGGTTACTGTCTCTATCCATGAAATCCTCAATATTCTCCGGTACACCACTTCTCAAATAGCTGCAGTTTCTTCACCTGGGCTACTTTCAGTGACCAGGCTTCCATCCCACAGTGGTGTTTCCAGTTCAGGTCTAGATTTCGGGAACAGAAATTTGAATTTTTTGGGACCTGTCATTGTTTTAGTTCATGATTGTATTTGTACTCTCTTGTTCTTTCAATAGGTTCGTTCTTCACATACAAGCGTAGAATGTGTTTGTATATCATATATATAAAACCAGAAATTTAGAGCCAAAAGTTAAACACATTTATATTTGTTGAGATCGCAGCTTTTAATAGTTCGTTGTTCCTTCAAACAAACCACTACTTGAGGACCCTCGGTCCTGGATAATGATTGTTCTTTCAATAGGTTGGTTCTTCACATACAACCGTCCAATATGTATGTATATCAATATTTAAAACCAAAAATTTAGAGCCAAAAGTTAAACACATTTTTTTAATAGTTCGTTGTTACTTCAAACAACTACTTGAGGACCCTCGGTCCTGGATAATAATTTGTAGCATACAGCAGCTTTTTTCATCTCGTCACTTTCAAATTGGTTACTGTCTCTATCCATGAAATCCTCAATATTCTCCGATACACCACTTCTCAAATAGCTGCAGTTTCTTCACATGGGCTACTTTCAGTGACCAGGCTTCCATCCCACAGTGGTGTTTCCAGTTCAGGTCTAGATCTCGGGAACAGAAATTTGTATTTTTTGGGAGTTGTCATTGTTTTAGTTCATGATTGTATTTGTACTCTCTTGTTCTTTCAATAGGTTCGTTCTTCACATACAAGCGTAGAATGTGTATGTATATCATATATATAAAACCAGAAATTTAGAGCCAAAAGTTAAACACATTTATATTTCTTGAGATCGCAGCTTTTAATAGTTCGTTGTTCCTTCAAACAAACCACTACTTGAGGACCCTCGGTCCTGGATAATGATTTGTAGCATCTAGCAGTTTTTTTTTATCTCATCACTTTCAAATTGGTTACTGTCTCCATCCATGAAATCCTCAATATTCTCCGGTACACCACTTCTCAAATACCTGCAGTTTCTTCACGTCGGCTACTTTCAGTGACTAGGCTTCCATCCCACAGTGGTGTTTTCAGTTCAGGTATAGATCTCGGGAACAGAAATTTGTATTTTTTAGGTCATTGTTTTAGTTCTTTAATGTATTTGTAGTCTCTTGTTCTTTCAATAGGCTGGTTCTTCACATAAAAGCGTACAATATGTATGTATATTATACATATAAAAAAAAAATTTGAAGCCAAAACTTAAACATTTACCAAACTAAGCAGAACTTGTTTGTTTCCTTGTATAGAAAAGATAAATTTGCTACTGGCTCTCGTCTAAAGCTTTATAATTGTCTGTCAATAGATCCCATACATATTCTATTCGATTAAGGTCTGGACTGAGTGGAGGAAAGTGCAAGGTTCAGTATTCACTATTTAAATAATTTTGTACTATTCTTACAGTATGTTGTCTAACATTATAAAACTCTTGTAATCTGGAAAACTTGCTGACTATGCATTGTGTTCGACAGAAAACTAATATTATTAACCGAAACCAACTTAGAATGTGACAAATAGTGAGTATAAAACTAGGTTTCCGAAAGAAAATTCAATGTACATGCCTAAAACTTAAATCTAAATAAAAAAAATTTAATTCAATTTCTGAAGATATAAGATACAATTAAAAAATACGTATACAGTGCGTCCCACTTTAGAACTGTACATCCTCATAAAATCTTTGTTTATGGTTCGATTTGATTTTTTTTTGTTGAATAGGTCTGTGAAAAATGCACTAAACCCTTGTTTTCCTTATTTCTTCAACTTAATGTCATAACCAACTGAGGCTATTTAACAAAACAGAGAGAAGAGAGCAGTACTATTAGGGATTTAAAAAAAATAAATTGTCAACGAATTTTTATTGAGGAGTACTTAGAACCCAACTAACCAATTTTTATAATTTTTCAATACAGAGTTTTTGAAATATGGTTTGCACCCAGTTTAAGGCTGTACAATCTTTGGTTCCAGTTTTATTTAGAATTGTTTTTGTTGGACAGATCTCTCAAAAAAGCACTAAAACCTTATGTTTCTGATTACATCAACCTGAAGTCATAGCTAACTGGGACTAATTTTTGATGTCAAATATCGAGAAGGGCTATTAGGGATTTCGTTAAGAATAAAGTGCCAACGAATGCTTAGTCAGGACTATATAAAACCTACTATACTAATTGCAATGAAGTTCGCTTCGTATGTTTGTAGTTCAATTTTGACAATTTTTTTTTTTGCCGGATATAGCATTCATATAGGATATAGGATTCATATCGCATCGACTAAATTCATGGCTAACTGACACAGCGGAAAATCGAGAAGTACCTTTAGAGATTTTTTCAAAATGAATATGATAACAGATTCGTATTCAGGATATCTATCTAAAAGTAATTAGACCAATAATCAAAGTTTTTAATGTTCTGAAAAAATACACATTGCAAACGTTGTAAATAACGCATATTTTGTATGTGATTTTAAGATCTTTTAAGACTTTTTAAGGGATATTAATTTTTTAGTATCATCTTAATGATTTAGGGAGTCAATTTGCCTGTCGAATATTGGCTTCGTCATGGCAAACTTGGTTTTACAAAGGAAACAGTGCGCCGACATCAATCAATTTTATATTTCTGTTATTTTCATTATTAGATGAGGATTAAAAATCAATTTTAATTAAACAAATATAGCGCTGTAAAGTATGTTTAGTTCATATCAAATCCTCTCCAATCATATTTAATATCCAACAAAAAAAGAATTATCAAAATTGAGCAATAAACAAACAATGCTTAAGCGCGGCGCCAGCAATATTTCGAGCACCCTGTATTCGAAATTTCATGGAGATTAGTATAGTTAGGTCTTATGTAGTCCCGAATAAGAATCCATTGACACTTTGTTCTTAAAGAGGTTCCTAATAGCTCTTCTCGATATTTGACATTTAGTCCTAGTTAGTCATGACTTCAAGTTGATGTAATAAGAAACAAAAAATTTTATTGCGTTTTTGAGAGATCCATCCAACAAAAAAAATGTATAGAAATTAAACCGTAATCAAGGATTTGACAACAATGTACAGCGTTAAGCGGGGCGCAAACTATATTTCCAACACCCTGTATTGAAACATTATAAAAATTGGTATAGTTGGGTTCTAAGTACTTCTGAATAAAAACTAGTTGCCAATTTATTTTTTTTTAAATCTCTAATAGTACTTCTCTCTTCTGACTCGTTTGTGAAATAAGCTCAGTTGGCCATGACTTTAAGTTGCAAAACAAGGTGTTAGTGCACTTTTCCAACAAAAAAAATTATCAAAATCGAAAAATAAACGAAGATTTTACAAAGGTGTACATATTCGTATATCGAGTCATCAGTTCGCCAGAAAATTAACTTTGAAGTTGACTCACATTTTATATTTTATTTGATATTATTTTTTTATATTTTATACAGTCCAATGTGCCTCAGGTATTTCTCAGTTTAATGCTTGTTTCATCCTGGCAACTAAGATCTAGTTGCATTAAGGCAAGGGTTGGGTCTTTATCCTTGGCGACATTGCCACATATTAAATGTCCACTTAACGTCGTCAACTAACTGTACGCTACACCTCCGTTCCTCTTCTAACGGACGCAAATTGCTTCGCAATATCAACCGACTCCGTCAGACACACGCGACGTCTTTCCGATCGACTCAAATTACTTATCGAGTGGTCTATGCGTCGAATGACTAATCGCGAACTCATCTAGTGAGCGGCGACGTCATCGAAAATTCCTTCGACATTTATTTATTTAACTACTTAACAACAATAGAAATACACGCGGGCGAGGTACGTTGGGTTAGTCATTGTCCGCCATGTTGCTGGTGGTGCTGATGGTGACCGTCTCGGGCGTCACGACGGCGATGCGTTGCTACCGGTGCCACATGGCCGAACGGCCTTACTATATTAAGGACGATGAAGCTGCGAAGACGTGTCAAAGCTTGGATTATTCCGAAGGGTACGTCGTGGATTGTCCCCATTCGACGTTTTGTAAGAAGACAGTGGCTCGCGAAGTGATCGGTGATGAGGAAGTGATGCGGGAGTCAAGAGAGTGCGCCCCTCAGCTGTACCGGGGGCTGAATGTAGACGAGGAGACGGGAGTTTGGTCCGACGCGACGGGAGTGGTGGCGGACGCTTATAAAAACGGCTGCAGAAAGGTGGAAAGCTTCGGGTTTCGGACCATCCAACTGGAAGAGTGTTACTGTGACAGTGATCTGTGCAATGGCGGCGATAGCGGTGCGCCGGCAACGGGTACTTTCATTGTCGCTTGTAGCGTGTTTATTTTGTCAATAAACGTCGTTATTTTTTATGCAACGCGTCTCATTTCAAATCAGCATGTGTCGAAGTGATACTATTGTTCACCATACATATGCGGAAAACTTTCATGATCGATTTGAAGAGTGAGAATTTTCAAGATTTTTTTTAGTTTTTGGTTAAATTTAACTTGAATATGAGAGATTATTTATTAGAGGACTCGCTCCATTTTCTACTCCTGAACTTGTTTCCGACCCGTGGCTGGTAGATTCTAAAATAAAAAAAAAGTGTTGGAAACACATTAATCTAAAGAAATTGATCCGAATTTGTCATCTTGGAGAAGAAAAAAATTAAAATCATTGTTTTAACGGATCAGTGAGTTTTCAAAAACCGATACTTTTTTCTTCAATGCAACATCTTTTTAATGAATATAATATAAAATAAAAAGTGAAAGAAAGTTCTTCCTTTTTTAAATACGCTCCGGTATCCAAAAAAAGCACCAAACTTTACAATAAAAAAAATGGAAAATAGGCGAGTGTTACACAAAGGGCGTTTTTAAATTTAAGCAAATATCCTACTAAAAATGGGAGCACCAACCAAGGAACATCAAATATCGATTATTTGGCACTATAAACAAGAAACAAACACACAAATCAAGCTAAACCATCAAGAAAAATTGTTACACCATTACAATAAAAAATCATTTTCGTTATTGGAGAGTAATTTTTTCAAGTTTTCTTTTGTAATTAAGTAAATATGAAAGATATCTTTGAAATAAGCCGTGTTGCCTGGTGTTTGTAATAGTTGGCTGAAAGATCTTGCAGACTTTGCAATGACGATGGTTGTGCGTTGATTGTGGTAAGTACTGCTGCACGAAGTAGAGATATGGGCTCTAAACAACCGGACGATGAAGCATTTGGAGGCATTGAAAATGTGGCTCCACAAAACACTGCTTCGTATTGCATGTATACAGTTTGTTACAAAAACACACAATGTCCTGCAGAGAGCAAACATCAAAAAGAGACTTCTTAAAATCCCTAAAAAATCATACCTTGGACATTATCCATTCAACTGAGGTGGGTGGCTTTTACTTGATGAAAATCCATTTATCAAAATAAATAACTAAAAGTTCACATTTTCACGAAATTATATATTATGACATGACAATTGTTTCGAAAACACCGTGTCTATATCAAATATATATATATATATATATATATATATATATATATATATATATATATATATATATATATATATATATATATATATATATATATATATATATATATATATATATATATATATATATATATATATATATATATATATATATATATATATATATATATATATATATATATATATATATATATATATATATATATATATATATATATATATATATATATATATATTCTAGGTCAACCTTAAGCAAGCGTTCTGAACTTCCTGAAGAATGTCACCAACCGTAGCCATTAAAGCGGTGCCATAAACAGAGTCTGCATGATATGATAGCTTGGAAATAATTATTGACGTAGATTCTTGCACGATTTAAATATATATTTCTAGTTTATCTTTTTATTTGGTCCAATTAATAATAGATTATCAGCTGAAGGTTATATCGAATAGGGAATCTAGGTCTTTGTTAATCATTGAAATTGCATTAAATATTTCAGTTGCTTGAGAAAAGTAAAGCCAGCTTAATTATTAAGACGCACAGATGTCATAAGATCGAGCGTTGCGATACGACCTGTCTTACAGAAAGATCGCTGTACTCACTGTTGTTGCAGTTCACCAAGAATTGTTTTGCTTTGCCGGAATAATACAAGTTACTTTATTTAAGTCAGCCTGGCGAAGTAAGTCGTCAGTTATTTTAGCAACTAAGGTAATGGTCCCAAAAGATTTGGAAAAAACCAGGACAATTTTTTCTTGCACAAGAAGTTGCTCATTTGGCTTGCATAAATTTTTTCTATGACCTTGAATAGAGTGTTGGGGTGTTAATTTTTGATATGTCAACGGACTTCAAAATTTTGGAAGTGGGTTCGGATCGGATATGTTTCTAAGATTCAGGAAATATTTCGTCTTCCACATTCAAAGAAATGTACCTAACGAGCTTAGAATCGAATCCTAGCATCAAGGTATCAATCACGCGTTACAAATGTTTCTTCCGGATGCGCTTAGAATGTGATGTTGTGTCGGCTGCGACGTAGGGTCTTATCGGCCACGCCCACCGCCGACGAAATGCCGCAACGAAACCGTTGTAATTGCGCATCTCCCGATTATTTCTTGGCCGTGTAATTGCTCGCGATCGAGGTTAATTTATACGGAGCAGATGCGTATTTACCGACACTTTTCGGTCCCGGACGTATTTATGGCGAATATTAACTTGATTTATCGCGAGAGATGCGTTAAGTCGTTTGCGGCGGTCCGTAAGGGGTACCGCGCGCGCGAAATTTAAACCGGCGTGGGAAAATTCTAGCGGAGTCAGATCCGGCGATCGGGCGGGACGGCCGCGCCGGCCGAGGTCGTCTAGGATCGACCTACGGGGGCGGCGTGGGTTTAGCGTCACTACGTGACAGATGTCGCCCAAATCGCGAGCCGCTCCCGCCATTGTGCCCGTCCCAGCGGGGGCGGTCAGACGTACCCGAATCCACCTAATCGGAACGACATTGACGCGATTATTTATAGCCCGTGTATTTATACGTTAAAGGTTGTTTGTGTATACCGAGCGTTTCAGAATTTGTAGCCGAGATTTAGTCGGACTCTTTATAACAAAAAACTTCAGGAGCACAACGTGCTTTTCAATTTTTACCATTGGCGTGAGGTTATTTTTATTTGGTTCATTAAAATGGAGCAGTTACATAGTAGAAGTAGAAGTAGAAGAGAAGAGAAGTAGAAGCAAAAGCTTCTTGAATAATTTCGACCTTGTTCTTCTAGACAAATGCTCCTGTTAACAAAAAGTAAAAGATACTGCAGCCATTGACGATTTTTACAAACCATAATTAAAACCTGTAGTGTGCAATAGCGTTTGTATTTTTTTGGTCTGATCTCTCGAACAGTGTTAAAACTTGCCAACGTTTAAATGACTAACATACAGACACTACCTTCTGCATCTTAAATTTAAATAAAGTAAATTTCAATTTCAGCAGCCATAACAATCACCAAGAGTACCATAGAATCAAAAATTTAAGTTAGGTTAGGTTCTAAATTTACCATGTAAATTTCTTATATCAGTCAGGTTAGGTTTTAAATTGACTAGCTGTGTGACAACTAGCCAACAACTTAAAAGAGGAACAGTTGTTGTAGACCTTAGATTTCTATCTTTCTATAAGTGTGATTTACTTCAAACCTTTAACTTTTGGTTCACTTCTTTTATTCATATACCCTGCAGGAATTGCTTCATTTTCTGAAAGCAAAAGTTGAGCTTTTTTTTTAAATAAATATCTCTCAACAATCTATTGTAAGGATACGACTTGAAGGGGCGGGTAGCACTTCTCGAGCTGAGCAATTCGTTGGCCATAGCGGTAAATATTTTCCAATGTGAGAGCGCGAAGGGAAAAGCAAAAATATCCGCGCTAAGAGAAAACTCATTAACTTTGCAAGATTGTATCAAAAATTGACACAAAAAACTGGAAAACTACAAAATTTTGAAACAATATACCGATTTCATTTTTTTGTAGATATTATTTTTGTGTTATGGGGTGTTGGGGAAAAATGAATCAACTTCCTAACTCGAGGAAAAATTGCATAGTTAAATAAAATGCCTAAAGAGATTCGCTTTCCTTTAATTAGGAGTTTGTTTACAAAAATTCAAAACCTCGATCGCTTTGTAGGTTCATTATTTGATATATATTATCGGATACTTCATGAGTTTACGTTGGAAAAGAAAAGTGAAACACTTTGTTGTTAAATCTAGCTTAACTGCCCCATTATTTTATGTTTTAGTTATTGCACTTATTCCCTCCTGTGATTACTTAAATAACCAACGAGAACCAAGTCCTAATCAAATTTTTTTGCATTTTTATTTTGCTTTTTGTTCCGTTTTATATATTTTTTTACCATTCATCTACATTATGAAAATATTTTGCCCTATTTTGTTAATTAATTATTTTTGTGTTCTGTTTTTCTTTCTGGTACTTGAATGATTTTGTTTCTTGCTGTTATTTTCTTCTTTCTCTCCAGCGACCTAACGTTAGAAAAATATTTTGTTCTGTTGCATGGTGGCGCTGGTGCATACGGTTCTTATAAATATGTACTACAGAGTCTAGAGCCCTCTTTTTTATTAGTGTTTTCTATTGTACAAACCTATTTTACCGACATACGTTTCGACATGCCTTTCGGAATTTCACACCGCCACATCACGCCGTCACATCTGGTATACGTGATTATAACCGTTCGGTATTCTTAGGCTCCGAAAATTATTTACTAGTAATTATATTTACTGCGAACTTCTGACTAAATATTAATACGTTACTTAACAAATTACGTAGTTAGTTTTTTGAGTAGTAGAAAGATAGTGAAATTCAATGCCTCAAACAACAGTTATATTTCAGAATCTAAGTTGGTTGTAAGTGAAGCTCCTCCAGGGAGCCAAGTAGGTGCTCTTTTTTTCGTAGATTATGAAAAAGCCTCCGACAGCACAGAATATTGGGCAGGCGAAGAAACACTAGTTAACAGTAGAATTGACACCAGGTACAGAAACTAATCCAGAATATCTGCCGATATGCAACCATGGTAAAGTCTAGATAAAATGAAAAAAAGTGAATGATCTATGGAAAGACAAATGATTGAGATTTACCGCCATAAAGGCAATGGATGAAAGAAATCCAACCAGAGTTGTGGATGCTATTAAGCAAGCACAAATAACTTGGAAATGAAAAACTTGCTATATGATGGAAGCTGAAGTTTTCTCTGTAAAGTCCTTTAGTAGTCCGCAAATATAAACGGAAATGAATTATTTAGAATTTAAATTTGATTCGATCAATACTTTTACTCGAGGTTAAATTGAATATCGAAACGTAAACGCTTTTCAACAAGAAATGGTACAAAACGTAAATGAAAACCGGAGGAGTAAACAACCCGCTATATCACGCGTTTCACACCCTGGCACGTGCGACTCTTTCTCTTGCAAATAGCGAACACGTAGTTCTGGCACATCAAAGGCGCGAAAATGCGGGGCATGCTCCATTTTGGGCGACGGCGTGGTAAAAAGTGCCGCCACGTTGCCGGCGCCTCAACTTATAGCTAGCGATTTCTATTTGATGAGACATAAAGAAAGATTAACAAAAAGGAAAACCCAATCCTTCCATTTTTCATGGAAATTAAGACATAATAGTTTTCTTTATATATCGAGATACAAAAAAGCTAAAAAATAAACAAAGTGAGTCTTCTAACATTTGTCTTCAGATCCGGATAGTTCTGTATATAACTAGGCTGTTATATAACAATTCCTGGAGATAAATCTTCAGACGCATATTGATTTTATCTCAGAATTCCTCGAAAGTGGTGGATAAGCTTCAACTGATGAACGAATCGAAAATCTCTCGACTTCATGGTTAGGTGGCTATTTACTTGATCCTAGAGGAATTGTTAAACTAGGTAGTTGTCTTAATCCTTCCTCATTCAAAGTCATTTTGTTGTCTAGATCAAAAACTTCTATTAACCCATTTTCTCCCAGTGGTTAATACACCACCTATTCATGATTGTTTTGTCACATCCAGGAAATACTTTTTCACGTGCATTTAGAAATTTTATTACTAAAGGACGTAAAACCGTAGAAATAGCTAATTTTTATGTAACGGAAAGATCTAATATATGACTTCAAAACTTAACAAAAGCAGTACATAAATTTGTATCACAATTTCAAGTAAATCCAAAATAGTAAAAAAAATATATTTTGGATTTGTATTGCCATTTTTGCTAAGTCTATAGCATGTAGATTACATCGCAGAAAACATACATTGGAAATACTATATTGAATATGCCTTATTTTTTGAAAATCGAACATCCAACAATTAGCGTGTTGTTTAGTATTAGTTTGTGCGGCTATGGAGGAGATCGTGATGGATGAGGACAATAACAATAAAAGTCGTAAATATTATTTGGATTTACGTATTCTTATGTATTTTAGCATTCCATTCCTTGTAAATTTATGCTAAAAATAACGTGAAAACATATTTACAGAACATATTGACGCTGTCTACATTCCACCCGACGTGGATACCTTGAGTGACGAAGAAGATATGAACGATAACATAAATCTAAAAGAATTTGGGGAACCAACTGGTATAGTTGGAACTATCTTGTTACATATACCGAATGATACAGCTGTCCTTCAACAGTCCTGTAATTCATCAACTACTGAACCTGAATGGGACTCATCAGATGATGCAACCCTGGAATTCAAAAAAGGACGTATGCTCTCTGCAGACGACAGGCTTGCTTCTAGTGTCAAATGGAAGAAAGGTCAGATTGACTACACTCAAACACCCATATCCGATGAATTTAGATTATGTGAGGAACTAAAAAATAGGTTTTCTGGAAAAACTCCGATTAAAATATTATCGGTAGCATCTATCCATCACTCCACTGGATGCTCCTCCTCCATAACAGTGCTGCTCCGTTATCCAACTGGTCTTACAAATTACGGCATCAATAGTTTCATTTATAGAACTAATACACTAAATGAGTTTTTCGTATCTTTTGACTGTCCTTGAATCAAGTCTATAGTAACTTCAAGTGGAAAATACTTCTCTTCATTTGCTTTCAATAATTTTATGGTATAAATATTCTCTCTGTAATCTCTTTATTTATTTGTTTTGTTAATTGTTCTAACTTCCAAAATTGTAATCAGGTCTGCTTGAAGGGAAAAGTAACTCTCGGAATATCTTCGACACTAGGGAAGCTTGCTAAAAATGGCAACGCCGTAGGGAATTTTCGGATTAACACGACCGATGAGTACAGCAACAAAGGCCGACATTTGTTACGACTGTCACTTATCGGCGGGTATCAAAAAAAGACGAGCTCTTAATGTTCCCGTAGTTCTCGGAAAGGCCGAGTGTGACATCTTGGTCCTGTAGAAGACGACGACAAAGAATCGCGTTCGTTTCGTTTTTAATTCCCGGACGTTCCGCGCGGAGCAGTTCCCGGGCCCGTCGTCTCCGTAGAATCAGAGAACCAGAAGAATCGGGCCGAGCATTTCCGAGGAATTTTTACGAGGTCGATGATATTAAACTCCCACCTGCGATGGAAAAAAGAGGCAGAACGCGCAACGGACCGAAGAAACTTGACACCGATGCGGCTATAATATGTCATACTTTAAGTGACGCAGAAAACCGAAAAGGACGGCCACATCTTTCCGATATATCTCGCGCCTTATTTAAAACGGATAATGCTCTTTTTGTTATTTAAATACGCTCACCTACGTAATTATCGCGGATCTACAGGGTGAGCTAACGAAAGCGGCCATAAAGTTGAGACATTTGAAGAAGAAAGATTATTGAAGAAATTTAGATAACTAAAAAGATCTATAGGAATGTTCTGATAAGTAAGTAATCTGCATGCGTGCCTTCGATAACTGTCTTTTAAGTCAGTAGAAAGCCCATCTCGCTACTGATTGATACACTACTTCCATAAATTGGATATAATGGGCAAGATTGGTGATGAGAAATATTATTTTTTTGAGAGAGAATAAGAATTGACTCACTCACTACAACGATGCGTTGGTTAGAGGTTTATTGAACATGTTGACTAGCAAAGGCCTGAAGGTATCTTATGTGCAATATCGAAGGGCATATTGTTTTTTTTTATATTCCATCATCCAATGAAATTTGGAACCCATCATAGAAATGCGGATTTTATTAAGTACCCCTACAAATAAGGATGAACTGCTACATCAGTACCAGTCGCTGATATCTTTTTTCTTCCCATAGATATTCGTAGAATCTTTCCGTAGCACCAGACCTCAAAAACCAATAGTTTCACAATAAACACATTGACAAAAGAACTTTGTGCTATATCGTTTGCGTTGAGCGATTTGGCCACGTCACTTGGTTTTGTATCTTTGTGTTTTGTACGTTTCAGCCCGAAGCCATTACAACAGTGTTGCTTTATACATTGCAGGCAATTAATATAATATATTGATAGCAGAGTATCACTAGCAAACAGCAGATTATTGAGGATTTCGCCATTAATACTCACACTTTCTGTACAATCATCCAAAGCATCTCTAGACATTGGAATGAGGAATATTCATGATTCGTTTTATTTTGATGTTATCATTAAACTCTGTTAATAGAGAGACACCTAGCGCTTTGCATGTTTCAGAACTATCCAACAACATTGAATATTTTGACTAGCAGATCAATTTTCCAGAAGTCTGCGAATGTGTAGCAGGTCTTGAAGTGTGTGATTGTCTCACGAGTTTAGATATTATTCGACAAGAGCAGAAATCACCAGTATCTTTTGAGGTAGTTCCAGGTGTATTGTATTTTCATTTCAAAGATCTGACGGGACAATATGGCTGGACAGGGAACGATATCGACTCGTACGCGTGAAACGCGGCAAGACACGCCGTGACGCGTGGGTGATCGGTAACATTCATAAATAATGCAATAGTTACATATTGTTCTATTGTGTTATAATGCGTAGAGGCCGTTGTATAAATAAGCTTTGTGGTTCTCTTAATCACCGCATTAGCACAAATTAAAATTGATGAAGAAATTGTAACATCCGAGACCAAAAAAATTCGGCGGATTTGCATTTTGTTTACAATAACGGTCTGGCCGGGCGGAGGTGGCGAAGACTTTCCTTTTTCCTAGAAATAAAAAAAAAAGAAACGACGGAGCGCCCTCTGGGGTCGTCGCGCGCATTCTCGCCGGAACGGTAATCGTAATTAATGGCCGAAAAACCCGCGTGTGAAATATGGCGCGGGAACCGGCGGACGCGTCCTCACTCTTTTCTATTTTTGGTTAAATTTAATTTACAAACAATTAAGTCGACCGTTAAACAGCAGGCGGCGCTGCCCGGCAACCTGATACCAGCCTTTCAAAAATATTTTTAGTCCCGACTCGGATGTACCTCACGATACGCGCGTAGTCACTTCCACTAAACTCGCAAGCCACGCCCTTCTACCCACGGTTGGTTGTGGCCGACCTGGGCGTAGCCAAATTCAGCTTTTGCCGTTTTAAAGTTTAGAGAAACAGTTAATTGAAGAGCATCTAATGGCATCCCGAAATAACAACGATGAAAAAGACAAGGATCACTTTGGTTAGCTGAATTACAACCATTAATGAGTCATCAATACTGTGGTTATTCCGAGATATTCCGGTTCTTCTTCAGCGAAGTAGACCGGTTACAATTGGAAAAGGACGATCGTTTTTAATTACTAGTTAGTACTGGAAGGAGTAAAATTCTACATCATACCATAAAGTGGCAAGTGAAAGTTTCGACTTGGAAAATAGATAAAATGCATTGAAACTACCTCATTCCAGCAGACTATAATGAGAAATGTTTCATTTTCATCATCATAAAACAGATCGGAGGAACCTTAGCAACTGGTCAATGTATGATAATGAAAATAGGATTAATTTTTCAAAGAAACTTCCACAGGGTACTGTAATATTTTTTACAAATCCTCTGGATTCCTCATGCATCCTGCTGCTGCTTATATATTGTTTGACAGGGGCGGAGCTAATTGGGGGGCATAAACACCGTCTCGGGTGACTGATTGCCATATTGGTAACAGGTAAAGACCCGAGTCACGGTTAAGCTTGTTAGGTTGTTTATAGATTTCTATAGACTCTCTGAGGAATTGATTACATGCAAGAATTTTTGTTTTATCGAATAAAATTTTATGTCCGGTTTCGAGATTGTTTTCGGCAACAGCTGATGAGTTTATCTGTCTTAGTCGTAAGGCTCTTTCGTGTTCTTTGAGCCTAGTTGATATTTTTCGTCCGGTGTCTCCAATGTATTCTTTGCCGCGTATGCATGGAATGCTGTAAACCACTGGCATCTCAAATGGAATTTTATCTTTGACGAACCGAAGATGTTGAGAGATTTTTGGACAAGTGGTAAATCTGGTTTTGACAGGTGGTCAGTGATATTTTGAATGTAAGGAAACACCACAGCGGCGAGTGTAGGATTGCTTTCGGCCTCATTGCTATTGGAAGGTTGTGGTAAAGTGTATTTTTTGATCTAACGCTTAATATCTTTAATGTGGAAACTATTAGAGAGAAGAGCAGAGGTAAGGTGTTTTAATTCTGGGTTCAATTACTCGGGCTGAGATAGTTTTATGGCTCTGTTAAACAAGATAGTGATGTGACAATGCAGTAAGGTGTGCGTAGGTTTTCTGTAAACACAATGTAAGAACATCTAAGATTGGAAAGTTATTATTAGTTTCCAACTCAATAGTAGTATGTTAGGGTGTATAGAGTTTAAATGTCTAAGAAAATCTACTAGGGTTTCTTGACCATGAGCTCAAACAACAAAAGTATCATCGACGTAGCGTTTCCATAATTTTGGTTTTAGGTGAAAGGTGTCGAGAGCTTTCTTTTCAAAGGCTTCCATAAATATATTCGCTATGACTGGTGATAGTGGAGAAACCATAGCTGTTCCCGGCGTTTATTCAAAAATTTGACCGCTATAAGAAAAATATTTTCCAAACAAGCATTTTTCAATTAAGATGAAAAGGTTTGGTTCCAAATTCGCGGATTTTAATATATCTGAGTTTCAGGAATAGGGATGCTAGTAAAGAGTTATTTTACATCGAAACTAACCGAATATCTTGTGTATCTAATGTAATGATTTTTAATTGTTTTTTCCCTGTAAAGGGTTTTAATAAAGAATCAAGATATTTTGCTAGAGAATATGGTGTTGACAATAGGTCGAAGGGGTAATCCTGGTTTGTGAATCATTGGGTAGTCCGTAGAGACGAGGAATGTAAAAAAGTCTTAAGACATACAATTTTATTTGATAAAACTAAAATTTTTGCATGTATTCAATTCTTGCACCAACGAAAAATCCGAGAGTCTATAGAAATCTATATGCAATCTTAACCGCGACTCAGGTCTTTACCTGTCACCAATGTGGGAATCACTCATCCGAGACGATGTTTGTGAACCTCATTTAACTCCGCCGCCCTCAAACAATATATAAGCAGGTAGAGAGCAAAATGCAAGCCAGTTTCAATCAAGCTCTGACGAAGCCAACATGAAGTTCGACTCAGCAAAAACCGACGCAGAAGGAATCCAGAAGTTTTGTAAAAAATGAAAATACCCATACATTTTTAACGAAGTGAAACAAATGTTGTATTTATTATCAACATCTACAATATTGTATAAGCAGCCTCTTGAAGAAGCATTTTACGTTTGCATATTTCCTATTAATGTTTTTGACAAGCAAACATGGTTTAAATAAACTAGTAGTTAAGATTCGTTGTTTCTGACTCTGGACCACCGATCACTGGTTGCTTTTCTCAGGTATAGGAGTCTCACCTCTCTCTAAGCGTCACTGTTTTAGATCTCCCTCCCTCTCGTTAAATTTATCCTTTAAATCTCTGGCAGGCAATATTAATTTGAATTCAAAAGAGAGGTTTAAAAAATAGTTTTACAGATGTGGATAGAGGAATAGTGAGAAAAGAAGTTTAATGGGATAAACAGAGGACTTTAAAAGGAGAGTGGCTATAACTTATCCTGAGCTAGAAAAAATTAATCCGGACTACTTAAATTATGCTCTCTCGTAGGCTTACAAAATGGAAACCAAATAAATCCAATATACATTTTCAATTAATTTTTTTATTTAGGAAAAAGTAGCAATGACAAAATCAAATTCATTTCAGCGATGGATGAATTATTAATTATAATAATGAACGTTCACGAATTTCCCTTTGAAAAAGCAGTGGCGTGATACTATTTTCTAACATTTAAAATGAAGGTAAACATTTGGGGTCCCGGACAAATCGAATGTCCATTTGGGAGCGCACTAGCGAGTCCATCTTGTTAACGCGTTAGAAGCTCTTTAACATTTTCGTTTAATAAATAACCAGAAATTAAAAAATAAATGTCCGTAACTCGGCGTCAATTTCTCAATGTCGAAATCGTATTTTAATGATTTATCCGCCGTTTATTCTCGCATTTTGTTTTAAGAGGCACCGGCGTGGGACACGGTATCGAGAGGTCTCGATGATGGATGAGCCTTTCGTCGTGATACCAACGCCCGAGACGCTATTATAGGATTCGTCTCGATCGGATTTGCTATTCCGCGAGAATGCTTTTGACTTTATTTTAACGCGATGGGAAATAAAGTAAACAAAAAGCAAGTGGATAGTGAATTTCAATTTAGGAGACTATTTGGTTAACAAAATAGACACACCATATCAGAGAATTGTTTTTACCAAACGTGAGTACCAATTTTCGAAAACCTACCTGGCAGGTTTAGCCACACTTAAATCTATAAAGTGAGTCGGCTTTTTTTTGGAGAAGTGCTTACTTCAATATAAATACAGTGCACTGAAAGATATAAAAGGCAGGAAATGCAAATGAAAAAGAAAAAAAAAAGCTACAGATTAAAAAGCCACATTACAAATTTAAAAATAAATGAAATGTCTTTATTGTTCGACATACAAAAGGTTTTGATAAATGTTGCACACCATGAGAAGATATACAACCGAATATACAATTCAATTTATTGGTTATAAAGAAATACAATAGTTCCTATGTTAAGGATCTCTAAAGGGTTATGCGTACATAAAATAAAAAAAATATAATAAAACCAGATGCTAATAATAATAATACTAATAAAAGAACTGCGTTGCTCAGGCAAAATCATATCGACGAGAAAGCTTCGGTGGCCTGGTTGAAGGAAGGACGACTGTTTCCCGAGACGGAAGGATTTGTATGTGCCATCGAAGATCAGGTAATAGCGACCCGGAACTACCAAAAGTACATAATGAAATTAGGAAGAGAATCCGACAAATTTCGTATGTGTGGGGATGAAACGGAGTGAATAGATCACATAATTGGTGGATGCAAAACACTGGCGCCCAACGAGTACGTACATACATACAATACAATACATACTGTACTGGAACAGAGACATCATCACGGATGTGCACATACAAAACAATAGACCCGATTTGGTATTCGTAGACAAAAAATCCAAACAAACTTACCTTATTGACATAGCGATACCACTATCAACAAAGTTACAACGAAAACATCAAGAAAAAAATTAACAAATACTTACTATTAGCCAATAAAATCAAAGAAATTTGGGATCAGGACATCATCATCCTCGGAGGCACTGATGAAGTCCCGCATGCCACATTGAGAAGCCTGGTAGACAAATACACAAAATCGTTCTGATAGGAACTACGGGAATAGTACGCAAAGTAATGAACGTTTGAAAAAAACGAACTACCTTTCTGCAGACTAACTCAAAGTCCAACCCGCTGTTTGTCCTTGTGAGAGAGCACCGGAAAAAAATTAAAATCCAGGAAAGTCCTGTGGAAAGCGTAATAATAATAATAATAATATAAAAAGTTTAACCAATAGAAAAAACAAATTCCTTTGTATTTAATAAGGATGTTAGGTAAAGTGCGTTTTTGAGTGCTTGGAGTAAGATTTTGCCACAGATAGGAAAATCAGAGTACAGTCCTAGGACTTTAGCGCCTCACCTGCGCAACCCAATTACATTTAATGTCCATAGTGTCTACCATTTTTAATTACACTGCCTTGAGATTCTATCGGTTCCCATTCTAAGTAACTTGACCAGAAAGTTTATAAACATTTAAGTTAGTGGCTTCTCAATGACTCATACCACACTCCGATTGCAATAGAGCAGAAGAAGAAGTTCATTTCGGCGGCATTAAGAAACGTTTGGAGAAGTCTTTTTCAAAAATATCAGAATAACGTCAAGCCCAGAGAGCAAAAGATATACAATGTGAAATTCAACAAATAACAAATATTTCACATATTCAAATGTATTACTGGGAGTTTAGTAAAGCCCCCAAGTAATTACTTCTACCGATGTGTTTTCAGCAACTTCTTTTGTGTTAGCAACTTAACGAACTTTTTATGATTTTTAAAATGACCTTCTATTTAACTGTTTTACGCCTATATCACGTTTGTTAAGCAATCCAAATATGGGTTCAAGTTTCTCAGTAATATTAGTTTATATTAATCAAACCTAAAAATAGGTTCACTTATCGCTACATCAATGCTGCGCTTTTTTAAAATACCAAATATAAATAACTATTTTTAAATGCACATCTTAATATTTGTAAAAATTTTGAAAATGCTGAATTCAAGTTTAGTAGTTACAATGTCAATATTTATCTATTAATTAAGCGTTTTTCAATACCTATATAATACGCGTTTCTTTCTTCTATATCAATCACACGCATCATATTTCATAATTTTCATAATCCATTGTCTATATTCCCTCATGCAAGAGGGTTCAAGGTCCCTGATTTTAAAGTTGTGCCTCATTCTTGCTCTATTAAGAATTTTGAATCTTTTCTTTCTTTCTTTCTTTCTTACCTATGGGTGGAATGAAATCACCTGTTTTTTAAGTGGCAGTCTTTTCATTCTCAGTTATTAGTGCTAGTCTTTAGTGCAGCCACTTTTTATTATTTACAATAAAAGTTTATCTGAAGGGCAGTTTCCAACTATTTGGAAGTGTGCCAAAATAATACCTGTGCACAAGAGTGGCAGCAAGGTTGACGTCACAAACTACCGACCTATATCTATTCTTTCCGTTCCAGGGAAAATGCTGGAAGCTACAATTACCAATGAGTTATTTTTCAAATTAAAACATGCTCTTGGAGATACACAACATGGTTTTTTTAGGGGTAGGTCGGTTGCTACCAATCTCTCACTATATGTCCAGGATGTTTCTGAGGCGTTAGATAATAGCGTGCAGATAGATGCCGTGTACACCGACTTCTCAAAAGCTTTTGATAAGGTTCACAATGTTGATCAAATTAAAAAATTTCGGTGTACACGGTTGTCTTTATAAAATTCTTCAATCCTACATCAGTCCTCGGACTCAGTTTGTAGAATTGAATTCTGCAAAATCCCAAACGACCCGCATCACATTTGGAATTCCTCAAGGGTCCCATTTGGGACCATTGTTATTTTCACTGTTTATCGCAGATGTCAGTAAATGTTTTCTTTTTGCTAAATCAGCATCATACGCAGATGATCAGAAATCATACGCGCCCGTGAAAAGCCTTAACGACTGTCATAAGTTTCAAGAAGATCTTGATCGTTTTTATGAATACTGTGTAAAAAATCGTCTATTTTTAAATATTGATAAATGTTACTGTTTTAAGTTCAGCAGGCGGATAAATGATATAAACTTTGACTACACATTCAATGGTGTAAAAATAAAAAAAGTAGAGCAGATTAGGGATCTTGGAATAACTATAGATGTAAAATTAAGTTTTGATATCCACATTGAGAATATAGTAAAAAAAGCTTATAAAAATTTAGGTTTTATATTAAGAGTTAGCAAGGAATTTCAGGATCACAAATCGCTTATTATTCTATACAATTCCTACGTTCGATCTCACCTTGACTATGGCAAATAAATATAAAATAAATAAAAAATAAATATATAGACAGAATCGAGAGAATACAAAAAAAGTTTGTTTTCCATTTAAATTTTAGATTTAACCGTAACTTACTAACTCATTCGTATGAAGCTAGTCTTAATTTCTACCATATACTGAAGTTATCTGTTAGAAGAATTATCTCCGGTGCTATATTTTTGCATAATATTATTAATAGTAGGATTGACTGTCCTTTACTGTTGGAAAAACTCTCCTTCAATGCCAGAGTCGTTATAACAAGAACTCCTTCATTATTTTACGTGCCTAGATTTAATACAAACTTAGGTAACAATGCCCCAATATCTCTTTTACATAGACATTACAATAATTATTTTTCGCACATTGACATCTTTGCGTTATCACTTAATTCGTTTCGAAATCAAGCAATTAGGGTTTTTCTATAAATTTATTTTAATTTTTGATTTGTTTTCCTTATTTTTTCACATTTGTTTTTTGTAATTCACGCACTTAATATACAGTGTTAGTTTTGGTTTAGTTTGGTAAGTTTGGTTGTTATTATTATTATTATTTTTTTTTTTATCTTCTGCTTATCGTAGATATAGGTAGGTACTTACTTATAAGTTTTACTTTGTTAATTAAATAATGGTATAATTGTTAGTGTGTCCTTGTAAATTGTGAAGTTAGTTCTTCATGTTAGGGCACCTTTGTAATAAATAAATAAATAAATAAATAAATAAAAATAAATTACAGTTTCTTTTTTTTCTGTACTTCTCTTTGGAGACCTGATGAGACCGCATTTATCCTCGTAGACAAGTTAAGTTATACTGTTGACTGTCCAACTCGTTATTCGAACACTACACACATATTTGAGTTTTGGTGGCGAAGAATGAAATTGAGAATGATGATTTTTTATTTTTAGAAAGTGCAATTTTACATTTGCAAGAACGAACTACATCAAGAACTACCGAAGAGCAACTATTATTCTAATTTTAAACACCAACACACTTAATACACTTAAACACTAAATATTAACATAATACTTTTATTTCCAAAAATCCAAAAATTTACATACGTTAGTTTGTTTAATCTGCAATCTTTTTTTTCTTTTCTGTTATTTTCGAAAAATTCGAATTGTCGATAGTATTTACGCTCGTACAAAAATTTTATATCTCGGTAACGGAAATGATCACTGTCAAAAAACATTTTTTTTCCGTTCTCGGTTTTTCGTGATCCGTTCTCCGTTCTCGTCTCTTGGTTTTTCCTGAATAGCTTTCGATCCGTTGGAGCAACAAAATTAAAATTTGCCTCCTTCTTAACCGTCCACGAGCCTCATAAGCTTATTAGAAATGGCTTCGACCCGACGAAGGCATCAATCTTTTTTTCGCGATTTTCGACTCTTTTGTCGAAAACCATTGACGAGCCCAAAAAAACTCTTAAACCTGAAGACGCAGAAGATACGGCTCCATGAACTTTTATTCTTGACGATTTTTCAAAAATATACAGGGTGCGCCGCAAATTCAAAAAAACTGAAAAATGGGTGCCCCTATTATTGAAAATTGGTTGTAGCTGAAAGACTATGACACAGATGTCCCGCCCCCATAGACACCTAAAAGTTTTGTGTTTAAGGTTTTCACTTATTGTACAGGGTGTTCCCGATATTCCGTGCTAAATAAAAAGGATGAAGGTCCTGACGAACCCTGTGCTACCTTTATCTTTAAGCAATAGGTTTGTTTTTCGGGGGACGGTACACGTACGGAACGTAAGATTTATTAACAAAATCACTGTGCCACGTCACCAAACTAGCATCTTTCAGAGATCATTTACTTATAACGGTATTAACTTTTATAACTCTTTACCAAACGTTACGTCATACTTTATCTTACAACATTATATTCAGTCAACTGATTCAGTCAGTGATTCAGTGTTTGTATTATACTGTGAATATGTATATGGTTTTTTTTATTTGAGTAATAAAAAAAGCCGTTAAAAATAAATAAATAAATAAATAAAATGTGTTAAGTGTCCTAAAATTGCACATATGAATTTGAAATTTAGCAGATAAGTAAAAATCCGTGTTCACATTTAAACAGTAGAATTTGGGTACAATCAAATTTTACCGAGTATTTTTTAACCTATTTTGAATTTTTTTTCCTCCATATTCGTTCACCCGATCGCAAAATTCTTTAACTAGCAGACGCGGAAGATTGAGTGCAATAACATTTATTTCAAGCATTTTTTCGATTATGTACAGGGTTTTCAAATTATAGGAAAAAATCTAACAGAGCTACAAAATTGGTCTAAATTAATAAGCGCAAATGAAAAGTCGTAAAAAATATGGTTCAAACAGTGTCATAGACCGCATCAAGAGCTACAATTTTTGGATTTTCAGTTTTCATCTATCACATACGCTGGTCGCGATCACATTTAAATCCCTATTTCGGGGGCTCAGTCAAGACGCGATGACGTCATTGATTATTACGGCGCTCTGCATGGTTTCAGAAAAAACTCATTTTCACGAAAACCATATACTATTTTGGAAAAATTCTTGGACCAGGAAACGTGGAAAATCCGGGGCTATAACCTCCATTTGCGAAATTTTTTCAATGATGTACAGGGTGTGTCAATTATAAGTAAAGAAAGCTAGAGGATCCTGACAATTGCCGTGTTCGTGGAAACGTTATTAGCCGTAAATGAAAAATTATAAAACATGGCATAACAGTCTCTAATATTTGTGTCGAGAGAGAGAGTTTCATGTTTCGTCTATCATACAGGGTGCGCGAGATACTTGGAATAATATAATTGGAACTAGTTATTACTTGTACAATATTTTATATTTATCAAAGTTTGTCGGCGATAAGTAAAAGGCGCTTTATACAGGGTGTGTACACAATATAATTACATCGATTTTGCGAAAGTTCCATAGTGGTCCGCAGGAGCACAATAGAAAAACAATGTATCACTAAGGAAAAGCGAAACGACTTCTTTTTTAAGATACAAACCTCCTACGCGCTATGAACTTGCCCCGACCAGCAACAAGTTTTTTTTTGTTTTGTTTTTTGTTTTTGCTTAGGGTATGCTTATGGAGAGCGTCATACTTGGTTATGAAATGATGAGAATGGGCCAAGTATGTTTCCATGAGGAATTCCACTTTAAACTCCCAAGCCACTTTGTGGTCTTTGTCACCATATTATCTTGTGGTTTCGCTGCTCCAGTTCGCATTTTTCCTTTGTCTCTCTTTTTCTCTTGCCGTGAAACAATAAACAACGGTTATTATTTATCGGTAGCCGTTCCGGCGACCTCAATCGTTACCTTCCTCCGGGCGCTTTTGGGATTTATTGAAAAATAACCGACAATGGTTCCGTGGGCGGCGAGGTGCGACCGCGGGTTCAGAAAAGGTCGCGCAATCTGTCGACGTCGTTGCACGCTTAAGCGAACCTTTAAACGTTTGACGTATGGCTAATTTTCGCTCCCACGTCTTCTGGTCGCGGCCATCGGATTCGATTTCGACGTTGGGTTCCGCAAGGTACCGAGCCCGGGCCACTTTCAACTACAATGAAGAGCCTCTGCTATGTTATGAATTTAATTTCAAAACAATAACGGGGGCCGCTTCTGTACATACAAGCGGGACATTGGAAAAACGTTTTAAATAGTAAGACTCACAGGCCAATGAGACGCATAACCCAGAAACAAAAGAAAGTTTTGTTTTCCCTTATTTAGCACACTATATATTTCTTCATATTTAAATTCTGCAGTAAATTATAAACCTATTTTGTATAACATATGTTATGCTCAAACTTAGTAGTTCAGTAAATATTTGCCATTTGGTAAAAAATTTATAAATTCAAAGTTGTTTTGAAAAATTTTGTAGTTAATAATAATACTATTAATAATAATAATTGATTTTATTCATAATAATCTAAGTGAAAATGTACGAAAAATGTAAAAATGTACCGAGCGAAGGCTATTCCAACTTAACCCTGGTAAACCAGACTAAAACCTAGTTATGTAGATAGCGCGTATACTTATAGATATACAAATGAAGATAAATTGTGTACCAAAAAGAAAGTAAACATATCATTATCCATTAGGATATACGTTAGCATATATACTAACTGTACACGACCTACTATAGATATGCGCTAAATAGAGGAGGTGAGGATATCCCCTTGCGTCATATGTACCTATGTACCTGTGCACCTATAAATACTTTTCAGATTGCATATCTTTTTTGATTATACACTTCTTTTCTTATCTTATTGCTTGGTTTTTGAAAACAAAAATAAAATTCACTTTCTCTTCATGTTTTTTGAGCAGTTAAATTTAGGAATACAAAACTAAATTAATTTTTCATTTAAGTAAGCAATATTAGAGAAAATCCTCCAGAAAAAAAAAATATTTTTAGCTATAAATTTGCATAATTTAAAAAAATATGTAAATTATTTTATTTTCAGAAAAGCATTTTTTTCTTAAAATAAATCCAAGAATTACGCACCCAAAAACAAAGTATTTATTTTAGGAATCAAATTTTCACTTTAATTCATTCATGAAAACGTTTTCCCTATTTTTGAAGGCTTGTTTTCCTAGTGATAGTAGGTACCATCACTAGCAAAAAAAAAACTTGAAAAATGTTATGGTTAGCAAAAATATTGCATGAAATTGACCTTTACTGTCAAACTGAAAAGTCAAATTTGTTCTATATTTTTGATATATTAATACCTACAATTGTTTCATATCTACAAACGAAAAAAATCAGATGTGTGTAAAATGTGTTTTATTAATGGTTTCAACCGGCAGTCCCTTACTTTTACCATCAAAAGCAAAATTAAAGATTACATATTAATTGGAAAAAAACTTGTGCATTTAAAATATTTCCTGGTATTCTAGTGACGACTTCGCAAAGCATACCCAATAGAATAATCCTTAGCATCTCCTAAGAAACATCCTATGGATATATGTGTCGGATATACTGTGGACTTTCCAATTAGTAACATCGTATATCGTATATATCGTCTTAAGGATGTCCCTTAACTGAAACAGTATATCCCAGGATATACTCCATGTCTCGTCAGATATCTCGGAAGCCCTTGTGCTATTTGGGTGTTCCCAATGCAATAATTGTCTGTCTGACTGTCACTAAAAGTAAAAAAGATAAAATTTATGATAATATCAAAAACAGCACAAAATATAAATAACCACTCCATAGAAAAAGTTGACAGTTATAAATACTTAGGTACAATTGTAAATAAAAATAACGACTGCTCTGAAGAAATCAAAACTAGAATAGGACAGGCGAGAACAACATTTGTGAAAATGAAAAGAGTGCTCTGTGGCAGCGATCTCAGCTTGGATTTAAAAATCAGAATGGTGCGATGCTATGTTTTGTCGGTACTGTACTATGGTGTAGAGGCTTGGACTCTGAAGAAACTGGACATAAGGAAACTGGATGCGTTCGAAATGTGGTTGTCCCGTAGAATACTTAAGGTAAAATGGACCGATAAAGTGACCAACATGGAAATCCTGAAAAGAATAAAAAAGGAAAAAGAAATTACCATTACGGTAAAAAAGCGTAAACTTCAGTACCTTGGACACGTCATGAGAGGAGAAAAGTACCAACTATTCCAACTGATACTACAAGGAAAAATTCAAGGAAAGAGAAGTGTAGGAAGAAGGCGTCACTCATGGATGAGAAACTTACGTGACTGGTCCGGGTGCACCACAAACCAACTATTTCGGTCGGCTGTGTCACGAATACGAATAGCACTGATGATTGCCAACCTTCGCAACGAAGACGGCACTTAAAGAAGAAGAAGAATGCAATAATTATAATGACAAATTTATGATTAGTACCAGAAACCATTAAGAAATAAATTAAAAAGAAAAAGAAAAAAAACAAGTCCCCTGAGTTAGAACTACCCGTGCAATAAGCGACAAGACTCTACCTGTTTGTTAAATAAATAAATTTTGAAAAGGGCTTTGAATTTTTCAACAAACAATTATGAAATTGAATGCTGTTATAAGTAAAACTTTTTTGTGTGCTGCTGTCCCCTGCAAAATTTTATTTTATTTCTGCTCTCTGTATTATGCATATCAGAGTTCTGCTTGGGCTTATTTTTAAGACTTTCTTAAGTTAGAAGAGAGCTTTTTGCCCAACCATGTACAAAACAGCCCAAATGATAAATAAGTCCTTCGAAAAATCATGTTCAACCACTCAAGTTCATTAATTTTGTATGGTATATGATCCGATCCAGATTGGAGTTAAGCAGGCACTAAGGTTACGTGCCGTTTCCATAAATGTTAAATTCTGGTCGCGAATACTCAAATTTTACATTAAGAAATTTCTTCTTACCAAATAGCAGTAACTTGGAATGGGAGGCATTCAGTTTTTGCGATTGTTTCTCAGAAAGATCCTTTAGTAGACTTAAACCGGAACTAATGGCCTCCGTGTATTAAAATCAGTACAAGGAAAGCTGAAGAATACATTATGAAAAATTAGAGGACCAAGTATAGAGCCTTGGGGCACCCCAAATAGCACATTACAGGCCCCTGAAAATTCTCCAGAACTTGACAAAAATAAGATCTGACAAGATTTAATGATACTCAAACCCATAATACCCAAATCTGGATAATAAGATTAATAAGAGACGGTGGTCTATCGTACCTTGGAGTAAACAAGCAGTACAAGAAGGTTTTGTAGACCCCGATCATAGGCCTCAATAATATCAACAGTAACCATCGTAAGGGCTGAAAGTGAGCTAAATCCTTTACGAAACCCGTTCTGCGCAGCCGGAATAATTTTGTTGTTATCGTAGTATATTTGAGAGTATAAGATTTTTTCCATAGTTTTACAAATTGCTGGAAGGATGGTTATAATGCGCAGATGGTTTAGAGCTATTAGTGTTTTGGTTTTGGGTAAAGGATTCCGATTCCGCTCTCCCAGCTTTGAGAAAAGTTGTTCAATACAGTTGCTTATGATATTAGTGATGTGGGGTACAGTATTTTAGCATAGATGCCGTTACTCCATCTGTACCACAAGGTCTTGATACTGTGCAAAGCCTTATTCAACCCCACAGTCCCCATTTTTCATATTGTTCAATAAGGTTTCTTGCCATATATTCTAGATCTTCCTTGTCCTGGACTATAATCACCTAGTCCTCTGCAAAATGTAGTGTGTATGCCCTGGCAGCTCCTTCTCCAATATCTCAAAACTTCGTTGAGATATATTTTGAACAGTGTCGGGGACAGACAACATCCTTGTCGCAGGCCCTTCGTAATCACAATTCTTTGCCCATTTTAACTTTTGTAATTATTGTTGTGTCAATGGATGATTTCATCAGTACTTCCCAGAGTTTGTTTATAGGTACCGTCTCGTATGCTTTGGTCAGATCTACAAATAGAAGGTGAGTTTCTCTATTTGTGGCAGTTTTCTTTTCCGTTAACTGATTTAAACTAAAAATATTGTCAATGCATGTTTTGCCTGCTTTGAATCCTGCCTGCTGTGCTAGTTATTAGCGTTCTAAAATTACGATTTGTCTGTTTAATTTATTGGAGAGAAATGAAATGGAATTAAAAATGAATGAAATGGAATTAAAAAAAATGAAAATGTCTGTTTTGCATTTCACGCTGTTCCTTACATCAAATGCTTCCATTTAATATAAACAAAGTCCTACCCACCTACCTGTCATAATTATCGACATATGCTTAAAATCCGCTTTTAAAAAATTACAAAAGGTCACACAGCCGAAATCACAATTTGGCAACAACCAATATGCAATTGCTTTATATAATTATTGTTCCATATTAAAAAAGTTATAACGATTTTTTAAAAAAATGCACATTTATAAGACACACCTTGTAACTCAGAAATGTAAAAAAATCCATGTGGGTTTTTAGCATTATCATAAGACATTACTTTTAGTTAATTTAGTTGATTTACCAAGGTTTTCAAGTAGAAGTAGAGGATATGGGCGTTCACCAAACTTCGATGTTAAAAGTTGTGACTGAAGCTCCTAATAAGTTGAATGATGTTTCGTCTTTATTGTTAAGACATATGTTATCAAACTGAGAAATTAGTCACTAAAAACAAAAGTTCCAGACGGTAAGCTTGATTTAGAAAGGGGAGTTTCCTTTGAAAAGTGTCCAGTTTGGTCCACTCTGCACAAATATGTTTAAAAAGTCAAAAGAGCAATTTTTGCCATTGAAGTTTGTCCAAAATATAAACTTAGATACCAAAGTCATTTTAGACGTAGAAAAAGTTGGTCTTTCAGAAATTTACAGTGTGTTGTGTTACAATTTATCTGAATAATAAGTTGCAACCAGCACCCTCTATGAGCAACCTTGGAAAACGTTTGGCTGTCAGTACAAAAAATTATTTCAATACCCTTAGTACACTTCGTATAATATTGATTAAGGTTCGCGCTTGAGGTTGTGATTAAGGCGAGGGTGACGATTTATTTGAAGTGGTCGTTTTAACGGAATTTTAATTGGTCGTCGCGCTGTGTTTTGTTTTTAATTGGCCAGTCAATCGGTAAAGTATACTCCGAATAAAGTCGGACAACGGAACGGGCAAGATTTTATGTTATTGTATAAGTCGTGATGGCTTAATTAGACGCTTAATTGGCTTAAGTGGTGCGGTCTGATTGGGTTTCGATCGGAGCGGGTCCCAGAAGTATGTAAGTTTACGTGCGTTACTGTTATTTTGTTCCTGTTAAATGTTCTTCACGTGGGAACGCTGACGCTTCCTTAGTCAGCGTTTCAACACTTCGCACTATTGAGCTAGTTTCACATTCGTAATTTAATTATACGTATTCATCAATCATCATCATCAATCAGCCCTCTGCGTCCACTGGTGGACATAGGCCTCCCCTAATTGAGTCCATAGCTCTCTCTTTTGCGCACTTCGGATCCAGTTTTTACTAATTTTTCTAATGTCATCTGTCCAGCGAGTTGGTGGTCTCCCTTTGTTCCTTCTGTCAGGTCTGGGCCTCCATTCCAGTAATCGTTTTGTCCACCTGCCATCCTGCATGCGAGTCACATGTCCAGCCCACTCCCATTTAAGTTTTGCTATATATACGAGCACATCGGTCACGCCTGGTTTTCGGCGTAGTTGTTCATTTCTAATATGGTCACGTAACGAAACACCAAGCATGGATCTCTCCATTTTACCCTGCGTTATCTTTAGTTTTATAGCAGAAGCGTTGGTAAGGGATAGTGTTTCGGCGTCGTAGGTCATGATCGGTAAGACACATTGATTAAATACTTCTCTTTTCAAGCATATTGGAAGGTCACTTTTGAAAATGTCTCTAAGTTTGCCGTAGGCCGCCCAGGAGAGTATAAGTCTTCTGTTTATCTCGCATGTTTGGTTGGCTTTGGATATGCTTATTTTGTGGCCTAAATATGTATATTTGTCTACCAGTTCTACCTCCGAGTTTTCAATTTCTAAGGACGAGGTTTGTCATCATAAATTTTGTTTTTCCGATGTTCGTTTTTACACCAGCTGTTGCACAGATCTCTTGAAGTTCCTGCAGCATTGCTCTGATATCTTCCAAGTTGTCAGCCAGTAAAACAATGTCGTCTGCAAACCGTAAGTTTGATAGATTTTGGCCGTCTATGTTCAGACCTTTTTTGTCCCAGTCTAGTTTTTTAAACATATATTCTAGAACGGTGATAAACAGTATTGGGGACATCGTATCTCCCTGTCGTACTCCTCTTCCAATTTTTATGGGATTCGTATTTTCATGTAATTTTACTATAAGGGTGGCATTTTTGTATATATTGTAAATGAGGTTAGTATATCCATAGTCAATACGGCATGCTTCTAGGGACTTCAACACTGCGTCCCACTCCACAGTGTCGAAGGCTTTATGGAAGTCTACAAAAGCGAGAACCAGAGATCTGTTGTATTCGATGGTTTTTTCAATCACTGTGTGTCTAAGAAGACTTATAGGCCTGTAGTTTTCTAGGTTAGAAATATCTCCTTTCTTGTGGATCAGTATTACGATGGCGTTGTACCACTTTTCAGGTATCGTGCTATTGAAGAGACAAAGGTTGAAAAGGGATTTGATTTTTTGGAGCAAACAAGGACCACCAATCTTTATCGTATCGGAAACCACACAGTCTTCACCGGGTGATTTTTGATTTTTCATCTTTTTTAGGGCTAGTTTAATCTCATCTAAAGAAATTTCTAAAAGTAGTTCCGAGCCCCGGTTATTACGTATTAATATACTTCATATCTTGGAGTAAATATCATTTGCTGTGAGGAAATTGTCACTTTCGGTATGAGTAATTATGCTGTTCGAGGTGTAAATTTACATGAAGTGCGGGGGTGAAGAATATGGAGAGCAAGGAGGTGGTGCTATATGTAACGTTGGTGTAATGGTGATTTGAGTTTTTAGACAAGAGTAGAAGATATCGGTGTCCATCAAATTTCGGTGTCAAAAGTTGTGACAGGAGTTGCCGATCAGTTAATGGAAATGTGTGGACAGTGGATCAAATTTCCTCCACGGACGTAACAGTATATTAATCGCTAATCAAATTTTCTGTTATTCATATAAATTGGAGCACAAAATATTACTTTATGTGCATGTTCTGTGAGTTTTGGTTAGTTTGGTTAAATTTGGGAATTTACTTCTAAGTAGTAGAAAAAAATTTCTTTAATAAAAAAAGTAAGATCGCTATTGATTTAAAAATCAAATCAGTACTACAATCAATTATAAATCAAAACCAACATGGTTCCATTGCTGGTAGATGCACTGTCAGTGACTTGAACGGACCTTTCTTTAAGGCGCATCAACAAGGTTAGCTATGCTGCGCTTTTGTAAAAGCTTGAACAGTGTGGAGTATTTGGCCATCTCTTGCAATTGTTTCAATTTCTTTAAAACTCGATTTTCCTCTTATATCAGGTGGGTTTTGGTTGTATTATGCCTGTCAAGTTTAGAGATTAGAGATTTAGAGATTGGAGATTTATCAAATTTGTTGGGCTTAAAATGAGTATATTGTATACGAAGTATTGCTCAACTCTTAGCACACAGAACACTCTGGGAGGGTACAACCTGTTTTACGTTCCATTTCATAGAACTTCATGAAGCGCTATTACATAGTGCAAATATATTGCTTACCAGTAGTGATGTAGACATCTTGTGTTTTTTTCACGACCACAATTTTTGAAACTGTGTTGGTCTGATGTTGTCGGCGGATTGTAACAAGTTTTTGTACGGTTTGTCTATATTTAAGACTACTATATTTTTGTAAAAAAAGCATTTATCCTGCACATGCTTTTTTGGTGAGTTAATTTTGAATATTGAAATGGTCTCATCAATTAATAAATTAAATGTGCAGTAATTGCAGTAAAGTTCTGCAGACGAGAGCTAAATAGCTTTTTTCGAAATTTTAGCCATAACTGTTTCGAAAATACATGTTTAGAAAAGCCTTCTTCAACAATGTCATTCTCTTTTATTCAATTTTAGCTTCGATGATATTGCAGTTTTTGAGGATAAATTAAATTGGCAGACTGACATAAAATACGTAAGTTTTTGTGAATTACTTAATTCGTTTGATAAATTGGTTAAGGCTTTCGCGGCCCGTTGATAAGCTATGATCTTGATTCGGGTTTAAAGGCCGTCGTCGGTTGGAATTACTTGCTAACGTTTCGCTAGCACGAGTGGCGAGCTTCTTCAGAGGTCCTTCCATCTCCGATGTTGGACGTAGTATACGTAATCTACGTCCAACATCGGGGATGGAAGGACCTCTGAAGAAGCTCGCCACTGGTGCTAGCGAATCGTTAGGAAGTAATTCCAACCGACGACGGCCTTTAAACCCGAATCAACATAATAGCTTACTTAATTCGTCTCACATAAAATTAATAAAAACTTAAAAGGCCGATCTTTCGGTGTGACTGGAGTTACCAGTTCAAGAGGTCCGTGTTTGCTGACAAAGTGCCGCCACTGACATATCGTTAAACCCACCTCATAATCAAATACTCTTATCCCGATCGAAATCAATTAACGGAGGATTTGCATATAGCAGAGAATTTCTCGCGCTTGTGTGTGTGTGTGTGTGTGTGTGTGTGTGTGTCTGTGTCTGTGTGTGTGTGTATGTATTTTTCGATCGCTGGCAAGTGATAATTATCCACTGGTAGCAATTATCTTTTATCATTTCATTTATTAAGCGGGGTCTATTATAGAAAACTTCTCGCTTTCCGCGTAATCGACTTGATTAAACGAACAGCAATAAAGCTTTTTTATTTCTCTCTCCCGCGACGTACGCCCGTGATTTCCAACAGGTGTCAAGTACGGAGGCAGGAACATCGCACGGAGGCGACAGTCATTTTTTCGGATTAAACCTGCGAATGTTTTTAACATCTTTGTGATCGGTAATTTTGTTATAACATCCTTGCTTCATTTTTAAACATTAAGTGCAATTAAACATATCAATTTCAATATCATCTTATAGTAAAGCATATTTTTTATTTCTATGGAACTTAAATTTCGAATATTTCGCGACTTCCCTTCAGATTCATTTGAACAAGAATAATGACCACTGATAACATTTTTACATACTTTTCAAACTTCTGTCAGCATTTCTGGAAAACCAGGAAGAATTTCTGACGTAAATGTCTCTTAAGAAAAAAAATCGAAACATCAGATCTACAGGGTGATTCATTAGAAACGGGCAATCTCTAAGCTTGAATTACCTCAACATGCCTCATAAAAATGTTACTGGTTTCGGAGATATAGGGTGTTTAAATTTTGTTCTGAATGTTCTCATTGGCGGAGAAAGTTTTTATAGAAGTTTACAAATTTGGAACTTATTTGGACGTTGATCCTATTTAGCGAGTATTATTTACATAAATGGAATATTTTTTGTCAGTCGTAAACCAAATATTAATTAAAACAAAATTGAACCAGTGAAAAATCACTCTTTAATATGCTACTAACCAAATAAAAAAATATTATGTTTTTATAATATATAAAATTCGACCTAAAAACAAATGAACGCATATGTGAACATAGTGAATCATACATTTTTAAGTACAAAATAAGCAACGTGTATGAGAAAGACCGGCTTTTTTACAAGCGGCGACTACGACGTAGTGGAATTTTCGCAAATTACGCTGTAGTGAAGCTTACGCCGTTTAAATTTGTGTTTTAAAAGGCACAACATAAACGACTAATTAACGGACGGGTCAGCTCGTTTGTTTAAAATTAATTCCCAGCGAATTTCCCACGCGTCTTGAGCTTTTTTTTCCGCTTCCGTCATTACAGTTAAGTTGAGGAAAATGACGCTCGACAAAAAAATAATCAAAATCCAAAGTAAGAGGGTTTTATTTTAATGTGGATTAAGGTAAAAACAGCTTTCGTCGATGGCTTGGTTTGAAAATTATGACCAGGTTTACGGCATATACAGGGTGTTTCAGAATTGAGTACAAATATTTGAAGAACATATTTATCAGCGAATGATTATTTACCCAACAAGCTTTTAGCTGATTTTAAGGCGTACTGTCAACACAAGGATCTTCATTTGGTGTAATTAAAATAAAATCATTAATTTCAAAATTCCGTTTTGTAATTAAATAATAGTATGTTATAAGAAGTGCGGTAAACGGCATTTGACTCAAGAGTTTATTTGACACGAGCGGCCCGCACCGGAGCGACTTGTTGCATACTATTCTTTTTCTACGACCGTTAGTTTTTGGGTACATTTTCGCAAAAAAACACAAATATATTCACTGACATGACCGTCAGATTGACAAATGTCAAAATTCAAGGGGTGGGAAATGCTTTTTACAAAACTTCTGGATTCCCCCTGCGTCGGTTTTTGCTTAGTCGAAATTGCTGACGTTTCGCCAATCATCCTGTTGGCTTGTTCAGAGCTTGACTGAAACTGGCTCGTATTTTAGTCTGTACCTGCTTCTATATTGCTTGAGGGTGGGGGGACGCTAATGAGGGGTGAAAACACCGTCTTGGATGCTTAGTCGTAAGGCTCTTTCATGTTCTTTGAGCCTAGTTGATATTTTTCGTCCGGTCTCTCCAATGTATTCTTTGCGGCGTATGCATGGAATGCTGTAAACTCCTGGCATCTCAAATGGAATTTTATCTTTGACGAACCGAAGATGTTGAGAGATTTTTGGTAAATCTGGTTTTGACGTTATACTTCTTTAGAACTTTTGATATATGGTCAGTGATGTTTTGAATGTAAGGAAGGACCACAGTGGCAAGTGTAGGATTGTTTTAGGCGTCATTGCTATTGGAAGGTTGTGGTGAAGTGTATTTTTTTATGGAACGTTTAATATCTTTAATGTGGAAATTATTAAAGAGAAGAACAGAGGTAAGGTGTTTTAATTCTGTTTTCAGTGACTCGGCTCTGTAAACAACAGAGTTGATAACCGATGATTTTTGGGCCGGATGGTGATGTGACCATGCATTAAGGTATCGGTTTGTGTGCGTAGGATTTCTGTAAACACAATGACCCAATGTTAGTTCTGATTTTCTATTGATAAGTATATCTAAGAATCGCAGGTTATTATTAGCTTTCAATGGTAAAACGTATGTTAGGGTGTATCTATTTTAAATGTCTAAGAAAATCTACTGAGGCCAAATACCAAATGTATCATCGACGTAGCGTTTCCATAATTTTGGTTTTAGATGAAAGGTGTCGAGAGATTTCTTCTCAAAAGCTTCCATTAATATATTCGCGATGACTGGTGATAGTAGCGAACCCATAGCTGTTCACGACGTTTGTTCAAAATTTTGAAAAATATGTTCCAGACAAGCATTTCTTAATTAAGGTGGAAAAGTTTGGTTCCAGATTCTCGGATTTTAATATATCTGAAATGATGTCGAGAGTTTCGGAAATAGGAACTTTGGTAAAAAGGGATTCTACGTCGAAACTAACTAGAATATCTTGTTTATCTAATGAAATGCTTTTTAATTGTTCAATGAAGTGAAAGGAATTAAGTACGAAACTGTCAGTTTTCCCTGTAAGGGGTTTTAATAAGGAAGCTAGATATTTTGCTAGAGAATATGTTGGAGAACCAATGGTGCTGGCAATAGGTAGAAGGGGTAATCCTGGTTTGTGAATCTTTGGAAGTACCAAATACTGGAATAGAATGTTTGTAGTCGTACAACCAATTGGAGTACTGCACATTACCTTTCCAGTATTTCTCAGAGGCTGTTGGAAATAACCTAATAAGTAAGGTCCAACTAACGACGTCTCAACTAGTATAACTGAATTTCCCATATAGCTATAAGATAATATAGTGGCCCTACTACGGTAAAAAATGATGCGCCGCAGGTGGCTATGATATTTTCGTAGAGAAGGTGTGGATCTTTTGCGCATGCGTCTCAACTGAGTTGTCACATTTTTTGTAATTTTTCTGAAAACATTGACTAATTTTCATAAGAACGCAAAATCAGTCTCTGAAATCCGAATATAATTGGCAACGCCGAACTAGGAACTGCTATTGCCAGAGACTAAACAGTCTGTGTCATTGTTTGCTTACATTTTTGGTGGTTATGATTCTGTCCGTACCTTCTTCGTTTTTTTGCAAAAAGCTTGTTGTGTTTGTGGTCAAAACTGTAAGGAAAAGAATGTGCCTATATACGGGCAAGTGTTGCCTTATGTACAAGTTAATTTAAAAGATTTGAAATTGGTTTTTATAGTCACATTTCGTGAATTCGACTTTATTTACATTTTCAATAGACGTTAAACCAATAAGTTTATAAAAATACACTGTTTGCGCCGATTTACGGGCATCAAGAACCAAAACGCTAAAATACTTACATAATTATACTAAGGACGCTGATCCGTCTACACTAATTCAGCATAATATTTACTGTGCACTTGCCGCTAATTTTTTTAACAACACTTTCTACACCTTAATTCCATTTTTGCCTGAAAATTTAATGGAATTTCGGCATAATTTCAGAAATTACTGCATCCAAACATTGACGGCCTGCCGGCGGCCATGTTGGTTGTTGGAAGCCGCAAGGCCTTATGGGTATAACGTCAGAAAATGCAATTAGAGCTGCCATTGGTTGAAAACGAAATTTTAAATGTCGCGCACGCGCACATTGACCAGACCTTCTCAAAATTTTGTTACATAGTTGCTTCACAAGTTCCTGTACTATTAGCATAGGCAGGGCTTCTATATGTCTAGTAGCTATATGGGATATCTTTGTATGTCCTAACAAACATCCTACGGTATATACTGATATACTGACTATTGACGTTCTAATTAGGAAAATCGTATATCCTTGAGACGTCTTAAGGATGTCCCTTAGCTGAAACAGTATATCCCTAGGATATACGCTATGTCTCGTCAAATATCCTGAGGACGTTTTACGGTATACAGGTTTATTTTATGGTTTTGGACGTCCTTTTCATGCTTCGGCTTAGATGTTTGGTGGGCCTAAATATGCCAAATTTTAAGTTGGGTCACATATTGAGGCATCCTGTTTCGGTGTATTTCGAAGGCCCAACGTTACCGAAGACGTGGGCGCTTAACTCGAGAGGTTCGCAAGTCCTGCGAGTCCCAATTAAGGCCGACGAAGACGGAAGCGCCGTCTACTTTTTGCGAAATTTCAATTTAAGCATTTATAAACCAGATCGCGAGCGGGCGCAAAAAAAGCTCGAATGGCCCCGACCGAGCGACGATCGCAGATGAAATTACGCAAAATTGCTACGGGGAGGGCGGCGATAAATCGTCCGTGCAAAAACCGCGGCAATATTAATAAACTGCCGCGATTTTTCCGATATAATCCGCTTGAAAATGTACATTAGATTCACTAATTATGCACTGTTTGCTTTTTAATGGCGGTTTTTTGTGTTGCCGGGAATGCTAATCGAGAACTACCGAGAGTCATAATAAGAAAGTCGACGGTTTAACATAATACGTGACGGTCATACCGATCGGACAATCGCGTAACGGCCTTTATTAATCGGACGCACGGGACAACGGTATCCCTTTTTACCGACACGATGAACACTGGATAAACACGCATTTCTCTGCAAGTCCAAAAGAGTAAAATTTAGATTCATTTAGATCCAAAATAATGTTAACAATATGACTAGGTTTAAATCAAGGCTTCGAAACGGGCTTGACTAAGCTGCCTGAATATCTCGATGTAAACATCCCGTATTAAGTTTCCAGGGAGCTTAAACTTCAAGTCACTTGACTTGAACCAAGCCGCGTTAATTTGTGATATAATCACGTGAAGCGGACTGAAATCAACTGTTTTTCGAAGAAACTTCCACAGGCTACTGTAATACTTTTTACAAAACTTCTGGGTTCCTTCCTGCGTCGGTTTTGTCGAACTTGCTAAAGTTTGGCCAATGATCCTGTTGACTTCTTCAGGGCTTGACTGAAACTGACTCGCATTTTACTCTGTACCTCCTCAAATATTGTTTGAGGTGACAGGTACAGGCCTTAGTCTTGGTTAAGATTGTTAGGTTGCTTGTTGATTTCTGTAGACCCTCGGATTTTTCTTTGGAGGAAGAATTGATTACATGCAAGAATTTTAGTTTTATCGAGTAAAATTTCATATTCGGTTTCGTGATTGTGTTCGGCAACTGCTCATGAGTTTATTTGTCTTAGTCGTAAGGCTCTTTCGTGTTCTTTGAGCCTAGTTCATATTTTTCGCCCGGTCTCTCCAATGTATTCTTTGCCGCATATGCATGGAATGCTGTAAACCCCTGGAATCTCAAATGGATTTGTCTCTGACGGATCGAAGATGATGAGAGATTTTTGGACAAGTGGTAATTCTAGTTTTGATGTTATATATCTTTAGAACTTTTGATATGTGGTCAGTGATGTTTTAAATGTAAGGAAAGACCACAGTGGCAAGTGTAGGATTGATATTGGAAAGTTGTGGTGAAGTGTATTTTATGAGGAAACACTTAATATCTTTAATGTAGAAATTATTAGAGAGAAGAGCAGAGGTACGGTGTTCTAATTCTGGGTTCAGTGACTCGAGCTGAGATAGTTTCGGCTCTGTAAACAAGAGAGTTGATAACAGATGATTTTTGGGCCGGATGGTTATGTGACAATGCATTAAGATATCGTCTGTGTGCGTAGGTTTTCTGTAAACACAATGACCCAATGTTAGTTCTGATTTTCTATTGATAAGGATATGTAAGAATGGGAGGATGTTATTAGTTTATAATTCAATAGTAAAACGTATGTTATGGTGAATAGAGTTTTAATGTAATGGGTGTTTTTTGTCGATGTATATAACTTTAAGCATTACTGTTCAAGATGGTGACCGATTTAACAGCTGTCAAGTGATTTATTCTCAGTTTGGTTTGGCAATTCATCATGAATAGACTCACGCCTGAACAACGCTTGCAAATAGTGCAATTTTATTTCGAAAATAATGGTTCTGTGCGGAATACATATCGCGCACTACGTCCATTTTATCGTCGACAAACGTCCATCAGAGCAGTTAATTCGATTAACATGGAACCAGAGACGCCGTATGGTGCGTACAGAAGAAGCTATAGAGCTGTAGAGCGTAGCATTGAGGAAGACCCGGATGAGTCCATCCGCCATCGAGCACAGGAATTGGATCTATGTCCATCCACTTTATGGAAGATTTTGCGGAAGGATCTTGGTTTACGTGCTTACAAAATCCAACTCGTGCAAGAATTGAAGCCAAACGATCATCAAGTAAGGCGTAGATTCGTCGAATGGGCCCAAAACGAGATTGCCGTTGTTCCCGATTTTCATAAGCAAATTTTGTTTAGCGATTAAGCGCACTTCTGGTTGAATGGCTACGTCAACAAACAAAACTGCCGCATTTGGAGCAAAGCTAATCCTCAAGTGAATGTCGAAACACCGTTACATCCAGTAAAACTGACTGTTTGGTGCGCTTTATGGGCTGGTGGAATCATTGGTCCGTACTTCTTCAAAAACGATTATGACCAGAACGTTACAGTCAATGTGATCGGTATAGATTAATGATTACTAACTCTTTCATTCCTGAATTGACTAACCATGATGTCCAGGAGATGTGGTTTCAACAAGACGGCGCAACATGTCACACAGCTCGTGCCACAATCGATTTATTGAAAGACACGTTTTGGACCTGTGGATTGGCCTCCAAGATCTTGTGATTTAACACCGCTAGACTACTTTCTGTGGGGCTATGTAAAGTCATTGGTCTATACAGATAAGCCACAAACACTTATATACGGCCACAAATGTTGGAAAAAGTCATCGAAAATTGGACGTCCAGATTGGACTACATCCGCGCCAGCCGTGGCGGTCATATGCCAGAAATCATATTTAAAATGTAATGCTACAAGATTATCTTTCGGATAAATAAAATTCATGTCAATTGAATAATCCATCGTTGTTTTATTGCAACTTAAAATTCTATACATCGAAAAAAAAAACACCCCTTATAAGAAAATCTACTAGGGCTTGTTGACCATGAGACCAATAAACAAAAGTATCATGGACGTAGCGTTTATAGACGTTTGGTTTTTTTCCGACGTTTGTTCAAAAATTTGACCGTCAAAAGAAAAATATGTTCCAAACAAGATGAAAAGGTTTGGTTTCAGATTCGCAGATTTTAATATATCTGAACTGATGTTGAGAGTCTCAGGAATAGCTTGTGTATCTAATGTAATGTAATGATTTTTAATTGTTCAATGAAGTGAAAGGAATTAAGTACTAAACTATCAGTTTTCCCTATAAAGGGTTTTAATAAAGAATCTAGATATTTTGCTAGAGAATATGTTGGAGAATCAATGGTGTTGATAATAAGTCGAAGGGGTAATCCTGGTTTGTACATCATTGGGGGTCCGTAGACTTTTTCACTGAGGCTGATAGAGAAGAGGCCTTAATAACAGGCTCAAAGAACATGAAAGAGCCTTAAGACTAAGACAAATAAACTCATCAGCAGTTGCCGAACACAATCACAAAACACAATTTTTTTTTAGACAAAACTAAAATTCTTGTATGTAATCAATTCTTCCACAAAAAAAAACGATAGAAATTTATAAGCAACCTAACAATCTTAAAAGCGACTCAGGTCTTTACCTGTCACCATCAGTCATGGGGACGATGTTTACGCCCTCATTTAGCAAAAGCCTCCATCAATCAATATATAAGCAGGTACAGAGTAAAATGCAAGCAAGTGTCAGTTAAGCTCTGAAGAAGTCATCAGGATGATTGGCAAATTCTTCTAAACAATAACCGAGGCAGGACGATTCCAGAAGTTTTGGAAAAAGTGATTTATACTTTGTCAAATTAATTTGACGTATGAGGTACTGCGATTCTGAAATTTGTTTTACTTTCGGTATGGATTGAAACGGCAATAAAGTGGAGAAGATAAATGTATGACCGATGGTTCAAATTACGCATAGACAGTAACGTGGGCTGAACGGGGCCCCAATGTCAAGTCAGTTTTATGTGAATGAAACATCAGTGGCCTATGGACTAAACAATAAAAACAAATTCTGGATAGTATATTGACTTGGGATTCGCACCTTGGTATGTTGTGGGTAAAGTAAATACAGTGTGTTATACTTTTCCGGTTCTGAAATCCTACATAATAAAATCGAAACTAAAAAGATGTTGCGTCATGCAAAATTTGGAAGTCACACTAGGTATGGAATACTGCTGTGCGGAAGTTTAATAGCCTAGAACACTGCTGACTATAGAAAATGGATAGTCTTGCAGACAATTACGCCATACACTAGTGAGTTTATCTCAGACGGACATTGAAATTTAGTTTTCCTCATCAACGATTTACAGCGACTGAAATGGGTCATTATTACCAGTGTCTAAAAGTATTCAATAGTCTCTCAAAGCGGCCACAAGTTATTAGATGCATAAATATCTTTAAAAAAGTAATTCTTAACGTTCCTCTTAAGGCTCACCTAAAAGACCAACCTCTTAAAGTTCTACTTTTAAAAGCTCCCCTAGAAGGTGAACCTCTTAAAGTCCTCTGCAATTTCTATTTTCAAAAAGTCCTCTACCAGCTCTACTTCTAAACGCTCCTCTAAAAACTCGACCTCCAAAACCTCCCCCATAAGCTTTATCTTTGTATTTCACGAGAATATGCCAACGTGACGGCCAGCGATTTCAATACGACAAGCCTTATCTGAATCGAATCAGCAGGTGAAAACATTTTGTTTAACACCTTCCTACGGCAATCCTAACGAACCTAATTGTACGCGGATAATTAGTTTTTTTTCTTCCTCTAGCCGCCGCCACGGAGCATATCACACGTCCACGCCTATTAACTCGATTAACAATTAAGAACAAAACTTGCCTAATTGGTTTAGCGTGGCTAACGGCGGTTACACAAAACGAGGCGATAGAAAAAACCGATCGCTCGTTAGAATAATTTTTTTCATTTAGTTTTGTTTGTTATGTGTGGTTACGGGATCTCCCCCATTAAATAGCAGAATGATTACGCTCGGGACTAAATTAAAGAAATTGGGCACTTAAAATGACGAAGAAACTAACGAAAAGTAAAAAAAATGTATAATAATGGCTAAATTGAAAAAAAAAAGACATCTTATTTTTTTTTTAGTAAAAGTATCAAAAAATATAAAAGAGTGCACCTTCCAATTTTGTGTGTTTTTTTTCTATGCCCTTACCGATTTTGGTGTTCCCTTTTAACTTGAGGTAAACTACCATGTTGACTATTAATTTTACCCACTTTGCGTTGTATCTATTTTTGGTTGAAGTATGTGGTTATAAATTGTTTTTATTTCCACGATTGAATCTTACTCGTGAGTTTTTATCAAGAATTTTTAATCTAACTTTTTAATTTCGCATTCTTAGCAACATCTTGTATTTTAGATTATAGGCTCTGATGAAGTTTAAAAGTATTAAACAAAACGTCAGGCAAAAATCAGACTTTGTCTAATAGTTGATAGAACATTATATATTTTGGGAAAGTGGGATGTAGTAACTTACTAAAAATTTGGTCACATAGGATTCTTTATCTATCTAAAATATGTTCAACGTCGCAGTGTTGCCGCTTTTATCGAGAAGTATATATATATATATATATATATATATATATATATATATATATATATATATATATATATATATATATATATATATATATATATATATATATATATATATATATATATATATATATATATATATATATATATATATATATATATATATATATATATATATATATATATATATATATATATATATATATATATATATATATATATATATATATATATATATACTTCTCGATAAAAGCGGCAACACTGCGACGTTGAACATATTTTAGATATATATATTCTCATATATATTCTCACGTATTGATTCACGGATGGAAAAATGTGATGACACTATATTCCGGGATATCATCCATCCGTTCGCTCGTTGAACTCCGACTGGAATCCTGCATCCGACTGGAAAATCTCACTTGGCATCTTCAATGCTCGCGCTCCGAAAACACTTCGAACACTGGGAGGTTATCGGCGGTGCGTGCGGTATTTATACTCTGCGCCAGAGATGGTAACAGTGCTGCTTGTGCGTGCGTGGGAGGTGACTCCGCCCCCTGAATTGTCGCGTTGTTAATTTCGCCCGATCGTAGTTGCGATGTCCCCGTTGGCTGCTGCGCATCGCTCTGCTGTTTGATTATCGTTCTCCACGTGTTGGATAAATGTAGAGCGTCGTCTCTCGTATTGAGGTGTCCGGACTTTTCTATTTCGATGGCTTTCGATGGCCTCTCGTATAATCCTAGTCCTAAAATCAGGAATATTAGCTATTTGTTTGCAAGTGCCGAAATCAATTTTATGGCCTGTCTGATGTTGGTGCTGAAACAAAGCAGATGTTGTTTGTTTGTTTCTTATGGCTAAACGATGTTCCTGGGGCCTGGCTGAAATCCTTCTGTTGGTCTGTCCCACATACGTCAGGCTGCACGATCCGCATGCTACCCTGTATACTCCTTGGTTTTGCAGAGTAATTTTTTGTTTTGGGTTTCTTAGTATTGCTCCGATGGTATGGTCAGGTTTGTATGCCGTTGATATGTCGTGTTTCCGTAATATTCGGCCGATTTTGTCAGTAACCCCCTTGATGTATGGCAGGACGGCGATCGATCTTCGTTGGGTCTCGTCCTGCACTCTCTGCTGCGGCTGTTGTTGTTTACTGATTGCCTTGCTGATGGTGCGCCTTTGGTATCCGTTTTGTCGAAGACAGGTACTAATTTTCTTCAGTTCTTTATCTCTGTTCCTCTCGTTTGTGAGCCTGAAGGACCGAGCCGAGCGAGTATTTGCCACTGCCTGGGTGGTGATGAGATTTAGCGTTCAGATATCTATTAGTGTGTGTTGGTTTTCTATAGACAGTGTGTTCCAAGTGTCCATCTTCGGTCCTTGTGATGTGCACATCTAAAAAGGGGAGACTGTTATCCTCTTCAAGTTCTATTGTAAATTGAATCCTTTGGTGAATGGAATTCAGATGATCTAGGAATTTCAAAAGCTCCTCCTTGCCAAAAGGCCATACAACAAATACGTTATCAACGTATCTTGTCCATAGTTTTGGCTTCAGATTTGCTTTCTCTATTGCTTTCTTTTCGAAGTAAATTATGAAGAGGTTGGCAATCACAGGTGAGCATTTAGGCAAGCATTTAGGCCGCCAGATGGGCCTTTCGTGCCCCCAGACCGCGCTGGAGGGCGTCCAGAATGCCGCCCCTCCTATAGAAGGTCAGCAACTCCTTCAGCCCAATACCGTGTCCGGATCGATCAGGGTCCAAATTTTGCCCATGTCAAAGCATGGCACTCGGTGAGTAGATGATACAGGGTCTCCTCCCCTTCCATGCACCACCTGCACTCCAGGTCGTCTCCAATGCCTAGCAAGCAAAGATGGCTCCTAAGCCTGCAATGTCCTGTGTAGGCCCCTGTTAGTCCTCTACACTCGCTTCTGGTCAGTCCAAGCAGCTCCCTGGAACTAAACTATAGGTTTTGACTAAATTTATTTGGGATAAGAATAACAGGTGAAAAATAAAAAAAATTACTAAATAATTTTTTATTAAAAATTGTCGGAGACTTATTTGTTAATAAATGTTATTATGAAGAAAATATGTTTCATCTGGTATAGCGATGAGGTCATATTTTTTATATTGGGAGCTTAGACTAGATGTCGAACACCGGGTCTCGTTCGAATCACTACGTCATCGATCGGTGGTATAATCGAAATCACCCGCGAAATCAACTTTCACCGGCGCGTGGTCCTTACGGGCCGATTTTTTCCGATCGACGTGTTACGCGTTGCCCCAAAAAAAATCGCCTGGCAACAATTACTTTCGGCGATACGCCGCCGTGTCCCAATTCGCCGCCGCTCTCGCCACGTGACGTTATAAATTATCGGTTTACGCGGCCATTTTTTCGAATTAACACTACAGATATTATTCGAGATATTTCGCGTAAACCGTAAGCCGCGGGCGCATGGACCAATTTGTTTCCTGTTAGGCCAACGAGACAAACTCCGCTATTACCGTGCCTAATTGCATTGTTAGAGCGATACGGGATCGGCCGTTTTATCTCGGATCGTTATCGCGCTCGCAGACAATAGGCGACAACTTTGCAGGCGATGGTGGTTATATTCTCAACAGTCGATGACAGTTTCAACGCATTAATTCACTTCCCTGCAATTCCTTAACGTTATACAGTCATCCGGTTTTATTTTCTAGCTCCAGTACTTTTTAAGGGATACTCTATTACTTCGGGATTAGCCATGAGCATCCCTAGACATTTTACCGACCTTCTCTAGACATCTCCGGATTTCCAGGGGATGATTGGGTACGAATTTTTTCATATATATGATACGGTTTAGTATCAGATTCCTTTTTTTTCCTTTCCTTTATATATATATATATATATATATATATATATATATATATATATATATATATATATATATATATATATATATATATATATATATATATATATATATATATATATATATATATATATATATATATATATATATATATATATATATATATATATATATATATATATATATATATATATATATATATATATATATATATATCAAATATCTGCGACGGTTTCATGGTTCCATGGTTTCCCTGGATGTAGAAGGACTAATTGGGTGGCCAAATTTGTCACCGGTCCATACTAAATTCCGTGTTTTTCTTTTTAGAGTCGGTTATTTTCTCTGCATTTTGATAATAGTTATCCCTTTGATCTCGCTTGTAATCTAATACACAAGTTAGTCAAGAGTAATTTTTCAAACAAACCTCCACAAGCTACTGTAACACTATTTACAAATTTTCCGAATTCCTCCGAGTTCTAAAGATGATTGGCGAATCGTCAGTAAGTTTGCTTAGCCGTGAAGATCTCCACAAATCTGTGAAACTCGACAGCATATATCTAGACACCTCCAGACATATTTGTCACGGTCCCACAGTAAATTTTGTGTTTTCACTTTTACATTCGATCTTCTCTGCAATTTTATGACCTAACATATAAATGAATGAATGCTTTATTTTCTGCGGGTGGCCCTGGACATCGCCTAAATCTCGCTGAACATTTATAGCATATCTCTAGACATCTTTGGAGGTAGGCATTTTAAAGAAATAATTGGTTGTCTTCTCCGCAATTATTTGATGTAACTTATAAGTGACCCGAGAGTCATTGGGGATAAACATCACCGCACATCTTTGGATATCTGCTACATATATTTAGATATCTCTGGATGTCTAGGAGATGATCAGGTTTCAACTTTTTTCCGTTTCATAGTAAATCAAGTATTTTCATAAATTGAACTGAGGTGGCTTTTACTTGATGAAAATCCATTTATCAAAATAAATAACAACTAAAAGTTCAGATTTTCACGAAATTATATATTTTAACATGACAATTGTTTCGACAACACCGTGTCTTTATCAAATGTAATATTTACAAACTATCTGCTACTATATATACTGAAAAATGACCATAAAATCTTAATTAATGATGAGAGAACTTAAGTTCAATAAAGGAGAGTTATTTAAATCTAATTAATCGTTAAGCAATACATTTGAATGTCTCATTTTGTTAATCTTCATTGCTTCCAATAAATTTAATTTTCTTTCAGTTCTTATTTATTTTGATGTATTTTCATCTTTATTAAGCGACATTTCCTAGCCTTGTGGTCATCTGCAATTATCCAACACCTAAAGAGACCCTAATTCTTTTAAGGAGACTTCATCTCCTCCGAACATCCTTTAGTTATCTCTGGGTAGTTTCAGAATAACTTCTTTTCGAAGATAACCTGACATTTTATATCTTAACCGGGCCCTTACACGGTCTAGTCAAACATTTCGTAATTTACTGGCAGCGTAAGGTCAACACTATGGTAGTGTTGGTAGGCATCCAGGAAATTATCAATAACGCACCTGTCACGTACAATTTCAGACAACAAGTGAATATAACATCTCCAAAATAAACTTCTGTGAATAACCAGACAGCACTGAATTAGTAATGCTCAAATTATAAACATTCCACTGGAAATGTTTTAAGAAGCTGCTACTATGACTACATAAAATATTTACATTATTTACAAAACTTCTAGATTCTTCCTGCGTTGGTTGTTGATTAATAGAACTTGCTAACGTTTCGCCAATCATCTAAGTCTTAGATGATTATGGAAACGTCAGAAAATTGGTAAATGGTAGTAGCCTGTGGAAGTTGTATTTCTAACCAAACAGGAAAGTGTTCCTAGCGTAATCACCAAACATTTTTAAAAGGCTACTATATATGAACATCCGTGTAGTGCTATAGTATACTAAATATTATATTAAAAAATCTTGTTGTGCTTTTAACTAAAGTGCAACTTGCTGCCAGTGCAATGACCCCGTGAATGCAAGTTTCTAGTGTTCATTCGATCCAATTTTTCTGTATTTCCGGAATCCGCACCAAAGTCGTCTTGGAGGTCGGGTCGGGTCCGTTGGCTCTCGCGTAGTCGCGAGTCCTAAAAATGCCGATACACTTTCGAAAGATTGAAATAGTTTCTCAGGGGCATAGTCGCAAATTTAAATTTAATTGGGCGTCCCGCCTTGTTGCATTCATGCGGCCGGCATTCGCGGGATATTTTATACGGAGAGCTCGTTTCTCATACCAATTATACCGACAAAAAGCTACCAACAGACCCATACGTGCATATATTGACATAATATACGAAGGCTCGTAAAATCCCGATACAAGGTGCTACGGGATACGTAAACGAATACCGCTGTTTCACAAAGTATGTCGCCGCGTTAGATGTGGGCGTGGTCCGCACGCGGTAGTCCGTTCGTTTGCTTTACGCCGCTACCACGTAGATGATTTAATCCCCCAACGAAAAATCCGCACTTTGATCCGCGAGAACCGACATTGTTCCGGCATCACCCTGTACGCAACGAAGCCATTACCGAGGACGTAGGATTCTCCGACACATTTCGTTACACATACCACCTCCTTTTGTCATATAAATATGAGATGTGGTTGAAATTCTTCTGCGCGGGACATAAATCAGCTCGGGAATATCGCTCTACCAGTTTGCGCGCTCGCGAACGAAACATTGAAATGCCATATTAATGAGGGCGATATATAGATGCCGTGTGATCCAAGGCTGGAGGACAATTACCTTGGACCAATAGATAAAGGATTATACGCCGCAGCACACCAATGCCTTTTACAAAGCTGCCAATAATAGTCGGTAGTTTTGAAATGTATGAGGTATGAGGTTCCACTGGGCACGCGGGTCATCTTTTGATGCCAGTGAAGGAGTTGGGAATAAGGAGACCTATTGATCTCGCACCAAGACGATGATCGCATCTCTGGATGCGTGCTCCATGAAACGAAGATCGCATAGTTAGTAAAGGTTAACACAATTTTGGTGCCTGTTGGCATCTGATAACTGTGAAGCATTGCTCTAGGAGGTGCAGCATAGTAGCAGAATAATGGCTAGGGACCAGAGCCAGAGGAAAGGTTGATGCTTTAAAATACCCCGAGGAAAGAACAACCTTTTTTATGTAACAGTAAAACGCCGGTCGAATACGTGGATATGTAAAGTCTGTTCATAGATATAAGAAAGTGACTAACTGATACGAATTAAGGAAAGACCCGGGCCAGCTGTAAGAATGAAATATGGCCGAACAGGTCCGAACTTTGCTTAGTATTTAATTATGTGGGGTTTTGTTAAGAAAGATACTCAACAATATTTATTTATTTATGTATGTATTTATGATTAAATCTAAAATAAAATTACAAATTACTTTTATTACCCACTTGATTTACTTACAATTATTCACATAATATCGCTATCATCGCCTGTAGAAATAGCTTTTATTTTATCGCCTTTTAAAATACATCGTACAGCTGAAATAGTTCAGGTCCCTGCTTGAATCTCGCAAAGAATTTTTGGGGAAATTCATTACGTTCAATTCAGTTTCTTCTGATAAAAGGGTGCTCGGTTTCTCCCTTTTTCTATATTTTAGAACACTGCGATTTAAAAGGTCCTGGATAATTCAATTCCATTCCATTTTTTTTTGTTGGTATTTTAGCTCCCGGAAACTTTCTTTGATACTCCCTTAATTCTAAGGCTGCACTTTTACCATTGATCGTATTGCCTTCATACAATTTTAGCTGTTCCTGAGCAGAATATTGCGGAATTGTAACCAAAAAACTATAACTTATTTAAAATACAAACAAAATATATACTAACAAAAACCTGACAACTATAAACTTTTTAAAGAGAAATATGAAAAACAACAAAAACAAACGGAAATGTCAAAGTTTGTTTATACCTTAAAGCGCCAAAAAAAAAGATTGTGATGTCATAGCCAACTACATTTTTAAATATTTTGATATTTCTTTGTTGTCTTGATGCCAGATAAACCGAGCATTTTAAGAGGAACATTTTTAACGTTACTTTGAAAACCGAATTAATGAACTCTCTTTAGTTAACTTTTTGTTCTATAGATTTATTTATTCAAATTTGTTACCTTGTTTAGTTAGCCTACAAACTATAATTGTTTATTTTTGTTATTAGGTATTTTCAATCAAGCCAGATAACTAACTATTGAATGTTACTTTAAATATGAATTCTGAAGTTTTATTAAATCTGTTAAAGTGTGTAGTATACAGTTGATTTTTTTCAAAATTTACACGTATTAATGGACACCCTGTATTGTTAGCAATAGGTTTTATTCGTATATCCTTAAAACAAGTAGTATAATGTCTTTGCAATTTAAGAAATACTTAATATTGCCAATAAGTGACCTAATGTGGGCAGCTTTAAATTAAAATTAAATTAAAATTAAAAAAAATGTAAAATTTTAATATAAGATAAATTACAAACACACCTTTTTTTGTCCCAGAAATGATATCTGAATAAAAATATTCCATTCCATTTTAAAATCTTGAGATTTTGTTAATAGAATCCGGCAAAACAGCATCACCCTGTATAAGCTGAAGCGTATCTGTCAAACTGTAGCATCAAAACATAATTTTATATGGTTCAATCAAAATATGAAAAAAAAAACACACAACCTCAATTTCTGCCTAAACTATGCAAAATTTGGATAATCAAGAAAGTGACCTTTATTTTAACCAAGGATTTCAAAAATGTTGAAATATACAGAGTTTTCCATTTAAAATAACAAAGTTGATGTCGGGGGGGACACTTTTAGGACACCCTGTAACAACGAAAATATAATATTTTAAATATTCAGGAGTCCAAACTAACCAAAACTTGGGGTTTCCAGATCGTATAGTGGGTCGTTTTATTTGGCACAAGGTTCAACCATTCACTGTCTCCAAATTTAGTGAAACAGATTATAGTGGCAGTGATTTTAATTTTGAGAGTACCTCTGTGGTTACTTGGGATGTTTTGTAATAAAAATAGTAACCTCAAAGTTAGAAATACGTTCCTTTAAAGGTTCCCAAGATGACGTATATAGGGAACAACAACACAGAATACCCTGCTGGTCTTTATAGGGATGTTCATTTTGCCCCATTCGGGTGGAGTTTTAAATCTGTATTTTCATTTTTTTTTTTGGCCTCCCGACAAAAATCAAAAAAATATCAGTGCGTTGGTATTAGTAGTTATTGATTTGCAAGAGAAATAACTGAAATGAAATATCGGAATCTTTACAGGCCCGGGAGTTTCGGATAGCCTAACTGTGCCATAAAAATTATCCCAATCAGAAGGTAATACGTCGGGCCTCTCGAAGCCAGTAATTTATCCGAGTCGACGTATATACTTTACCAATTAAATTATGAAATTATTTACGGCGTACAGCTGTGCCTTTCGCAGTTACATATTTATTTTCAAAGAGGCTTTAAATATCGCGTCGTACACCTTTTAATGCAACAAGAGCGATTACATAAAACAGGTGCGCTCGCGCGTCAGCTTCTGCTCGAAAAAAATTGATCGCGCTTGAACGTTCTTGATGGAAAATCGATTCCTCTTGTACCACGTGTCGTCCAAAACAAGAATAAATTTTTTTTCGGCGATTTTAAAGTATATTTTTAAAACTAATAGCGTCATAATTATCAAGAGAATTTTTTTTGTAAAGTCGTATTATTTTTAAATCCTTGGATAAGCCTTAAAGTTACATTTTCCAAAATATAACACGCTTGGTATTTTACTTTAGCCTTCTTACAAAAAACAAATGTTTTAAACATTGTACAGAGTATCCTATTTTCGACACCACTTGATAGTTGGCTATCTATTCAAAACAAAAGAGCAAATGTTTCAAAAACTTACGAGACTGTCAGTTTTTAATTACACACCCTTTGAATTTTGACGTTTGTCAATTCTGACGGTCATGTCAGTGAATGTATTTGTGTTGTTTTGCGAAAATATACCCAAAAACTAACGTTCATAAAAAAAAGTATAGTATGCAACAACGCCGTTATTATCTTGCATACACATACGGGGGTGGGGTGGGGGGATCCAAAAACAGATAGTTTTGGATTTCACCATGTATCCCAGCGTGTTTAATTTCACAAAAAAGTAGCATAGTATCGCATAAACTGCGACTTTCTAACCGATATACCCCATAAAAGTGCCCAAAATGGGATCCCCGGTACAGGGGTTTTCCTTCTCAAACTGAACATTTAATTTAATTTAATTATGTTTTCTCTTGGGATTATGTCATTTTGAAAATTGTGTTTAGGCGGCGAAGGCCAGAATGACTTCTATTTACCTGACCGATTGGTAAAGAGAACAATTTTAAATAAAAATTTTCCCTACCTGTCTAATGGCAAATAGAATTTAATGTAATAAATCTTTATTTTCTAGGATAGCTTAGTTTTTTGGCACTGTAGTGGGAACGAAGACTTTTTAAAACATTCCAGAAGGAAAATTTTTAAAAACCGTTTAAAAATAAGTTAATAGGAAGAAAAAAAATGTTAAAAACCAATTTTATACATTTTATATTTATATTTATATAATTAAGTCAAAGTTTCTGTAAAAAAGTTATAGAGGTCACACCCTGTCTAGATAAAAAGCATTCTAATACATTCCGATACAACAATACAACAATAAAACATTTCTAACAGTTTTCCAACAACTCAGAATGTGTATTTTGTTGAAAATGTCTCAAAGTTATAATCGTTCCTACCTGAAAATTGACCCTGTTTCCATTGATTGCAAGAGCTTACCGAGAGGTTATTGGGCATTCTCCGTATATTAGAAGCATATCGATTTTTTCCGCTTTTTCTGTAAATTGGTTATTTTCCACGACAATCCAAATAACCAATAACTACGTAAAAATCTACAAACTGTCAGAATTTTTGCATACAAGTAAAGCCTTCTATGTAGTATTTTATCTTTATATCGATGTGGTTTTTTTACATCCAGTGAGCGGATTTAATAACGTCTTTTCGAAGATTGGGTTTCAAAAACTTTTCAAAAAAACTTTCAGTTTTCACAAATTTTTATCCTCACTAGGGTGTCATCTGAAAAACTAGGTTATTCGAAATAATCACTAGTTATTTTTAGCCAGATATTAAATTAGTGGTATAAACTGGTCGATATGCACAAAAGACAAAAGAACAAAAAAAAGGTTATAAACTTGCCTCTCTTTTCTCTGGTTACTACATTGTGGCTACTTGCAACTAATATATTATCTGCTCGATGCAAAATTGCCAAAAAGTATATTGTGGTCCACTTAAAATTCAAGAATTAGTGTCGTTTCCATCGAAATCGGTATCCATGTAGCCTAGATTAGGCTATCCAAATTTCAATAGCTGCGTCAAGCCTTTCATAAGTTATAGAGTGTTCTCACTTCCTTGTGTTACCCGATATTCTAGAAAATGTATTGCTTCATTGCTTGTAGAAATAATCTTGAGGTCTGGGTTGCTAATATTTTTCTTGGCCGTTTCGTTCAGAAATGACAATAACTATTTGTTCGTCCAGCCTCTCCGTTACTCGAAGCCAAGATTTCCGCGAACGCGAGTCTAAAATTATGCAAATTCTACGGCGTCCGTCCGGCTATAGTCTTTTAGTGCCTACATTGTATTTCGTATATCGGCGGAGCCCGCGAAACTGGTTTTTCGGCATCGTAAAACTGCAGAAAATTAATAAAAAACTCAACAACTTCACTTGCCTCACGCGCGGGGACATATATAATTGAAAGATTTCAATTTGGCAGTAATTCAACCGACAGATAAAGTCCTTGCTTTCGTCTTCTTATCCCGTTGGGTCAAATTTTATGCCCTATTCGCGGGGACGGCTATCTCGTATCGCGGTATGTTTATTGGCCAGGTTTGAAAAAAATATTTTTGTCTACGACCGGCGATATTTGCACGTCGATAATTTTCGTGTTCTCACAACTTCGACCTAGCACCAGGAAGTCTGTAAATAAACTCTTTCTTCTTTACGAAGGCAACACTAATCGCGATTCCTTTATGTATAGTGTTTGGTTGCTTAATATCTTTAATTTCTTGGGTTAGAAGCTATTTTATTGAAATAATATAATTAATTTTTCAAGGAAACTTTCATAGGCTACTGTAATACTATTTACTTACACACACACACTTACACATTTAATCTCTATAAATCCTAACGTACGTTTTACCATTGAATTAGAAACTAATAATAATCTTGGATTCTGAGATATTCTTATCAATATAAAATCAGAACTAACATTGGGTCATTTTGTTGACACAAAACCTTAATGCATTGTCACTTCACCATCCTGACCATCCGGCTCAAAAATCATCGATTCTCAATTCTCTGGTTTAGAGAGTCGTAAAACCATCTCTTCGATCTGTTAAAGACAAAATTATATTTGAGATACCAGGAGTTTACAGCATTCCATGCATATGCGGCAAAGAATAAATTGGAGAGACCGGGCGAAAAATATCAACTAGGCTCAAAGAACATCAAAGAGCCTTAAGTTTCCTAAATAGTAATAATACAATTGTTCGTATTAACGGCTTCAATTTCTTTGAAATCCTAGTTCCACTAGATAATAAATTGCTTGAATTGCAGGGAAACCATGACTCTGTGGTGTCGGACTGATGGCAATGACCTCAATCGAAGTGCAAAGTAATTAAATTCGACAAGTTCAGAACTTTCACTAACTACAGAACTAACACTTAGCCGCCATGCGTTCCAACCTCTTGACCAACGACATCAATGCTTGCTTTTTATATGACCTATTTCTTCTTTTCTCTTATCACTTTATGGAAATTTTCACTCCTGATTGCCTTGCACTGCAAAGGAAGGACCAGAGCTCCCAATAGTCACAGCGTTCCAACTTATTCACCTAGAAGTGATTCTTTCATCTTGATTGCTTGCACTTCTGATGATCGTCTTGCACTGCACGGGAACCTTGACAGATGTCGGATCATAGCATGGATTTGAAGGCGTCAAAGTACAAAGCAATGAAATTCCATAAGCTTTCCATAACTTATAACAACAAATAACTTCTTCCTTTTTAGATTACCTTGTTGATATTTTGTTTCTCCTGATGATTGCCTGGCACTACAAGAGAACTTTAACACGTTGACTACTGACACTAATCTCTTGAACATAGTGAAAAGTAATGAAGTTCTACAAGACCAGAGCTTTTATTAACTGAATAATTCCCTGCTTCACCAAGGTCATGAATTTCTTCTGCTTACTTGACCTGGACGTTTTGATAGGTTTAGATTTTTGGTACCATTTGGATTCTATAATACTTAAAGCACCTCGGATGCTTGAATGCTCGATGATTTTTAAAACGTAATACGTAATAAATTTTAACATCGATAAGGGAATTTATGTGGGGACCCCATCCTAACCCACCATCCAGTGTTCTTCCCAACAATATTACTGTATTGATATTTTTTGTTTGTGGTTTAGCGATAAGCGATAATATTTTGAATTTTGTCCATGTTTAATTTTAGATGATTTTGGGTAAACCACGCTTTGCCAGAACCATCGTTAAAATTGATTTTGCTCTAATAAAACATCAAGGTTTTCAGCAAGCAGCACTCTCAAGTATCATTAAGATAGCAAGCCTAGTTGAAAGGGTTTAACATAATTAAATGAGTCATTCAAGCAAGTAATGTAATACGATTCAGTTCAACTTTTATTGGAAGCACAAATGTTGGGCTCTTCAGGGGTCTCTATTTAAAATAGTTGTTACCTGTCCGCAAAAAAAAATTGTTTCTAAATTTTTGTAAAATGGTGTAAAATGCTTATCATTATAGTTTGTTTTAATTTATTTCTCTTTTTTTATTACGATAAGCAACTATAAAGTATTTAATATTTACTTTATATTAAAAACTTTCGATAGATTTTTATTCACACGTAACAGTAACATTGTTTACACTGGGTGTTCGTGTTCCCGGGGGCATAACCTCTAGATGTCGGCCTTAGAGACCGATCGAGGCTCGTTAATAAATTATTTTTAATTGATATGCGATTTGAATATTTTCCGTGGCCATAGACCCGGGCGGGTCTGACTTTTTGACGCTAATTAAATTTAAATATGTAACCAGGCTCACGTTACGCGTTTTATATCACCGAATTTGATATTCATTTATTCGGGATTAGATTTTTCCTGATAGCGGATCACACACGTATCTCTATACACCGGCTACCTTACAGATTACGTGATATGATAACAGTTTAAGGACTGCCTGTATAGCGGGCAACGGTAGCCCATGGTTTCTGGCTTTGGTGAAGGTTCCTCTCGTAGAAGAAGAGCTATTGTGGTAGATGACAAATAATTTTTTTTGTTGAATTACATGTTTAGATACACCCCTTCCAAATAAATTTGAAGATATTAAATGCCACAAGTACTTCAGCGCTGTAGTTTACAAGCTGCAAATAATCTGGATAAGGACACATTAACGAAAAGAAAAAGTTGAAATATTTATAAATTTATAGGTTTATGCCTACTTTTTTTTGGTAATGAAAATTTACCCATGTAACAAAAAGCTTTTAAACTAAGATTCGGTATAAACATTCTTGTAAAATTAGTTAATAAAGATTTTTTTAGGGAAGTGCAATGTAGCAGAAGCGTCGAAAATGGAACGTCAGGGTAGTGTCCAAGCCAACTACATAAATTTGTAACTCATTTAAATAAATAAATAAATGAAAAACGTTTATTGCTAACAACATGAAAAGTTACATTATACGAGGGGTGTTCAAAAAGTAAGGTAACTTTTGTAATGTTCACAGTTTCAGGCACGTTCACTTTTTTGTGAGGGAGAAGAGTTGGACATTTTTTGTGTGCTTGGTGATTTTCTGCTGTAAAAAAAATGGGATAAAATTTTGTGTAAAAAATGGAATACAATGCTGAAATACGATACAATACTTGAAATGTTGACAACGGCATATGATGGTCCTACTTTACGTAAGAGATACAAGCTGTTCCAAGATGCAGCACGTCAATAACTGACGAAACCATTAAAGAAGTGAGGCAAGTGGTGTTGAAAAATCGTTGAATTACTAGAAAAGTGGCTGAAGACGCGGGCATCTCTATTGGCTCGTGCCATACAATTTTTTCCTAAGTTTCGCGCGAGAAACGTGTAGCAGCAAAATTTGTTCCGAAACTGCTTCATTTTGAAGAAAAGGACCATCGAAGGAGCATCGCTCAAGAGCTGTTAAACGATTAAAGATTATAATTGATGACGAACATGGGTATATGGTTATGATGTCGAAACCAAAGCTTAGTCGTCCCAATGAAAGAACCCAGAATCGCCAAGACCGAAAAAAGCACGTCAAGTTCGATCAAAGGTTTTGCTTACTGTTTTTGTTGTGAAGTAGTACATCAAGAGTTGTTAATACAAAATCGTACTGTGAATAAAAAGTAATAAAGTAAAACGTTCGGAATTGCTCACTCATCGTTACTTGTGTCTAACTGTAACTAACTGCGACTTCTTCTTGTTCCCAAAACTCAAGAAACCCATGAAGGGAAGGTGGCTTTAAACGATTGACCAAATAAAGAAAAAATCGCTGGAAGAACTCAAGGCTATACCAGAAAGTGCTAACGAGAAGCGATTCGAGGATTGGAGGAAATACTTTTTGATAAAACTTAAAAGTTACCTTACTTTTTGAACACACCTTGTACATAAGTGTAGGGAAAATATACAGCAAAAGTCTTGAAATAAATCGCAGCCTCGTTTAGAAAGAAAAATCATCGTAGCAAATATCCAAGACTGAAGGAAAAGGGGAAAGGTTGGAATAAAATGGGCATAGGAAAAGTTGAACAAAAATGAAAATATTGAAAAATGTATTGCAAGAGACCAGAACAGCCCAGCGAGTTAACTAGTGACGCAGCATTGTAAGAATATTACGTTTTAAATATCTCCTTTCTGTGTTGGGGTATTACGCAAAATAAGCACAAATGTTTCGTTCGAGTTATCAATATATTCGAGTAATCAAAGTTCGAGTAATCAAGACAAACTAACACGCATTTCCTACTTTTGACGCTATTGCCAACCAATTTGGTTCGACTAATCAAAAATTCGAGTTATCAAAGTTCGACTGTATTAGTGTAAGCGTTTTTATAAAACTAACTAGTTAACGTTTCGCCAACCAACCTGTTGGCTTCTTCAGAGCTTGACTGAAAAATCAAAACATTACTGTAGTTATTTCATTAATGGTAGCAAAATAAAAAAAAATGCAAATGCTAATGGCAGCGGTAATTATAAGAAATTGGTGGCAATTTAAGTGGTATTTAGTGATAATTCTCGAAGTAATTTCTGATAGAAGTGGCAATTCAGCGTGCGCAAATCCACTACCGAAATCCCCCTCGTATCGAGTTCAGTAGGTGGTATAGAATTCTATACGGTTCCGCGTTTCTATGGTTGAAAGCGCGCCAAGGAACGTAAAAACTTTTAGCAATAATCTTTTGTTTTTATTTACGTCGTCCTGCTCGTAATTCGACCGGTTTATGGTTACGCGCGCAAAACGTTTTCGCATTGAAACTATTGTCGACGGAGAACAATAACGCTCGCCGCGGCAGCCGAAATGGAAAAAATCCAAGTAATAATAATAATAATAATTGATAAACGTTGCAACAGTAGCCCGGTAGTTATAAAATTATTTCCACTAACGCCGGTGCCTTTATTTTATGTAGGTATTTGTAATTTATTGCTTCGCAATAAGTCCGAGCCGGTTAAATTATTTTATAATTATTCCGAATGCCCGAATGGCGATTTATGTTTGCTTCGCGGTTTTATCTTTCCTGCAACGGTCCGTCGAGGACAGGCTCGAGCATGAACCCGATGGCGACACGTAAGTTTTAGGCTTTAGGTTTAGTTAGGTATACTTCCAGTTCTTAATTTATCAAATATCATGTTTTAATACTTTTTATGAAACTCCTGGATTCCTGCTGCGTCGGTTTTTGTTGACTCGAAGTATATAAGGAGCAGCTCCTAGTTTTATGAAGAGTGAACAATTTAATATGATTATTGAAATATTATTATTAAAATATTATTGAGTAGTAAAATATTTGATGCTAATTCTTGAATAATAAAATATTTTAATGCTCTTTCTATTTATTTATTTATTTATTTACTTATTTTATTTATTTATTTAGCACTTAGCTATTTACATTAGCAAGTAAAATTTGCATAAATAAAACTATAAACTTCGCAAATACTTCTTAAGACTCTTCTTGAACACTCTTGGGCAAGGGAAAATATTTTTAGATCTAATTAATGGAATAAATATTAATAAATAGTAATATTATGTAATATTATATTAATTTCTAAACCTATTCATATTGAAAATCAAGAGTAAGAGGACATAACTAGTAAAGTTCTAAAGATTGGCGTATTAAAAAATAATAATTTATAAAATTTAATAATTACAAAGAGAGAAAAATCTCATAGTTGGGGTATGAACCCAAAGGCATAGTTTAGAATATCTTTTTATATTTAAGTATATGAAGTATTTAAAGTATTAAAAAAATATATTTCTTTATTATACTTTCAAAGTATATACTTATTCAAGTTCATTAACTAGAAGTATAGATACTTATTTCATAAAATTATAAATAAATATCTTATTAAAAAATATATAAAATAACAAATTGTAAAATTGTAAAAAATTGTCCTATATTTATATAAGGATCTTCAACAGGCGATATTCCAATCCACAGTTGATTATGATTATTAAAATATTATTATTGAAAAATAAATAATTAATATGTAGATTGAGGGAGGCGGAGCTAAATGTGGGGCACCGTCTCGGATGACTGATTCCTATATTGGTGACAGGTAGAGACCACAGTCACGGTTAATATTGTTAAGTTGCTTATAGATTTCTAAACTCTCAGATTTTTCGTTGGTAGAAGAATTGATTACATGCAAGAATTTTAGTTTAATCGAATAAAATTTTATGTCCGGTTTCGTCATTGTGTTCTGCAACTGCTGATGAGTTTATTTGTCTTAGTCTTAAGGCTCTTTCATGTTCTTTGAGCCTAGTTGATATTTTTCGCCCCGTCTCTCCAATGTATTCTTTGCCGCATATGCATGGAATGCTGTAAACTCCTGGCATCTCAAATGGAACTTTGTCTTTGACGGATCGAAAATGTTGAGAGATTTTTGGACAAGTGGTAAATCTAGTTTTGACCTTATATTTCTTTAGAACTTTTGATATGTGGTCAGTAATGTTTTGAATATAAGGAAGAACAACAGTATATATATAAGGTGTTTTAATTCTGGTTTCAATGACTTGGAGTGGGATAGTTTAGGAATAGCTTTGTGTGTGTAGGTTTTCTCTAAACACAATGACCCAATGTTAGGTCTGATTTTCTATTGATAACAATATCTAGGAATGGTTAGGTTGTTATTAGTTTCTATTTCAATGGTAAAACGTATGTTAGGGTGTATAGAGTTGAAACATCTAAGAAAATCTACTAGAGATTCCTGACCATAAGGCCAAATAACAAAAGTATCATCGACGTGGGGTTTTCATAATTTTTCATAATTTTCCATAATTTTGGATGGGAGGTGTCGAGAGCTTCCTTCCCAATGGCTTCTATAAATATAATCGCGATAACTGGTGATAGTGGAGAACTCATAGTCTGAGTCTGATAGAGAAGAAGCCTTAATTACAGATTTAAGGATGCGTTCCATAGCTGACGTAGGATCTTTTTTAAGTTGACGATATGATCAGTCTGTAAGAATATCTTGAATTTTTTCCTGATATTCATTTGTGTTCATGACCACCGTAGCATTTCCTTTCCGAAAGTTGGTGCGATGACACATTTATCACAGTATTTGGTAGTTGAGAAGAGTTTGATGGTTTCCCTAGTGTTGGCGTTATTTCTGAATGTAATTCTTTGTAGAAGATAAACGGAGATTTAAAGCTTTGTCATGAATCGTGTTTGAAAGGGAATCGAACTCGGATGGAGACAAGATGGAATCAATTTAAAGATGTAGAGACAGAAGAGTCTTAATGATTAGGTCTATTTCCTTACGGGTATGATGAATTCTTTCTCGAAGTAAAGAGATATTTTAAGAAAATTGGGGGTAACGTTGTGGTCTCTACAACGTAACATAAGTTTTTGTCAGTGTCAATGCAAAGCATAGAGATACAAAGTCCTTCCTCAATGTTTCCAGCAAAACTAAAAAAACTAACCGAATCAACTAAATGTCAATAATAATTCAGATGTCATTGTAGTATTAGAGCGAATTATAGCATGCTTTCCCAAGTAAACGGTTTTTTGTAAATTTTAAGAGTTGCCTAAGAAAGAGACGAGCCTTAGGAAAAAGGTTCCACTGTAATAAATTTATTTATGGATCGTAACGTTGTAAAAAAAAGAAAGACTGCATACCTAGGTTACATAATGGGCAATCATCAAGTATCAATTTCTGTAACTGATTATTAAAGGGCAAGGTCGAGGGTAGAAGAGGACTAAGACGAAAGAGAATGTTACAACTGAGGAACGTGAGACAATGGACTGGCATACATGAGATTCAGACATTGATCCACTCTTCCAAAGTTAGAGAAGCTATGGCAAATGTGGTCCCAAACATCCATTAATGGATAAGCAAAGAAAGAAGAAAATAGATCGGAAGATCTACGAATAAGAAGTTTCTGATGCCAGTGAATATTGGATCCTCTGTTGTGCATGCTGGATGGACGAAGAAGACTGTCTCGATGACGGGGCAACTTTACTACGTATTCGACCTGCTGCAAGGTCATTAAATGAGACCAAGAATGCCGCCGATGGACTAGCTTAGCTTAACCTATTTTGTGTCCTTAATATGGGTAGCGCCTGTGCCATCTTTTTGCGGCTTTGGTGGCATGGTTAAACTGAAAATTAATCAAAACGGTCCTGTTAGGATCAGAGCCACACATCGTTTGACTGCGCAAACTCCTCGGCCAATCGTGACACGAACCCGAATAAAGCAGCATGCCTTAATGTCTTCCTGCAACGCGCCCAGTCAGTTTCGTTAACGGTCGCATATTTTTCGAAAAATCACGATATTCTTCTCGTGGAGATAAGATAAAAATGTTACGTTAAAGATAACGACAACCGCTGTAAAGGATTTACATAATGAATTCTTGATTCGGCCGTGATGGCTTCGCGTACGAAGGTGGTCGTAAATCTCGGCTATTAGGAGGCTCAATCACCGCCTAATTCTGTGGGCAGGCGTTGTTTAACTTTCATAGTAGCTTTACGTAACGTTTAATAGTAAGTACTACGTAGTCTTGTAATTGACAGAGCGCAATTAAGTAGTATGGCAGTATGAGGATAGAGCAACACTAATAAAACCTAACATTATCACAACCAGTCCCGTTAGCATAAAACAAAAATTACAAAATTACATCCTATAATGTTGTAGTGTATGGTACCGTTCGAAGCAGTCACCAATGTGTAGTCCAGGCTTATGGGTGCAAGTGTCACAAATATATCTAGTTTCCCGCCTGTCGCCTTGTATTTTACGGTTAGAGGTACCGCACAGTTTACCTTATTTCCATAATTTTGACGTAAAATATGTAATTTACCATTTAGCCGCTCTTTTGTATCTACAGATGATGGTCTGCCAGAAATTTTGAACCCCGGCCGAAAGTTTTTTGTCATCTAGTCAACCAATGAAACAAACTTTAGATGTGTCATTGGTTTTTTGTTCCGGCCCTGCATTGACAGTAGACATTTCGAGTCCCCAGAAAAATAACTTTCGCCACCATTTCAAAGATTTCCTCAGGAAACAGTATGACACCTCCCATCTATCTATTGTAATTGACCACTACATTTGGTCAGTCCGAAAAATTTGTAAAAATCGTTCTCTTCAAAATATGCTTCTAAAAAAATGTATTTTGGCATTAAGCTGTTGTGACCAATACTCTTGGATATTAGATAAGGTTGTTGTACCCATAAGACAACCCCGATAAATGCGATAAACTTCTCTACTGTAGTATCTACCCACGTGTGCCATGTAGAACGTTTTGATAACCTCTTCTGTGTTATTTTAGGTCTAACGTAGTTATTTGTTTGTTCCACTATTTTTATTATTTGCTCATAGGCAAAAAAGAGCTTCAAAAAATTTATGAGTTTTGTACAAGTATCGGGAATTTGTGGTCCTATCATTTTATCCTCAGAAGTAAATATAATCCTGCCTGGTACCTGATCGTGGCATGTGACTTCCCGCCATCGACCAAAATTACCAGGTTGTGTTATATTCTCGTTCTCTTCACTGCTGCTTGAACTCTGTCTTTTAGTAACTATAATATCACTACCACTACCACAGTCACTTTCGCAAAAGTGGTTGAAATATCTACATCAACAGATATAATGGATGGCATGAATAAAATAAATATCATGATATCTTTTATTTTTAAGTAAAAATGTCCCCAACGAAGGTTCGAGAAAGAAACTTAGAAATATTGGAAATAAGCTTAGGGGGTGACAGACCGGCCAAGCTGCTGTAATGATGTGTAATGGTGTGCCGCCCATACAGCGACATACGAATGCAAAAGAAATAGCGGGATGGTATCGTAGATGTGCACTAAAATGTCTTGAAGAAGTAATTGTCAGTCTGGATGATAATCTAAGATGTCCTGAAGAAGCATTTGAAAAAGGAGAGCTACGGTCTACATATATTAACTGTTCGCTTATTATGAACCTAATAACATGAGAAAGCATTTGATATTGAGTAGGATATTTGCTGAGATGACCTTAAGATGTCTTAGAGACTCACTAAGATATCTTGACTATTACTACTACTACGTGGCTACTAGGAGAGCATTTCCTTAGAATGTTTTGAGTTTAATCAAAGATGCCTAGTTGGCAAAGAGGTCCTAGGATAAGGTTGAGACGTAACCATCGTATAAGGTTTCATCCTAATCGCATTTTGTCATTTTACTTCTCAGCAGATCAAAAACGCACTCGCTTTTGATGACATCATTTATCGCGACGGATCATCGTCCGTGTGGGTGATAAACGGGAGAATTTTACGACCTCCTCGATGGTGTCGGATAGTAAAAACGCGACGACTTGCAAAACATTATAAAACACGTTTAGAACGTGGGAAGGTGCGCGACGACGTTGTAAAATAGACGCTTAAAATGATGAACGACGATGCCCGGTCCCATGCAAACACAATGTCGTTGCGGCATCGACGGGCTTGTACCGTGTGTCCGGTATAATTTGACATCTTACCTAAAGCGTCCATTAAAACGGTAGATAGGAAAGTAATTGTATTGAACTGCCGGGAATTGCTACCTAATTTTTCAAAGAACAATCATTTTAAATACTTGAAGAAACATCAATTTTTTTATTGGATTTAAGCACTCTGTGTCTAGGCTGTAGACCGAAGAGACATCCTATATTAAATGATCTGAAAGACAAAGCTATCACAATATAAAATTATGAACCCAACCAGGCTCGGCTTACAAAACTTCAAACAACAATCATCTTGTCTTCCCAGTGTAGACTGGAGCAAATGGGCCAGTTTTTTTACCATTCTAGTGAAAAGTATGGACCAGTGCGCTTAGTCATTATGTTGTCAGTGTTACTACATGAAGAAACAGTTGCTGCGGATATGTACAGGGGATGTCAGGAACCATGTTTCAGATTCAGATTTCATTCCAATTTCGACGTCAAGTGCTATTTTGTATTAAAAGAAGAATAAATGTATCACAAAAAAACAGCTAATTTTTTTTGCTCCGGATTGGAACAGCGATTCTCATAGTAAAAAACAAGTTAATTTTGAATGTCAAAAAATATAAAACTTTAGATGACCGATTGTAGTCAAAAAAGTTGTGTAAATAATGTTTAGGAATGATTGTTTTGTAATAAAATTTGATATTGGTGGCGAAGTTGAAGTAAAAATCTCTTTCTATTAGTTTCAATCAGCGGTAAAAACAACTTCCTGCAATTTCCCTGCAATACTTTGAAATTTTTTCCAGAAATACCATATAATGTTTTAAAATACTTTTTAATTCCCTCATGAAATTTATTATCCACGCATACTAAAATTCTCTTGGCTTTAAAAAAACTTAGTGCAATACCTTGAAATTCCCCGAAATTCCCAGAAATACCATATAATTTTCGAAAATACTTTTGAATTCCCCCATGAAATTCTTCATCCATGCATATTAAAATACTCTTAGCGACAAATAAACTTCCTCCAATACCTTGAAATTTTAAATTCTAAAATACTTTGGAATTCCCACACGAAATTCTTTATCCATGCATACTAAATTACTCTTAACGATAACAGAAAACTACCTGCAATACCTTGAAATTCTCCTAAATTCCCAGAAATACCAGTACTCTAAAATACTTTGGAATTCCCCCATGAAATTCGTTGGCGATGCATACTAAAATATTCTTAGCGATAAAAAAAAACTTGAAACTCCCAGTAATACCATATAATGTTCTAAAATACTTTGGAATTCCCCGTGTAATGATTTATCTGTGCATATTAAAATATTCTTAGGGCTAAATAAACTTCCTACAATACTTTGGAAATCTCCTAAATTCCCAGAAATACCATATAGTGTTCTAAAATCCTTTGGAATTCCCCCATGAAATTCGTTGTCCATGCATACTAAAATACTCTTAGCGATAAAAAAACTTCCTGCAATACCTTGAAATTCTCCGAAATTCCGAGAAATTCTTTATCCACGCATACTAAATTACTCTTAGCGATAAAAAAACTTCCTGTAATATCTTTAAATTCTCCGAAATTCCCAGAAATACCATATAATGTTCTAAAATACTTTGGAATTCCCTCATGAAATTCGTTATCCATGCATACTCAAATACTCTTGGCGATAAAATACTTCCCGCAATACCTTGAAATTCTCCAAAATTCCCAGAAATACATTGGAATTCCCCCATGAAATTCATTATTAATGCATACTATAACACTCTTGGAACTAAAAGAAAAATGCTAGGCGGAATGGAGATTGATAGATCTTTTCCAATCCTCCAACTATGTCGCACATGAATATCTTGTTCCTAAACTAGGCATAAAGAATCGACGTGCCGGGGATCCCCCGAACCTGAGCGACCTTTGGGCAGTCTTCGTCGCTTCGTCAGGTCGGACTTCGCGCGCAAAAATCCCATAGAGCTTCCTTCCCTGTTGCGATAACATTGAACGCACGATACCCTCGAGGCACGCCACTTTATTTTTGCGCTACCCGAGAGAAACGGGACCTATCTCGGCGGCCATCTAAATCTTTTTGCTCAATAATAAATATACTATAAGCCCAGAGTGCGCGGCTCGAAAGAAAATCCCGACGTTACTTATTAAAATGCTTCGCATGCACCGCTAATAATGGATAGCCGATGGTCAACGTTGCCTTTTGTATACGCTCGACATAACCCGACCAGACGGAAGCAGTCGTACCAATAGAGATCGGACATTAGTTGGTGAGTTCTGTTAGGTTATGCTAAAACGACCAATTACGATTGACCTCACTCGCTGGTGCGTGAGATCGACCACGCGCGATCCTGTACCGATGCGGGACCGCGTAGCTGGTACCAATTTTTATTCTGTGGCGTGTTCGCACGCACCCGCTCCTTTTTTTACTCTTGCGGTTGTATTTTGTGTCTGAAAACAATGGGCATCGGTTTGACCGTCATAAACTAACTTACATCTGTTAAACTTCCATTTGAAGTTTCAATAGAAGTTGCTTGAAATATAAATCGAGTTTAGGATTTTTGCGACAAACTAAAGAACACGATGTATTCCTATACAAATACAGGCGAACCCACAGTAGGTATGACCATCGCATATTGCTGGACAATTCCGATCCCAAATAGTCACTTTTAATTAATTCTATTGTAAATCGTATTGTGTTTTTCGATAAGCCAAGCTGTTAAATTGGGAACCGAATATTTTTTAAAAATATGTTTCTCATTTTATCCAAGTAACTTGGCAAAGTCGCGTTGAAATTCGAAGACGGTTACGGCATAATATAAATATTTAGTGGAGGAATTGTAATAAGCAAAAATATAGGGTGTTCATTTAAAATATATATGCATTTTTATTTCCACGTTTTTGTAATTTAAAATATCTTTTTCTACTACCTTCTCTAAAATAACTAATTATACACCAATCTAGAGTGCGGAAAGTGTCATTTTATCACGTCAGTTTCGTTTCCCACGGATCCAAGCGACTTCGGACATTTCCGCACGGGTTTGGGAGCAATCGGATGTTTTCGTAGATTATACCGCACGGCTTGAATATTGACGTTTGCCAATTTTGACGGTCATGTCAGTGAATATATTCGTGTAGTTTTGCAAAAATGTACTCAGACACTAAAGGTCGTAGAAAAAGTATAGTATTCGACACGTTTCGTAAACTTTTTGAGTCACACTCGTGGCAAATATACTCGTGACTTAAATGCCGTTTTTCTACTCCCTTTTGTAAAATACCTAATTTGTGGAAAGTGACATAATACACCTCAGTTTCGTTTACCAAGCGTGCGAGAAGCGTCACTTTACCACGTCAGTTTCGTTTCCCACAGATCGGAGCCACTTCGGACATTTCCGGGTATTACCGCACGGGTTTGGGAGCAATCAGATGTTTTCTGAGATTTTACAGCACAACAGAAACTAACGGTAGTAGAAAAAGTATAGTATGCAACACATTTGGTAAACTTTTTAAGTCACTCGTTTATCAAGAACTCGCGACTCAAATACCATTTACCACACTTGTTGCATAATATATTATTAAGAACTCTATTTTTGAATGCATAGATAAAGTACTAGGCTATTAATAACTATTTAAGAAAAAGTTATAAAAATGAGTAATAAAATATTTAAGTAGATCTTATTAAGAACACAAGAAAATAAAATGGTACTACACCTGCTTACGGCGAATCTGTAATGAGGTACAAATATTTATGAGTGTGATGAGACCCCGCCTTAAAATCTATGCCGCAGCCATTATCAATATTCATTAACTGGAAAGGCTGAATGAATTTTTGGAAACAAAAAGTTTTTTTTTTTAATTTTTTACTTCTGTAGGGTTGCACGGAAAAGTGCACGCATGCATGCAAAAACCACGTATTGTATAGCAAAAAGTTTAGATGCCATTTTACTGTATATCATCTGCAGGTCTAAAAAAACTCAGTTCAACAAGTTTTGTACAAGCTTGTGGTGTTAAGTATGGCCGCATGCTGCTGAGCAAGCTGAAGAAGTCAAAAGTGACGCTAAACTGAAAAAAATCTTTTTAAAATTCCATGGTTTAACAGAATATTTTTTAAAAGAAACTTATCTCGCTAAGTGTCATATATATATATATATATATATATATATATATATATATATATATATATATATATATATATATATATATATATATATATATAAGGGTACTTCCCTAAATTTGGTCGTAACTCATAGGTGTTGCTTTCTTCTTTGTATTGTCATATGTGCTCTTAGTCAACAACCCCTTTTTATAGCGAGTTTCGGCTGTTTTGTGGTACGAATGGACAAATAAAAAAACCCGACGGTTGGACATAAAACTTTATTTCCGCGTTAACGGACGTCCCGTCGGGCGGGACGTTATATAAAAATTCCGCCGCAAGATAATACACTCACTCTCGGAAAAAGTTTAGGCCTAAAAGCAAGTAAAGGTGTGTGTAAATTTTCTCAATACAATTTACGAAAAAGGCACAACGTTTACGGTAAAAGGTTTTCCATTTGTGTCTGCGTGTGTGTCTAACAGCCGGGCACCGATTTGCGAAAGAGGCAACGGAACAGAAACAAAAAAAAACCGTAAAAATCAAAAAGTTTATTTTCGGAAAATCGTGGCGAAAAAACCAAAGGAAATACAAAAAAAAGTAACAAATTAAATTAAGTATCTATGCTTTGTACACGGCGCCGCGGTCGCGGCCCTTTTTTTTTGTTTAATAAAAAGGAGGAAAAAAAGGTAGACAGGGAAAAATAAATACAAAAACTTAAAAAATAAAAACCGTGTAACGGCCGTTTCTGTCGAAGACTTTCACTTAATAAATACAATAAATTTACAATAAGTTAACGTATGGGTGTACGGGGCGTCCGAAATGTATGCGGTTTTGAGCGCGAACTGACCCCGTACGAGTGGCACAAATTTTCTTCGAGAAAACATTCGATTCGTAGGAACAGGGTAACAACAACTGCCGTGGCACTCGATGACGATAATTAAACTTTGCCAATTCAACACAACAACTCGCATTATTATTTTTTTATATTGGTTGGTCCGCGTATCTGTGAACACTACAAGTTCATTTCACGAGGGTCCGTACTGACGTCACCAACTTCCTTACGCTTTGAAAATATACCGAAACAAAATGATCACCTTACAAACGCTTGCCGCACGCTGATTTCCGAGCTAATCGACCCTAGTGAAACAAACCCAATCTCAGAAAGCCTAATATTTTTTAAATATTTTATATTTTAAACGGCATTTCGTAAAAACCAAGAGCTAAATTTTTTATTGTCATATTTCTTGCGCATTTTTATTTTACAAAAAGTTTATGCAGTCGTCAAACTTAAATAATATAGTCTATCATATCATGGTTGTTATGTTGTTATTTATTATTTTTCCATAATCTCAAAAAAGTTAACGAGACGATTTGGCTTAGTTCAACTGTGGTCACAGGTTAAATAGAGAGAAAAAGAGAACTCGTGGTTTTCACAGAACAATACTGCATATCATGCAACTCTATTATTACACTTTCTGCGACGAGGCAAGTGGCCCAAAGATAAACGCGCCACCCTGTGCATCGCAACACTCTAACAAAAAACTTAATAGCGTTCAAACAAGTCAAAAATCACATTATTTTTTTTGTAATATCAAAAATAGACAACTGAAGTACTAGCTAGTCCCTCTAGAGTTTCATTTGATCGTATCGACCGTACGTACATACAAATATCACAGTGTATTCGTATCTAAATCGTGTTATCCTTGTTACGTCACGAGTTGGGGGGTGCGTAAATTCTTCTGTACCCCCACTACCGGAATGAGGGCGAAAAAAGGAGAGGAAGACTAGATTCGCGACAATTTCGGCCCGAATAAGGGAAAAAAGACAATTGACATCCATGACATAGAACACTGATTTTTTTTAGATAGTTATTTGCCGCAACTGAATTCCCCGCCAATCGTCTTTACGTACTTGCGCGGTTTCTTCAATGTGTTTCACCTCAGTCGACCGCCGTTGCTCATATCATCATAAGGCAGAATGAGACACTCACTTGGGACCTCACCGAGGAGAAACACGCGAGATAAGCTCGAGCTATAAGTACGTGTTCCAAAAACCTCTCGTCCAACTTAGAAGTGATACTTTTGAACGCAATCAATGAAATTTCGATTTCATTAGACCCAGACAACTTAACCACAATCTTGTCGACTACAAAATTCAAAACTGAAGATTGAACCGGAAAGGCACACCATATTAAGAAGATGTCTTCTTCTACTCTTGTTTCAACGACTTCCCTCTTGTACGATTGAGGATACTGATGTGTAAAAGACAATGAGGTATTTTTCTTTTCTGTAAAAGGATATAAGGCTGAAGGTTCCACAAATATCTCCTTCTTCTCAGAGAAGGCGAATAAGGTTTCTGGATGAAAGGTTACTTGGAGCATCACCTCTAAGTACGAAAATCCTGCGAAACGAGCGGTTTCTTAGTGTATACATTTCATTCAACATCGAGACACGTTTGTTCAACACCCTGTACTATTTAAACCGAAATAAAAAATCGAAATTTATCACAACGTTTCGCGTCGGGTCGAATCAGTGTGCTTCAGTCTTAACAACGGGCTGACTATTGAGGGATTCTGGTTCGTAACGCGTGTGAGTCCTCATGTGACGGGTGATCATGTCTCTCCTGCAAGCAGCGTATGGACACTGCGGACATTTGTAAGGCTTTTCGCCCGTGTGGGTCCTCTGGTGCGTCGATAGATGATCGGAACGCGAAAAGACTTGTCCGCATACCCGGCAAGTGTACGGCTTCACCCCTGTGTGCAGCCTCATGTGTCTCGTGAGCATGTCGCTCCTCGCGAACGACCTCTTGCACACCTCGCAGAGGTACGCCTTGGCGGTGGTCTCGCCCGAGTTTTGCCGACTCTTGTGTCTCGACGCCATGTGCTTCGCTAACCGGTCGTGCAAGCTAAACATCTGACCGCAGACTGGACACACGAATGCTACGTCCGAACCGGGCGGCATCTCTTCCACCACGGGAGACACTTCCAAATTGTACCTCGAAGCTACCGACTCTTTAGTAGTCGGCGAAGCGACGTCTCCTTTAACGACGGGCACCGATACCGCCCCCCTGGGCGGTAAAAAGCCAGGAGGAAGCAGCTGCAGCGGTGTCGGTATCAGACACTCCAAACTGGCCATCCTTTCCCTGGCTTTGATGCCTTTCATCGACAAGTCCAAAGGGAACTCCTGCGGGGTTGAAATCTCCGCGTCGGCGTTGTTGCCGGCGGGTGATATAGCGAATGGGTGAGGCGGGTTCGGGCGACCCTTGTCCCCTTTCGCCGACTCCAACCATAAGGGCAAATCGGAATCGGAGTGGCTCCTTCGTCTGAATATATCTGGCAGGTACTTTGAGTGGAGATAACGTTCGAAACTATACGACGGAGCCGGCGACGCGGGAGTCAACGGCGATATCGGCGACGCGGGAAAAAACCTGTCGTAAGGGTGAAGCGGCGGGGGATGGTGGCCGACCCCCGTGACGCACTGGTAGCACGGACATGCCGGCGGTCGTTGAAAAAGCGGCGGCGACGAACTAGCGTCGTCCTCTTTGATTCTTAATGGGCTAAAACTGATCCTCGGCGATTCGGTCGAGCTGTGCGGCGACTTATTGCTCGAACTAGCAGGACTGAATACGTCGTCGTCCTCGCTGGCAGATTTCAACTTCTCTGGCGGTTCGAATTTGAACACGTCACCAGGGTAGTGCTTCTTCTTCAACCCCGCCCCGCCGATGTCCGCGTCGCCTTTGTTGTTATTGTAGAGGTTGTTGTTGGTGGACGGTTCCTCTTCTTCTGATTGTCCGGCAGCGCCGGTCAGCTTGTCCAGTACCTGACTGAGCCGCTTCCGCTTGCGTTGCTTGGCCGCGGGCCGATGGTTGTGATTCACGACCAACGGGTGGTTATTGTTGGCCTTGTCGTGCGGGGGCGCTGTGGACTCCAGAGCTGTCTCGGCCATAGTCATCGCTGGACGCGTGTTCGTGTTGTGGTGGCCTCCGGAGTCGGCTCTACGGTCATCAGAGGTGGAATGCAGCGTGGACGGTTACGGTCGCGCTAGACGAATGCCTGAAACAAGAAGAAACTAAGTTAGCATAAAAAATTATAGCTTACGTCGGATATATAACATATTCCGCTGGGAATTCTACAGGTCAGTACTATACTTTAGCAGCAAACGAATACTTTAACGGTACCCAGAAATGAAAGAAAGCTTGAGTGACGTATGTAAACCACATTATAGACCCGAAGTATATTTGAATTCAAATATATTTCGACAAATCACATATTACACTAGATCTAATTGTAGCACTACACTAATTAGTGTAAAATTTTGCACTTGGAATTTAGTACTTATTGTACTAATATAGTACTTAATGAATTAAAACGCTTGACGGTATCCAGAAATAAGACAAAGGTCAAAAATCACTACCAGACAGTATTATACTAAAAATAGATCTTCTTCTCGGATATTATCATGACTATCATAATCTTCTTAACAGCTGCTCTAAATAATGGGTTTGATGTCATTCCAAACCATTCCCTTAAGTTTTTGAACCAAGAGGTTATCCTCTCCGTGGCCAAAGTATTCCAATTTGATTTTTCAAAGAAACTTCCACAGGCTAGTGTAATACTTTTTACAAAACTTCTGGATTCCTGCTGCGTCGGTTTTTGCTGAGTCGAAATTGCTGACGTTTCGTCAATCATCCTGTTGGCTTCTTCAGAGCTTGACTGAAACTGACTCGTATTTTACTCTGTACCTGATTATATATTGTTTGAGGGGGGTGGGGGGGCTAATGAGGGGTATAAACACCGTCTCGGATGGCTGATTCCCAAATTGGTGACAGGTAGAGACCTGAGTCGCGGTTAAGATGGTTAGGTTGTTTATAGATTTCTATAGACTCTCGGATTTTTTTCATTGGTAGAAGAATTAGCTACATGCAAGAATTTTAGTTTTATCTTGAATTTTTCGTAGGTGCAGAGTAAAATACGAGCCAGTTTCAGTCAAGCTCTGAAGAAGTCAACAGGATGATTGGCGAAACGTCAGCAATTTCGACTCAGCAAAAACCGACGCAGGAGGAATCCAGGAGCTCTGTAAAAAGTATTCCAATTTGGTTCATTTTAGAGAGTTAATTATTTCCTCCTGTTTCTGGGTTCTCTGTAGCAGTTCCATATTGGAAGCCCTGTCAGTCCATGAGATTTTCAATATTCGCCCATAACACCATCCTTCAAAAGCTCCGATCTTGTCCTTATCTGCCTTTTCCAGTGTCCACGAGTCTGGCTCGTAAAGTAATGTTGAAAAAACGTAACATCGAAGCAACTTGCAACTATGCAACTTTTGATTTCATTGTTTCCTGTACCCTAAGTATTTGTATTTTCTTACTCTTTCTATCGTTGTGTTGTCCATTGCAAGAATTCCGTTAACATTTATTTTCTTTGTAATAATCATGTATTCAGTTTTCTTAAGGTTCATGTTTAGTCCATATCTTTCGCACGTATCATTTAGCCTCTGCAGCAGGTATTGAACTGAGGTGGCTTTTACTTGATGAAAATCCATTTATCAAAATAACAAGGAACTAAAAGTTCAGATTTTCACGAAAATATATATTATGACATGACAATTGTTTCGACAACACCGTGTCTTTATCAAATGTGATTTGATAAAGACACGGTGTTGACTAAACAATTGTCATGTCATAATATATAATTTCGCGAAAATCTGAACTTTTAGTTCTTATTTACTCTGCAGCAGGGTTTGCAATTCTTCAAGCTTGCCTGTAACTATAACTATACTATACTAATACACTAACTAAGTTATCACTTAGTCATTAAAACTTTGGTTAGTTGTTGGTGTTAAAATATTATATAGATTTCGTAATATACCGCTAATACTACACTACCATGAAATATTGCTAAGTAATATTACACTTAGTTACTACACATTCCAAGCTTGTGCTTGATCCCTGAAAGAAGCACTTCTAATTATCCTCTATTTAATGGACGAGTGGATGAATTGTTTTAGTAATAAGTTTAACATTACACTATCCGCGACACTATACCTAAGCAACGTTGCACCGTCGATCGGTAAGTTTCCGACACGCCCGCCATCGCGAAACTCCGACGGGTTCAGCACCGTCGAGCACGGAGGCCGTCGGCGAGGAGCAGCAGGTACAAAGATCTACCTGTTGTACACACCTGACTCTGTGACCTCGTTTATTAGATATGAATGGAGAACGATGGCGACAATCACCGCGAGGTCGAGCGCGGCCTCTCGAAACAAACGAACCGAACAGAAGAGCATCGCAAGGCACATGGTCGAAGACCTCTCGGACGGACGCCTCCTTCGGGTAAAGACGCGGCGGCGGTGGTGCATTGCGGGGGTGGGAGAGCGCGCACATACACACACAGACTGCGGATGAACCGCTGCAACTACTGTTTCGGCCCGACTTTACCACCCTCCGCACCTCCAGGTCCGTATCGGGTCTATTTTTAGGAACTAAGGCGTACATGTACCGCAATAATTACAGAGACACCTTACGTATATCGGGTAATATCGTTGGCTCGCGTTAAATTACAGATTAAGCCGTTAAATTCTCAGTTTAAGAGCCGATAAACATATACACACACATGCACGCGCGCTCGAGTAGTAAAACGTACGCGTGTCTAGTAAATTACGGTTTTACTGTCAGCGCGATTAATCGTGCAGATCGAAACACCAAAGGTCCGAATTTTGGGTCCGCCTTTCAACCCCAATTCGTGCGAATTCTGCGAAAATTGTGTACAATTTGATAGGAATGTCAGCGGGGCTTACGCGGTCTTTAATTGGCAACCGCAAAGTAAATCGATCGAATTTATGTACGTTTAAGGTAGAAAATGTGGGGTAGAACGTCGTCGGTGGTTTTACACAATTTTTCGTTACTACCAGGAAATTTGTTTTCTCAAAAATGTGGAAGTAAATTTCACGGGTTATTATACCTAAAATAACATTTCCGGTTATTCAAAAGATCAAAGGAAAGACAACAATTGTAAAATTTGCCTCACTTTTTTATCACACTAGTTCACTGGTAAAACCTGCTCAACACTGTATTAACTTACAAAGAACAATTAAAAGGCAACCGGTATGACAAATAACATCAACGCCACACTTTTAGTGTGAAACTCGTCTAAACAGTACGAAATTTACATGTTGAACGTGCAGTACCCTTCAGTTTTGTCAGTGTCAACTATGTTTAGTCCGTTTAAAATGACGCAAATCTCATAAGACCATACTTTTATTGTATATTTGTTCTCACAGTATTTATCAAATTGGTGTTACGTCAGATTAGTAAAATAGAATGAAAAAAAAAAAGAGGAAAATAAGTGATTCCAATTGATAGCGTTTTTTTTAATCGAAATAAGATTTCTTGTCGAAAAATCAATTAAACATTTAGGTTTCGTGTTTGTTGTGGCTTGTTTTGTGTTTGGATTTCGTATATCAAATTTGTTAACTGCGATTTGTAGTTTTTTCTCATGCGCCATTTTTACCATTTTGTATGGAATTTTAAACATTGTTTGAAGTGTTGTAATTTGGCTATTGGGATTCCTCCTGCGTCGGTTTTTAGTGAGTCGAACTAGCTAACGTTTCGCCAATCATCCTGTTCGCTTCTTCAGAGCTTAACTGAAACTGAAATTGATATGTATTTCTGTCAACACAATCACCCAATGTTGATTTTCTATTGATAGGAATATCTAAGAATGGCAGGTTGTTATTAGTTTCTATTTCAATGGTAAATCGTATGTTAGGGTGTATAGAATTCAAATGTCTAAAAAAATCTACTAGGGATTCCTGACCATGAGGCCAAATTGGCCAATTGACGTAGCGTTTCCATAATTTTGATTTTAGATGGAAGGTGTCGAGAGCTTTCTTCTCAAAGGCTTCCATAAATATATTCGCGACCTTTGTTCAAAAATTTTCAGTCCAGCTTCAGTCAGTTTCAGTCAAGCTCTGAAGAAGCCAACAGAATGATTGACGGAACGTTAGCTAGTTCGAGTTAACAAAAACCGACGCAGGAGGAATCCAGAAGTTTGACAAAAAGTATTACGGTAGTCTGTGGAAGCTTCTTTGAACAAAAACACATCACTTTGTTTTAGAAAATAAATAAATAGTATTTTAGTGACTACTTTGGGCCAATAATAACTAGTAAAACCTCCCTCGGTGTGTGAATAATTGTGGTTTGATTTATCGGTATTACGCTAACATAACCTTTTCACCGCGGAGAAACAGGATTCGCCGATTAAATTCCGCAGTACGGACCTGTTTCCTTCTGGGGGCGATTCAAGTTCTCCTTCGTTTCGGAAATTTGGCACTGGCTTCGGGTTAATGACAGATTTAGAAGGGTTGGCGCACTGCAACGGATAAAGGCCGGGCATCGCGATGTTTATCGTACCTAAACGAAAACCTCGCGTGTCGCGCCGCCTTTAAATAATGTCGTGGAAAGCGCGCTGAAAAAAATTAACGATAATTTGCGCTAATTAGACCGAACGCCGCGCGTAGCGGGTGCGACATGGTCGTAAATCATAGTAGCCCGGTCACCAAAGACTTTTTGGTTAAAAGCCTGTAACTGTTAGATAATTGAAAACATTAAACGTTATCAAGGACTAGAGTGTACAAAAAGTTTTTAACAATTTACTCAGTAGGCAACATTTTGTTTGGTCTCCACTACTTCCAAAATGATTGAATTTGAAGTTTCGGTAAATTGAAATCAATTTTTTTAAAAGTGTTCACTTACTCAGCAAGTAATCATCCCAGAATCTAGAGAAGTATTATTACGCTATTTAGAGTAATTAATTATAGTAAACAAAACACCTGAGTGGTATCCTCAGGTTGTGGTTTATGTCACACTTTAGAAGTCGACCACCAGTAAGGTTTGCGCAAGAAGATAAGTATTTTTGAGTTTGCTCAATACCTACAACAAAACGTATGTCTGCCACCACACTCCTAACACCCAGCAAATCAGTAAGGAGTAGCGGATAAAAGGAGAGGCAACCCTACTGAAGTTCGACGCTCCTTCCAATCGTTTATTTCGATCGTATCTACCTCACTGTGCACAGTGAACGAAGTGAGAGATGCTGAATGCCAGGCCCCATCCTGCAACTCAAACTAGCTCCACAGTTGAGAAAATCACCCTCCTTACGAATCCGACCTATTTTACAACCCTGATTTATTAAGAGTTCTTAAAGAACCTCTAAGATGGTGGGCGATTCGAAGAAACATTCCGATACAAATCTTCTGGATCCTGCGTGGGTTATTGTAAAGCTTCGAAGAGGCCAACAACAAAATAGTATTATAGTAGTCTGCGGAAACATTCCTTTTAGGATAAAATCACTTTTACAGTTGCACAATTTCCTGTGGATTTTTTTTATACTATAGACCATAATTCCGTGGGTAAAGAAGATAAGGGGAAAATTATTTTTTTGCGACGCCCACCTTCTTTTTTAAAGCTAGTTTCAATTGACTACTCTTTAATTGACTAGTCAAATTCAATCAAAGTGTTTAAAATAACATCTTGCAATTGTGTTATATACCATTATTAAATAATAATATGTTTTTTATAACTATTATGCGTTTGTGATGTCCAATTTACCTATAACCCTCTTCAAGGAATACACGAATATGATACTTATAAACAAATGAATAAATATAAATAAGTAAATATAAATTTCATTCTATTTTTTAAATTATTCCAATTGACCAGTCCGTTGACTGGTCAATGGACAAAACGCTACTGGATTGGTAAACTGGGGGAAACACAAATTATTTTTATATTTTGAATTAGTTGGAATTTCTCTGAAATTCTAAGCGAAATTCCTTGGAATTCTTTTGAAAATCTTCCGCGGTAAATACTGGGGTTTAAGGTGGAATTCGTTTATACTGTATATCATAATTATTCTTCGTAATTCCTTTTGCGCTAGTCTAGCCCTAATTTTTGCAAAATTTCCAAGCAATTTCGTATTCATCGACTGGGCTATAGGGTTAAGGAGGAGCGCGTCGTCGCGTTCGTAAATTGCGAGGTTATTGTTATTAATTATGCATGCGAGATAGGTATAAATAAATACGAAACGAATTAATCACTATATCCGTAACGTTAAATTGGCGTAGAGTGATCAATTAAGTATTTATTTATCCGGCATCCGAGTGGATTTTGCGCGGGTTGCAAAATTTTAATTTATTTTTTTTTTTTTGCAATCGAACAGGTTTCATTCCGAGCGACAATGGAAACGAACGCGGTACCGTTAGGAGATCGGTACGCGTTTTCCGATAATAAAAAACGTAATCGGTAGAAATTAATTCGGGTTTTATTATTTGAAATATACATAATAACTACCAACAGGTAAAATGATTAAAGTACTTAGAAAGAGAGGAAAACAATACACCAATAAAATGGAGAAAAAAAAATTACGACCATTGTTACGTTATATTAAATACATCGGGTCAGCTAACCAAGGGCAAAGGACAAAGGTACCATATGCAAAATGCAAAAGAAAGTAGATAACAGCTTCACCAACGAGTGAACTTTTTATAGCACCCGGTACATGCCTAATTATATTTACAAGGTTTTGTCGTTTTGTGTGATATACACTCTTTAGGTAACAGCTTCGCCAACGAGTGAAATTCTTATGGCACCCAGTATATCCTTAATTATATTTAAAACATTTTGTCGGTTAATTGGCTGCATGAACTGTGGTGTATCTCAGGAAATATCTGAAAATTGTGTTATGCTTTCAGTTACAACTGCGACTTTTGTGCTTCGAACGCAGCTGAAAAGAAAATGTGAGGTTTTCCACTGGAAATTTATTCCGGATAAGTAAACAATGCTTATCAAATATCTACAGAGAACGCGAAGCATAGTAAAACAAAGAATGCAAAATAAAGTAGATAACAGTTTCACCAACGAGGGAACTTTTTATAGCACCTGGTATATGTTTAATTATATTTACGTTTTGTCGATTGATTGGTTGCATGAAGTGCGGTGTATCTCAAGTATCTGAAAATTATGTTATATATATACACTCATTCAGTTACAACTGCGACTTTTGTGCTTCGAGCGCAGTCGAAAAGAAACTGCGAGGTTTTACAAAAAAATACTTCAGTGCAAAAAAAATGCAAAATAAAGTAAATTTAGTGTGGGGGGGGTAACCAACCGATCAATTGACCACTTCATAATTGACTAGTCAAATTAGATCAAAATGTTTTAAATAACAATTATAGGCAATTAGCTATCATTGTTTAATAACAATGTGTATTTTATAATAAATTATTATGCGTTTGTGATGTCCAATTTGCCTATAACCCTCTTCAAGGAATACCCAAATACCATATTTAGCAAGTCGAGGTATCCCAATAAAAATATCCAGCCTATTTAACATTAATAAATAAAAATAAATAAATAAAAATTTCATTGTATTCTTAAAATTATTTAGGTCAATTGACCTATCAAAAAAATTTAGCGCGCCAATTCCACAACCCTACGAAAATAAAAGTATACATATGGTTATAATGTTTAACGGATTGCAGTTAATTTCTAAGTCAAAGATAGGTAGAGAAGAGATTAATAGATCTATTTTCACTTTTGACATCTAAAAGAAAAACATAAAAATGACGAAGGGAAACAACCAAGATTTTAATTTGTTTTTTTTTTAAATTAATTTTGATTTATTTTAATTAATTTAAATTCATTAATTAATTTAATTAATTTTAAAATTTAAAAAGTCTATAAACAAATGAAAACATTTTTCCGCCAGAAAATCTCTAGTCTTTTTGAAGCTTATTAGGCTGTTTTTGTAAAATTTATAAATTTTATTCTCCATGGATGTTGTCAACCTTGAAGCTCTAATAGGGCCTTGTTTCGTGTCTGGTAGTTGCGTCTTTTTGTAAGACTTTTTTTGCAGTAAACTAAAATAGAATATACATATAAGTATGAAAGAACATTATTTTAAGGCATCTGAACAGTTCCATACATGCTATTCTTTGATTTCACCAATACATCCATTTTTTTCTGATCAATTGTTATTGGAGTCACCTGAGAAGTCCCCGTGAGTTATTATAAAGATTGCTTTACTCTACTTCGACTCCACGTTAATGCACATTTTTTCGCACGTCCCGTATAAAATTACAAGGTCAGAATGTTACACCGCGGTGCCAAACGCTGGAAGATAGCGGCACTCGCGGACGTACAAATTTATCGGGATCGCGTTCTCGCTACTTGAAATTCGCCGCCTCGTTTCCCGATCGTCGCAAGAAAGCGACTTTGTAACGAGCAAGATGCCCGACAAAAACCACCCACCTTCGGTGCGGCGAAGCGGTCTCGCCTTTTAAGCGTGATGGACTGGCCGACGGGGTCTCGGTATGTGTTCAAATCGACGCAGCTTACGGAATACAAATACCGCTCGCTTTTTGCGGTGCCGCAAGGGCCGCTTTCGGGGCCCGTTTCGGGGTGTAAACGGTCCCCGATTGTCTCGCCGCATTCGTTAATCATCTTCTCTCGTTTTTTCCTTCTTTAAACTAACCATGTGGAAAAACGGGACTCAATCAGGGTTTCGTGATGTGCAGGGGATAGAAGAAGGAACTAATTATATGCACAAACGCTTGAGTTTCAGTTGAGCATTGGTGTTCTGCAGACCAACAATACAAGTTGTAAAATACTCATTTCTGTTTGATTCAATAAGAATTATTAATTTCGTCAATTATTTGTGCATTACAAACATCAAGCATCAACCGATAAGATTTTTTTGGATGCTCGCACTTAGTCGAATTCGATTTAGTTGAAAAATTAAAAAGTCCACGAAATATCCCGGGATTCTCGAAAATTTCGCTCTCATCGTATCCCGGAAGGGCCAATTCAAACTCTCCGCAAAATTTATAACAATTAATAATTTTTGATAAAATATTTGGCACATTTTCTAGTTTTCTAGTTGACTAGTTAAATTCGATCAAAATGTTTTAAATAACAATTGTAAAGTATCATCAATTATTATTTAATAATAATATGTATTTTAGCATAAATTATTATGAATTTGTGATGTTCAATTTAGCTCTAACCCCCCCCCCCCCCCTTCAAGGAATACCCGAATACGATATTCCGCGATTCGGGAAATCCCAATAAAAATATCCACTTCATTTAGTTCGCAGAACGACCTGATGGCGATGTAACGCACAATATAAATGAATAAATATAAATTTCATTGTATTTTTAAAATCATCTCGGTCAATTGACACAAAAATTATTACCCAATAAGCAGAATCTAATTGAGCCCTAATATTGGTTGACCCTAATAGAGCAAATTCCTTACAATGATCTATAAACTGAAATACTCTAGATCGGTAACTCCTATTTCCGTCCAAGCTTTATCGCCACCACAAATCCATTGATTTTTTGATTAAAAATCTTTAGTAAATTTCCATGAATAACCTTTTCCTCTACCTACCAGCTTTCTCAATGGTATAATCTGTTAATGCCCTAACTTTTGCTTTTAATTTTAACCTTAATTATAACCTTATCTCCACAGTTCACAGTAAATTAGATTTTACTTACGCATTCGGCGGCATTTTTATTGATATAGATATTGATTTAGATTTATATGAGATTTATATTTGATTATGATTTTTTCTGTAAGTTCTGTTAAGGTGTTACTGGCATTATGAATTGCAGCACACTTCTACAAGTTCTATGAACTAATAGAAGACATATGGTTCCTTTTATCTCAGACCTAATACGAATTGTTTCTGAGAAAACTGCGAGGTGTTTGACCTCTTCATCGACCATGATGATTATAATTCGTTTAGCTTTAGAACTGGCATCTTTAAGATCTTGTCCATGCACCAAGAATCAAAACATTTATTTTTCGAAAAATTGCATTCTCATAGGAAGGTAATTGTAAATTGTACTTAACTAAGTTCGAAGATTATTAACAAATAGGTTTTTCATTTCCTCCCGCGATATTTATGGTAGTGTTGACAGTATCTCTCTAGGGTACATAATCTTACGCTGAGTTGAGCATTGAAAATCAGAGACAACGTGTCATCAACTTTGTTTTTATCTTGGATAATCTAGTATTGAAGTCTTTTAAATTTTGTAGAGGTTATGCATTGAACTTGGGACGTTAATATATTGCGACCACGTTACTTCAGACATATGCTAAATATATAATATTTTGAATGTGAATATTAACTTTTTCAGCTCTCTTACTATGAAGCGTATTGCTCAAAGTAACTAAGCAACTTTTATTTCAGCAATTAAATAATTTGAGAAATTTGTGCAACTTAACTTAGACTTAGTAATTCATCAACCTGTGTAACGGTTTCTGTTCAAGTGTTTTCAACAATAATCAATGCCGCATCACCCGCATAGCGACTTTCGTTCGGTAAAATAGTAAATATTCCACTTGTATATAATGTAAACAAGATTGGCCTCAGAACGGTGCTCTGCGGAACACCATATTCTACCGACAAAGAGCAGCTCAGGGTGCCACCTACTTTAACCTTTAAACTTATCAGTCTTTTTATTAGCCCTTTAATACTTAAGTCTAGTCCCTCCAGCAAGATATGTCGAATGCCTCGTCCAAATCGAGAAAAATAGTAATACACTTTTTTCTGGCATTAAACGATCCAACTATGCTGCCCGCTACCTTGACCAACGCAGCTTCCGAACCTACTCTTTTCTTAATAAGGTATTTTTTCCTCAAAATTGTTTCCATCTAATTTCAATACACTTTTCCAGGACTTTACCCGCATTATGTATTAGTGTGATTGTCTTGCAATTCGACGTTTGGTCTCTGGAACGTGATTTATATAATGGATTCCGCAAAGATGTCCGGGAAGACTCCCTTAGCAAATACCAGGTTAACCTAATATAGTAGTGGCGTAGTAAAAATATTTATGTTTTTCTAATAAGAGCGACATTTGAATTATTGTTAAGCTATTTTATTATTTGTATTAATTCTTTTTCTAGTATTGTCGACAAAAATATACTCAAATTACTTTTTTCCTGTTTGAAACCGACATTTTTTGTTCTTTTGATCTTCCCCGCAAGCGTTCCCCCACACGAAAATACTTATTGAACTCGTCCTTGGGTGATATATACGAAATATTGCCCCTGCCTACAACGCTGGAAATTTCCGGATCGCCGTGATCTCATTGGCGGCATGTTTAATATTTTTCCAGGTTTTCCTTGCATCACTACAATGTTCATCAAAAAGTTTCTCAAAATAAAATGCTTTACGGTAAGATGTAAATTTTTGTTTAGCTTTTATATAACTAGGATTAGGAGTAGATTGGAGTTTCTTCAGATAATCTATTTGTCTTATAGATGTAATTATACCACTAGTTATCCATGGCGTTTTACGTCTAAAATTCATTTTTTAAATTTATTTATGGGTCTTCAGAAGGTTTTTCCGATTCTCGGTAGCTCAATCTTCATCAGAAATGCATAATTCGTTTGGTTGTTTAGTTTACAAAGTAAATAAATGTAATATCATGTGATGTAATGATTATGTATCAATGCTTTAGTTATCTTGCTGCAAAACTAATCATCATGGACACCTGCTTTTGATACGTAAGCATAGAACTTCTCTATGTCGAAGATCTTCCACTGGGGTTCAACCATTACGCTTACAACGCACCTACATCTTAGCGATCATCGTGTGGTTTGTTTATTTCCTTTACTATTCATCCGCTCTTTTTTCTTAACATTTCTTTTATTTAAATATACAGGGAATATTAAAACATGTTTTTCAGAAATTTGAAGATATTTTCCTCTTACATATGAATTGACTTTAGTTGCGGAACTGGAGAATTATACCTGTCGTTAGTAGAAACGTACGAAAACGCGTAATTAAGCAATCCGTAGAACGATTACTTTGTTGTAACGGCGAGCCGCTTGCTCTGAGAGTTTGTTTTTTTTTTTGTCCGAAGGGCAAACGACCACGTTTTAAGAGACGTCCGGTGCACTCGAGTCGGTGGGTGACGATGTAGGTAAATGACACGGTGATCACTCATACCGCCAAACGGGTTATTTTGGACGAGGACCGCGCGAATGGGGCGTGAAACAGGACACACTTGGCACGCTCGTCTAGTTGTGGGTGTCCCCGTCGCCTATGTTTGCACTTTACAGGGTGGCCCGCGGAAGATTATATAATTATTAGTAGTGATTTTCGTGGGTAAGAGAAAACAAGATTGCTTTCGAAAAATCGTCCCTGAGTGGGGCAAATTCGTTGCGCGTAGCGAGAAGCAGCTTCGGATTTCAAAAAGAAGTCAGTCGCTTCGCGCGATTTCCAATTATATTATTCCAAGAATCTCGCGCACCCTTGAAAACCCTGTATATAATAGAAAAAATGCCCGAATAAATGTTATTGCACTGGATCTTCCGCGTCTGCTGGTTAATAGTATATTATGCAACAAGTGCGGTAAACGACTTTTTACACTAGCGGAGCGCAGCGGAGCGAGTTTTTAATAAACGAGCGAGTTAAAAAGTTTACCGAACGTGTTGCATACTATACTTTTTCTACGACCGTTAGTTTTTGGGTACATTTTAGCAAAACAACACGAATGCATTCACTGACCGTCAAAATTGACAAACGTCAAAGTTCAAAGCGTGGGAAATATCTCCGAAAACATCCGATTCCTTCTAAATCCGTGCGGTAAAATCCCGGAAATGTCGGAAATGTCGGAAGTGGCTCGGATTCATGGGAAACGAAACTGACGTGGTAAAGTGGTGGGTAATTAGGTATTTTACAGACAGGAGCAGAAAAAGAATTTTGCCGATCGGGTGAACGATTATGGAGGAAAATATATTTTTCTGGAATTCAAAATTACAGAAAAAAATCAAAAATTAAAAAAACATATTTGGTTGCACCCAATTTAGGATACTTAACCCTTACATTAGGTGAAAATCTTAAATACAAACGTTTTAGCTCTCTATACGGACTATATAGCAATGCAAAAGAAAGTGACCTCTGAATCATAATCTTTCAGTTATGATCAATTTTCAATAATAGGGACCCATTTTTTAGTTTTTTTGAATTTGCGTCTTCTGGTTTAAGAATTTTTCTGGTTCCGCAAACGGTGTTTGAAAAATGATCTTTTTCGTAGACCCTTGCACACGGGACTTTTTATTTTTTTAGAATACTTCCCGACCCCCAGCCCCTCCATTTTCAATAGGTTTCGTCACGGGGCAAAGCTGCATATATGTACCAAATATGAAGTCGATTGATTCAAATTTATCGTGTTTCGTAGCAATGTCCAAAAAATAGTAGAAAATCGCGAAAAAAAGATGGATGACGGCATCGGACGTGTAGTAGTTACAAAGTTATTCCGAAAAAAACAAAAGACGAGAACGGAAAACGTCCAACAGACAATTTTTTTTTTTTGACGCTGATCATTTCTGTACCAACGGTAGAGATATAAAATTTGTATACGAGCGTATATTTCATCGATTTTCGAAAGTATCAAAAATATTCTTCTTTGCGACAGTTCCAGGGCCTCTCCACTAATAGGGTTTGCGACAAATAAATTTGAAGCTAGTTTCTAATATGTTTCGCCACTGTTTTGTCACATGAGGTTAAAACATCTTCAATATAGATGAAAAAACTATACGCACATACAGTTTTTAGTTTCTGCGATACAGTAGCTCAACTAAATCGACAGACGATGCAGATAATGTATAGAGCCCTTTTTGGATAGTTTTGAATAATTAAAATTTTTCCATTTGACTTACTTTAACATAAAAGGCTGAATCTCAAAATGTGTGTCATGTATCATAGGTGTAGTGTCATAAAAATTTGTTGAGTTGAGTACAATTCAAGAATTGCGATTTGAATATTTAGAAAAAAGCTGCTTTACAGACACCAACAAACTACGAAACTTGGTTCGACATATTTAATACTCCACAAAGGCGAATACCATGGAAGGCTCCTCTTTAGATTACCATGAGGACACCTCTGCGGATTTATTTAACGATTGGTTCAAAAACAGAGTAATTTCAAACCGACTTTTAAGCAGTGTTATTACAATTTTACTACCATAGTAAGTAATTAACCAAAACACCAGCTTCAAATGACACTAAAGCATCAATTCAAAACTATATGTTACTACTGTGTAAAGTAAAGAATGCCAGTACAACTATTAGTATACCTATGGAATACGAAGTTCTAAAAAATCGCTTGCGATGGCCTTTCTCAGTTGGCCATGTTACCAAACTGCATATACATTAATCCGTTTGGTTCTTAGTGGTGGGTAAGCGCCTTGGTCTGCTTGGTTTTGGATCATCACGTCTTACTTGTTTCAAAAAAAGTTTCTGATGCTTCATTAATTTGTTCGATATTCTATTGCAAAATCATTAGATTAGTCAATCAGACAAGGTTGTTGCTGTTGGCCTTAAAAAATACCTTTAAATATCGCTTTTTGGGTGAGCAAAATTTTTACTAGAGATATTTCATTTTTGTTCCTTTCTAATTAGACCTTCACTTAGTTACTTCTTTGTCCTTAATTCTCTTCCACTCCAAGCGTCGTATGTTCCCTCTTCAGTTAATTTAATGCTAAACTTTGGACTGTAACAGTATCTGGCTTTACCATATTAATTCGTGATATAATAATATAAAATTATTTAATACATGACTATGTTGTTCTACTAGTCGGTAGATGACTTTCTATGACTGCCTAGGTGTCAGAGGTTAATTTATTTCCGATTAGGACAGATAGCAGATAGCAGGTGAGCGGTAGTCAGTATCAACTCGTTCAGTATTAAAAGTGTGCGCGAATAGAAGGAAACTCTTTTACTGCACCGGCGTCCTACAAAATCCAATAAACGACGGGTAATTGTTATCTAATACTAGTCCATTAAACGCATCAAATATTAAATTAATCGACCATCTCGCCTTTCACCCGCAGCGGCAACGTCGCGGCCGTCGTTTTTGCCTTTCTTTTTACTTTCATCCGGCTCGAAGGACCGGATAGTCGTGCGCGCGGCGAATTTTTGGCGTTTCGGATGATCCGGTTGCGAAGCCTAGTTGGAAGCGCCCGGCGGGTTCCGTATTAAAAATTTCCGCTCGGCCGAATACGAACGATGTAGTACTACGGTTTAGTCGAAGCACGTTCGTTTGTTTTGATACGTTCCGAGTCTAATTCAATTTAACGGTTTTTGCGACACGGCTGTTGCGCTGCTACGACGTCAGCGTACGTTTTCTCGTCTTGTACCGACTCAATCGCCCGATACAATTTTCACGGTACTTTAGACTATGAAATTAACAATCACACGTTACGTTTGGTAATGGCAATTACGGTACGACCTCGGACACCCGATATCGGCCCCCATCGTGCCTTTCACAAAATCCTTGGACGCCCTGTTTTGAACGTCAAAAAGCGACGTCGTGATATATCCGAAGAAGCTGCTCTACCTGCCTACTACTAGTACCTAATAGTATTGTTGAACTGCAGTCGCAATTTTGATTGGTTCTTACTTGGTGGAGTCGTACTCTAGAATTGAGATTAACTACACAGACTATTGTACTAAATGACAGTGGAGGTACTGTCTTCTCTTCTGGTATGGACTAACTTGCGATTGGTACTCTAAGATTGCAAGGTGATCTTCATAAACATAGAGATAGCTGATGATGTTCACTAGCTTATGATATTTGCTCGGGCATCGACTTGCAAAGTGATCTTCATGTACTCTGACTTTAATAGCTTCATTACCTTTAGACGACAGTCAACACAAATACCTATCGTCATCAGTTACCATGAAACTGTAGCACACATCTATTGATTGAAACCTAGGATTGCAAAATGATCTTCATGTACCTTGAAGATATTACTTCACTAACTTTAGACGAGAGTCAAGAGTTCTTCTACAAAATTCTTTTATTGATCGCTCTATTACAATAAAAGGTATCACACTAGTCGATATATATAGATGTCGTCTGGTATCATAGAAATATTGTCAAGATACAGAGTGTGTATAAGTTCCGTAGCTCTGTTGCAATTTTAACGCCACATTACCCGAAACGGTAGCTGCAAAACGGCAATAACGAAATCAATTTGCCTGCAGAAATCCAACTGCGAGAAATTAACTACGTATGAAATAATGGCGGCTGATATTTTTATTTCACAATCGAATGGCGATTGGCAGCGGCGCGTGTTTCTTCTGCCTACGTAAAGTTTTTCGTATGTTCGCCTGCAGCAAAATATAACTAAACTAACTTCATAGAATTAACAATTAACGAATAGAATCTTAGAACAGATAAATAAGCGAAGAAAAAAGGGAATACTTTTGTACACCATTAGAAGAAAATTTACCATAATCTAAATGCTGTTTTTAAAAACGTCTCTCTTTTTCATCAGTACGCTTAAGTAGTGCATGACACACACCACTTTTATCATCCGTTATCACCACTTTTATCATCCATTTTTTTTTGAAGAATTTTGAAATTTGAAATAACTAACAATAGGTGTCTGTAGGTGCTACCTATAGATACTACTTTGGCATAGCAAATCTAATTTTCGACAGCTCTCGATCAACTGTTGAGACATAGTGAACCTAGGAAAATGCTATTTGGTATTTCCAGATGTTGAAATGATGTCATTAATCATGTCACAGATTGTTATTTTTGTCCTGATCGAAAGAATGTTGTTGTCTGAAGACTTTAACGTCTCGAGTGAAGAACAGGGAGAAAGGGATGGCGTTGTCAGTGCAGATGTGTCAGAGATGGTTGTGGCCAATATAAAAGAAATATAGATTAAACAACTTTTCTGCAAAATATTTCTTCTAAAATGTTATTATTAGTTCTTTTTTATAAAATTAAGCTACTATATCGTGTAAAAAATATAAAAAATTCACAATAAGTGTGCTAGTAAAATAGTAACATTTTACTTAGAACATTGTTTTGGTTAGCTCTGGTATTGTTTAGCGGTCATTGGAGGATTGCGTTGGTATCTTGCGCCGCCGCTGGTTCAATTAAGCCCGCAAATTGAATTGCGCACGATTCTCAGACGTATTACGGGCAGTGCGCGCAAGTAAAGTGCAATTATTATTATGCAGGAGCATAACATAATTAGGCGCATGGGCGAAAAAAATTATCAATTAAAGGCCTACAAGCTTCTTATTAGTAATTTAAAAACGGTTTGCGAGCGCAATGGACGCAATTACCAGCGCGATCGTCGTAGATAAGTTTAATCGAATATGATCGTTTTACCGCCGGTGCAGCATTTTATAATTGAGAATTTAGCGTCGATAGAGACGAAATAGAATGCTTTCCGATGTACCGCGACAGAAGTTTAGCGAAGAAAGTTCAAGGCGCCATTTTGACGGCAGATTCCGCTTTATCTTCGGTTCCGACGATGGAAAATAACTAATAAACAAATATTAGTCAACGAATCTGTGGAATTGCATAAAAGAGTATACGTTTCTATACGAAAAAAATGTTGAATGCATAGGGTGTTTTTTTGGTGGAAATATTTAAACTATTGAAAATTATATGATTTTATCTCAAGGAACGAGCTGTAAGGTGCCCTGTCATACACCTCTGGTAGAACAGAAACGTTTAATTAGATAATCTACTACAGTGTGCCGGATGACAAAAGATGTAGTGACCCCCCCCTACATATTTCTACCCATTTTTTTGAAATTTTTAGATCGTGGAGACCGAAAGTGATGTCAACTTTAAAATTTTAAATAAAAATCTCAAATTCTCTCGAAAGTGATGCCTGACATATCAACATTTCATTCTAAAATTGGGGATATACAATTATTAGGTTGACATCAATTTCTCTTGAACCGGAAGTAGTTTCAACAATATAAATATCTAAAAAAATGTACCTCCTACCATATTAAAAAAAATGAAATAATAATGTTTAAAACTGTGGAAAAAAGTAAAGGTGTAACTAAAACTTATGTGACCGAGTATGGTACTTACACTTTCCAACAGGAATGACGAGGATAGGTCAAATAGTTTTAAAGTACTGGGCACAGTTAGCTTCCCTTACGAAATATGAAAGTAATTTTGAACACCTTTTCATGTTATAACAAAATTGAAATTGCGCTCTTAGAATATAGATTTAAATTTTAGTTTTTTCAGTCAGCCGCCATCACAGTCACCATGTTAAATACTTACCTAATATGGCTTTCAGCAATTTCTATTGGCTTTAGTTGCTTTCAATAATTTTAAATAATTTTCGTTGCGTTCTAACTCCCAAAAACATTATTTTTTAGATTTCTAGTAATGCGTTTCATGGTATACTTACAATAAAATTATTGCTTGAATGTTATTTATAGTAATTAAAATAGAGTAACTTAAAGTTAACTTTCATTTTCGTAGGTAACAATAAATTTATTTGAATCGAAAAATGATAACGATAAAGATTCATAATAAATAATAATTTTATTTTGCGGATATAAAAAGTAAATAATAAAAAATAAAAAGGCTTCTTTTTTATTTACCAAAAATATCTAATATCCTGAAAGAGCAAAACTTTCAATTCAGATTATAAATACGCAATTTTATTTCCGTCGAAAGTTTAAAGCAAAAAGTATTTACAAAATCATTATTAAGGGAGATATGGCCAATTTTTGACCTCGCTAGTTTTTAAACCCCCTCTCTTATTGCTCATAAACTACGGGTGCTATTCAAAAATTCATTAGACCATCTTCCAATTCTGTCGTCATAAAAAATATCGTTGGCCAAATTGAAACAAAAAAGGATTGACGTTTCTCGTAACTATAGCGACAACCCGCTTGTAATTCGCCCGACTGCCGCGCCCAACCTGCGTTCCAATAAATTTCTCCGGCATTATCTGTAACACTTCTGCTCTTACGCCTCCAAACTCCGCAGATAAGAGTCCGCCGGACTCGAATTAAGAGCGGATGCCCACGTGCGTTGCGCAACACCGAGCTATCTTGTTTTCGACAGTTTCGATACGGATTTTAATTTAAGCCGTTCAGCTGCGTCGATAAATTCGGGTCGCTTTAATTAACACGCCCCTGCGTTTTCCAATTGATTTCCCCAACAGGGGGCGTCTCGGCTCGACCATTGACGTCTTGGCGCCTGCGCGAAGGCGGAAGCAAGAAGGGTAAAAGCGAAGCTATAGCACAAAGTTGTAAAGTAATGATGAGAGACTGCACAATGTTCAGTCTAAGATAAGAAAGAAACTAGAGGGAACCGCAACAACAAAGAGCAATTGAAGAACGAAGATATTTCTCTTCACTACGGATTGAATTTTTTTCAAATCTAAGGGTATGCCAACTGATTGTAAGGTAAAAAAAGAGCGAACCTCCTCCGAGTTCACATTCGTCAACTGATGTAGAAAGAACAGTAGAAGGATGAAGAAAATCTGAACGAACCTCTGCTTGAACTAAGGTGCTATGTTAGAGTATAAACTTTTGAGAACCTACCTGAACTGACATTTAAATGTTGAGAAAAGAATGGTTGGGCAACTAACTTACACTCTGAACAAGTAGCAGAAGAAAATATAACTTGCAGTGATGCATAACATACATAACACGAGCTCACTGAACATCTGGATAATTTGAGCAGCCGCTTAGAAATACTTGCTGATGATGATGATAGAGGGGATTGATGAGCTGATGTAAAAAAGAGGACATCTTGCTGAGTTCACAGACCTGAACTGCCGTACAAAGGACAGTAAAAGAATGGAGAAAATCTGAGGGAATCTCCGCTTGGATTGAAGTGCTGTGTTAAAGCATAAATTTGAACTCTCGTTTAAAAGTGGAAAAAAGAAAGGTTGGATAAGTGCAGGGGTTGGCACGATCTCAACGAACTCTTAATGGATCAATCTAAAATAAAATAGCAGCCTGAAAGAAGGCAAAGTAAAGAATACAGATTGCGTAACACCAGATCACTGAAGCTCTTGATCAGTTAAGTAGCCGCTCCTCCATCACCTCCTCCATCATAACCAGCAGAAGAAATAAGAAAGGTTGAAACAACCTCTGTTTGAGTTGATGTGCATTGCTGACCTGATACCAAAAAAATTAAACAAGCGTTCCAAGAAGAACGAAAGGAAAGAAAACCCTCAGCTAAATTGGTGAATCACTGATATGTCCCGTTCTGCATTTCCGACAATTATTCGTGCTTTCAGAGCGGACGCCATAAAAGCAATAACCATTACGTTTAGTCGGCGGGTGATTTGCCGGCTGCCCATAGTAATTACGGTCATTTGCCCACACGCGAATATCAAACGGCCTCCATTACGGGTAGATGTGGCGACACCCACGCTGCCCTCGCACGTAAGCGACCCGAGAACGAAGTACGGGTCCATTCACGGAACGCAGGGGCCCCGGAAGGTATCCTCGGGGCGCTCTTTCGATAACGACGATCCCGAGCGCGCTCGCGATGTGAAGAAGATTCATCGTCGTCGCCGTGGCGATAACTTCTTCCGAGGGTAAATTATGCGTCGCGAGGTATTAGCATATCGGACGCGAGCAATTAATAAAAACCCGCTCGGATAAAAATGTATTAATTTATTCGTCGGCCTCAAGAAACGGCCCCGTTGACAGTGTTACAATTTATTTTATAATCCGGCTCACGTGAGTACGTACACTAACGTAACACTGAATACTAAACGAATGCGAATCTATACCACTTGCAAATAAGTAGTAAATAAAATGTATCGTGTGTGTATTATGGAAATCGGGCCGATATACTGGGCGATTCGGTTTCGACTGGCGAGTCCGCGTCTCTCATTCTCTCAGCACAGCGTAAACTTGGTCTTGAAGCCTTTTCGACAACCTCTGGTTGCACGCAAGTCACAAATTTGTTTCCAATTGAGGGTGCTGGCAAAATTATTTCGAATCTTCTTATTATTCACGGATTCTCCTTTTGAAATTTCACTGCCGGAGTTAACTGCAGGAGTCTGTATTGGTGTCGTCTTATTTCCCTTTTTTTTTAAATATGATCTCTCTTTGTCTGTCTTGAGATTTGAAGCATGTGACGATACAACCACATTTTAAATATATTGAACTTCTTCAGTACTTCTGTTCGTGGCCCAAGGAACTACAAATTTACTACAGTTCAATGAGAAATTTATCTCTGCGCCGTTAACTATCAGGGGTTTGAAGGACAACTGATCTTTTATTACCATACTCTTTTTAAGTGCTTCTAAAGGTCACACCGGCACTCGAAGCGAATTCTATGAAGAAGGGGTCACTGAAGAAACTAAATCAACCTTGTTAAATAAACTGAACCAAATCAATCCAGACTAAACCCAGTCTAATCAATTGGTGCAGCTGTTTTGCTGCGAAGACCATCCAAATTTTAAAATGTAGCTACGCTAATCAACCAACACCTGTGAGGTTTTGCTTGTAAACTGGGTATTTAAGAACTATCTCACAACACAGGTCTAGTTGTCATACAGTAGAAGTGAAGGCCAAAGACAGGTCAAAACAACACACTACACCACAACGATTGAGTCTCAGGGTGATGATACCAGTACTGCATCTTCTTCAATTCAGTTTCAATTTGTTAAGAAGAATTTAAGAGCAATTTGGACGATTCGAAGTTGAACTCCACACACAAGGACACAAAAACGTGCGTTTAGGTATTTCTCAAAAAACGACAGGAAAAAAAGTCGACGGTGTCGAGATCGGCCGAGCGCGCGGGCCGTACCTAGTCCACCCGGTACGGTGATATTTGTATTATGCAAATCGCACGTCCAGGACCCGATACATAGATTAAGGCTTTACTTGCTTAAAACTTAATACGGTTGACACCTACATGCTTCTTTATATGCGCCATTCCCGGGCCGGCTATGTAAATATGACGACTGCCAATTGTAATTGCAAATATTTTGCGCAATAAATATCGGCTTTTTATTGCTTCTTTATTGGCGGCGAAAAATCGGAACCCGCGTGCTTTGTCACCCGTGCGTTTTCTTTTTCTCCGTTTCTCGCGCACCAATTAGCAATTTTCGATATTCTTATTGATGGCTCAGAGCGCGTCGGCTCTAATATAGGGCGAGAAAACTAAGAACACCAGGCTCTCTGGAAATGTCATCAGTCATGAAAGGTTGTAAATAAGCTCATATTAATCTTTTATATATTTGTTAATGAAGAACTAAACAACATGTTCAAATTTTAAAATCGCATTCTTAATACTGTGTACAATTTGCAACCTGTATCATTGCCAATGTATTTAACACCATCTACATGGTGTTCTGTACATACTTAGTCATCTTGGCTGTAGAAGAAGTAAAGGTCAGAAAAGAATCCTACAAGAGTCACAGGTGTTGTGGATTTAATTTTCGTCTTGCAACACATCTTTCCTTATGCGCAAAAATTTACTTTTAGTAAAAAAAAATGAATCTTTTACAGAACCGTAGAACGTCGGCAACAATCAAACACTACCAACGCGGGATGGTACCCGTTTAACGACGAAGACGATAACGGCCAAGTACTGCCGTGTTATACAATGGCCCACGGAGGTTATCGGTCAACTCAATCTGCTACCGCGGCGGTCGAACGAGTGGCCTTTTGTACACGCCATGTTCGTTTCCTAATAAAATCAGCGACGGCTTTATAAATGGCGGTACATTTTCGGCGAGGTACGTGATTTCCCGAGGGATAAACGCCACGGGCAAGAAAAACTCTTTAAAATCTTAACAACAAAATGCCAAGAAAAAGGTAAAGCCTTGGCTTCGGAAAACCTGAAATAAAGTTAAAAAAAATGAAAAAGTTTGTTTATAATTAAAAGCTTGATCTATATCTAGCAATGTACTTTACAAGCTTTATTTACCGTAATAATACGAAACACATAAACGAATGTCGCTAAAATTTTCAAGAGGTATTTATGTAAAATGTAAAATTACGGAATAATTCCAGTACGCGTGTGATGTTTCTAATATACTTAGCCTCCGTACAACTTCGGTAAATCCTATGGCTATCCCAATTCAATATTTGACACATCATAGTCCTATAAATTAAAAGTAAGCAGGAAATGCCCACAATTGCGCATTGTAAATATGAACTACAATCTTTCGGTAAATCCACATAAACCTTGACTAGATTTGGGTATATAATAAAAATCTTATAAATCGGAACTGCCTCCTCGGCACAGTTTCGACTAAATCTTCGGTACATTCCCCATAAATCCTATCAACTGGAACATCATCCTTCTTACATCCCCATAAATGCTATCAATTTGGCAAATTCTATAATCCGAACAATCTCGGTACATCTCTCATAAATATTTATAAATCTTGAGTAAATGCTGAGCATATCCGCGGTAAATTCTACTAAATCATAGTATATCCCCCGCAAATCCTATAAATTCTAAGTACATCCTCGGTACATTCGCGGTAAATCTTCATACATCGCGACTATTTCCTCGCTAATTTCCAGAATCCAAAGTAAATCTCGCAAATCGTAACTTTTCCAGAGTTCCACAGGGACGTGTCCGGGAGCCCCTTTATAGACAAATATACAGTGAAGGTCGTAAAAATAAAGCCGGTCCTTTTCGTCGAGACGGTCCGATCGCGAGAGGCAATGTCCGGACGAATTTACGACCCCGGCCGCACATAATTTTCATTGTCGGCCCCCTCTAAAAGGATTTAAATGTCTCCCACACAACAATAAAAGGATTCCGCGCCGCAAGAATTCGTTCGGCGCTCATTAGGGACCGCATTTTTCGGCCGGAGGACGCGCGCGCCTCTTATTTTTAATTTCGGTGACGTTAGATTTTTATCTGTTCGAGGGACACCGGCAATAATTTACGTGAAATTATCGCCCTCCGCCCCCCCCCCCCCTTCGGAATCGGCAAGCAACAAAAAAGTGGATATTTAAAATCTAGCAAAAAGCTTAACTCGTATTTTTTCTTTGTTACTTTTTTGTTTTTGTTTTTAATTATATGGTTATTATGGACTATTTCAGAAACGTATAGGTTAATAAGACCTAATTAAAAATATATATTTTAAGCTTTCTAGTTGCACCGAATGATGACTTGTGAAAACATAACATGTTTAATAAACTGAAATTATTTTAGAGTTTTTGGATTGGGTACCAAGGGACGTAATTGCCACCTTTATTCTTAAAATAATCACAAAAAAATATTTTCTAAATAATAGCAACGACGTATTTTTTTTAATTCTGGCATCTTCTTTCCTATTTGTTGGTTATGTCAGCTGCTTGCGTTTTCCCAATATTAAACAAACCTCTTTGCCAAATAACGAACCGAAACTCTTTTTTTATCTAATAAATTTCCATCTTTTTCTTTACACTAAGCATTCTTTTTTGTGGCATTTTACGTTTACATTCACAAACTAAGCCCGATAACGCTGTCAGAACTAAAGACAAAATGTAAACATCAAAGCCAAGCTCTCAAACCAAATAAAGGGGAATCACCTGACATAAAATGAGTAAACCTCAGGCGAAAATGCTAGAAATTAGCTTTTAAAACGGCTACCAAGGGACCTAATTGCTATCTTAATTAATAAAATAATCAAAAAATATATATTTTCCGAATAATAACAAAGGATATGATTTTTTTACGCCAATGCATTGTTAAATAAGAGGCCAACAAAAAAATTATAACATAAAAAAGTGTAACATTGAGAAACTTTGTCACATTACTGGTTGTTACTATCCAATTTTCTTTATTAGTGACGTAGTAAAGTGTGAAAAACCATTTAAAAAATAAATACAACAAACCTCTCCTTTGACATAAATAAGTTATGGTTAATTATCAAGATTGAAAACAAAATTTTTACTGCTATCTGTCAAAAAGTTACATCTTTCATGTCGTTATTTGTTGTTTATCGTGCCCTATAGTCCTACCGTTTTAAATAGTCAAGTTAAATTGGAACGTTTGAATTACCCTACAGTGTTTGTGTTTATTGCGTCACAAATCTTTTACTTAAACAGGACGAGTTCATCGTTATCCTGTGCCTTAAAGATTTTACTACTTCAATAAATCGATAATAAATATAATATAATATAATATAATAATAATATAATAATAAAAGTAAATAACGTAATTTTATTTTGAAATTAAATATCATTTTGCATCCTAAATAATAAATTCAACTTCCTTATTGAAAAAAAAGTTTATCATTGCATTTATTTTTTATTCAAATATTATTTTTTAAAGCATTTTGTCAGAAAACGCCCTCTGGCGACAATGTAAACAATCGTAAACAGACTGAAACGGGTTTTAGAAATCAAGAATCTTTTTCAAATTTTTACAGTCTAGGAGCAAACAAACGGGCAACAAATTAATAAATAAATAACCCACGCACAAACAATAATGAAAAACAACAATTAGTTAAATGGATGTGATCTGCTGCTCATGGGTCTATTGTGCCGGAAAAGCCGCCACCACCGCCCCCAGCGCCAAGCAGCGTCGCGGAAAAAGCGACAACCAACAAAAAAAGCGAGGAATTTTTGACGCCCGGCCAACGATTCGTAGGCGAAAATGCAATTCGCGGTTTTTCGAAACTGCACTTTGTTGTTTTTCTGTCGATTTAGCTCGTTTAGTGCGTTAATTATATGCGGTTGCCAGATCGCCCGAACAAAAGATGGTTGTTTGGCTGTCGGGAAACTAAATTTGGAGCACCGCCCGTTTTCGAAACGCTTTTCTTTTGTTTGGATCGGTTCCGTTCTGTTTGCGTGGTTGGAAAAGAAATTATAGCCTTAACTAAACCCCCGGTTTTCGTGGATGTTTAAAAAATAATGAGGGATACCATTTCTGCCATTTTTTTGTAATTTTCAAAATTTGTTTGCCCCAGTGAGGGTGGCCCAAATTAATATTCCCTCTTCGTGGAATTCCATATTTAATAAAGAAGTTCTGAGACTAAATAAAGGCTGACCCCCCTTCTTCCCTTTTCCGCCTTTTGTTTTTCTTTGTTACTTTTATTATTACTATTACCATATTTATAACATACGATACCACTGTTTTTATTTTTATTTTGCACTTTTTATTTTTTCGTATCTATGGTTTATTAATTGTACACATTTCATTAAACTCTGCTTCTAAATAGCCATTAAGGAAACAGACATTTCTGATCAGTTCTACAAACTTGAAGGATAGTCTATAGGTGTAGGTAGAGAACGAACCCAAAAAACTATAATAATAATAATAATTCTCCCTTAACAGTGAACGAAAGGGTACCAGAATGTTTTAATTATTGTAAGAAAAAGTGGAAAAATCCTTATCGTTGATCCAGACAAAATTATCTATATTTATTTCTTTAATACACTGCCAAGGAACAACTTAAAGGATATCAATCAATCAATCGTGAAATGGAAATAGTCATCGAATCTTCTCGAAGTGGATGCCGATGGTTTCGAATGGTACTTTGCAAAAATCGATAAAATATCTTCCGACTGACTCCAGTGCCAGCCAGTTTATAATCTTCAAAGGCCAAACTGTTGATTAAAAATTTATTAAGAGCATAGTAAGTAAGCATGTATTAATTCATCTAACAGAGACAATGCCATTATGGGATCGTAAACTCAGTATCTAAAGTTTCACACACAAAATTTAACGGAGGGACTGACATATAAAATTATATTAAAATAAGTAAAAAACAAATTAAGAAATGTATATATTGAAGATCAAACCCAATGAAACAATCTTTTATATTTTCATCTTTAAAACATTCTTCCACCGAATAGTAGTTTTTATTTAGCAAAAAAGATTAGAATATTTTTTTTTAAACATTTTTTTCCAGTGACTATTTATTCCAACGTGTAATCTTGAAAATGGAAGGTGGAACAGGTTTTTGTTCCCCATATTATCAAGGAATAGACATGGAGACAAGGAAAAATCATTATATTGTATTTTTTTAAATATTCTCTATGGGAGCCTGAGCTGCCTATGCCGATCATTGATCTTATGACTTTTCTTGTAAAATAAATATTTTTCCAGAATCTCTTGAGTTTCCCCAAACCCCAAACTACCTATAGAGGCTGTGTCTCTTATATTTTTTAATAGAAAACCATGTGAGCTTAATTTTATTGTCAGATAATCAACATGAGTCGCCCACAAACGTTTTTTAAAGATTTTTCAGCTTTTAATGGAATGCTGGAATTTATTATTTCATTTATGGAGGCACACTGCGTTGCCACGGATTTATTGGTATTTATATTATAATTACAGAGTGACACCATTAATTTCATAAATTTTATAGCAATGCAACGTCACCTGGCTAAGTCGTTTCGAAGGAATCAGCAGTATGAGAAACACTTTAAACCAATATATTTGGATGCTTTCTCATTTACAGTTAAACCTAAAAGCCAATACCTGTACATGTACATTCCGGTCTAAAGCAAAATATCTTCGCATATCAAGATAGCATACTACATAAAGCTTTTACGTTAAAATAACTAAACGATCACATGTATATTATTCTACGTCAGTTGCTTAGCTTATTATTATGCCAAAAATGAAGTACATAAAGTACATAAGAATTTAATATCAAAAGTGTAGGTTAAAGAATAAAGAAGTTAATAATAAAATACTATCAATAGCTTATCATTTGTACCATTGTTATTGTTACATAAAGTCAGCATACATTGTATAGTATATTAAGTGGTCTTTGGTTAGCCCACCCACAATCTTCTATGTTAATTGATGAGGATTGCCGTCCGTATAAAATTAGACAATCTGTATATGATTTATTTTCCACATCGTCGAAATTCCATGGTTTAACATTGTCCCCTTTAGAATCAATTATAATTATTTGCTACTTAGGATCATTTGAGATAATTACTAAAGGCTTACTCGAAATAAAAGAGTTCCTCTCGTAATGGAAGAAGGAATTAAAATACGATCTAAATCGAGTTTAGGAGGAATTTGCGAGATAATTCTTTGACGAAGCAGATGGCTTGATAACAAATGTGTTTTTATACACTTTTCGCAAACAGAATTCATAATAAGTTATTTATTTTGGTCCGGTATATGTTTACGACCATATTTTGCATGACAGTGGTCGAGTAATATTAAGTATCTCATTACACTTAACTACCTTGTAAGAGCTACAAATCGAGTGATCTGGAAGGCCAGTTCTAAAGTTCCTTAAGTTTTTAGAACTTAATAAAGCCAAGAACATGTCACACGTGATCAAAATCAATGCTAACTGGCAGGAAAACAGTTGAAAATAGGCATTAGGGAATTTTTAATACTAGCTTCGAAAGAACGATTTTTGTGGGTCCCTTAACTTACAAACGATCACAACGAATCCTAAAGGAATAAAAACATGATACAAAATTTATTAAATAAAAAAATCCAGTGAGCTGCTGTGTCACTTCGTAAGTTTAAGTTAAGTTTCTTATTATTATATTTAGTCAAAAAAATCAATCAATCAAAAATTTATTATGTAATCATTTAATCGTTCAATAATAGGAGCCTTAATTCAATAATGACGAAATAAACTAATCCAGAAATGGCAAATTAGCATTTCATGTGCGGACGTGCAAACGGAAATTCCTTGGAGGCATAAATGTATGCAAGGCGGCATTTTCAACACTTACTATAAAAATTATATCTTGGTTTTGCCTTAGGTGTCTTGCTTATTTGTTATATTTTTCTTGTATCTGAAACATAAACTTTTTTTTGTCATTGTATAAGTTTTTCCATAAATTTGGTTAAGAAGAATGATAGGAGTAGACCAATTCAATTCCTTCCACAGAATTCCGAAATATTTCATTGTTCTATTTCTGTTTCAAGAAAAAAAATTGTCCGCCGTATTTGTGGCGCGATTCTCCATAACGGTTCGTCTTTGGACCCAAAATTTATGTAACAAACTACAATCTATTTTAAACGAGGAATCACTCCCTTAAGTTTTTCGCATTTGTTTTGAAACAACTTGTATAGGGCGTTATTGTTAAAATCAGGAAGTTGGGTGCTGCGAGACACTTATCAGATATCCGGGATCACAGCAACTATTTTTCTTTGTACTTTTGTATTTAAAAATTTTTGATAAAATAAAAAATATTTATAACATAACAGATCCTCGCAGTACATTTTCTGTAGTTTCTTTTTAGCGAAAACACTGATGGGGTGTAATTATGACGGCGTCACGTGGCAGCAAACAAATCTACTCGATTTTCTTTGGCTATTTGCTAATTTAAGATTAAACTAACTATGCTGAGACTGTTCAATTAACCACATCTTAATGGACTAGTCAAAAAATGTTTGGAATAACATCTTGCAACTGTAGAGTGTTATCTATAATTATTTATTAATAATATGTATTTTATAAGCAATTATTATGCGTTTATTATTTACCTAATAATATAATATTTTTTCTAAAGTGTCCCTTAAAGGCGGCAGCATTATTATACACTGTCGCGAGCCATTGCACTGCTGTACATTAGTTACGAGTTTAGCCCGAAGCTACAGTTTTTCATTAATGTGACCAAAAACTAATGATCGTAGACGAAGAATACACCTTGATAAACTTCTTCTGACGATCGTTAAACAGCTTATTTACTCTATACTCTTTTACATTGTTCTCCACTTGTTATTTTCGAAAAATCGATGAAATCTATCTACGCTCGTATAAAAATTTTATATCTCGGTAACGGTAGGCCCTATGGGATCGCCATTGGTACAGAAAAATGGGTCTCCCTATTATTGAAAATTGGCAATATTTAAAATCTGTGTTTTAGATGTCAGTTTCTTTTACATAACGATATAGCCCGTATAGACAGCTAAAACTTTTGAATTTAAGATTTTAAATTTTATACATTTTAAAACATAATAAGTGCCTCAAAGTTGCAGCCACCGACTTCAGACTTGGGAGAGAAGTAGAAGTCTAGACCCGCATTTAGACTCTTTAAATCGGGAACAATAACATAAGGCGATTTTTTTTTTATTTTTGTTTTTTTGTTATTTTGGCATTCAGAAAAACATCTTTTGTGAATTATGGCGGTAAATGAAAAACTAAGTTGTGATAATTTGATATGAACAGTATCGTAAACTGCGTCGAGAGAGAGTTTAACGTTTCGTCTTTAATACAGAGGGCGCGAGATATTTGAAAAAATATCATTTTAAATTGGAATTACCAGCACAAATTTTAATATTTACCGAAGTTTGCCGTAACTTTAAAGTTCGACGAGATATGAAGGACACTTTATACAGGGTGTATTCACAATAAAATTACATCGATTTTGGGAAAGTTAAATAGTGGTCCGCAGAAGCACGATAGAAAAACAATGCGTCCTTGCGCCCAGCGACGGTTTTTAGAAAGCAATCTTGTTTCTTCTTTTCTTGATGAAGAAATACCCATTTTCAGTAAACTTCTACAGTTTTTCGAAGCTGTGTTAATAACACAGGCATATTTTTGCGGCTACGGGATCGATTTTGGATAAAATCTTCTGCTAGAAAGTGCCTCAGCTCGAACAAAATAAAAGGGTATACTTGCGCAACACTGGTGAACTGTTCATTGTGCAACAAGTTCTATCGAACAACGTACATCAATGGTACCATCATGCCAAGAGTTGTTTCGAAGTCGATTGCACAGAAAAGACACTCACCGGGTTTCCAGCGGCGGCGAACGGGGTGCCCGGCATACACAACAAATACCATTTGGTGTTCTGCGACAAGAACTAATGGAGTGCCGTTCTTCATCGAACAAATAAATGTTATACCCGGTGAATGTTTCGCTACCGTTTGTCCCGCGCGTTTCGCGAAAACCGCTCGCAATGAAATATTCCGCTTTTAATAGAATAAATTCTTTCGGCGTATGTACCACCGAAAGACAGATATCTTACCTTACTCGCGAAGCGGGCTGACTGCCATAATTTATTACGACTGGTAGCGGGCAAATGTCAGCACATTTTATGCGCGGAAATTTATCGTCTGTGAACGCATTATTCCCTTCGAGAAGCCGCGAAACGTTCGAAAGGCATCAACGCCGTAGTGACGTCAAGAGGTTTTCGGCAGCGAACCGGCAATGCCGCGACAGAAAAGTGAGGCAAGTTTTAACATAAGAAAAGACGCCTAATAATGGGGATTGTCGTCTTTCTTCCGCTCCTTGTTGTAAACCTCAGAAAAAAAACACAGAGAATTCTATGCACTCGGCCAGCAAACAGCCAAAGTTAAATTACCAGCACACACTGGTGCGAAATTTGGGAATAATGGAAAAAACCCTTGCCTTAAGGCCTTGGTTGTATTTAATTCAAGATGGAAAAATAGGAAAAATGTTCGAAAATCAAAATTTAACCTTCAAGTCCCAATAAGTCTTCAGCACATTAATTATCTAGACTTATTATTTGAGGGTACCCTAGTAGGAGTGTCTGAATAAAAATATTCCATATTTCAGGCTTAGGCTTAAAAGATACCAGAGAGAACAAACATGCAATTTATTTTAAAATTAATAAATAAATAAAAATAAATAAATAAACAGTATTGAGCGTATAACAATTAATTGTGGAGTAGAGATTAATAAGCATAATGATTTTATCACCAACTCAGCATTTAAAATTCTCGATTTTATGATTACGTCATGAATAGAGTGAAAGTGAATGGTTTTTATCCCCAGAAATGGACCTTTCAAAATTTGTTGCTTCCCTCCCTTATCAACTGAAATCAATTTCAGGTACTGTCAATTTTATCTTGCTATTGCAAGTTTGCATTTTAGAAAAGCTTCTCTACATCGATTCTGTAGTCGGTTGTACATTTTACTAATAGCACAATTAGTACAATAATATCTAATATTTTTTATATAATTATTATTGTTGTCGTGGCAATTAACGTATTTATTTAAACCGGTGGAGAAATTAAAACCAAAATATAAACAATCCCTCATAATCTACCATTAGTTTTAACATGTGTGGCAAAGCAAACATCCCCATTACTGCGTGTATAAAATTTGCCTCACAAACCATTTAGTTAGATGAATTCACTGTTACTCACTTCTACAGCACAACACTATAACCACTAGATTCGATGGAATATCGTCTTGAGATTTCGGTTAATATTCGGCGTATGTATGGTTGTGCGAATTGAAAACGAAAGGAAACTGTGTTTAAGTAGTCGTCTTTAGCCCGAAACCACAGATAAGAAGCAGATAAATAAAAACATATACAGGAAGAGCAAAACTCCAGGTCGCATTTTTTATCACTACGAGAAAAGTAAGGGAACGATAGAAAACCTTATTAAATGGGCTTCAGATTTGGCTCAAATTTAAATATTCTTCTATTTTAATACTTTTAATTGATTGCGTTATTCTATTCTCTGAACTAGTCATATGTGTTTGCGTTTCTAGAAAGAGCTCAAATTTGTAAATGCAGGTAAAAATTTTCCTACAATTTTCATTAAAAACTGTAAGCGAAAATATTATTCAAAGAATTTTGTAGTATTAAAAATAAACGACGCGGTGCCCAATTTTGGAAAAATATCAACGGTTCAATCTTTTTTCCAAAAAATTCTCTTCACTCTCTTTCACTTAGTGTTTCGCCAGTCTCGTGCAAAATTCAAACATAAAACCTATCACTATTTATTTTCATTGAAATATCAGTGGGTTACAATAAAATATCGTCTCTTCATGTTTTTTATCAATAACTGCTATTGTAACGTCATAATGCCAACAAAGAAAAGTACAAGCAAAAAAATGTCATTGAAATAAAAAAGAGAACTTGGGTAGCTAATACCATGCTCGGAAACACTGTAGACTGACACAGACTATCAGGAATTTGCAACTTTTTGTTTATTTTCACTAAAATATCAGTATTTTATATATTTTATGTTTTTTTTATAGATAACTATTGTAACGCCATGTCAATTCAGACTCCGACGGCATCTGACTACTAGGAATATGACGACTAAAATTTACAATAGCAAATAGTCGACTTTAAAAAAATAATTATTATTATTACAGTTTTTCTATTTTTATATTATTCTTACTTCGATCTAAGTTTCTACTTACTTGTTCGATTGAACTATCATGTATCTCAACTTTAACATATAAAATATTTTATACTCGCTTGTATTAAGAAACTAGGTATTGGAGGTTCCTTTATTTACTAATAATAATTTTTTCCCGCGCACCTCAATTGGGTGCCAAAAATCATTAAAACCTTGACTAAAAATTTGCTTGGTTCTAATTAGAACAAACCTAAATAGGTTTGTTTAATTTATATTGAATGTTGAATGGCATCTTACCATTTACATCAATTTCTCCTAGACCAGGAATAGTTAAGATTTCCCTAGATGTTAGAATCCTTGCGGTTTGCCTTTTTGCAAAATTTACCTTTTTTTAGATTAGTTTTAGTTTTTGGAAGCGTTAGGGACTCCTCCGTAACTCATAATTAAGCATAACTCCTAAAGTTGGTGCAAATGTTAGGAGCTCAGAAACGCACCAATATACAATCAATCATACCGCGGAAGCAACCGGCCGAATATCTCCATTATATTTATTAATGTGACTTTTATGATGGGGGGCCCCCTTCTTAAAGCGGACCGAAAAATGTCTTTGTCCACCGCCGCCGCAACAACGTATGCGTATCCGAAATCGATACTGACAAACGAATGTCGGATTAGAAGCGGGATCGCCATATCGATCGATGGACTCGCGGAGGAAATTCACGCGATGTCAAATCCGGCCTTGCTACAGGAAGTGGACAATTAAGCGGCTCGGAATAGCGACGAGTGGGTTTCGCTCGATTGATTTTACACGGAGAGAGGGTGTGGGCAGGGATTTACGTTAAGTATCCTTTCGCTATAATGCCTTTTATATCGCGGGACGTTTTCGCGGTAACGCTCGGGCTGTTTTTGCAAACCTAACCTCACATTTTTTTATTTCTTCTACTACGAGATACCGGTGGAACGTCATTTGAATTATTTTAAAATGGCCCATTGGTGGCGGTCGAGTGGGGGTAGTTCTTCGTAGGACTCTTGTCGTAGGAAAGTTTTTGAAGCTTATCTCATTCGCCGATTTTTTTCACCTCTATAGCTGCGGAGTAGTGAGATATGAGAACAGCTATAAATACCCTATCATATTGTTTATATTTTTTCTTGTTTTTTTCCAGTAATGTGTAGTCCACCAGTCAGAGTTGTTGGTCAACTATTTTGACCATTTGACTAGTTGGTTGTGAAGGGCAGTTGTCGGCTGTTGGTGTTTGGGTTCGTTCGATGGACTCACAGACCCCACAATTTCGACCTAAGACCTAAGAACTGCCTATTTTAAACAGTTATTGGCCAATTTAGTATATGGTATATCGAAGCGTAAATGGTTAGTTTTGGTTGGTTTGTTGATATTATGGTAGGTATGATCTAGGTAGAGCTAGAGCTAGAGCGAGAGAGAGAGAGAGAGAGAGAGAGAGAGAGAGAGAGAGAGAGAGAGAGATAAAAAAATTAGCAATTTTATGTTTTCTAAAAAATGACATACACCATTTCACAATTTTTGTCTCGAGCAATGTGATCGCAAGGAGAACCCAGTTGGTGGATGAGTCATTGCACTTAAAACAAAACCGCCATTTGCGTCCGAAATCGAGCGCGAACCGTACGGTTAATAAAGACAACACATTTTCAAAGGAATGACAAATGCGAGCGAGCATATTTCACCGCAATTGTCACTAAATTTACCTCCGCAGTCGTGGGTGGACGGGCGTGACAAAGCGACTCGCTGAAACTATTATACTTTGAGCACGAACTTCATTAATTTCGCTATTTTAATTTGTACCTAAGTAACGGAGAGACGTCGCCGCGCGTTGCCAGAATTCGTTGATTAATGGTCCGCTTGTAAGATCATCAAAAAGAGCAAAACCCTCTGTACACGCGTCCCGCGACAATAGCCATTTCGAAACCACACTGAAAAGGACCCGAAATATAAGATCTCTTCGTCTATGCTGACGATAAGCGACCATCGAGATTTCCGGATTCGAGTCTGGTTTCTTTCGCTTGCAAGAAAAAGGTCGATATTTTTAGAAATACCCTTTTCGGATAGCAAACCTGATGAAAAACAGTTCTTGAATCAATCAATCAATAGTACCTTACGCAACAAGTATTATAATCGCAACATTAGCGCCGAATTGGATACCACAGAGTGGAAAAAAGATATCTTGATAACGGAGTCTATATGATCCCTAACATTTACAGCTTCTTGTAAAACATGTTTCTATAAATTTAAGTCAAGGTCTGTTTTTTTCCGGAAAAAGGCCCGTCATTGCAAATCTTACTTACTAACTAAGAACTTCCTTAATTCGACGGCATATAGTACATAGAATATTTAACGTTCGCCACACACACGTTTTGTCCACTTCCTACCCCGTTTGCTACAGTTCGTTGAAGGGAGTTGAGTAAACATCTTCACGATAGTCAGTGAAAAATGACCAGAGGACTATTGCTATTTTTTTACGGTTGCTTCTAAGGACGAGGATGGCCGAGTGGGAATTGAAGTTTTCTGCCACAGACATTCCGATTGTGCTGTTGATTTATCCATAGACTGAATTGATTACAGAGACATCAGCAAGACGGACTCTTGAAGACATTTGCAAAACATTGGCAAGTTTGGAATCGAAGCCAGACGTACTTATCTCTCTCTGCATGCCAAAAACCAGGTAAAGTATCCGAATAATCCAGCCAGCTAACTTTGTTTGAAAAGTTCTTTCCAAAAGTTTTCAAAGGCTACTGCAATACTATTTACTCGCCAATCAACTGAAACCTGTAGTGTTAGTTTTCAGATAGGCTCTGAAGAAGCCAATACGATGATTGGAGAAACGTCACCAATCCAGAAGAATTGTAAATACCTATTTCCTAAACTTAAACATTATATTTGTGCCGGGCCAGTTTAAGGGCATTAATGAAGGGCATGTATGAATGAATGTCGTTTTGTTACGTCTTCTACTAAGCTGCGGTTTCATAAGTTGGCACTGAACAGGAAAGAAGTTATTACTCTGTACCGCTATCCCGTATAGGCATTAAGCTGACCCAGCATTATGGTTTGTCATTGAGATTTTTTTATACATAGGGATCTGCGAGGGATGATGATACGTCACCATTCATTATGAAGCTAACCAAACTGTTCGTGTTACATGGCCATACCCAGTAAAATAAAAAGAAAGGTATGTGAAATTAAGAAATCATATTTTATGGGTTAAAAATGGAATGTCGTTATCCTGGCGATCGGAATGTTTTTTTTTTGCTGGATTTCCGGTGGACAACGGATATTTTATATTTTAGACTGTCCGAGGAAACGGTGCTTATCTTTTGACCAGTAGCTGGTACCGGTACGAAATTGGCGCGACCTCCATTTCACCGTCGACGAGGCCCCAACTATTTCGCGAAACAGGTTTCGAATTCGTATCGACGATCGACAATAGATACGTTTTTCTTTTCTAATTGAAATATACAAAGAGCTACTTAACCGAGATCATATCGCGCAGGTAAATAATGAAGTTATTACCCAAGTTAATATAATTGTTACGAAAATAATAATTCAGTACTTTCCATTTTAAGCGGGTACCCTCGATCGGCAGATAAACATGTCGCAGACCAATGATTAGAGGAAAAAGCGTTATGATTAGAGGGGGGACTCCCGCCATTTGAAATGTCTTAAATATACAGTTCGTCGCTCGAATTTCATCTAAATTATAAGTTCGAGACGGCCCGGAACGGATGCTGCCACTTAATTTAATAGCTACCGGCCTAAGGAACACTTAAAATTGATTTCATTGTGGCCGAATCATCGCCGATATATTTTTTATTGCGCTGATGTCTACGAGATTTTAAAAGACACTTAAATTTTAAAGGATATACAAATTACGTTACAAAAGACTTGGCCCGCGCTCTGAAGGCAATCACGGATCCAAGCGTTCCAAGTTTTGTATGGCGACCAGTCAGAATAGTTTTAAATTCATAATTATGTTAAATCTAAAACATTCTTTATCTGTATTAGATACTTTAAGCTTTCCAAAAAAAACTTATGATAATTAATAATTGTTTTCTTAGAGATTAATCTAATTTAGTGGCCGCTTTAATAGAAAGACTTTCACTCCTTTCAAAAAGAAATAAAGAAACATTCATGAATTTTAAGTGTGTTGGTACTCGCACCATTTCCCGAAAGGAAGTAAGGATTTCAAAAAGTCAGGAACCTTGTTGAAGAAGAGTGAATGACTGGTGAATACTTATGAATTTTGATACTACATATCAAGTCTGAACTAGAATGAACCTTAGGGCATTATGACGGTTGAAACAAATCTCAATAACTCAAAGTGATGATCGATTTTGCGAGGAATACAATTTGAAATTGATCTCGTGTTAGGAATGTAAGATAAATTTAACTTCGATTAGCGCAGAAAGGAAGGTTTGTTTTTTAATAGTTTGTCTTATAATACTTATATAGGCACCTTCGTTTGTAACTAAAAGGTTTTCCGTACTTTTGTGAAATTTAAGTAAGTTTTATAGCAGCAAGGAATGCATTTATGTTACCGCTATGAACTTTTTCCTGCAGTATCAAAAAAATCCCCCTTTCGCTTCATCTCTTTCTATGCCATTTATCCCATATTCTAACCCCCATACTTTTTATATTTCTAACATTAATTTTTCACAAATAAAATACAGAAAATTTCTTAACCGCATATCACGCGTTCGAGTAATATTATACATTTTGCACATTAATTTTGTGATCGTTATTGACTTTTAGGTAACCTACAAACTTTTGTAATCGTTATAAAACTAGAAGTAACCAGAAAACCAAATGAACAGCACCTAGATGTCAATCACAATCCCACTCCTGAGTGAATGTTTCGTTATTTCTTTTTGAAAGGAGTGAAGTTTTTCTATTAAAGCGGCCACTAAATTAGATTAATCTCTAAGAAAACAATTATTAACTATCATAAGTTCTTTTTGTGAACCGTAAAGTCATCCTATGAGATAAACTATATTAATTCTCTTCTTCGAAAATTTTCCTGACTACCGAAGTTATCCTGTCAGATAAGCAATAAAGTAGAATTGTCATCTCATCAGACGAGATTAATATAAGGTTATAAGTTGTAAGATGAGCCATAAAGGTTTAAGTTATGGTTGTTCACCTAAGTCATAGCGTCAAACATCTTTCGCACATGGCGTTACCCTAAATCTCAACAGTGCCGGACGCCTAGCATCAACGAAAGCCAAAACCACATTGCTTTTAACGACGGTCATTTTTCAAAACTCGAAAACCTGCGCTTCGCAAAGGCGACTCGCCGATCTTATAGCGAAACCACGAGCGGTAAAAAGGAGCGAGAGGCTCTCTTAATTGAATCGTGGTGGATTATTTAAATCGGTTTACACCTGCTCGTGGGACCCGGCAATTATTTTGTCCCGGCGAGCATTTATATCAATTAGAGCGCAGTAGCTCGCGGTGGCACCTCTTTAATTGGAGACAAACACTGAAATTCAATTATCGGGTTTTTACGGGGTCCGATCGCTGGCGAATTCGCCTACGCCCGGCGGCTTCGAAATCTGAATATTTCGACTTTCTAACGGCGACTTCCTCGGTCTATATGGGAATCGAAGCATTTCACGTTATTTCTTTCGTTTTCGAATTTGACGGTTCGGCTTGGTGGCGCTTCCGCTTATGTCTTCGGTCGACCGTGACGACGTTGGCTTAAATGCACCGCCGGGGGCTTAACTTAATTGCTAATTTGCGGGTATTAAAAATGGAGGTACAGTTCAGAGTTTATGTAACCGTGCCGGACTGTATCCAACTAGAGGGGCGAATATTACTGGGTCTGGTAGGAAGGATTTCAATAGTCGTGGTTCTAAAAGTATGTATGTATGTATTTACGAAAGCTTTTAAAACTAGAAGTAACCATTGAGTGTTTGAAGAAAAGAAAAGGAATTGGTAATTGTAATTAGTTCTCATTAGAGAACTATAGTGGAAATATTATGCATCTGTAGGAAATTTGAGGGGTAAACACGTCTGTTTCTGAAGATAAGTCGAGTAACATCCGCAACTTCAGTTCTGTAGAAATAGAAAAACATGTAGTCTATAGTAAAAAAGAATGAAAGTGACGCCTCTGCGTTTGGACAAAGCAGATAGTTTCAGGAACCAATGCTGACTGAGATGAACACTGCACAAGTATCTAACGCGAGCTTTTGTAGAACATATATAACTATGCCATCATCTTTACTCGGCCATTTTTCGTTTTGGTTGTTGTGGTGAAGTTTATGTTTGGGTCGCATCACTTATCGGTATAAACAGTTATTTATTCTTCTAAGACATTGTTAATATTGTGCACCCATTGGAACCCATGTTGGTATTTTGTAATTTACCTAGCGAGTTGCAGTTTTATTTTCCATTTTTATCTCTGACGTATATTTAGAACAGATATTGACTGCAAAACTCCCAGAAAAGCAAGCCATAGTATAAGCAAAGCAAGGCGCACCTCTATAGCGCAACAGAAAGACAAAGAGATTCCACAGTTACAACCAAATGCTTTTCTGCCTGTACTAACTTTCCGAGATCAGGTTTGGGCTGACTACTCCATAGGCATCAAAAGCATTATTCATTAAAGGCCAGGTAAATCATGCGGGACACGTTTGGAACACGAGGTCATCCATATTGTCCAATGCAATCCAATTTGTCCGGTGATACTTTCATACCTTTAGGATGCCCAAGAAGATAATCCAGGGGAATCAAACGGAAGCGGTTTTTTCGCGCGGAGGAGACGAGCGACGTACGCGCGGACCGCCCGACATCACTCACTTTGATTTACGGTCCAGATAGGCGTCCTAAACGGAACGTCGCGCAATACCTATTCGGGACCCGTGTCCATATGGAGAGCCCGAAGGCTTTTCGCCGAACGAGCAGTGTTACCACCTGACCGAAGAATGTCAGTGCATTCCGCCGTAATTATCGCCGCAGTTAATTACGAATAACGCTGCGTGGCCCATTTTTGGAACACGATCGCGCACAAAAAACGGATGCCGCGCTAAATCGGGACCGTTTTTCAGGCCGTTTCTTAGATGGCGCGTTTTTGTTTTCTATTTGCGGACTAATTTATAGGATTCTCTAAATGGTCAGCCGCGCTGCGTTCGCTACCGTGGTTTGTTTGCGTTTTTTGCGCGCTACGGTGGTGTCGGTCGTCCCTCCCTGCGCGGGGGACGTAAGTATATGGGGGGAGTACCTGCGAACTCCATCTATCGAACTTGTGCTGTGTCTACACTATGTCATCCTCACTCAGTATCTTCTTCTTCTTCTTTTCTTTGTAACGCTTTGTAAGACGTAGCTGGGAAGATGAGCTCCAGCTATGTCATCGTATGAGGGGACGTCCATGAGGTCTGCTCGATTTTGGGAGGCCATCTCTTGCAATTTTTTGGCGGTCTGTGGTCCTCCATCATTTCAACATGATCTCTCCATTAGCACCTTCTGGTTCCGCAAAGTTCTCTGATATTTTCGCTTCTTTTGTGGTCCATCAGTGTGCAACCTGTTAGAGATCTTGGAGTTCTCACCTCTGGCGTTCGGATGATTATTTTTGTTGACGAGTTTTCTTTCCGCTCTTGTTTCGCCATATTATTATTAGGGCTACCTTGGTTGTTTGGCATATTACTTCTTTTTGGAGATCTCTGCTGCTCGTGACGCTAACGCCGAGATAATTAAACTCATGACCTGCCCTACAGGTTCATTGTATATGGCCAATTTACATATTCTGGGATCTTTTTATATTGTTAGTGATTTAGATTTTGCTACGGATATATCCATGTTATACTTGGAGGCGGTGTTTTCAAACGTAAAGAGCATTCTCTGCAGGTGGTCTTCATCGCCCGAATTTCTTTGTCCCCTAGTCAGTATCCCTTTCCAATCTTCTTCACTTCAGAGATTAGCTCATCCATAATCACATCGAAAAGGATAGAGCTCAAGCTGTAGCCTTGTCTTATTCCTGTCTGCATGGGTATTTTGCGTTTTTTTCTGCTCTCCTCTGGGAAGAGAAGAGAAGTCTCACAACATCAGGGAATCTTACGCGGTCAAATGCTTTTTTTGTAAGATCTATAAAACACATACGCTGTTTTATTGTATTGTATATACTTTTCAGCAATCTGCCTGTATGTGCGTACGTATTGACCATCATGAAGCATAGTGAAAATTTTTATTTTTACACTTTAATTATCATTGCAGCAGTAGTAAATAAGGAACATCGTCGTCCTTGGAGTTTTCGACCTTTTTGTCTTGTTAGTGGGCTTTATCAAGGTTTTACTGCAAAAAGAGGTTGATGAGTTCAACCTGAAATACAGATGTGACGCAAGCTTTAAAAACTTTTTTTAGAATGAAGAGCTCCGATTTTGAAAATTTATTGACTATGATTGCACCAAATGTCAGCAAAAAGCACACGGTCACTGTATACTTTATTGCGGTAACACTTCAAGATTTCAAAGCATTGGGGTTATCTATTAAGTTCAAAAATATTTAACACAAAGTTTTATAAAAAAATATTCTTAAAAGTTTGTTAAATTATTCCATATAGATGTCCAAAATGGCTAGTGACAAATTAAATTCTGGTTTGAGAAGTTTGAGCAGATGAAGACGACGAAGGAGGGGATTGAAAAGAGTGGCGATGAACATTCGATTGTGAAATAGTGTACGCATGGGATGAGGACAATTGTGATGACTTTGGCGTTGAAAATTGATGCAGTATGATGCGCAGTGTATGGGGAAAGCGAAGATTAAAAAGTTGGAGGGTGAAAATTGGATTGTAAAACAATGTACAATCCACTTCTGGATTAACTAATGCGTTATTGCACCTTGCTTGTAGAGAAGTCAGGTGCTTACTTGGATGACCGCTCGCTCTCCAAACAATGAGAATTCATTCGTTATTCTTTGGCCGTACTGACCTCAATAGTTTTACGGCTCCATCAATGATAGGAAAGTTGCTAGCACATATTTTACTTACTTTACGGTCATTAAATGGTTTTTTGGAAGATGTGCCTGAAATACGTTGGCTTATTCACGTACGGTGTCTCCCAGTTATACATTTACTAGCTATTAATTAACTAATTAAATATTATTATTAAAATATACTATCTAAAATAAAAAATGTAATATAAAACACATATCAACAATATAGAGAGGTATACGAGCACACGTCAAAACAAATTTAATTTCACTTTGGTTGTAGAAAGAAATAAATATGACCAATTGAAATTTAAAGGAAGAAAGAGATCCAAGTATTGAGCAGCTACGCACAACAAAGACTTAATAATTTTCGAAAACTTCGGAAAATTTAAAACCCCCTTATGGCGTTTTATACATTTCGTCGAGGATGGTTGCAACGCGTCTCCGTCGCCAGTGGAATTCATAATTACACACCCTGTACATGTCGGAACAGTTTACCGACGAACTCGCCGTAAATTCAATTACACGTTCGTTCCTTTTTCTAGAGGAGAGCTGGAAAAATTATGCACGGCTCGATTAATTTCGCCTCATTAACGTTTCCGATTACGGGTTAGCTTCAGCGTCGATTCGTAGTTAACAGGAATCGTTTGAAAAATCGCGAACGGACGTTTCGGTCTTAATCAGGTATGGAACGCGTTCATTTTCAGACCGCGCCGCCTACTTTACCTTTTAGTGTCCGTACCCTCTGGCTAGAATTAGCAGCGATTGATAATTAATTGGATTCCATTTCAACGCGTCTAATAGATGCATTATTCCGTTTGGATTGGAAGCGACGACTTTCCTAGTAAAGTGTCGCCGATTACTCTAATGTTATATTTCTCGAAGGCAATCAGAAAAAGAAGATTTTGGATTAAATATCATCATGGACAAAAAAGAATATACCAAAGTGTAACGTGCCAATTTGCCAAATCAAATCTGTGGCCAATTTATCAAGAAAATAATATACCACGTCGTGTATAAGAATAAGGATTGCGTCCCGACTGATTTAGTTGCTTGTGTTGATGATCATCCTTGTGTAAATTATAGGTTCGATCATCTCTAGGCGCTTTGAAGATCTTTTTTTCCTCAATCCTACTACATTGAGTTTCAATCTTGTAAGAATGTTGCCGCCTATGGAGCGCAATTATTCGTTTTGTCACTTACTGGAAATTGTTAATCTACTAGTCATGGCGGCGATTCTAGATGTGTCAAATTAGAGGATTGCCTGGTTATATTGTCCTAACGGTGAAATTTGTACATCGAAGCGACGTTACATCAATTTGCCCTGAAAGATTTTTCACGATTCTTAGGCTACAACGTTCTCCGTCGGTTTAGCATTTAGTGTGCTTTTGGTATTCGCTATTCCTTGCCAATATTTTCTACGATTACCTTGATTACATCCGTATTTTGGCGTAAAACTTGTTGCACTCCCATTTTTGCCATTGTTTACGGCAATCACACGTCAAATTTACAAATGTCAAGGGAGTCGTTACTGGCGCAGTTGCCAGATTGTGAAATAGTCCCTAAGGTTTCTCGTGAAGAATAACAATGATTTGCCGGTGGATTTGGCATTACGCTTTGATTTTACCGCCACCTGTGATCGTGAATGCGGTGGAGTGAGATGCTCAATGGTGTTAGACAAAGATATCTCTCTGTTCGTGGTGGCTAATTTTGCATGTGAGAGAACTTCAATCCGTACCGTTCGAATGGGTTGTGATTTTGTAGAAAATACCAGGTCACTAAGTTGGGATATACGGCGAAGATTCTTCGAGTAGATTTTTGTGCCGATATCTTGATAGTACCTTTGGATGTTTTTGGATTGTTATCTGACCGGTTGTCTACGCCATTTTGCACCCACAGGAGCTTCTTATTTTTGCTTTTCTGCCAATATTCCAATTTGTTGATACGTCTCACACTGTCAGGTAAACCCCGATCAACACCTACAGCTTATTTCGGGGGTAGTACCCAACTTTTGCCATTCCGTTACAGTGGTTTTCCTTTTTCCATTTTCAGTTTTCCTTTTTTTTTAATAGTAATTTTTTTCTTTCCTTATTTCTTTAAATATATTTCACACTATCTTTCCCAGTTGAACGAACTAACCGTTCGCAAGGTATCCCCCCCCCCCCCCCGGTTAAGGTTACTATCTCCAGAGCATAGCTCAAGTTGTTTGAATTTATTACATTTGGATACTACTATGGGATTCTAGAATACCTATGGCGAAGAACATGCAAGAAAGCCACCTCAGCTTTCAAATAGACAACCTTTCAGATTAACCAACAATATTAGATATGCAGACGATACTGTTAACTTGACAAATAATGTAGCCCACTTACAATAGATATTCGAAAGTTTTGGTCTTCATTAAAATTCGTCTGGAACTCAAGTGTTTGCAAAATACGTATAAACGTCATGTTAAGAATAAAAGCGAAAAACATTGAGCAGATGTTACCGTTTAAATACGTAGGTGCTATTGTCAAGGTACAAAATGACCCGAGAACGGAAATTAGGGCAAGAACTGAGCAAGTCAAAAGGGCCTTTACAAATATGGAAAAATTCTTTACAAGGTCGATGCTTTGCAAATTTATGTTGCGCATGTCATGGATGGAAAGAATAACTAACAGCGAAATACCTAGACACGTGTACAAAACAAAAAAAAATTGTGCAGCATTAAAGAAAGCAAAAGCGAATTATAGAGGGGAAAGTTCATAGGGAGAAGAGTTAAGAGCCCAAAGACCTAAAGCGCTGGTATAGTTGCTATCCAATTGATATATTTAGGACAGCGCTTTCCAAAATTGCTTTGCTAATTTTTACCGCCAACCTTCGACCCTAGAAGACGGCGGATTCGAAAGAATGTAATGTCACCATAATACTCGCACAGCTCAACATGTCAAGAACTGAGCAAGTCAGAAGGGCCTTTACAAATATGGAAAAATTCTTTACAAGTCGATGCTTTGCAAATTTATGTTGCGCATGTCATGGATGGAAAGAATAACTAACAGCGAAATACCTAGACACGTATACAAAACAAAAAAAAAATTGTGCAGCATTAAAGAAAGCAAAAGCGAATTATAGAGGGCAAAGTTCATAGGGAGAAGAATTAAGAGCCCAAAGACCTAAGGCGCTGGTATAGTTGCTATCCAATTGATATATTTAGGACAGCGCTTTCCAAAATTGCTTTGCTAATTTTTACCGCCAACCTTCGACCCTAGAAGACGGCGGATTCGAAAGAATGTAATGTCTGAGCTTAATGAATGAAATGAAGCAGTTTGGGGGTTCTCTCGATGTAAAGTCCACCAAAAAGAGGACGCATGAAATATTTTGAGTGACAAGAAATCAATCTAAACAAATCTAAACCTAAGTATTATAATTAATAAGTAAACTTGATTCAAACTGAACGAAAACCTTAGATCTCAATTGTTGCGCAGTTGTACAACTATTTTTCAGCTAGTAAACGAGATGCGTGATAGTACAAGGTCGCATAGATCATTTTTTTGGGACGATGGATAGATGGAAGATGTCAGTAGCAGTAGAAGTATTGGTTTCCAGGGATGATAGGAACGCACATGAAGGCAGACTACTATAGGAGTTTAACAAGAAACTTCCTAACCTTTCAACGACTATATTTTCAAACATGTTATAACGACACAAATTGCTAATAAAACCGCACCAAACAACGACGTTAAATCATAACGACCGGTCCAACAGACGTATCTATTTATTCACCGGCTATCTGGTCGTAAAATCTCGAACAGGTGCGTCCGATCCCCGAGAGGGTAGTCAATTTTTTTGGTAGCCTCGCAGCCCCCGCGGACCTCATAATTACCCAACAACACCGGGGGACGTAATCCCGTGTGTCGTAAATTAGACTAAAGTCAACACCCATTGTCGGGGCCGTTCGATGCTCCCGTTGATTTATGGCCCCCCCCGAAACTTAACTTTAGAACACCTTACGCCAACAGATAATTTATAAAATCTACGCCTTTATTGCCCGAACTGGTAAACCGCGTTTTTCCCTACTCGGAGGCAATTGATCTAACCGGTATACGCACAAGCACGATATAAATTAACGGCGGAAGAAAAAAAAAGAACGAAAAAGGTGCAATCAACAAGGTGCATCTACCTGTGTGTGTGTGTGTGTGTGTGTGTGTGCGCGCCTCCGCGGTGTAACGTTCGTCTTTGATTGGCCACGTTAGGACCCGCATTCCGCTCAGCTGAAAGGCAATTTTAGGTATAACGAGTCGGGGGGCATTCTTCGACCGGGCTCACCCACATACATCAAACCCGACTCCTAATGGGCTTTTTTTTTTCTATGCCGTGCAATTATAAGGCCCCTGGAATATCGATTACACCGTTAAAAGGTTAGAGAGGTCGGCTCTAAGGGAACGGCGTTCTTCGGGTTTAGGGGGGCTCTTTATTGTTTACAGGAATGACTTATTTTAGGCGGTATCCAGAAAATGAAGACCGGGAAATGGATATTTGATTTTAAATGTCTAAAAAGGGAATTTAAAAAGCATGTTGCGTGTTGCCAAAGCGGACTAACCATAACTAGAAGGATTGCAGTAACATAGGGACATAGGAAAAATGTGCAAATTTAAGGAAACTGGGATAGTAAAACATCTGATGAAATAAAAAGAGAAACATCAAGAAAGACGCGGCACCACACCAGAATCTTAAGAAAGATGTAAAGATAACTGCTACAACCAACGACCAACGAGTGTTTGCGCTGTAATTATTGTAATTTTGTTCTTTTTCTTCTCTTCTCAAGGAAATAAAACTTTAAATTCGTATTTTTAAAAAGTCGGAAAATATACAAGTAAATACTTTTTTTTGTAAGAACCAACTTGCTTTTACTAAACAAGTAATTCTTACAAATGTGAATTTATTTCAATTCTGTTTTACACAGATCAAATTAAACAAAGTAAACATTTGCGGATATCTGTGGATGCTTCTCGTTTGACGCAATTTTGTTGCAGCAGTTAGCATTAGTGATCTGACAGAAGTTATTTGAAATAGTACATTATGCAACAAGTGTGGTAAACGGCATTTAGGTCACGGAGAGAGTGTTTAATAAACGAGTTATAAGTGTTTATGTCATGCATATCTTTATTTCAGAAACATTTTCTTGAAATTTAAGACCAAGCGTAAAGCAAACGTAACCTCCGTTTGCATGACGTTTTGACTTATGCCGTAGAAACTGAAACAGTTTTTTTTACCAACTGTGCATCGTACCCGTTGAAATTATAATAAAACATTAATTATAATAAAAGATAATACATGAATGAATAATTTTACAGCTTTCAGCGTCTATATTTAGAACAAACATAGGACCCCTGGAGGCGTTTATTTACACCACGTACTGCTTTGCAAAAGAAAGAACTAATATCAACCTACTACAGCTCTTACAAATCTACGATGTTTATTAAGGTAAAGAGAGAGGAAAAAAAGGGAAATGGGAACAACAACGCTGTGCACAAATTTTGTTCAGACATCACAAAGTGTGTCTTCATTTTACTTGATAGATCAAAATAAATAAAATTAAAATTTTTCAAAGAAACGTCCACGGGCTACTGTAATACTATTTACAAATCTTCACCTGCTAGTTAACTGAAACGTCTGGAAAGTAGTCAACCTGATGATTGGCGAAACATCAGTGAGGTTGATTTACAAACAACAGACGTAGAAGTTTTGTAAATAGTAAAATTGATTCATAGTTTTGAGTTTAAGTTTTAATTAGTTTATAAAAAAAACAAATGCAATATTTTCCTCTGATGCCCGTCCATTCCAAAATTAAATCCTTCGCATTCTTCGTTTATAAAGAGGATCGGGAACGATGAAAAATTAAAATGCAGTCGCCAAAACTATCGGCACGGTCGTAACGGCTCGCCGAGGTTGTCGGTCGCTTCGGTGCCGAACATTTGGGCCATTCGGCTGCCAAACCTGTCGCCATATGCGGCGAATCAAGGGAACGTCTTCGTAATAGTTTGTCGACTCGTAAAAACAACAACAATAAACCATGTCACACATACGCCGCGACAATAACCGTTCGGACTGTGGGCCCCCGGGCCACGACAGCAGTCCATCGAAACCAGATATTATATGTGGTCGACTCTTCCGAGTTTCTCTGCCCAAGGCCTCTCGCCATTGAAAATCTGACCCAAAAAAAGAGCCACGGCTAATCCAATATTTACGGTATCGGTTACGCGTATTTCGTAAGAAGTTTGTTAATACACGGGAAGATTCCTAACCTAAAATCAATAAAATTATTGCATCTCCGGTATTGGACAAATATAACGTTTGCAGACTCAATAAAATCATAAACCATCAAGTCCATCTAAATTGGAATGGCAACGGCCATAGAAAAAGACAGCTAGTAATTCTTGTATTTTGCGAATTTATATAAAAGTGGTAATGTGTATATAATAAAATTTGTAATAATCCATAAACTTCTTAAGAAATTTAAAAGCTTTCCCAAGTTTTCCTAACAGAACTATTTAAAAATATATTTAAAATGGAAACGCATTTACCAAAACATGAACACTAAATGTTATAAATTATTATTTATTTTTTAAAAACGGGAAAAAATTAAAATTTTCTGTTTATTTTTATGACTAAAAAAAGAGATAATGAATATTAAAATACTTTATTTTCTATTTAATAGTAATAGTAAAGTATTGGCAAAGACTTTATTGCAACATCCTAACCTAACCCGACTTGAAAACTTTATAAGGCAGATGACTAAATAGAAATAGAAAACAGAAATTCATAATGTTCAAGTCGTTCTTAATATTTATAAATATATATTGGGCAAAAACTGGCCGTATGTACTCTTACAGCCTATCTACAGGGTTGCCAATAAGAAATATAAAAAAATGCCAATGCGACGGATTCCCAATTTTTATTGAAATTTACTAAGTGTTGGTAGGACGTGTCAAAAAATTTTGAAAATATTAAATTGTGACAAGCCGATATTTTTTGTATGTTATTTTATATTCCCATAATTCTTTATTCTGATTTCTGACATCTTATCCATTGGTTTTGGAAATATGGTGGGCTGTACGGGTTTGGGAGCAACGGATGTTTTCGGAAATATTACCCACGGTTTGAATTTTGACGTTTCATAACGATCTTTTTTAACTGCGCAGGAAGGATATTATATATATTTTCTGAACTGACGAAACGAAACCTCTCTTACACACAGTCTTTTGACTCTGACACACATTAAAACAGATCTCTTTGTACCGTCCATCATATCTGTGGATTTCCCTGTAACCTCTATGACAAAGAAAACGATACCCGTTACCACCCGTCTCATCCTAAATAAAATTTTTGTCACAAAATCCATGTGACCGCAGCGGCACTGGCATAGTTCGATATAAAAGTCGCGCCCCCAATATGACCCCCAGATATCGAGACGAATATTCGGATCGATCTCTCACATTTCGATGTCGTTTAATTGAAGAATTATACCCGCGCAGTATTGTTTACACAAAATATATATCCATCCATATCGCGAGCGGCCATTTTCATACATAAAACATCGCGCGCTGGCCATTAACCGGTGTGGCGGTTCATGAAAATGTACGAGTATGATCCAGTTATTGAACCACCCAGTCAATCAAGCACAGACAGGTGTATCGCGTGCACGAGACGTTAAGAAACAATCAAAGATGTATGTGCTGCCGTCGACTGACGCGCCGTATACCAAGTTGCCGGATTTACGTCCCGACGACGTTGCCGTTAGCGCTGTGGACCTCGAGTTGACGTCTGTCAGACGTCACAATCGCGAACTAACCCCAAAAACGACACAACCAATGGAAAAGCTGATAAGGATTATTAGTTGAATCTATCACGAGAAAGTTCGGGGTACATGTTCTTCATGAAAAGCGAAAGAGACAAGAGAAGGTTATGCAATTCTTCAAAGACATTCGAAAGTTCGACGATGAAAAAGACATCAGGTTATCTGAGAAACCTATTTAGCAGGTATCTCATTTTCAAGTTTTTCCTTCCTCCTACATTTTCCAAGCAAGAAAAAAAGATGAAACGGTTTGTTGTTTACATAGACACAGATGGGGACCAGTGGGCAGTACCTTTAGTAAAATCCAAAGCCCATTTTAAGCGTGTACGCAAGATTCGTCCGGATCGAGGGTTGCGCAACGCAAGTACATATTTTCGGAAAAAACGTGTCAAAACATTCCACCCACAAGTCCAGAAATACCACCCGCAATTCGTCATTTCGGCGATAACTTATTTTCGAACCCGCTGTCGCTATTTATAAACGCTCGAACGGTTAAAAAGGCACGGCCGTCTTTCCAATTGCCGAGTGTCAATCTTGCGGGTATTTTCGTTTGGGCGGGCGTTTTTTTTTTTGGGTACCCGAGCGCGTCGCTTTGATCTCGGGCTTCGAAATTGAAGAAAAAAACGTATCGGCGATCCTTACCTCTCCGATATGACTGGTTGTCTTCGGCGGTTCGGACGACGACAGGACGGCCTGAAACAAAACGCAATTTTGAGAAAAATTACGGTCTAATTCCAAAATTTACTTACAGAAACTCCGTTGAAGACAGCAAAGCTATTCCATTCAATTAAATTTTGTTTCGTAACCCGAAAGTGTAGTTTTGGTTAGTTTACTAGCCTAAACTAACCAAAACTAACCCAAAAGTATAGTTTTGGTTAGTTTACTAGCGATTCTTGGTGCGCCATCTGCGTACTGATAAATGAATTATAATCTCTCAATATGAAAAAGCTTCGATTTTTGTATACAAGGTGTTTAAACTTTCCCTTACTTAGTTGTTTATCAATCGTTGATACATTGGACAAGAAAAGCTGCACGCCACTGGTTTAGACAAAAAGAGTGAAAGTCGGATTAATTCTGATTAAAAAATGTCTCTCGGACTTTCCCACTTAAGCAACAAGTTTGATAAATGATACTTTAATCACGAGTTTGATGTATACCGAAAGTACCGAAAATGTGACTGGCGTGGGTAACGAACCTGACGTCTTAAAGCGTACAATCTAATATCTAAAAATATAAAACCTAATAAAAGAAAAACTTTTCACACTATCATCACAAATACAAATTTTAGGAATTGTCTTAAATTGCCGATTTTTTAAATAAGGAAAGTTTTTACTTTAAATTTATATGGCAAAGAGTTGCACATTTACAAACGATAGGGTTGCAGGTAACGCATTTTTGTCAGTTGAACTAGTACAAGGTTTCTAGTACAACTAATTTCTACATGAAGTCTGTCAGGACACTTTCAATATATTTACTTGAAAAATATTTTGTGAACATTGGCACATCTGCCTCAACATAATATTCCATATCTCACACACACATACACACACAAACACACACACACACACACACACCTACTATTCTGATTATCCAAACCTATGGTAAATATTAGCTTATAAGACACCAGGTTAAATTAGAACTAGTACATTATATAACAATAATATTGTTTAAAAATGTCAATAGATGTACAAAACAGTAAAAGAAAACATTTTTTCTACTCCCGTCTGTAAAATATCTAATTACACACCGATCTAGCGTGCGGGAAGCGTCACTTTACCACGTCAGTTTTCTTTCCCATGAATTCGAGTCACTTCGGACATTTCCGGGATTTTACCGCACGGATTTGGGAGCAATCGGATGTTTTCGGAGATGTTTCCCCCGGGTTGAATTTTGACGTTTGTCAATTCTGACGGTCATACCCGGTCATATACCCAAAAACTAACGATCGCAGAAAAAGTATAGTATGCAACACGTTCTGTAAACTTTTTAGGTCACTCGTTTATTAAACACTCGTTCCGCTGCGCTCCGCTAGTGTCAAAAGCCGTTTACCGCACTTTTTGCATAATATACTATTAAAAAGCACCAGTTACACTCGAGAATAGTACTAATGGACATACGGACTACATTATCATAATGTCGAAACATAAATTTAATTAAAGAGTGGGTAAAATGTTTCGACTAAAATGGCATCACAAAACACACATACGAACACCAACTATGCAAAAATCGTATAGATTAACAATTAACGATTTGATTTCGTGTGTTTGGAATGGACGAATATTTTAACTTAACGTATTATTGGATTTAGTCCACTTCAATAATCATTTTATATCCGTGGCACCAGAGGACAGTCTACGGGCGACAACTCGTGGCGACGCCGACCAAAATAACTGATATCAGCGGTACAAATAGTAAGACCAATACGTTAACAATAGGCTTCTTGTCGCTAATTAGAGAAACACGGCAAACAATCTCGCGTTGCCGTTCACAGACGTAGAACAATCTTTATGTGCGTTCTTGCAGCGGGAGAATGTCGGTCGGCTCGCGGGGAATCTCTATCGTTATGATTTTTAGATCCGCTCGGTGAGATACGCCCGGCCATTCCGAACTCAATTCGCTCTTCAGATGTCTTGGTAAGTAATAAAGACCACGGATAATGCACCGTTGCCGACGAAAGGACGGCTTATGATGTCATTATAACGAAATGCGAAAGGCGATAGCGGGAGGAAAATTGTTAGGAGAGTTCTCGTGGGGACCATAAGCTTATTTTCTAGATCGTCAAGAAAAAGAATCCCACCAATAGGGAAACCACCGCAGAAGACTGAAAAAGTTGTCCACCACGAAGGCCGGAAATAATCCGAATGAAAATGAAAATTTTTACTCCATGCAAAGCAAAGACCGCTCCACTAGAACACTGTGCAAGAGAAAAAATGACGCAAAACATTCAGAATAAAGTGAAGCTGACCAGTGCAAAACCAGCCATCAAAAATAGAGATATGTTACAGGACAAAGATAGATCATACTTCCTCATAAGGTACAAAATGAAGGCTATTGGGAGTGGGGGTGCAGATTCTGTCAAGACAGGGAGGAAAGGGTCACACAAGTGTTATGCCAATGTGAAGGCCTATCGAAAGTGCTTTTTCATCTGCTCAGAGTAAGGAACCCAGAGGGAACGAGCCAGATCACTACCGAAGCTGTGGAAGTTAAGGAATCGTTAACATTAATAAGTAGGAGTACTGAGTGAAAGAAAAAGAGAACGCAGATTCTGGCAAGAGGAAGAGGACATAGTGACTTAATGGGCAGCAAGCTGTCCCAGAAAGTGGAGTCATCGAATGACAAACCAGGAACTCTAATGTCGAGACAACGGAATTTCATAAAAGATTTACTTAAACATTTTGACATTCAACTTTACATATTGAGATAAAAGAATACCGGAGCGATGCGTGCTAGTGACGCTTCCTCTCAAATTTTATACAAAAAGTCGAAGTGTCACTAAACACACTACAAGGGAACTACAGTACCCTCTAGAATCTTGCTTCAACAGTGAGGGATTAATAATGGGAACATGTCTGTGAATAATTCTAATATAGTTATTATTGAGGACATTTCTTGACAACTGCAGTGCAGTTTTCTCAAACTTGGTACGTAAATAAACTTGTTTCAACATCAGAGCAGCAAAAGACACTTTAAGACGTTGCTGTCAGGGATGAGCAAGCTACGAATGAAATAAACTGAGTAATGACATTTAAATATAGCTAGTAGTCAAGATCAGCAAATTTTCTTAAGGGAGTTTACGAGAAATGAGAAAACTTCGGCGAAATAATCTAAAATTTTCAGTTGCGCATCCTCCCAAGCTTAATGAGTGTATAAGACAGATTTAGATTTAGGGAAACTTTATCTCAAACTGAGAGTGTGAATAATATTTAAAGCTCGACCTTATCGACCACTGTTCCAAACGAAACCAACTAACCAATGGCTACACTACTCGCTTCTGGCATCAGAATATTCAGAACGAAGAGCTAAGTGGACGACCAAACGCAACGAACGAAATGAGGCTTGAAAACGATCGCGAAAAAAAAACACTAAATTGCGCACCACAAAAACAAAACCGAGCCCAGCGTACGCGAGATAATTATATCACAGGATGAGTAATTAGCAATTTATTATTGCGGTTTTAATTAAATTTCCGCCTCTTATTAATTGCTGGAGAAACAAGTCGTTCCTCATTAAACGTTCCGAGATGTTTAACGCAAAAAAGGAACAGCAAGACGGGATCATGTGGCTGAAGTTAGATTTGGATTTGGATTCGGACTTGTAAATAGTACAGTGGACCAGTTCGTTACTTATTTTAATTAAACAAAATATATTCCTGTGGACATGCTGGGTAAGTAAGCACGGGAATATTGTAAGGGAACTCCCAAAAACCATATAGAATTGGTTCATTCTGTGGGAAAATATGTTTTCTTCTACTGTTTTGTACATGTATTGACCTTTTTAAACAATGTTATTATTTTATAATGTAGTATGTACTACTTTTAATTTAAGCTGGTGTTTTATAAGCTAATATAGCTCGTAAGAATAGCAGGATGGGTGTATGTGTGTGTTGTGAGATATGGAATACCATGTTGGGGCAGATGTACCAACGTTCACAATAGTATATTATGCAACAAGTGCGGTAAACGGCATTTAAGTTAAAAAGTCAAAAAGCAATTTAATTTCTATTTTGCAATCTCGAAAAAAATATGACGTCCCAGAGATTTAACCTGACCATTAAAGAGCCACTTAGGTAAGCTTCAAAATGATGTATTACTCAAGCACCTCGAAACGGTCGGGAAGATATACCTACCTACCTTAATAATGAAATACCTAAATATTCGTTATATTTATTTCGAAATCTCAAAAAAATCTGAAGTTCCAGATGTGGAATTAGACCATTAAAGGGCCCCTTAGGAGAGCTTAAGAATGATGTATTGCTCAACCACATCGAAATGGTGGGGAAGATATAAAACTGACATTGTCCCAGATATTGAATTAGACCATTGAAGAACCACTTACCGATTGAGAAATAAATATATCGAACTTTTGGTTATTTCATTACTGAATTTAGTTTTATATCTTCCCGACCGTTTCGAGGATGTTGAGTAATACATCAATTTGAAGCTCTATCAATACCTGGGACAACGTCTGATTTTTTTGAGATTGCTAAAAAAATATAACGAACTTTTGGGTATTTCATAATAGTTTTACATCTTCCCCAAAGTTTCGAGGTGGTTGAGTAATACAATTGGCTCTTTAATGGTCTAACTGATTATCTGCCACGTCAGATTTTTTTGCGATTGCGAAATAAATAAAACAATTTTAGGGTATCTCATTATTGGGGATAGTTTTCCGTCCACCGTTTCGAGGTGGTTGAATATTTTGAAGCTTCCCTCGGTGGCCCTTTAAGGGTCTAATTCAATATCTGGGACAACGTCGGTTTTACATCTTCCCCACCGTTTCGAGATGGTTGAGTAATACATCATTTTGAAGCTCTCCCATGTGGCTCTTAAATAATCTAACTGATTATCTGGCACGTCAGATTTTTTTGCGATTGTGAAGTAAATAAAACGAATTTAAAGGTATCTCATTACTGGGGCTAGTTTTATATCTTCCGACCGTTTCGAGGTGGTTGGTAATTCAATATCTGGGACGTCAGATTTTTTTGAAATTGCGAAATAAATATGACGAACTGTTGAGTATTTCATAATTGGGGGTAGTTTCATATATTCCTCACGGTTTCAAGGTCGTTGAGTAATACATCATACATTAACTGGCTCTTTAATGGTCTGGTTGAATCTGTGGACATCGTAATCAAATTATTTTTTGGGATGATGCGAGCGGAAAAGGGATTACTTGAAAGTTCCCTTACAATATTTCCGTACTTACTTAGGTTTACCAACTTAGGTTTTTTTAATTAAAATAAATAACGAACTGGTCCACTGTAATATTTGAAAATGAGAATCCAAATCCAAATCTAACTTCAGCCACATGACGGGATCGGCCGGCGCGAGAGCCGCATCTGAATCCGCGTGATATTTTCGCGAAGGGGCGCCGATCGACCTTGTGCGCACACGTAACCGCTAGACGTACGTTAGGGTATATTTACGTTCGTAATTGCGATTTCCACGAACGCGTACGCGTCTAATTATATTCGGTTGAAAAACACCGCCGTTTGCATCATTAGGCAGGACAGAGTTCCAAAACAGTGTCGTCGCTTAAACCGGAGAGTTTATCGGTCGTCGCTTTGTCACGACTCGATCTTCCGGTTCAAAAGAAACTGGTACGACCTTGAACATATTTTAGAATGGAAGAGAATCTTGAGTAACTCCTGATCCCAGAAAAGTTTTCTCTAACCGCAAAACAGCTTCCGTACGAAGCCTTGTATTTCGGGTTAAGTCAGCTTAGATTACAAGGCATCATTTATACAGTGTATCAAATTATAGATACTGGAAGCAGCGACACAGCTCGATAGTTGTTAGGACTCTGTTCACCTCTTTTTGCAAAGATTATTTTAATATTGTTGAAAAAAGTTATTAATATTGCATAACCAAATGTGACTGTTATACATATAAAACTACAGAATCAAGAAGACGATTCTATTATTTTTGATAAATCTTAAAGCCATTAACACTTATACACATTTAACAGCTGTAACTTCTTTAGTCTTTTTTTAGTTCCTTCGTGTGTTGTTTCGTGATAATATGCATTTCTTCATTTCATTTGTCCATATAAATGTGTCAGGCACCAGGTTCGCATAAGAAGATTTAAATTCAAAAAATATACGTCATAAAAATTACTTTGTCTCACCACAAAGCAGCTACGTTTCAAAGACGTTTTACTCAGTGCATTTAAACTTTACAACCCAATTCCTGAATAATTCAAAGTACAACATAACCAATTCAAATATAAGTGGATGTGTGTCGACGTTTTTGGAACCATCTCGATGGGGAGAGCTATTTTTCTTTCTGGTTATATATTATTTATTTATTATTCATTATGTTTATTTATTTATTAATTATATTCAGTCATTTTGTATATTAATGTCTTCATTTTGATTATCCCAACTTTGAATCCGGAAGTTTTCACCATGGCTGATTTGTGGTGGAATGAGAGTAGCAACTGCTAGCTAGACTTCGTCACTCAGTGATTTCTTCTTAAAAACTAGGCAACTAGGTCCCCTGTGGCACCCTCAAGGAAGTAATTTCGTACAGGAAGAACAACAGTGGGACCAATATGGAGCCCTCCGGGACTTCCAGACTTCAAACCATTCCAGAATCTGACTTCTGCCTATTCTCAAATTCTCGATATTCTCGAGTGCCTATCTCTCCCTAATTTTTTTGCTTTTCATAAATTTTCGAAACAGATTAGAGTAAAGATAAAAACCGATAGTTATTAGGAATCTGTTTATCTCTTTTTTCAAAAATTCTTTTATTTTTGCTGCAAAACAGTTATTAATAATGCAGGAAAAAATCTGATTGGTATGCTGAGCTAACCACGCGCAGCAAACGGGACCTCATCCAAGGCAGACAAAAACTTATTATGGAATGCAACTTGTATATACTAAATAAGTTAAAACGACCTTTAAAAGTTAGGCAAATTTGTTTTTGAAATACGTGAGTTATTTTTTTGGACTCGGCCATGTTGCGGAATTTCGATTTGTCGGATCGTTCGATCAAACGTCACAATGTTGCCAAATATTTGGAAAATTCGAGCCCCACGTCAATTCGAACAAATGAGTTGGGAAACATTATTCGTTATTTATTTATCTGGTTCATGGCTGCGACTATTTTGTTTACAAAACGACTTCAATCAATTAGTACGTGAAATGGATAAAAAACTTTACATTTACATAATAAATTACTTAATCAATGTAGAGATAGCATTTCTGATTAGTTTGGCTTTAACATCTAGATAACAGACACAATACGAACAAAATTAAACGATCTTTGCTCGCGCATTTAAAAACACAAGTAATCTAATTAAATCTCAGTTAATAACACCGGAGGATTAACACAACACGCGAATGGATTTACAGTTGCTGTTAAGGTACGAAGAACTCGCAGTTTAATTTTATTGTATTGCAGAACGATACTAACTTGCCTATACACATCAATATCGATAATATTATTTGATTAAGATTTATTGTCAATTTTTTTTTAATGTATTAATAATAATAATAAATGTTTATTTTCCTAGATGAAACATAAAATTACAAGAAAGAGGGAATAAATGAAATTAATGCACTTAATAAATAATAAATAAATGCAATACTTAAAACCAAAGACAAGACCAAAAATCAAGAAAAAAAAGCGTAGATAACAGAATGATCGAGGAAGGAGCAAGTTCATTTTTACAAAGCAGCCAAAAATATATTTCTTCTGAAAGACTTTATGTATCGCTCGAACTGAATGGTAGGAGAACGAAGCCTGAAATGTGAACTGGTTCTAGTCTGTGTGTGTAACTGGGTTTAATGCTGATGGAGAAAGAAAAAAAGCTATGAGCCTCTGTAGTTCTGAGAGAAACAGGCAAGTCGGTTTCTTTCATCATTTGGATGGAACTTGGTGCTTAATAATAGAAAAGACTAATTTTTGGTGTATCAGAAAATGAATCCGGAGCAATTTTCAGTATTAGCAAAGAGAGTAACAAAATCTACCACTTTTTTTCACAATTGGTCATATTCGTGAAACCGATATTTTTCGAAGAAAGCGTAACATTAAAAGGCGAGCGAAGAACGCACATTGACGGCGGAGCTTAGAACCACCCATCTCCTCCTGTACGAAAATACACCATGGTAAAGAAAAATGGATTCTATTTCGAATCTCCCGAAGCGATGTGGACCTGCCTCCCGTCTAAATCATACTCGTTATATTAATTTAACAAATAAATCTATTTGGCGTTTCGTAAGTGCAATTGCCAAGAATCCGCCCGGATTTAACTTTTATTTCGTCTAGTGATGCAAGTGCAGACGAAAATAATATTTCGCGTAGTGCACGATGATTCCGCGTTGTCTCGTCTGATGCGACCGTCTGCGAAGGTCACCAAGACGACCAAAACAAGTTGAAAGAGCACCAGACCGTCAGGATTTGGTATTCAGACGTTTTTACATGTTAACCAATGCGGGCAATTGAAATACGCAAATGTATCACAATCCTTTCCAATCATTCCTTTCACTCTTTCGGATTGGTTGGGATGAACTAAGTCAAAATATCTCATCTGTGTCTAGGTATAAAATTTGCCATTTTTTAATAAGTCTATGTCTGGTAAGACGCTTTTTGATTTCGTTTATCACAGACTTATTGGTACCCTGTCTCGATCATGTTGGCACCTCTTTCTGTATCATCTTCCCATCAGTGTCTTGGTCTACCTCTGCATACTTTTCCGACAATTATACATTCTGATTTGACTACATGACCTGCTCATTTAACCCCCCTAGCTTATATAATGCCACTGACCGAGAATATTTTAGTAAATACTAAATCACTGCATATCAAACCTGACATTGAGGCGACGCAGCCAGATAAAAAAACAAAACACACTGGCAAAACAGATCATATTTGCAACAACAAAGGATGCCACAAAAGAGCAGAATGTTAAAAATATTGTCAACAGTTAAACAGAACATTTCAACCAGCATCTCCAGAACTGAAAGATGTTTATAGAACCCCCACATAACCTTGCTTGGCTTGGTCTTAGTTCAGAATAATCTGTGGTTCAGCGCGGAAACTTGATGATGCTATTATTACAACGCTGGGTCATATTATCAATTTCATTGTGTTATTTGTGGTACAGTTGGTTTATTATTGACGTATCGATTGCTGTCATTAAATATTTGCAACATTTAATTGTAATTTAAGTCGATTATCCAGGACCACCACACCTGTATCTTAAGAATGAGAAATCTTTTCATCTCCTTTTGGCAAGCACCCAGCACCGGGACCGACGAAACCTTTGGTTGGTCTGGTGCTTTTATAGCAACGATATTAATTAAGATAATTCTGTTGTTTTTCGTCACTTTCTTGCATTACTGTAAATTATTAAAGAGATAAGATATTTACAATATTTAATCGTAATTTGGCTCGACTAGTACTGACCAGCCACGAGGTGTGGTGACCTGGAGATTCTCTTTAGAATGTGAAGAGTTCTCATCTTTTGATAAGCACCTAGCACCTAACCCTTAGGAATCTTTGCTGCGTTGGGTAATTTAGTTTAGTTCGTACGGTTGCTGGTGACTTTATAGCACCCATGAGTTCTCACATTTACTACGTCGATCTTCTTGCTTGTGTTACTGTTTATACTGTGAATTATTAAAGAAATAAAACATTTGTAACATTTAACACTACCTGAAGAGTGTCGTAGAAGAAAGCCCTTCAGCTCTTTTTAGCAAGCAAGTACTTGGACCATCAAAATCTTTGCTTTGCCTGTGCTCAATTCAGAATTCTCGGATCAGTTTAGTTTAGTTCGTAAGGTTATTGCCTTTATAAATTATTAAAAAAATAAGACATTTACAACATTTAAATCGGTTAGTATCCATTCTCCAGGAGCTCTCTCAGATTGAGGGTGCCTCGAGGTGTCCTTCTGGGGCCCGTCTGAAGTCTTCGCGAGTGTCGGAGCCTAATTTGGCAACGCGGTAAGTGACGCTCGTCTGCTCGCGATGAAAAATAACCCATCAGCTGTTCGCGACGGTCCTCGCTTACGTATGTGTGCGACGACGAATCGCGATAGACGCGTAATTGCGGGAGATTAATGTTTTATTTTGACTTGCGGGAGATGTCTGTAAAAAATCTCCCGATTTAATCTGCTCTATAAACGTCGGTGCTTATAAAATATTCCCGGCAACACCTGATTATAAATTTTCCGAGTCGCTATAATTGACGTCCCCACAGTTTTGTTTTGTTGTTGACGCGAAATCTTGGTAGAGCTCACACGGAGCATTATCGAAGAATGCTGGTCCACGTAGTGCAGGTTCGCTTATAGATTCAGGGTAGTTTGCCGACTGAGTTCAGCAGGGTTTTTATCTTGGACCGTTATCTTTAATATTCATCGGTAAACTAGTAGAATGATTCTAAATCGACATCTTTATTGCTGCTTCAAGAGTTGATTAACAATCGAATTTAGGTCTCCTCTCAAGTTCCCGGATGATTTAATTTTTTTTCTTGCTATTAACCATCTAAATGACTAAATGAGGGGACCTCTGACAAATCATTCATTCATATTTTGATTTTTAGTACCACTCGAACCAAAAAGTTCACTGTGCTTCATCTGACATTCATAGATGACAATTTAGATCCCTTCCTCGTTTGATTTTCACTACCGACCGATCTACCAAGTTCAATTTCTTTTTACAAAACTTCTGGATTCCTCCTGCGTCGGTTTTTGCTGAGTGGAACATACTAACGATTCATCAATCATCCTGTTGGATTCTTCAGAGCTTGACTGAACCTGGCTCACATTTTACTCTGTACCTGCTTATATATTGTTTGAGGTTGGCGGAGCTAAATGAGCAGCATAAACACCGTCTCGGTAAAGACCTCAGTCGCGGTTAAGATTTTTAGGTTGTTTATAGATTTCTATAGACTTTCAGATTTTTCGTTGGTAGAAGAATTGATTACATGCAAGAATTTTACCTGTCTTAAACTTAAGGCTCTTTCATGTATTCTTTGCCGCATGTGCTTGGAATGCTACAAACTCCTGGCATCTCAAATGCAATTTTGCCTTTGACCGATCAAAGATGAGAGATTTTTGGACAAGTAGCAAATCTGGTTTTGACGTTTCTTGAGAACTTGTGATATGTGGTCAGTGATGTTTTCAATGTAAGGAAGGACACCAGTTGCAAGTGTGGGATTACTTTCGGACACAGTGCTATTGGAAGGTTGTGGTGAAGAGTATTTTGTAATGGAATGCTTAATATCTATAATATGGAAATTATTATAAAGAGCAGATGTAAAGTGTTTTAATTCTGGGTTCACTGACTCGTGCTGAGATAGTTTCATGGCTCTGTAAACAAGAGAGTTGATGGCCGGTGAGTTTTGAGCCGGATGGTGATCTGACCATGCAATTAAGATCTGTGTGCGTAGGTTTTCTGTAAACACAATGACCCAATGTTAGATCTGATTTTCTATTGATATCTAAGAATGGGCGGTTATTATTAGTTTCCAGCTCGATGGGAAAACGTATATTAGTGTGTTTAAGAGTTTAAATATCTAAGAAAATCTTCTAGGGATTCTAGACCATGAGACCAAATAACAAAAGTATCATCGGCGTTTCTATAATTTTGGTTTTAGATGAAAGGTGTTCGGAGATTACTTCTCAAAGGCTTCCATAAATATATTCGCTATAACTGCTGATAGTGGAGAACCCAATAGCTAACATACGTTTTACCATTGAGTTAGAAACTAATAATAACCTCCCATTATTAGATATTCTTATCAATAGAAAATCAGACCTAACATTGGGTCATTGTGTTTACAGAAAACCTAGGCACACAAACCGATACCTTAATCCAAAAATCATAGGTTATCAACTCTCTTGATTACAGAGCCGTAAAACTCAATTAAAACTCCTTACCTCTGCTAACTAAAATCCGACAATCAATAGAAATCTATAAACAACCTAACAATCTTAAGTACAGAGTAAATCAAGCTCTGAAGAAGGCAACAGGATGATTGGCGAAACGTTAGCAAGTTCGACCCTGCAAAAACTGACGCAGGAGGAATCCAGAAGTTTTGTAAAAAGTATTACAGTAGCCTGTGATACAACTAATTCTTTTTTTGAAATTTAGGTCCCCTTACTGTTTAATTTTCAATTTTCCTCAGGCACCTGATAGAGAACCTCTGATGAATGATTAATCCTTTTTTAAGAATTTAGATATTTCCTTAATCAACTTTTAACACTTGCTAATTTACCAAGTTCAATTTACCTCATATGACATTCGCCGGTGATTTAGAAATCTTTCGCTACATGATTTAAGGCCACTGTAAAATGCGTATGTTGTCACAGATCAAGATACTTCTGATGAAGGATTAATTCATCTTCTATTTGACATGTTTAACCAGTGGAATAAATTTTGTAAGATATTCATTCCGACATACTTTGAGGCGACGACATGTATTTTGTATCCATAAGATTCAGTACTTCGTAACTGCTTAATTCAGAAACCCTAAAGAAAATGGGCATGGCTAATATTAGAAAGCACCAAAAAGACATTATTTTTAATATAATCTGGTTGAGAGAAACTTAAACTCTAGTAGGATGCTAATGCCGTGCGCAAAATCACAGAGCTGAGCTTTTTGATAGGAAATCTTAATATTAGAACTAATTTTCTATGTTTCGTTGTCCTTCTTTTTGCCAAAAACAAATAGTTTAGGTTTGTCAGACTTTAGATCTAGCGCATGTGTATTATTATTATTATTATATACAGTTTCGTGTTTCTATTCTCGTATTGGTACGAAATAACATTTATGGTTGATTATTGTGAAGAATCCTGGTAAGGCGGATGAGGAAGAGGTCCAAGAGGGTGGGGGGGCGGACGCGATAAATATGGTTACGGTCGATGTGCTTGGGCGACGAAAGAATCCGCGCCGAACGTTTGAAATTTTATGACGTTTTCTTGAATTATCGAATACGCACCGCAAAACGTGAATCGATCGATGGGAATTTATGGTATCGGAGCTGATGGAAACCGCGCGAAGTAGCCGACATTTTTTTCGCATCGCTTGGGAGTGTCGCGGGAATGCGCGGCCACATTTTTCGACGTAAACAAGTAAAACGAACGCCGTGCCGTTGGAATAACTCTTTGAAATGATAATAAAGCAATGAAGGGACGTTTGAACGAGAAAAATGGCTTAAATTTGCGATAGAATGGCTTCTTTAATTGTTAATAGAGGACTTAACGCTAGCGCTACTACAAATTAATTATATAAAATGTAATATGTCAAATATCCTTCAAACAAGAAGTAAGCGTAAGGAGTTTGATTCCAACAAATGAATGGCTTGTTAATGAAAAAACGCAAATAAGCTGCAGCGTTGGAAAGCTTTGACCACAATGGGCTTTAGATATCACAAAATAGACAAGAGGAAACCCAGAGATTACAAAAATGACGTTATGAATACTCCTTTATATAACAGCGATAAGAATATATAGTTAGCGTCGTTCAATCATTTAGCTTGATGAGACATGGTTCGATACTAATGACACTCCATGCAAAGGAGGGAGAGGGAAAAGGGCAACAGTTTTACATGCCGTTCCCTTAGCTCGATTGATATCAACTACCTAAGTTTTCAGAAATTTAAATCCCACATGGCAGCAAACGATTTTTTTAAACAAAGTTCTAAAAAAGTATGTTAAGTTTATTAAAAACTTCCTTAATAGTACCTGACAAACTCGTTGGCCTCATTTGCCTGGCTATGGCAATGATGTCATCAAAAATTACATTTCCGCTCTGCTTGATATTGTTTTGCTTTTTTCTGTCACCTGGTGGTTCCTCGAGAGCTTTAATAATCAACGATGACGCCCACGGAACTAATGAAATGGCGACTTGCCCATTTAGAATTTTAATCCTCATCCAAATTTAGCTATGTCATTACCGACTTTTTTGGGAGGTAAACCCAAGGAACCAATTTTTGAGGCTAAACAAGAAGTTGCTCCCACTTCACCTCTGAGGTATCTGAGCTACACGTTTTATTTTCGTTGGGTCGAACTATCGCATCTTACGTCAATTTCATTTAAAAAGTAACTAAATTTTCCCGATGATTGCAGATTTATAAAAAATGCGTTCGTGTAACTAACTACAAGCAATTTCTCTCTTCTCTAATTCTCTCATTTATTTGTAAAAGCTCTATACTGATATATAACTTGACGATTCTTCTAATTTATTTTCTTATGAAAATTACGTTATACGTACTAGCCGATAAGGAGCGAAACGGCTTTGGAGTTTACTCCCTTTTATTCCGCATTTACGAATGACACAAATCATAAATAAAACATTTACAATTAATAAGGCGAGACGCGTACGGACCGGTCTAGTTTTTTTTTCGCCTCCCCCCCTTCACCGCTTGGCAACGTTGAAATTAAAACGGCGTATCTCTCGGGAAACATCTACGAAATGAACCGAGCAAAAAAAAAATCGAAACCAAACACCGGCATCGGAACGCACACAGAGATCAGACTAATAACGTCCTTATCTATTATTGTTATCGGGGAGTGTCCGAAAACCGATAAACGCGCTCAATTGTTATGCAAACTTTCGGACAGCCGATATCGTTACTAGAAAAGCATTCGCGACGCGTCGCATAATTACATCCGACAACAGCGCCCGCGACACGGCAACATCGTCGCGTCGGGTCAACCAACGGGTAGGCGTCCCGACGCAAACGACCTTGGCCTTCCGCCTATCCCACGTTGGAGCTTTGCCCGGAATATCGATCCCTTAGAGGGCTAACGTCCACCACCCCCTACGTCTATAGTATTTGCGACAGTGGCGTGCCCGCTCCTCGTAAATATACGCTCTGGATTCCAAACGCTTCATCTTCAACGTGGCTTGAGAAGAAGTGATAAGAAATAATTTGCAACATGGTTTAAGCAGTACTTATAGGGCCTAAAGATACTTCAAACTCTGCGGATGAATTGTCTGAACAGTTCTGTATCTGTGTCCAAAATGGTCTTGTATTTGATTGCCATGCATCTGTTACAGTTAAGAAGAGATGTAAAGATGTGTAATGTTTACTTCACGGGCAATGAAATACAAAACCGGTTTGGTTACAGATACAAACTGTTGACAAAGAGATGTAAGCACGTGTAGTCTCTACAACTTCTGCTTAAATCATTGGTGGGTATTCACGAAAATATCCTCGAATCTTCACACATTCCGTTTATCTGCACATCTCTTGTTCAAGCCTCTTGCCGTTCTGAATCGCAACCGATGTACTTTGGTGGCGATTTGTAGAGATGTGTGGTTCCACCAGTCTCGCGTTCCAAGCCACTCCTCTATAGTTTGGCCTTGATCATCTCGTCTGTAACAATGCTGACAAAGAGAGTAGCAAGCAGTCTTCAAGGATTTGGTGAGCAAAAACTTCAAAACCCTAGGGTTAAAACTTCCTCTTTCCTCGTGCAATTATGCCTTCAGTATGGAAGCATCCACCGAGTAACAACCACTTTGAAAAAGCCCGACCCTGGAAATTTGGCACGCTTCTGTATTCACTTCCCTCTCAGCGACCTTCCAGAGGTCGGGTCGTGTTGCAGCGTTTGTTGGCGGTCGCAGCGAAAGCGGGGGGCACGGCCGAGGCCGCGCGGCGCTCGAGGGTGACCCCGCCGTCAAGGTTGAGTAGGTCACTGGGCTAAAGCACGCGCGAGCTTGGCCAGCCTCTCCAGGGATTTATAGGCAGAGACATCCCGATGAAGTGGGAGTCATCATTGAAAAGATATGAGAGGCGTCGGGAGGACAAACTTAAGAGTTTTCGAAACAATGGACTTCTAGCATCTGATTTTTTGGAAGCTTCGCGGGTTTGAACTCCAAGTTTTTATTCTTGTAACTCTAAATTAAAGTTTATGTACAAATTGAGGTTCTTATCTTACGGATTTAGAATTTAATTGTAGCTTCAAATTTTTAGAAACGTGTGTTGCTTTCATATTCGCTTTTATGCTCGTAACTTCCAAGTAGCTCTAAATTCGTGGGCAGAATGGGGAATTGGATACTAATAGTAATTTTACACCAAAACCAAGGTTTTAACTTTTAGCATTCGCAACTTTCAATAAAAGTTTTTATACAAACTTAGGCTCTTGTTGGACGAGTAACTCAAAATTTACGAATTGAAGAGTATGTGTAGGTTTCAACTCCAAATTTACGGTATACATTTACTTATAGCTCTAAATTTTTATGGAGATATTTTGCTTTTTTCTCCCCACGTTGATGTTCTTAGTTTATTAGCTCTAAATTTATAAATGACGGTTTTTTCCCATATTTACTTCTCGTAACGCTTTGGTAACTATCAATTTTTAAAATATTTTGGACTCATATTTAGGAACTCATTACTAGAACTCTAAATTATTAACAAAAATAGCTTTTTTTAATAAAAGTAATAATAAAAAAAGAAGTAGAAACGAATTGTTTGGGCTTGCCGATTGAAAAACTTTTAGGCAGCTACTCAAACTGATGCTTAGAAGTAGCTCTAAATTTATGTAGGACGGTTTTTGCCTTCATATATATAGTGGGGCACGTAACTTAGAATTACCAGTAGCTCCAAATTTTTTATAGAACTTTACAGGTGCAAATTTAAAATCTTCAATATCAGAAGCAATAATTAAAAAAAGTAGAAATGAATTTTGGAAACTTTAATTGAAGCTCCAGGTAGCTCTAAATTTGAGTTCTCAGTTATAAGTTATCTGGTGTGGATTCTTTAATTAATGTAGCTAATGTGAACTTGCAGATTGAGAATCTTGTGGGTAAGCTCTCCTCTCTAATTATCGATGCTGCGGGTAACAGTCCGTGTTTGTCTGACGGAAGAGGAAACAAACTGAATTTTCGTACCGGCATTAAATAATTATCCTACCGGGTTGAGTTACGACGACGGTTGGGCGTAATTTAGTGTTATCGCTCGACTCTAAAGTCAATAAATATCCCACAAAGTTGCGTTAAATATCATAATAAAATCAAGCGCGAGTAGGAGGTCGTAAATATCGTGGCAATATATCGCCGCGAAATAGAATAGGCAGTCGGTATTAAATATTAAAATACTGATCGAAACCGACTAATTTTTAGGACGGTGAAGAAATTTTGGCACCCACGATCGCAACCGTTTGTACGTTATCATGGTGGCGCGGCCTCGGATAACATGTTTTTGACGGAATCGAGTTAATGCATTTTTAAAAGCGTTCCGGATAAAAATAAAGCAGATTTTTTTTGCCGCTTAGCATAGGCGAAAAGATAGGTCCAATATAATATTTATTTTCAACGTTGATCCTCTCTCGTTTACGGATATCGTGACTCATTCATGGAGGCTGTGGAGTGACCGTTGGCCATGCTATTCTGTTATCCACAGTGTGCATCACTTGGGAAACCGACATTTCTACGAGAACCTTTATTTGGTCTATATATCACGCTGATGATGATTACTGTTCTATGATTGTCAAGCCACAGGTTGGTGCGGTACGCTGTCCAAAGTATTCCCAGCATTGCACGACTCCAAGTCGTACTCTCCAATAAATGTTTTAACAAGTCCTACTTTAGCTTCCTTAAGAAAGCGATGGTCTTTGGAAATTTTAATCAATCTAAAGCCTCCCTTGGTATATCAATACATCATTTTATCTCTTGCTCAGAATCGCCATCTTTTTTTTATTTTCGTGTCTAGGTTATTAACCTCTTCTTTAGCTTCTATGTCATGGATTGTTTATTCATTGTTAACGCGTTTGCAATCAAAGTTTTCTTGTAGATTTTTAGATCAACAAGACAAAAATAATGCGATGTGATTATCAGGCTCTCTCCAACTTATGGAAACACCAAATCGTTTTTTCCTAGGGTTACCTCTAAATCAATTTTTGCTTGATACATAATCATTATCAAAACTTAACAAAAAAGGTTTGAGGTTATGAGTTATAGCTGGAAGCAACTTAGCTCAAAATAAAAGAACGCGAGGGGTGAGTCACAGAAAAATTATGTACCCCTTTTTGAATAATCTGAGATATCTTCTACGTTTCAAACTCCTCCGAAATTCTCTGAAATTTCAATGATTTTGGTGACGTCATTCAAAAAAGGACAACAAAACTAACTAGAACCAACCAAATTTGCTTCTCAAATAAGTTGTACACATTTTTTTTTCTTGGATCGTGTAACTATTTTTATGGAGCTGTGACCAAATATTATTGGTAAAGCATCTAAAAATAGATCAATATAATAACAATAATTAACACAAAATTGCAAAGAGCGCCCAAGTGGTAAGTTAAGATTTGTTGCCTCTATATATAAATAAAGTATCAAATATTATGCTAATTAGTTTTAGAGTCTAATCCTCCGTTTGTCATTAACTATTTTTCAATATTTTCCACAAATTTCCGATTTCATTTGATTAATTTGATGGTTCAGCAAAATCCTATGATCAATAAACTTATGCAGCATTAACATATATAAACATATTTTCCTTTTTTAAAAATATGTACAATAAAAAAAATTCCCGTAAATTTTCCCGACCAAACCTTCCAAATCAGCCGAATTCCTACGAAGCTGGCTCGAAACTCCCCGAAACTCCCCAGCAATACCCTGAATTCCTAGAAATTGCTCGAAATTTTCTAAAATGTTCTTAAGTTCCGTGAAATTACTTACTTTGCGCTACAGTGTGGCAGTGATTTAGCCATTGTAAAGTGTTTAACAATTACACGCACAATTGGTTCAGTTTACCCTTTTAGCACCTCTTAACCGACGCATACAGGATTTTTTTAAAAGCAACCTACAATGGTTCGGCTTTAATGACAGCCCAAGCGTAACGAAGCAACAAAAAAAAATCATCCCGATCGATGGGGGCGGGAGCGTCCGTAGGGTTGTTGCCGGGGAAACTTCGAGCAAGGGTCGTCGCGGCGGATAAAAAAAAAGAAGCTACAACTACCCCGCGCCATCATCGTCGGTAGTAATAGCTCTCGCTTTCCGTCTCCCCGATCAGGTGCATCCGAGTGCAACGTGCCGACGATGCTGCTGCTGCTGCGCTATGCTGCATCGATCGTCGTGTCTGGGTTGGAAGCCTGCGGCCCGACGTGCCGGTGTCAAGGTCAGGGCCTTTCCGCCCGCTGCCGTCGCGGATGGCACGTGTCATCCACGGTCACGGTTTTTCGAACTGGGTCGCTACTACAGCGCCCCCGCGGTGACGTTGTTCAGTGACCCCGCGTTCGAGGGGTACGTGGGTTTGTGTGTCCGTTCTCCGTTCTCGTCTTTTGGTTATTCCTGAATAACTTTCGAACCGTTGGTGCTACAAAATTAAAATTTTCTTCCTTTTTAACCCTCCACGAGATACGTAAGCTTACAAGAAATGACCTCAATCCGACGCCGGCGTCCATCTTTTTTTCGCGATTTGCCACTGTTTGTTAGATATTGCTATGAACCACGATAAGTGTACGAAAGTTGACACAATCGGCTTTATATTTGGCGCATAGTTGCAGCTTTGCCCCGCGACGGAACCTGTTGAAAATGGGGGGGGGGGGGGTCGGCAAGTATTTTAAAAATATTAAAAACGGGGTTTGTCATGGTCTACAAAAAAGAACATTTTTCAAAAACCGTTTACAATACCGAAAAAATTCTTGAACCAGAATACGCAGAGGATACGGTTCCATAAAATTCTATTCTTGACAATTTTTCAAAAATATACAGAGTGCGCCGCAAATTCAAAAAAAAAACTAAAAAATTATTGAAAATTGGCAATAATTTAAAATCTGTATTTTAGATGTCAGTTTCTTTTACATGACGATAGAGCTCATATAGACAGCTAAAACTTTTGTATTTAAGGTTTTTAAGTATTGTACAGGGTGTTCGCGATATTCCGTGCAATATTAAAAAACGTAATAAGTGCCCCAAATTTGCAGCTACCGACTTCAAACTTGGGAGAGAAGTAGAAGTCCGAACCCGCATTTATACTCTTTAAATTGGGAGCAATAATATAAATAAAATAAATAATTTTGTTTTAATTTTTGAATTTTTTTTTTTGGTTATTTTGGCTTCCAGAAAAACATATTTTCCTCCAAAATCAATCGGAAAAATCTTATCTTCACGCATTTTTTCGATTATAAACAAGGTGTTTTAGTTATGGACAAAAATCTAAAAGAACCTGAAAATGGTTCTTTTAGGGAGTAAATTATTAACGGTAAATCAAAGTTCGTACAAAAAATAGCTAATCCCTTTAAACAGTGTTATAGATCGTAACAAGGGCTATAATTTTTGTATTTACGATTTTCGACTGTCACTTACGCTGCTCGTGATATTTGAAAAAGTCCATTTAAAAATCGCAATATCTCTATCTCAATCTAGCCGCGATGACGTCATTTACTATTACGGTGTACTGCATCGTTTCGGAAAAGAGGTATTTTCCCGAAAACTATTTATCCTCTAGCGCTATAACTTTTACTTGGGCATTTTTTGGATTATGTGCAGGGTGTGCCGATAATTTGTAAAAAAAAACAAAGAGATCCTGTAAACTGCCGTTTTCTTGGGCAAATTATTATCCGTAAATGAAAAACTATAAAACATGGGACAACTTGGTTTAAACAATATCGAGAGAGGGTTTGAAGTTTCGTCTATCATACAGGGTGCGCCAGATATTTGAAAAAATATAATTGGGAATCACTATTATTTGTAAAAAAAAATTAATTTACCTAAGCTTGCTTGCTTGCGAACTTGCAAACTTTGAAGTTGACGAGATGTAAAAGGCACTTCATACAGGGTCCTCTAAGAAAAGAAACCGTAAAGCGTCTTCTTTTGGAAATAAGAAGCTGCTTCGCACCGCTTGCGACTTGTCCCGCTCAGTGACGATTTTTCAAAAGCAATCTTGTTTGTGTTTGGTAGCATTTCAAAAATATATTTTCTAAAGATAATCGACAAACGTATTTACAGAAAATGCGAGCCCAGGATCTTTTTATTTACAATTCTTTTATATAACTTACAATAAACCCGGTAGATTTAGCATAAGCATACAAACATATTCTCCTTTTGTCAAAAATCATTTAAAAATTCATTTTTCCCGACCTAACCCTCAACCTTACCCGAAATTTCTACGAAATTCGCCCGAAATTCCCCGAAAATATCCGCAATGCCCTGAAATTCCTAGAAATTGCCCGAAGTTCTTTTTCCTCCGCAGTACTCTTTCAACATCGTAAAGAGAACAACTGTGATGTGTACGCGTGTTTTTTTGGACTCTGCCAATGCAATGAAAAAATTATGGAAGCCTTGGAGAAAGTTCGCAAGGACAAAAAGTCATCAGCAATCTTTATGGTGGATTAGAAGGAAAATGTACGAATTTAGAGAGGAAGCACACTGAAACTGTGGAAATTCAGCATTGAATACGACAGGGCTGTGTCTTGTCTCTTTTGTTCAACCTCTACTAAAATTCAGAAAAGGGCGAGAAAATAAACAACATTCTGTTGCACTCTGTAAATAAAATTAGTGCACAGTATGGTCTATGCTTCAATGACGTAAAAACCAAGCATATGGTGATAAGCAAAACTCACCCCGAGAAAAGTCATCGAAAAAGTTGAAAAATTCACATATGTTCACATAGTTAGACTCAACACTCAACGTGTGAGCATTGCTAACAAGCAAAGGCCGTAGTTTAAATCTCAAGAAACGTATAGTTCACTTTTGTATAGTGTGGATAGTTGGAGAAACGAATTCAAATACTTGAAATGTGGGTTTATCGAAGAATTCTCAAAATGCCTTGGACGAGCCATATTACTAGCCAGGAAATAATTAAAAAACCTCATCTTACAGAATGTGCTGCCAACAAGTTGCGAATAGCCAGGACAATCGCTAACTTCCGGAACGGATAAAGCAAAGGAAGAAGAAGAACAAGAAGAAGAAGAAGAAGTTGTCATTTCTTAACTTGGATATATTCTCCTCTTATAATGAACAGCAGCTTCAGAAGCACAAAATGAGTATAAGGTACACTTCAGAGCTCTTCTGAGTGAGGCCGTATATCGTAGTACACGCTAGAGGTGCTGTGGCCGTGTTTTGCGGTTTTAGTGTGTTGTCGGTGTTATTATGCCGGAATACTTCTTAAAAGACGATTATTATGGCGCACAAGTATTAGGTGTGCAAAAACCTAAGTTCTATTTTGCCCAACCTTGGTTTGTGTGTGGGAAGTTGGACAATTAACAATCCGACAATCCTACTAGAAGTTTCAGATCAGTTTCAAAACAATTGCTTATATCCACGACTTTTGCACTGATTTCCTCTGGATTTGTATCCTTTTGCTTTGTTTTGGTCACCCTTTGTCTTCTTTTCCAGTTTTTTTTATAGACTGTCGGTTTGACTCTGTCGCAGTATGATAGTAGCGTCTAGTAATTGATGTAATGCGTTTTTTCAAGAAAGTCCATACTGTATGTGCATCGCAGCATTTTTACTCCTAGCATTGAGTGGGCACGGAAATTTTAGAAGGCGACCCCGCATTGTAATTTGCAGCTGTATGTCAGAAAAATCCGTTTTCGTCAGAAATAATTTAATATATTCTTGATGGAGAACTTATTACCGGAAGTACAGGTTGCCAGAAATTTCCAATGAATCGCTACCTCGGTCGATACGAAGTCGTTTCGGAGCCTGATTCCGGTCCAGCGTTTAGACGCAATTAAAATGATTTACAATTATTAGTAAAGTAAATTCCACAGACACACACAGAAAGAGAGAGAGGCCCGGCCGTCCGGGTCGTTGTCTTTAATTATTTCTTTCCTTGTTTTTACCCCGTTCCGTTTGTCAGATTTTAATGAGTACGGCGAACCATCGGCAGTTCAATTAAAATTATTAAATATGTTTGCTTTTCGCCGATTTTATCGCGCCGAGCGAAAGTGTTAAACGCGGGCGCGGCAAAACCCACCTGCATGGACGGGCTGTATGAATACCCGAGCAAACTTATAACACACAGATATGCTGAATATGACATCTTATAATAATGCAGCTGACTTTAATTTTTTCAAAACTAATCAAACGTCAAATTCTCAATAGTATGTTCGGAAGGTATCTGAATCTGAAGTATATATTATAGCGGAACAGTCGAGCAAATCAATGCAAAATGTATAGAAAGTAAACCCGCGCCACTGGCAATTACAGTAGAGTATTGAGAACTGAGGACTTGTACCACTAGGACAAACGTTAATTGACTGACCATGCTAGGGGGAATATAAGAGTACGGGTAAGAGAATATAAAAATAAGAGCTGCTGAAGTCGTAATCCAAAAATATAGCAAATCACTTCCTAAGTAATGTGAGTGAGGATGCGCATTAAGAAGAATGGAATTTTTGGCAAATTTTACTATAAGTAATAAGTCTGAGAAAGCTTCATATCAAAAATATTTTAAATTATTTCTGACAGAAACATGTTTTGTGAAATAATAATAATAATGCAAATACATGTACATGTACAGATTAAAATCAATCTTTGATAAAATTTTACGTCCACTCGATGATAGGAGCACATAGGGTTGTGGAATTGACCGGTCCAATTTTTGTGTGTCAATTGACCATTATATTGTGCGTTACGTCGCCGTCGCGTCGTTCTGGGAGCCAAATTTTGTAGAATCGCCAAGTATCGTATTCGGATATTCCTTGAAAAGGGTTATAGGTAAATTGAACATCACAAATGCATATTTTATCATAAAATACATATTATTATGTGCCATAGTTTTTCGTGAATGATTAAATATTTTTGTTGGTTTACTTTTAAAGCCATTTTACAAATGCTATCGTGTTACTAGGTATACAACGGGGAAATTCTCAGTATGTATACAGACAGCAACTGACTGCCACAGAAAAATGTATTTCAACTCTTTTTTAAAATTTTTAAAAACTGAAGAATGGATTTTATCGTTTAAGACAAAAACGACTTTTCCATGTTCGTGGTTATTCCTAATTAATGTTGCTTTAATATTAATAAATTCTCTGGTTGACAGTTCTATTTGTGATACAGTTGCGACAGTTTTGTTATTAACATCTTATTTGGATCAATTAAAACAAATGTATTCTTCCTATATTAAGGTTGAATGTATTTCAGGTAAGCAATCTTTCCCATTCTTCACTCCCTAAATTTGTTCACGGAAAATATTTTCGAAATACATAGGCAAACAATATATATTAATAGGTCAAAACTTATAACGAAAAACATTTTTCTCCGGTTTTTTTGCCCACCCGGTTAGTTCTGTAAAAATTTTTGTGAAATGGAACAGGTGGGAGCAAGATTGTATCTTACACGTAACACCACAACATTTACTTTACTACATACCATCAACAGCATCCCTATATTATGCTAAAATTGCAATATTGCTTAATAAATTACAAACATACTTTTTTGGGCTATTTACTTAGCACAAAATTAGTCTCAAAACTTACATTTACGGGCTTCCTGCATTTTGAAATCTCCTCCACTTTTCACACGGAAAATTGTATAAATAAAACATTCTCAAAATGACGCTGACAACAAACGTTACAAACTTATTGTTGACGTTTCCCTGGTAACAGGATGACTTAAATCGCTTGTTTTGTGAAGGGTCCCGGCCTTTTTAATTAGTCTATGATAAGGAAAACGTTCATTGTACCACATGTATTATGGGTTCATTTCAATAGTTTGGGCTCTCCCTGGCCCACCGAGTGGCGGTTTAGCGTCGGTTGCTTTCGGTTACTTTTTGGGTTTAAACATTGAAGGCTGCAAAACGGCCACGACGGTCTTTACGCGGTAATTGAAAAAATTAACATTTCGTCGAACCGGCGGACCGAAAAAAAAAAGTTAAATTACCGGCAGACGACGAGAGGCCGTTCCGTTGGCCGTTGTTCCGAGAAAGGCGATCGGTACACACACATACAGTTATTTTTAGACGTCATTTTTGAGTCAATTTTAATCGCCCGCGCCGCGGAGAGAAAATAAAAGTAATTAAGATTTCGCCCCGTGCTCGGAGACCGTGAAGTGAAGAAAAAAATGCCTCATAACCGACCTGTCAATTAAGATTATCCGCCTCGGTCGGTTATACCGGTCCCTAAAATGGCAATAATTCTTTTAATTAGCCGCGGCGTGTAACGGTGCGTGGGAACGGGACGTAGGGACACCCCCCCCCTCCACCCACGACCACCAATTCCCCCCGCGACCCCGCGTCGGAACGCAAGAGAAATTAATTTCGAAATAGTCGACGAGAAACATACGCGACGTCTGGCGGACGAGCCGTGCAGGATCGAATCAGACGTCAGTTGTCAAGCTCGCGCGTTAGGACGACATAATTTTCCAGTCACAACAATCTAGGAATAGGATTTTGTAAATTTAATACCGACGCCGCACAGTGGAACGAAACTGACGTTTTGTTGGACATCATCTTTCGAAACTACACAAAAGTTGTCGGCAAGGTAAAAGATGCGTCTCGGGGTAATGGTGAATATGATAGTAGTCAAACATTTTTTAGGGTTTTACAGAAATGGCTGGAACCACTGGAAAAGGGTAACCAAGTACATCAATATGGAGAGAGGAGTTCGACAATGCTTATCTGCTTTGTTGTTTAACGTATACGCAGAATCCATCATTAGATCATCCCTGCAGGACCGACTAGAAGGCGGACGACACTGTCATTACGGCCGACTCGGAAGAAAACCTACAAATATTAATGAACAAACTGATCAAATATAGTATTAGATGGGGTTTAGAGATAAACACCGTAAAAAAAAAAAAGGTTTTTGGGCGCACCAAAAATAATGTCGATGGCGAAATTCTTTAAAATATTAAGAGCTACATATATCTGGACAGAGAAATGAATAACCGTCTAGACTACTCAAAAGAAATCAGTACAATTGCAGCTAATCCCGGAATGCAACATTGAGGTTAAGAGAAGTATAGGAAGAAAGAAGAAATCGTGGCTCAGAAACATCAGAGACTGGTATTCTACAAGATAAGAAGTATACTCGCAAGCACACGAAAGCGAAACAGTAAGGGTTGTCACCTGCCTGTAAACTCATCAAAAATATTAAAACGCTATTTATTGTAGTGAATACCATTTTGTTTCAGGGATATAAAATAAAACTTCATATAAATTAAAAATAGTTCATTACTAATCAGTCATACATTTTATGAAGTAATTAATAGCTTGTAATCAAATATATCGGTTGTCAAATTAAAATCTAAAACAAAAACTACAATGATAAATGAGTAACCCAATATGAAATAAGTACCTATATATGAAATATCTATGAGATAAAATAAATGAAAATAACATATTGCGACAAATGAAAGTTACTTAATTCACTTGCAAAAGTCACAGATCCAAGTATCAAACTCCAGCATAATCATAATGTGCCCAGAGAGCACACATGAAGCCTTTAATACAGCTTTCTCCACTTCTCTAAGTGAAAAAAAGGCTTGAACATAACATACATTTTACATCAGCAGAGTCAGGAAACACTTGGTCCATTAACTCACTGTTAATGTTCACTGTCTTCATCAAACTGAATACCGCCCTGTTCCTCAGAGACTTCTTCTTCATAATCATTCTTATTTTTCTTAGTTCGTGTGTTTCTCTTAGCTGTTTTCTTCTTATTCTTTGTCTTACTTTGTTTTTCTTGTTTCCTCATATTTTTATTTACTAAATCATTTTTGTAAGATGAAGATGTTATGACTGTTGCTACAGTAGCTTTTCTTCCTCCGTTAGATACTTTTCTTCGTTTCTCTGGCGCTGGACTTATGACATGCGGAGATACCAGACTCAAAGTGCTGCCATTAAGCCCGGAAGTCGAGGGTGCAATTCAGGTTGTACACTAGCAGCTCTTTCTGGTACAGTTATCAGAACTTGACCAGTTTCAGATCTTGATTCCAGGGGGGTGATATTAGTTCTACAACCGTAACGAAATTATGCCCACGTTATTTTCCCTAGCAGTATCTGTTATATCGATATTGTGAGTATGACTATAGCGTCTGTCCAGTATCAGTAAAACCTTTGATTCAGGAGTCGGCTTGGTATGTTGAATAAAGTGCTTGAACAAGTCTGTAAAGATGTTCATTTCATTCCAACTGCGACTGATCCTGGAGGGCAGCTCCTCATTAGGTGAGTACTAATATTTTTTCTGGCAAATATAATGTACAGTGTCACAAAATGATCAGTAGCATTCATAGAAACATCTCTTGTCATAAGAGATCCTCTTTCTGCTGATGTCAGCGCAGCATCTACCTTTGTGACCCATGATTTGTGGTATCTTACTGTGTACAATTGTGAGGCCTGATTGATCCACTTTGTAATTACGCAAAAGCTGCGCAAAATAAATTTTTTTATTACAACTTGCCGTCCTCAATTAAACAAAAATCCAAGAAAACAATTATTTCTCAACGTTCAACAATAATTAAATATTATATGACATTTCATTTTCATAGTAAAAATGGACGGTGTCCCAGAAAAAATTATGATAAATAACTGATTTGAAAAAATAAAAAGCGAGTTCCACAATATTTTTGATATTTAACTATTTTAGAACCATTTTAAGTGATTTAGATACAGACATGGAAGAAAGAAAGTTTATTTGCAACTCGCGTACAAAATAATTTGGTGATCTGGACTCGAATTATTTCTCGATCACAAAAGTTTTCAAACAAGAAAATCTAACTCAGTTTTAAATATGTCGTTTTCACTGCCTTCAAAAATCAAACAAAAAAGAGACAATATACATAGACATAATGGTATACGGAAGAGACCATTCCATTCGCAATGTATGATGGCAACCTGGCAAGGGAATAGAAAATAGGGTACGTGCAATAAACTTCAAGCTTAAATGCCTCCAGCCCTGTCTTTGTTGATCCCTAGTCTTCCATCTTTAGGGGCAGTAATAGAGTAGTTCTTTTCATAGCACTAAAACCGTGGGTTTGATCAATTAGACCACTCCGTTCACTTATTTAAAGTCATCATAAAATCTGTGTGATATACTCCTCATTGCAACAACTTCATTTTCTTCTTAAGGTGCCTTATCCAATTAGTGGATGTTGTGGATGCGTGTGCATCGAGGTTTGTCCAATCCTTTATGTTTTTTAGCCATGACTGTTTTTTCTTCCGATGCCTCGTTTTCCTTCTAGCTTTCCTTCCATTATCAGTTTTAAGAACTGGTACTTGGAATATATGACCCAGATAAGCAGTTTTTCCTCTTTTTATTATTGCCAACAATTCTCTTTCTCTGCCCATTCGATTTAATACTTCAACATTTACTGTGTGATCTATCCAGGGATTTTGAGTAGTCTTCTAAATATCCATATTTTAAAGGGATCCAATCGATTCATCAGGTTGGCTTTTATGGTCCATGGAGTACAAAGCGATATCGAAGCGTTAAGTTAAGTTCACTGTTGCTTAGCAAGGTTCTCATGTTAATGAATGCTGTTCTGGATTGCTCGATCCTGCTACGTATGTCTAAGTCTGGATCTAGATCTTCAGTTATCCAACTACCGAGATATCTGAACTTGGTGACCTTATTTTTCTGCTCACCACCATTACATTTGTCTTGTCTATATTGATCTTCAGTCCCAGTCGTTTTTGTTGGTCTCTGCATTTCTGAAGTAGGACCAAAACCTTGTCTGAAACCGAACTGTGGGGCTTATGTCTCTCTCACATCTGTTGTATATTCTTGTGTGGATTATCTTTAAGAAGAGTTTTAGGACCTGGCTCAGTAAGCTGATCATTCGGAATTGATCGCAACTTTTGGCGTTTTTGGGGCTCGTACAAAGATTGATTGAAGCCAATCCTGCGGTATTTGACCGGACAACAACAACAACTCAAAAACTAAATTTTAGGCAACAAACCACAACTTCTTTCTTATTTAATGACTACAAAGTGAAAATTGAAGCTTGGATGTCTTAGCCCTTCCCTAAAATTTTGTTGCTATCTAGTTATTACCAGTTTCGGGGTGGTAGTAGAGTACTTTTTACAAAACTGAAACTGAACTACTGAAACAGTTTCTGTTCAGTAGCATGTGGAAGTTTCTTTGAAAAATTGGTATTAGAGTAGTTCTTTCCATAGCGCTACATCCCAACGTGGAACGTGGATCAACTAAAAAGTAAACCAAAATTTCCTCCTTACTTTCTGACCATAGCGTTTTCGTTGATCGTTTTAATTAAAGTTCATAATCCAACATCAGTTAACGTCAATCCTCGATCGTTACACCAAAAGGAAGAATAAATAGGTTGAGTACCTACATTGAATTTTTGGCAAACCGTTACCTCTTAGATATCATTTAATTAACCCAAATTCGTAAACAAGAGACCGGGGCAGCCCCGGTAATAGCTCTTTACGTCCACGCGAGGTCTCCGATTTGGTTCCCATAGAAAATTTAATCGCCGGCTATAATGACAGGCGGGAGTGTGTGTGTAGTGAAGAGAAAAAAAAACGGCACCGCTATCTAACGATTATTTGTCGAAGAAGAATGAAGAGAGGAGAAACCAACAAAAGGTTCGGAACCGCGCGGCAGCGCCGTTGAATAGCAGATTAAATGGGACTGTCTAATCGATACTGGATTTTTTTCTGTACGTTGAACCATGTGTTGCCCAGATGATGCGAGTATATGTGCGGCGGAGGCCGGTTCTACGATCTCCCGGCCGGCCAGACTTGACATCCAGCGAAACCGCACAATAGTTCCCCATTCGGCCCATCAAAATACCTGGTTACTTTTTTTTTAAATTAGTATGAAAGCAAAATAATTAACTAGTTACTTAATTACAACCCTATTTGGTTTGTTTAATCAAACATCTAATATATTTAATCTAAGCATCAATTTTAATAATACGGGTTCTTCTCTGTTATTTGCTTATCAAATTGAAACAATTCCCAAAAGTTTTTTAAAAAAGTTGTAAATTTAAATTTTTCTTAAACTTAATAGTACAATAAATATTGCAACTGGTTGTGTGGAGTTATCTATTGAAATCTCGAAATTATCTTCGTGTTTTTGTCTAATAGCAATCATAAAACGACGTGTACTATCACCGATTAATAGAATTTATTATTTAATTAACACATTAATGTTTAATGTAAGTAAAATAAATACGCGACGAAGCAGTTATTAGCTTTTAGCAATTTATTTTTGTTATCATTAGCAGCTGCTCAGGTCAGTTACATGAAAAGTACTTAATTAATAATGTGCAAAGAACGCCTTTGTAATTAATAATGATTTTGGCCCTCAAATAAAAACGTCTCATAAGCTTAGTTTCCTTTTGTCAAAAATAATCTTCTTCTCTATTATTGTTTGCATGTTTTACGCTTACAACCGTCACTTTGAACACCTGGGATTGTTAAGTGTGATTTGTAGTTATTTATGTATTATTATAAAGCTACTTAAACTAGAAATTGAAGTTGTAAACAGGAGTGAACATAAAGGGTGGTTTAACGGGTCAAAACCCAGCAATTATTGAGATATCGCGATACAAATATAGAGCAAAAAAACACACTTTATGCATATTTTTGATTTCTTTAAAGTGATCGGAGGGGATTGAATTAAACCACTCACATTATTGGAAACTTTTTGTCTTTTGCAATTTTTGCATAAAACTAAAGTTTAAAAATAAAAACATAAAAATAGGATTATAAAAAATTTGCAGTTTCTAAATAAAAGATAATATAAAAAATAGAATGTTTCTAAGTCATTGTAAAAGCTACAACTCCATTCATTTTAAAGAAATATAAAATATATTTATATGTCTATATATTTTTATATTTATTTATGTATTTATATTTTTGGGAATTAAAACATGGCCAAAATAAAATTTTAGTTTTAAATGATCCAATAAAAATGTATACAAAATCAAAATGTCCTTCAAAATTTGAGAGACACGACACATTTTGGAATTCTAAATCAGAGTATATGCCATTTTTTATGCCTCAAAAAAAGTGTAAAAAAAAACATGCTGTACAATAATTTTGCAAAATTTTATTTAAAAGATCAAAAATTAACCAAAATCAAAAGCCCGAGAAAATTTTCACTCGCTGGGCGTTTATAGGATAAATACCGACTTGGACGAATTGCTAAAACTTGAGTTTTCTTTTAGTTGATGCGTTTTTAGCATTTTCCAAGGATGGGCCGTAGCAAACCGCCCCCCATTAATTCGCAAAACGGAACCATTAACGCAGCTGGTTCTCCGCACCGAACCCAATTAAAATGTAAATACGGTGCCGGTCGCCGCGAAGAACAATTTTTCATAATAATTATTGCAGGTGGTGCTCGCGAAAATTTCAAGGCGAGTCGTATTTTCTAATTCAAATCGGACACGTAATGGCGAGCACAAATCGCCAATTAAACCGATTGTGTAACGCAATTACAAGTAGAAGTAAAACCGTTTTAACGTGAAATTCTTAAACCGCGACTCATTTTACCGCTAAAATATTCAAATGTTCGCCGCGACCATAAATATTAATGGAAGCGCTAGCGAAATTTTTCGCAAAGTTGCCAAGTCGGCGATTCTTGACGAAGTGGCGGACGCGCGCGAGCCAAGTCCCTTCAAATGCGAAACAAACGAATAAATATCAGCCAGTGCCAGAAGATCGCTCCGAAAATCCGATTTAAATCATTAGCGTTGGACGGGAGCCACTGGCGATTTGGAATACGATCAGTAGGTGCCGGCTATTCATCGAACACTTGTTACCCACCGGTCGTTATTCCCCTTTTGACGTGTAATTTCAAGGTTAATTAATTTTACATGCGACTATCGAGTTTCTTTCACTAATTGTACGCACACAATTTCTTCTTGAATTAATTCATGGCGTTTACGCAAAAATTTGACGATTGTAGCCCACCTGACGTGAAACACGAAGTTCCTCATAATTTTTTTCACAAAATAAAATTTATTCTAATATTGTAACTGTTGAAATGAAAAAGGAAGGTTATGTTATTATTAGATACCAATATTAAACGCGCCAATTTTATACCATAAAAAATAATTATAATTGCCAAAACAAAAATAAAAAACTGTTTTTGTTAACTTCCTACTTAAAGGCGTCAAATATTACTCTAAGTACAAATCTTGGGGTTGTGTTCATTTTTTCCGTTTGGACTTTCACATGACTCAGCGTTCAAAACTTTCTTTTGACATCCCCAAAAACTGATTAAACGGTTCAGGGTACTTTTAAAACTTTTTTAAACCAATTGGTCATGGTAATGGTAGCATTTCTTTTTATAATTCTTGTATAAATTTCATTTTTCCATGGAACTGACTAGGGTCTAAACATTTGATCTAAATAAAGTAACAAAACAACAAAAACATGCAATAACATCCAAATTCTATATATAATTTGATTGAACTTTCTTGACATTTTGAGGTGAATAATTTAAAGTCACTCATTCACAAAGTAAAACTAATTCTAATAACCCACAATTGACAACCCAGGTTTCTAGAATATTTGTTTCCCTAGTTTTTTGTGTTTATTGTGTATAAAAATTTGTTGTTTTGCTGTTTACGTCAAAGAATTTTCACGTGGAACAATTTTGTACTTTTTGAACACTTGCATTTGAAATTTACAAAAAAATATTATTATTTATTATTATCTATACTCCTTGGAGTTTCCAATAAGTCCTTTAATTATATACCATTTTATATTCGAATCGATAGTTTTCTTCTTTTTATATTTTTATTCTTCTCCGAGTTTGTATTATTACAATTTTTTTGTTTGTTTTTTTCGTGTTTAAATATTTGTTGTTGTTTATTGTATTGAATAGTTTTCGAAAATTTAAAGTATAAATTGTTGTCACTGCCTTTGTTACATTGTGTATTAGCAATCTGCCTACCTACTATTTCCAAATTCATAGTGGTTATCTAAAAGGAAAATATATAAAACTTATTTTTTCATTTTATATTATTATATATTTCAGTTTAAGTTTTAATAGCATTTTTTAATCTGCATATATTTAAATATTCACTTGCCTTCTGTTTTTGGATTTTTTAATATATAACTTTTGAAAATAGTTAAACCCTTTTTATATATTTTCAAAAATTTCTACAATTTTGTTTTTTTTTTGGATTTAGTACTGTTGTTGTCATTTTCTCTACCTTCAGTTTAAGTGATAACAAATAAATTATAAAAACTGCTTTATGCAGTGTGTGTAATTTATGTTTCCAGCACCTATATCTCAAAGTATAGTTCACCCAATGGTATATTAAGCTTATTCAAGGTTTTTGTAATATATAATATAGAATTTTCCTATTACTTTTCCAACCAGATTTCCTTTCCACCAACATTTATTAATTTTTTGTAATTTTTATTACTTTTATTTTTATCTCTCAACTATTACCATTCGTATAATTTAATGTAAATTTTATATCATAAGCAGTAGGCGCAGTGGGGAATAAACTAGTTCTACAGTTTGACAAGAACAGATATCAGAAAGATGCTTTGCCTTTATATGCCAAATTTGTTCTGGAATGTATTGTATTGTAACTTCTAGAATAGAGGACACATTGCTGCAAGAAACATTTTGAAATTCATTAAGTGACTTTTCAATGACAAGTTTAACATTCCTTCCACCACATTTTCCTTGATGGTACCTATCGTACGCAACAACCTCGTTATCCATGAGATCTGCTCACAATTGCACTGAACTTTCGCAATATTAAGTGGACCATACCTCACAGATTTTTGCGATTAACGGCCTAAAGCAAGAAGGAATCGCAAAAAATAACAGAAATAATGGATTTTAGATTCAAAAAAGCCAAAACCAAAATGATAAAAGAAGAAACATTGCCAGATGATAATATTTCCGATGAGTTGTTGCTAGAATTGGGAGTGGTGGAAAATATGATGATATTACGATGAATGACGATGATAGTATGCGGGAAAATTGATCAAAGTGATCATTCGTCCAGTCCCTTTCCAGGATTTTTGAATAATGCTCACAAAGTGGCCGAATGATCTTAACAATATTAGCCAATAGAAGTAAAGAAGAAGATGAATCCATGATTTAACTAACCTCGCTTAAGCGCGATAGATGGCGCGACACAGTAAACATTAGTGTATTTTTTGGTTTAATTTTATATTTAAAAGACGATTGGTGCCAACTCTGTCGGAAGTTTTTATCAAATTTGAGATTCCGTGGCGAGTATTTCTGACCTGCGCGAGGTCGCGTTGACACTCTTTCTTAGTCGCGGCCAATAAATTGTGTTTGCTTTAGCTGAGTACCTGCCAGTGTTTGAACAGACATTTACCACGTACTTGAGCTATAGTTTCAAGAATAGGCCGTGCGTCATTTGCATGGCCGTACGCGACGGTACGCGCAAACGACAACAGACAAAACAAACGAACGTAGGTCCGGTGTCCCTCCGAAACGTCTGTAAACTGTGCGCGTGGGAGGCCGTATTTTTATTCCAAACACGAGACTCATTGACAGCGGCTCCTCTACACCCACCACGTGAATTTGCCGCTTGACGAGTTCGGTCTGGCGCTTTTTCCCTTTTCGAAATCCGTTCCTGAAATATGCAGCCGGTAGGAGGTTAAAAACGGTGATTTTTTTATCGACCAGACGCGGGAATTGAGGTTATAATTCTTCCCTCAAAAATCCTTGGATCGCTATACAGAGCATTTTATTGAAAGTTATCCACACCACATAATTCTGAAGGAAAAATTAAAAAACATGTCAAAAATCATATAAAGGACGTCTGTTCGGTCATATATAGACTTTAACCCCTCACCACCCTACGGTCACCCCACCAATTTTTTTAATGGATTCTCTACAAGGATTTCAAAAATGTATACCTAATACACAAAGTCAAAAGTCGATCAGTTGGGAATTACGGATAATTCCAATGTAAACTATGCCTTTACTGCGGCCCTAGCTTAAATCAACGAAATAATCGATGTTTTGCTTGGGGACAAAAACATAGTAACTGAGAAACTGGTGTTTGATGGTTTTTAAATAAAGTGCAGCTTAGGTTTCAATCTAATATCAACATTTACCGTACAAATTATTTATACTATGCAAAATACAATTGAAATTATAGAAATATTTTACGAAATAAATCTGCGAGAGCCCCAGCTAGACAGTTGAATGGTGCTCATGCCGGAAGAACTGCCGCACTCAAGTATATGACTGAATTAATGCAAAAAAAATGTTTTAAGCAGGATCAGTTGCCAATAATAGTTAATAGGACAACTTATGTTAGCAGAACAACAGTCAATTTCACAACCTTTGTCTACAATTTGACTAATCAAAATATATCATTTTATGTAGGTTTGCAAATATTTTGATGATTTGTTTATAAATTATTAATTTATTCATTTGATTCATTATTTAATGTTTTGCGTATTTGTTTTAAACGGAATTATGTTCAAAACAACGTCCTTCCGTTTGGAGCATTTAAATTTTAAGGGAGGTCGGAGGTTACTTCAAAAAGATTGCCTAACATTTTAAAAAGAAAAGAGTGTCTAATCAATAAAACAAAGGTATAAAGCCGCCATTAGCGGCTGCTTGCTACTACTCGGCAGTGCCCTTGTGTTGTCAGGTAGTGACCGCAGTTAATATATATGGACAGTACAAAAATAAGCATTACAGGATGTATTAGGGATAAATCTTTATTTTAAGATAAACGATTTAAAAAGCCATATTTTTGTTCTTTTTTTTAATGCGGCAATCTTTCACTAAAGCGTAAATATGTTCTGATATTATTAATTTAAAGCCGGGACGAATTTAATTCCAATGAAAACAGTACATCTTATAAGAAATTTATTATAAAACCAATGGATGGTACTGCGTTGTAAATAAGAAAACCTGTTACATTAATATTGCATGTGCCTGAAACTAAAAACTAAGACTTTCTGCTCTAAGGATAGCGTTAACAGAAGAAAATCATTTGATGATGACCTCTTCGGTTTAAATCTATAGCATGTTTAAAATGTTATTTTAAATATTAAAAACAATATTTCATCTATATAAATATATATAAATATAAGTCATAAAAATGATCGTGCAAATGTTAATTTCAAGAAGATATTACAGAATCTTATTACATCATCTTACTGATTTATTAAAAAGCACCAATGAATCAACAGCATATTCAATTTTGATAAATTCAATAAGCGTGTTATTAATTATACAACGTTTATTCAGAATTTGACATAAACGCAAATTCCATCTTTGCATGGAGACAATTTCGACCGGCGTTTACAGTTTTGTGAATTGGTAGGGCAATTATTTCCGATTAATATTCATTTGCACTAAGTGGTATAGTAAAGAGACATACTTGTAGATATGAGGCAGCAAATGACCCACACGTAAGGCAACATCATGCTGGATCATATAGAATCTTAAATGATGGGTCTTATCTTAATTAGCAGAGAAACCATTGATCCCGAAACAGTTTTTAACCGAATAATTTCCTGTTCGGTGGATAGGTAGACGAGCACCAATGTTGGAATGGTCACCTAGGTCATCCGATTTAATCCCTCCAGACATTTTTTATGGGGATATATGAAAACCACAATTTTTTCCACAGCCAGCATTTATAGACGATTTACGTCAGCGAATTATTCAACAATGTCGACAAAGATTACGTATTATTTGAAACTCATTTGTTGACTTGTTACGAATTAAAATGTTAGTATTAGTTAATTGGAATTATCCGCAACTCCCAACCGATTGACTTTCCATTAAAAAAAAATGGAAAGGGTTAAAGTTTGGAGTGTTTTTTCATTTTTCCATAAAAGTTTCGCCTTCAGAATTATGTTGGTAGATAGTTTCATTTTCATTCATCAATATAAGGAAACACTTGTCAGTATACTTAACAGTTAAGGTAGTAACATGACATGGACCTCGAAATATACAAAAGAAACATGCCAAGACAAATAGATATTCGCGGCACCACAATATATAGCCATGCTAAACCGCCCAATTTCCCTCATCTTATAATTCCAATCAGGAAAACACAACAATTCTGCGTAAGCTGGATATCATTGTATATGTATTGGTTCCCATTTTCATACTATTCCACGTAAATCACTAGCAAACCTGCAAAATCTGCAGGAATGTCGCCTTTACTTTTGATTTTCTAGAGATTTGACTGATTTATTGATTATTAAACATACATTTTTTAAAGGACGGTGTACTTAGTGCACACGGACTGTTAAAAATATCATAAAAACCCTTAGAACCATATGGTTCTGAACACTAGTAAGACACGAGATAGAGCTGTTAGTCTTTTCTCCTACGTCATTCCTGAAATTTTCACAGCACTCTAGTCCTCGTAGCTATTGCTGGAAAGAAAAGTTCCAGTTTACGCTTAGTAATAGTCCAGAGCGGATCTACTCAGGAAGTTAAGGTAATTTTATGATCCCGGAATAATTCGTATCCAAAATTATGTCAACTCTAACTATGTAACGCACAATAAAATAATAATAATAATAATAATAATAATAATAATAATAATGAATAATAATAAATGATTTATTTGTCAAAAAAGGACAATATAATTTAATGAATTATACCGCAAATCAAATTTTGACAAAAAGGACTCACTCTTAACCACCCCTAATGAAGTTTTTTTCAGGATGCAACTATCTTTTCCTAAACTGTGTTTTCTTCATTCTTCATTTATCTATCCAAAATATTGTTGCTATATCTGGGTTCCATCTTACCTGACTCCAGACCTGCTTCGGAAAAATCTACAATATTCGGAGCAATCTATAACTATCCTGAATACTGTTGTGATTAAGTATCGCCCAAATTCGAGAGAATAGCTAGTTCACAGCTTCCAAAGCGTACGAACCGCTTCCTGATGGGAGTGGGAGGCAGTTTTAACAGTCCTCCGGATCATGGAATCGATATTGGTTCAATTACCCACCGAAGACTTTGCCCCAGTGTGTTATACGTGGGAGTACAAAAAGTCCAAAAAGTGAACCGCGACCGTTCTCCTTTTTCGTACAGGTATTCGGTCGGCAGAAAATCGAATGCCTATCTCGTCGCTATGCCAATGATCGGTCGGTATGGGCAAAGCAGATACCATCGGGCTACCGGTACCCTTTTCGATTGTTTATATTTTGGATCTCTTTAAAGAGTAATAAACCTCTTTGTTTGAACGACGTTTTTATCTGCGGTACCGATCTCTCTCTTTCTCTCTCTCCATCTCGAGGCGGACAGCAATTAAACAAATGTATCGGGTGGCTTCGAAAAATATCGGTCGACTAATCAAAACTGTGCGGAAAAGAGGGAGGAAATAAATGGAGGGGAAAAGTGAATTTCCGTCTTGACCTTCAGGTCGTGGTCGATAGAGATATTTTTATGACCTCTACCATCTGATCTCCAGCAATACATTACAATTTTCACTTCAAGACTATTCGCCTTTTTCTCGTCTATCATTAACAATGTACATACAATTTCATCGCCTATTGATGACCTTCGTTTTATATTTTCTCTTTCTTTTACTTTTTTGTTTTTTCTCTTATTTGTTGCCGTAGATAAATAACCCGAAAATAAAGGTTATACAGATGGTAAAACAGAAGAATTTACATAAATATAAACGGAAAATTTTAAAATACACAAAATTATCATAAAAGAGAAAATAACCTACAATCACACTATGCATAGAACGTTTCTTATCCTCAGGTTATTCCAGTTCAGTGTTCTTACAGTGAAGAAAAAAAGACTCTTAATTTTTGTCGCACCTAAATGCCCAGAAACAAGCTCACCTCACTTTTTCATTTACTCATGGATGAATATTGCAAAATATAAAAGCAAATACCACATACATACATACATAATCACGGGTACATATATAAAATAACATAATATTAATTATCGATTTGGATTGTCTATAACTTTTTCCAATTTTGAGGTCACTTGAAAAGTTGCCGACCTCACTCTGAAGATGGCGGCACTAGTTACTAAAAGCTAGTTATCGCAGTTGTGTACCTCTTGATGGTAACCGAAATGTCAGTCAATTTAGAAACGTGGTTTTTAGTTTTTAGAGAGTTGTTTGAGTGAGCCGAAGTATGTGTTGTCGTGAAAATGGACAGCTGTTATAAAATATATTTTTTTGAAAGCCATTACGCCTACCCAAATTAAAGTTGAGTAAGACTCTGTCTATGGGGACCCTGGGTCGTCATTTTCCATAGTAAACTTTTGGGCGTCCAAAAAATAAAAACAGCTAAGAAAGTGATGGCGACTGTTTTTTGGGATAGCCATTAATCGATTACCCTTAAAAAAGGAAAAACCATTACAGGAGGATATTACTTGACAAGTTGAGGACAGAAATTGCGGAAAACGGCCGCATTTGCAAAAAATATCTCATACTTTTGAACTGCTTCACTATTCGCCTTACTCACCAGATCTAGCCCCGAGCGAGTTCTTTTTGTTTCATCATCTAAAAACTGCGTTTGAAGCTCAAAAAAACAGGAGGCAATCACCTTCGTGAACAATTATTTTGCGAAGAAAAACGCTGGGTACTTTTTGGAAGGGTTCGAAATATAGGAGCATCGCTGGGAATATGGATGATTGCAACTTTGCATTTTTTACTCTAGTGTAGTTTCTACTTCGTATATTTGTATTTTATCGTACGTATACGAGCAGCTGGTAAAAAAATAGGCCATCCGTCCACACAAAGGGAATAAAAATTACGAGTTCAAGTTCGCGGTAACCAAAGCAACGTCAGACGAAAATTCTGCCTTATGAGCGAAGTGCCAACTGTTTAAGCAAAATAATCTAGATAAGCGAGGAGTTTGTTTAACGATATAGTCCCGGGCTGCGGGGGGCTTTGCGGCGTTTTTTCGAACTCGGTCTCATACAATTCGGCTTGTCTCTGTACGCGCGCGTTTGCAAATGGCGCCTCGTAGCATTAACAAAATGTCTGGGAATTTCGCGTAAGTACGGGTCCCGACGCGTAACCTGGCGGCACACGTCGACTAATTTTCGGATGATTGCGTTTTTAATGGCGGAGCGCGCGAAACTAATCGATTTTCCGGCGGGTCGCGGAGGGTCGAAACGTCGCGACCGGTCTCCGAGTTAATTGCTAAGTAAATTTGTCGAAGAATTAGAAAGTTATTTTTCGAATTCCTGCGCGTGCAGGAATTCCGATCGGTCCGCCGTTCTCTTGAAATTTGAGTTCGGACACACAATAGCGTAACAAAGATGGGATAACTTGAAATAAAACACCAAATTAGACACGTGAACACAAAAGGAAATTAAACTTGCTTCATTTCTTTTTTTTTAGAAAAGATGTTTGAAAGCCAATTTAATATACTTTCATTAATCTTTTCCTATTGCTAAAAACAAATATAGTTATTGACAATTAGCAACTCAACACTTATTTTTTAATAATGGGTATGACCCCCTCTTGCCCTAACATCTAAACATCTCTTACTCGATTAGGAATAGATCTAATCAAGTTCGTCACTCTTCCTCTGCTGCAACATAACTCTAAAACCGACTTCTGTAATGTAATCTTGCGGTGGGCGGCCTAGCAATGTCATGCATAAAAATGAATTCTTCTCCAATGTTGTCGGTAATACGTGATGTGATAAAATATCTAGCTGTAGCTCCACCACCTCCATAAGGGCTCCGCTTTTCAGTGGAGCATTCTGCAAATCGCTCTCCTGGTCTTCAGTACACTTTTTTTCGTCGGTCACTGGTCTCACCTGAGAACACATTAGACTTGCATTGGTCCAATGTCCAATGGAGATGATTCTGTGCAAAGCGTAGACGTGCTTATCGATGAGCTGCAGTAAGAAGCCGTTGTAATTCGCCTTCTGCCTGTTCCAGGGCGCCTACTAAAGGATCCAGCCCCTCAATGCCATTGGCATTCTCTCCGAACTGCTGCGCGTCATATCCAGTTAATGAGCAATAGCCTGCTGGCGAAGTCCACTTTTGACTAAAGCGATAACTTCAAAGGCTTTGTGCGGTATAGTAAGCGTCAAGCTAACACAATTAAATGCTGTCCAAATGGTAAAAACGAATAATGTGATAATTCCAGTTGCAACGGCGATTAATTTAAGTGTATAACAAGTTTGTTACTATCACTATAACTACTGCATGAACACGCAAGTTTATTAAGTGATGGAAGAAACACTGCACATTCAAGAAAAGTATGTATTTTGTATTTTTTTAGTTAGTTTTTAGTAATATTAAGCCCACTTCAATACAGTAAAGGAAATTTTTGCCCTATGCGATAATTTTTATACTTAAAAATTATAGCATAGGACTGACTTTTACAGCTATGGAATTTGTACTTTCCAGCAAGACAACAAGAAGCAACAAAAACATCCCCAGCCAGGGTTGACCAATCCCAGAAACAGACCAGATATAAAACATAAATTTGAGGCGAGGAAATACCTAACTTGCTTTGGCAAACACGAAGGAGTTGTGGGGAAAATGAAAGATGTATTGGAAAATTTTGGAAATATATCGATCTGAGGATACTGTTTAAACAGAAATCTTACAGATACATGGGGCAAATAGCTTTAAGTAATGATTTTCTAAATATTTGATGTGACGCTATTCTAACAAACAGGATAGACCCCAACTTTCAAGTACAGTTTAGGAAGAAAACAAGCAAAATGTCATTTTTCTCGACCTTTTTAAATTGTGACCCACACGATCTACTCGTTTAAGGTTGTAAATAAAGCGGATACAAGAATTCCGTACTTTCTGTAATTTATATTTACTTAAAACGTCGAAGCACTACTAATTGGACAACATAAATTAGTTTATATTAGAGTCAATAATAAATGGCGCTCGGCTGGACGCTTACCACTTTCCCTTAGTTCAGTGGATGAAAAATCAGCAACAATTCAAACAAAACACTTGGAGCGTAAAGTTAATTGGCAGAAATTAGTACGTACGAAAATAATTGGTGTCATCCAGATTTTCCAGGTCAGCAGAAAAAAAGAAACACCCCAAGTTTGTTATTGGTATCGACTGTTCTGCATTCTGAAGAATATTTAAATCAATGATATAATCTGTTGGTTGATGTAACGGGTTCTCAATCCTGTTGTATGGAGTAGAATCTTGGATAACCTTAAAAAAGCTGGAAGCTTTCGAAATGTGGGTGTAGTTGGATAGATCGGGTCACTAACATAGAAGTCATGAACAGGATGAAGAAGAATAGAGCTAACATCAAGCTTAAGAAACTCTCATACTTCTACCATGTTTTGAGACATTCTGAAACACACAACATCCATTTGATCATTCAGGGCAAGATTGAGGGAAGACGAGACCTAGGGAGAAGAAGAACACCTCGGCTGAAAAAGCTACGATAGTGGTTCGGACAATCAACTAATACGCTGTTTAGGACAGTGGTAAATAAAGTATTGATAGCCAACATGATTGCTAACATTCGGTAAAAAGGGAGAGTTGCCTCTTCTCCGTCTCTTTCTTGCAGGGTCGAAAACAATCGAAAAGTCTCTTATTCCTACGGACAAAGAAGTGGCAAAAGCTGGAAAGCTTCCACGTAATAGCGGAAATTCTAACTTACCAAGCCAAGACAGGCAAGCAATTAGAAGAAACCAAAAACCCTTTAACCAAATAAACAATATAACTATATATAACTTGCCAGAGGAATACAATATCGTTGAGCGAGTTGAGGTACACCGACCAAATAGCGAAGCTACTAGCAACTCTGTCTCTGTTTCACGCACAAGACTCTGGGGTAAAATACGGCTCATATTGTTCAGCTTTGGCAGGAGTAAAAATCAAACAAGATGTTTAACCGTCATTCATTTCCAGTTGAGTTTGAAGCGAAGCCCCCACGGAACCAAAAAGAGCTAGAGAGTGAGAGAGAATTTGGTTTAAATTTTCGCATCTAGTCTGAAGCTCTAGCATAAAATTTCATTTGCTTTTCAATTAGAAGAATTAAACCTATTCAGGATTGAATATTTCTGACTATAGGGCAATAAAAATTCGTGGTAGGGTCTCGTTTCCTCAATTCCTAATATTTTCGATGCTCGTTGATGCCGCTAGTGTCACAACACAACGGAGTATTTGTTCCTGCTTTCGATAAGTCCTTGTTTATTTGAAACTTGATAACGCGGGTCGGTTTTGTACTTTTCGATTGTCGCTTAAGTTTTTTTATTATTAAGCTCGGCTATTTTGATCGCGAGAAGTAATTGGTGCGTTGTAATTCGGATTTTCAGGGAATTTTGTATTCCCCAGTTAGGTCAGTGCGTCGGAGCTTCTTTTTCCATAAACGCGTGCGTATTTGTTTTTGTTAAGGTCTAAACGTATCTCATTTATTGCTAGGGAAACCGCATCGTTCCTATTTAAGGATTATAGCGTACTATAACTTTTTGCGCTGTTTTCAGAGTGAGACCAAGATAAAGTTGTAGGCTGATGATCCATTTGCTATTACAGGGCTAGATAGTCAAGAAAAATTGAAATAATCACAATTTCAATTACCTAAACGTTTATTCAGAAAAATGTGATTTGTGGGTATGTATTTTTCTTTTTGTAAATGCAGCAGTAAAAAAAAGTTGCCACCTTCAATAAATCACTACCACCATAATGTGGTACTTAGGGCTTTATTTTTCATTTTTTAAAAATTGAAATTTATGAAGTCGCTATCTTTGCCATTTCCAAATTTTACGAATGACATTTAATTCTGTTATTGGTTAATGACAACTAATTTTCACATATTTCAGATGTTAGATTTAGAATAAATAGTAAAAGTAACCTTATCGGCGAGATTTGCAGTCTAGATGGTTAGAATTGCCATTTTTTGGAGCATGTAGTAAAACTAATTTTAGCACTGGTCAAGTTCTTCGCATTAGAATTTTGAAACTTAGAAGAAGAAATATATTCAAAAAAAGTAAACAAGTGTTTAAAAAACAATTTTTTAAAAAATTGTCACGCCATAGATAAAAAAATATTGAATCGTCAACGCCCGCTTGGTGTTGCTTGAAATTCGAAAAAAATTGAAAAACTATTTTAAAGTATACCGGTTCCGAAAAACACTTACCAAAAAAACATCAAACACCAAATAGTCCGGGGAAACGATAAACAACACACAATATATCAACAAATATCCCAACGTCAAAAACTCAACGGCAGCGATAATAATAAAAACAGTAAAGAAAAAAAAACAAAAAAAAACACTCGGGGGTGGCGGAGGAGGAAGTCACATTACCGCGTAGTCGTTTCGGCGCCGAAAAACGCGTGCACGGTCGCACACACAGCACACTGCGATGGGGGTTTTACGACTGCTACCGGAGCCCGTCAGCTTCGATCGCGTTCGGTCGTCGATTGTCGACTGTTCGGCGGAACGGTCACCCACTGCCTACTTTGACCGAGCGACGGTGGGTAAGCTCGATGCTGATTCGCCCGTCGGTGTACTGCCTCCCGACTGTCCCCCACCACCACCCACGGACGTTTTCGTGGGTACCCTGTCGTCGTTCACCTTTTGGATTGAACTAGTACGCCAGTGCCGAGCAGCAGAGTGATACAGTTTTTTTTGGGAAAACCGCTAATGCAATAATGTGCATTTGTCCAAATTACACGAGGCACCGGCGACGAACACTCGAAAGCGGCCGAAACATTTATCCAAATAAAGATAGAGGTTAAAATACAAGTGTAAAAACGGTTCAGATAGCAATTTTTATTTTACAATTGGACCTTTTAAAATAGGTATCTTTAAGTAATGGCCGTTGTTCTTTTCTAAAATTTTAATGCAATTTCAATTTTTTCATACTTTTTATCCTGATAACTACTTAGGTAACTTTTACTTTTTGATTCTTGGGTATTCTAGGCAGCGGGTTAATTTTTTGCATAATCCAAAGTGTTTTAATTGACAACCATAACCTCAAAATAGTCGCAGCTGAAGCATTGGATAAAGATATTGATAAATCATATTGCTTATTGAATAAATTTAAAAATCATCAACAATTTTAGCTGTGAGAACGATTGGGCATACGAACTCCAAACCGCAATATCGAAAAAAAAATTGACCAAATCCAACGGAGAAACTTTTATTAGTGGTTGTTTCCCATTGGTCATTTTTTCAAATTCAATATCTCTCAAATGTTATTTAAACCATCCGTTTTATGCACGCCTTATATATCGTTCTTAATTATACTTAGATTTTAGCGATATGGCCTCGATATCTTTCCAGTTTTTGAGACTGACGAGACAAAGCAATAAAGAAAAGAAAAAAGCAGAAAATGACTGAAGGAGAGGTCAAGAAATAATACAAACACATATGATATTTCAGATGAGTTGTAGACGATAGATCAGAGGATGGAGGATAAAAAAATCGTTTTAGTTCACGTCATTTAAAAAAATAAAAAGCTACCAAAACGGATTCTATCCTTCATTCCTTTAATTTTATAAAGATGTGGTAGAGATAGAGAAAGATATATTTAAATAAGATATATATTATATAATATATTTATATAAGACTATATTACTAATGACAAGAATATTTCCGAGTGCGAACTTCTCAAAGTGGCACTTTCTGGACGCTTGCATGGTCTGTGTATAATTGCATATTTTGGCGTAGGGAGTAGAAAAAAGAATTTTACCAATAAAATGAGGTGCCCGAAGAAAAGGAAATTTCTAAAATAATTTTAATTTTTAAAAAATAAGTCAAAATTTCACTGGCCCTAAAAATATATTTCACTGTTTTTTTTTTTCGGAATTCCACTGTACCTCATTCATACTGTACACCATAATTCATCTGCGATTTACAACTCGAACTTTTCTTATTAACAAAACTCACAGAAATAAAACGCAAGATATTCAAAAGACAAACAGAGAGAAATCGCAAAATAAATATAGGACTAAAATCATTTTCCATAAATCAATTACATTACGGTCTGTTATGCCCCTGAGACTAACACTTTTATTCTAATTGTCTTTATAGACGTCCTTTATTACCGCAAAATAGCCCAGTTTAATCAAAATCAGAAAAAAGGTTTCTGGATATTTAATAAATAAAAAACCGTTTTTTTTTTAATAAAAACTTTGACAGCCTGTATATCGAAAACAAATTAAGTTAGGACATATGCTATTTTATCTGAAAACCCGATCTTAGGCGTTTGACGGTGTAACCCCGTGCACCCTATATATATACCTACCTAATCACTTAGTTATAAGACCACAACCTTGTGTCGATCTGGCAACATCAGCAATTAAAGAGCTGATAAAGGAAAGCTGCAATTTTTACGGGTCATTGCGTACTTACCAAACACCAATGGGTTTGCGTAACACTCCCACGTGCAGGGTTTGCGAACTAGGCTTGATGTTCTCTTTTGAGGAGGAATCACCAATGGGCCTGTTGATCCATAAGGCGCATCACTAGTGATAAGTGATTGAGGTTCACCACTTTTTATTTCTTTCCATGCTCGAGATAGTTTTTACACAAACCGGCTTAAGAGAAAGTCCCGCAGGTTCGTTTCAGAACCGGCAACACCTTAATACGACCCCTGGGGGTTGTCAGCCCCAGGTGTGAAAATTACAGGGCCGAGAGCGGTTCCCTGGGGTGCGCCTTTATTTCGAGCGCGGTCGTATCGCGTTTTCAGTGTTTCGCAACGCTTATTAATATCGAAAGGATTTTTTACCTCTGCGCCCCATCAATAAATAAATCTGTCGCGAATGTGTAGCACGAAAATCCTTCTAGATAAAACACTCCCCGCAATGGAGGCGCGGATGAAAAATCGACGCGATTAATTCGAATGACAAACAACAGTTACCGTTAAAACGTAACTCTGGTAAATTTATTTAAATGATCCTCGGGTAATCTGGACGACGATTTTTTAAACAACGACAAGTCCGATAACGCGTATATGTTTCACGGAATCGAAAACCTACGTCCGACAGATTAAAAATATCGATGATATCGATTGGGAAAGGAACGAATCGATGGGTGTCGGGTCGAGAACGCGCGTGATTTTCGTCAAATTCGCAATGAAAATTCGAAATTATGAAATCAAATTTCGCGCTTAAAGGTGGCTTTACACGGACGTCTCAACGCCGGTAATAATTAAATAATAATAATTTAATATTTGTGTAATTAAAAAAAGCCAAAAAATTTAATGTGTAAACTGTTATTTACAATTATATATGTTAGCACCGCTTCGCTTCGTATCTTTTTTTTTGGGACTTGCAAAGAAGGACATACCTAGAAAACGTGTATTCATAAAGTTATAAGCTTTTTACCCTAAGATATTCCGGAACCAATAAGTATAAAAGACATAAAAATGCAATAAAAATCTTTCTGTTTGAAATAGATAGGAAGAAAATCCTTATAAGATTAACAATTTTGTTACTTACTTATCTAAAATAAATTTTAACAACTTAAACAATTAATTTTATAAGTTACATTTGATTTTGATTGTTTCATTTGTGTTCTACCTAGTACCTTGAAGATTGTTGTGCTCTTGGTTCTAGATATATATTTCGTTTCCCTTTAAAATTACAAAATTGATGTCGGCCGTTTTCGGACAAAAATAAAACACGAATCTGCAAATCGAGAATGTCACCGCTGACGTCAAAGCGTTTGACACGCCGAAACGGACGATAACATTGCGGCGTGGCGGGGAGAGGGAAGACCGGTGGCGGTTGAGGAATTAATATCGATCTTAAGTGGGTGGAATTGGATGTTTTATTAATATGGCCCCCCGGGGTCAAATGGAACTGATTAAATGCGTCTCGTTCGACCGAGGAATCTTTTTTATTCGACGCTGCATTTTTTCAGCCTATTGATCGTTAACTTGGCAACACGGGACACCCTGTAAGGGACCGAGCTAAAACCGAAGTTCACCTAGAGTATTTACACAAAGTATGTTTCAACGAGATTTTATCAAGAGAAGACTCAAAAACTTCGAATATACGGTATTTTGTAAGTTATACCTATTTGGAATTTTAAAAAACATGTTTTTTAAATGACAAATTATTTTAATACTATTTACTAATCTTCTGTCGTTTGTTAGTCAACAGTTAACAGTTATTAAATAAAAGCTGTTATTGCCGATGTTACTTCTTATTAATGTTCGATTTAAAATAAAATATTTAAATGCGTTCGAATATTTGTTTGTCAGAAAATTCGGTATGTTTTTGATATTTTGTTATGTAATTTATGTGAAATAATACTTTTTGGTATAAAAGTAAGTGCGTGATTTAATTTTTCAATCGAAAAGGCAAAACAAATCAATTTAAAATAAGTATAAATATGTTTTCTTATTATTCGTACATCGTCCGCACAATTAGTTATTAGGGCTCGTATATCATCAATAACTAACTCATTTGAACTATCATTTTGTTATCTTTTGTTGATGATTCTTCGTTTTTCATTTTTTTATTTTTCTCTGTTCTATATATATAGGTCATATTGCAAAACGGCACATAAGACTTGAAGACCAAAAATTAGAGTAGTCAACCAGAAAAGTTTATTTATAATCTTCAAATGGTCTCTTATGCCTGTAAATAATAGGTTTATATAACTTATTCGTAATTAAAGCAAACATCGAATATAAAAGAATTATCCCGCACAACTTTTGACGTTACTAATTTTAAGGCTCATCAAATTTCCGACATGTAAATGTAATGTACATGTAACTTTTTTTATTATTATGAAATTTGTAAAATTGTCTTCGTTTTGTTTCTCAGTCTCTTTTTATGGCCTGTATGCTTTTCATTTATAATTCTAAACACTACTTCAAATTATAAAATGGAAAGGTATGAGGAACCAGAATCCTTATTTGCTTCTATAGACCTTTAATATTTTTCAAATTTTTGGTTCATTTGTTTCGCCGAAACACAAAAATTTATATATTTTTGAGGGAACTTCGTCTGAATTAAGTATAGTATTAACGTCATTATTATCCGGCTCTCGCATAATTTACTGTCGGAATCTATTCTTTCGAAAATTCTCCCACAGTCGTCCCCCTCGCCATTTTCGACCCCCCCCACCTCGCAATTTTTGAAAGAATACCGGTTCCGTTTTCTCCCGTCCGGAACAAACTTCCCACACCAAATTCGAAAAATTTCCACACAGGTGATATATACCCACCATTGTCCTTGCGTAAGATAATGCAAAAATCTACCCCCTTTTTCTTTTTAATAACGATTTCCCCGTACGCAACACCCTCGGACCGTTTCGGCGGGAACCCGAAATCCCAGCTGTCTCGTGTACGATCAGCTGATCGAGATTCTTTCTTTTTCTTTTCGAAAGCATCTCTCGCGCAGGGTCCTCGAGATAGAGTGGCGACAGGACGCGTAAAGACAGTCGCACACCGGAGTATTAACAATATAAAACTGATCCAACGTAAAAATGTTATGTGGACCCTGAATTTTTAAAATATTCTTCAATAACAAGTCGAAACAATATGTGTTATTAAGCATTGGGTTATCTGCATTATTTGGTTTTTATGTAATATCAAATCTGCAACCAATCCTCAATTGTTATGTGTAAATACATTATAGATCAACTTGTATAAGCAACAATTTCTTTAATTTAATATTGGAAAAGAGCTTTAGTACAATTGTTTTATCGAAACAGCGTTTAGGAAAAAAGCATGTAGTGCGTGTGTGAATGTTCTTTTAGGGACACCCTAGGCTACCTAATGAGGTTCTGGAAGTCGTAGTTTAATATTTTCAGAGGCAACAAATTTTACTATTTATTACTTATTTATCATAAGTTTTATTATAAGTAGACGTTCGTTTTTGTAGCTGCCTCATTTAGAGTTGATGTTTTCCCAATTGATTTCGTGAAAACCTGTTTCGTCACATTTTGAACCTTATTCTGTTTTACTGGTTGGGATAACTCATCTTTATAGGGAGTTGATGTTACGATTTCTCATGTTTGGCAACTTTTCCTGAAATAGGAGCATGCACTAATATGATTACGATGAGGCGCATATTCTCATATTCTCAAGCGCGTGAACTTTCTGTTGCAGTAATTTAACAGTAATGTCATGATTTTAGATCGGCAAAACCAGAACCAACCCCACATAAAAAACATAGCTAGGTTCAATGTGGTGGATAAGTACCTGTACTTGGGATCCTTAATTGACATTAGCGATGCATGTGAAGGTGAAATAAAGCGAAGAATTGCACTAGCTCGAACAGCCGTAACTAAGTTAAGTAAGATCTGGAGAGATACAGCCATCACTAAAAACAGCAAGCTAAGATTGTTGAATTCACTTGTGTTCCCGGCTGGCGGCCTTTGAAATATGGGCATACAGGCGGCTGTTACGGATACCCTGGACGGCCCACCGTACAAATGAGCCCGTTCTTCAAGAACTAAATACTGAACTAAATCTGTCAAAGATGATAAATCGAAGCTTTCTAACATTGATTGGCCATATTGCAACAAGAACGGACTCGCTGCAACTGCTAATAGTCGAAGGAAAGGTAGAAGGATGACGGCCGCGCGGAAGGTCACCCAAAAGATGGATAGATCAAACCAAGGATCTTATCGGCCATGGCCTTCATGAAACCGTAATCATGGCTCAGAATAAAACGGAATGGCGCAATACCATAAGCACAAGAGGATCATAGGCACTAATACCTTCTTAGGGAAATGGACTAAGAGAGAGAGAGAGAGAGAGAGAGAGAGAGAGAGAGAGAGAGAGAGAGAGAGAGAGAGAGAATTTAACAGTCCGACCTAAGTTTTGAGATATTAGACTTTTAAGCCCATAAAACACATCGACAACGTATTGTATGAGCATCAGATTTTATAAATAAAAGCTTATGCACGCAAATAAACGCAACATAGCCACATTTGAAGGTTGCTAACTATGAACAATGTGCAGTATACTTTTAGGGTACACGTACTCTTATGTGTTTCTCCCTTTACTGTTTTCCCTAACTCAGCTAAGTTTCTATACTTACTACATACTTACTTTTTTCTCATTTTGGCCATAATCGGCCAGTGTCCAAAAATATGACAAATAATTTATCGTTCTTCTGATTTTCTTTCCTTCTTTTTTATACATTTTTTCTTCTACAGAAGCTCCAAATTTGAAGAAGCCAACAGGATGATTGCCGAAACGTCAGCAAGTTCTATTCATCAACAACTGACGCTGGAGCAATCAAGAAGATTTGTAAATAGAAATTTTTCTTTCATAGTTTTGATTAGTTTTTGGATACTGTCAAGTCAAAAACGTTTTTACATTATGAAACAATTAACTTAAAACCTAGACAAAGTTAAGAAAACGAAATAAAGGTACTTTATGCGGATTCAATTTCAGAGGAGATGCTGTTACTGTCAAGCACCCAGTACCCAGTATTAATTGGCTTACTTTACAAAAAAGCAGTTAAGGTGTACAGCAAGCTAAACCAAATAATTTATAAAGCTTATGTTGCAACTTTTTACTAGTGAATTTTATAAAATTCAACACATTTTTTCAAAATTTGAGGCGAATCTGGCCCGCTGTGCGTCGTCCCCAGAGTGAACTATTATTTTAATTAAATATTTACGAGGTGCCGTTTAAATTATCGTGTGGGTTTTGTACTTAAAGTGGCGCGCGGTTTTCTATAATAATCGTCTCGAAATTTGAATATTATACAAATCTAACGTATTAGGGAGATGATCGACGATTTGCTTCAAATGATCGAACCAGTCTAGCATGAAAACTACTTCTACTACAAGGCGGGCACTTTAATTAGTTAGCCGCTCGAGTTGGTTTTTTTTTTCAACCTTCGGAGTGCCCCGCCCATTATGGTCGAGACTTCATTTGTTTTAGTTGATATTTTTCAAAACAGTCTGTAGATTATCTGAGTTATTGATACGGTTTTTCGGGCTTAGACCGACTCCAAAGAATTGGAATATAAGTTTAATCTAATAAGCATAGTTCTCAATTTTTTTTTTCACTACTAAAGTTCGCATTTTCTAAAATTATTTTAACACCCAAGTTCATATGTGTAAATTTGAAGATTGTTTTGAATTCGAAAGTTTAAGATAAATTTGCACGATCTATTTCAAAATCGTTTCCAAGTGTCCAAGTGACATGCACGAGCGTTGCTTGAAGTATTTTGATGAAATAAAACAATTTTGTGTCTTGGCGTATTTATGTGTTTATTAAAAATATGTTATAAATCTTGCATCTTGCAAGATGGCAATTACAGATAGAACAAAACGTTTTTCGATATTAAATATTGAAGAAGCTGTCGTTATGAGCTAAGTTTAAAATGCATTGATATAACATTTTTTCTGTTAATAATTTGGCATTTTATATGAAGGCACTATAGATAGAAGTGTGTGGGTTTGAGAGAATGCAGAACTTGAAAATTAGATTTTAAACTTCCTTTACTATTAATTATGGAGTGTAACATCGAAAAACACTTTTCCAGTGCCGTGGGCCAGGTGATTAACTCGCTTCCATCTAACATCTGTCTACACTGTTTCGGTTTGCCTCATCGGGACCCTATAAAAGATTTCTTGATATCGCGTGACGCAATAGGAACTCCGTCGAGGGTAACTTTAAGATTTCACGCGAGATTTGTGCGGGCTGGGGTCGAGAGTATTTTTCTAAAAGTGCATCTGGCATGACTCCGGTTTTTCGACGGGATTATTGTGCGTCGCGGCCGAGATTGAAATCGGCCAAAACGGAGTAGCGGGATTTTGAAGTGCGTCACTGCAAAATAAATATCGTTGAACTTTGAATGACTCTATCGAAGGGCCGGGTCGTTTTCCAGCTCGCCTGGAGTGGGGTAACCCTTTAATGCGGTGATCCAATTAGGTGATAATAGTCGAAAATAGTTTTAGCTGAAAGTTGGACTAACCAAAACTAACCAAGCGTTAACAACTAACGTTGGAAACATTTTGCGATGACGCTTATCCACTTTTATTTTATTCTTATGTTTTTATATTATATATTAACAGTATTAAATTAGCGAAAATACTATAACCAGTATGCTAAAAAGATTAAAATGTTCAAATTAAGAAATTAATATTTTAAGTTTGGTTATTCGTTTTTTATTTTATTTTTTTTATTTATTTATTATTCGTTTTTTAAAAAAATGTACTTAGACAATAGGGTGATGTTCTCCGTACCTTCATAATTTCCTGTGTCCTAGGCACATGCGATAGATTTTGTCACTAAATATTGGAAATAGAGTTTTTTATTATTATTTTCAACTAATTTTGTTGATATATGAAATATATTTGTTTTAATTTCGATATTTTTGAATTTATTTCACTATGAGAATCCAGCAAATCCTATAAGCTGCAGTACTTCCTCCGTACACGACTTGTAAATCCTTGAAAATCTAAAGTAAATCTTGTACATCGCTAGGAAATCTTCATTAATCGTGTTACTTACATGTGTATTTGTTATTTGGGAATGTCGTTTATTTAGTGAACTCAAAAATGGCCGCCTTAACATGGACTTACAGGAGCGAACGTGGGTGAGAACTCAGTATAATCTACCTTTCGCTTGAATTGTAATACATAATTTCTTTATAACATTTTAAATTTATAATTTTTTAAAGTTTGTCCGCTCTCCCCATGTCAGGATTTTAAAATGGAAGAAAAAATTGTTAGAATATAATGTAAGTACTGCAAATCCTATAAAGGCCCGCTACTTCCTTGATACTCTCCGGTAATTGTTTGATATCAAAAGTAAATCTCCTGCATATCAAGGAAATATACATCATTCACTGTATTTTAGTGTGGGAAAATGGTATTCGTTTTACAGTAGTTAAAAACATCAACGTAAAAATAACCGTGCGGGAGGCAAATCGATTGGTTATTTTAGAGTATCTTACATTGGTGATTTCTTAAAGGTCCTCGATTGTAAGATTTTAAAAAGGGCGCAATAAATATGTAGAATATAATGTAAGAACTGCAAATCATATAAAGCCTCGGTACATGACCGGTAAATCAATCCTATCAAAAGTAAATCGCGTACATCTCCAGGAAATCGGCATAAATCTTCGTTTCTTCGTATGAAAAAATGGTTTTCGTTTTACATTAGTTGAAAACAGCAACGCGATTGATTATTTGACACATTGGTGATTTTTTAAATGTCCTCGAGTACAAGTTTTCAAAAAACGCGAAATAAATATGTAGAATATAATTTAAGACCTGCAAATCCTATAAAGCCTTGGTACAGGACCGGTAAATCATTCCTATCAAAAGTAAGCAAATCCCGTACACCTCTAGGAAATCGACATAAATCTTCATTTTTTCGTATAAGAAAATTTTATACTATCTTACATTGGTGATTTCTTAAAGGTCCTCGATTACAAGATTTTAAAATGCGAGAAATAAATATGTAGAATATAATATAAATGCTGCAAATCCTATAAAGTCTCAATACACGACCGGTAAATCCGCATAAATCTAATTTTTTTCGTATGAGAAAATTGTTTTCATTTTACAGTAGTTAAAATCAGCAACATACAAATGACCGTACGGGAGGCAACACGATCGATTATTTTACACTATTTTAGATTGGTGATGTCTTTAGGGTCCTCGATTACAAGGTTTTAAAAAGATGTAGAAATTAATGTAAGCCCCGTCATAATAAAAGCAAATCCCGTACATCTCCAGGAAATACGCATCTTCGTTTTTTCGTATAAGGAAATGGTTTTTGTTTTACAGTAGTCAAAAACGACCACGTTAACAGGGGCCGTAAGGAAGCCAACGACAATTCGGTAAAATCTACCGTGTCCGCTTGAATTATAATGTTTCAAAATCCATAAATAAAACTCCCGAGTTAGTGGACGTTTCCCATAAGGCGCGCGCACCTGTTAATAATTTTAATGGCCGAACACGTATTTTCGTAATTTTCAAACGTATTTTTTAATGTCAATCCGTTCAATTAAGATCGTTATCGTCCGGCTCGTAGAATGTGGTCGATAAAACTCTCCGAGAGTGCGCGCGCGAGAGCCGAACGCGGAAAAATTCCTCAAAAATCGTAATTAGTTTCTTCCCATCCAATTACCGCGCGGATAATTTAGTGCCCGGTGGGTGGAACACCCTGTATAACTAATTATCCTAGCTGTAGACACTGTAGAATTACTATAACGACAGATTCAATAAATCGGCGGATCGGGAACGATTATTTATCGATAACCGTGCGCGCGGTATCGAGATTGTACCGGAGATGGGGGTAGTCCGACGCGTCTCCACCGGATTTTAATTAATCTCGTTTCCGGTCGCCCGTATATTTTAATCCGGGCAAGCGTTGTTGCCGGTAGTGACTGCCGTAGTTTTGAAAATCTCGTAGCAAAATTACTAGGAACGTTTCCGTTATGTTAGTTGAAAAATTGAAAATTTTATTTATTTATTTTTCACGATCCACAAGGCTGTACACATAGATTTTGCCTACAAAGCAACGTACCGTTTTCGAGAAATCATCATCGACTTCTATTCCACTAGCAATACAATATATGAAGACATGAAATTTCTTTCTGGAATTTAAAAGAATAATGTCACCAAAGAAACGAGTTATTTAAATTATATCAATTTTAACAGCATCATTGTGTTTTTGACCTATTCTCCTTTTCAAAAAACTTTGATTTTGTAGAAATTTCAATTTCGCTATTTAATGATTTTAATACAGTGAATGTTAATTCTAAAAACTATTAAAATTTTTCAAAATGTAAATCAGGACAAAGTAAATAGTAAATAATTTATTCTTACTTTTTTTTGTATGTATAGTATATTTACGTAATTTTAATAACCCCTGAGGGTAATATAAAAAAAGCGGTTGGTGGATTTTGATAAACTGCAGTGGAGCATTTCTTGACTAATACAAACCTCATTCTATAAGCATAAATAGTGACTATTCAGTACCTTCCCCAAGATGATATATTGACCTCCTTGGTGAACCACTGACCTACAAATCCTCCACGCTTTGTATGGAGATGTCATATTATAAAAGACAAAGTTCTTGTGTCTTCTGGGAGTAAAATCTGTACCAGCCGCCATATAACCGCCCGACCGTGACATTGGCAATCGAAAAGGTAAAGAGTAACTCAATAAGAACCACTCGGACGCATCTTTCAAAGTCGCGACAGCTGAAGATCGGCCGGCACGCAATACCTCTGCAGCACGCGATTCGCCATGGTGAATATGAGCCTATCAGTAGATAGAGACTGCTTGATAAACCGTTTATTTATATTAATAGCTCCTTCATCGATAACTCATGTCCTAATGGACGCGGCGTGTGCGATCCTCGTATAGCTACGGGTTTTCAAACTAAAGTCGGCGCTATTGCTCACTACAGCTACCAAAATCCGAGATCTATGAGATATGACTGTCCTATGATTGCTTAAGTTAAAAGAAAAAAATGACAAAGCTATTCGGCGACCATAGAGGAACAGTTGTAACAGCTGACACATACGTAGAATTTTTAAACTGACTATGAGGTGGGAAATATATAATATATAAATATAATTATGATTTTGCAAGAAAAAATTCCCATATAGTATTTAAGTCTCAGAATTTAGTAGTACAGTAAGTAAAATTATTGAGACTCTGAAAAAAGTTTGTTGATTGCACTCCTTATAATAAAAAGATGTCATAAGCAACTTAAGTCATTCTGAAATTTGTAAGTAATTGGAAATAAGGTGACGACCTCGTATCCCATAAATTAATCTTGAATTTTTTGTAAAGTCTGTTCATAGATATAAGAAAGTGACTAACTGATACGAATTAAGGAAAAACCCGGGCAAGCTGTAAGAATGAAATATGCCGAACCGGTCCGTACTTTGCTTAGAATTTAATTATTTGGGGTTTTGTTAGGAAAGGAGGAATGTTTGGAACTAGTTTGTTTTTAAACCAACTTTCAAATAAATCAGCGGTGATGTCTTCATGGTAATCCAGAGAAGAATCGCAGACAGAGAACGTCCATTTGGAATCCAACCATCTCTAGAGTCAGTATGCCTCTTTTTGATGGCGCGTTTGTTTTACACTTATCTGTTGAGTCAACCCAATCCTTTTCCAGGGTATCATAAGTGTCGAACCAGGTTTCAGCAAATAATTGGCCTTTGTTGCTCTCTGTAAATCCTATTTTTTTCTAGATATACCAGTCGCCATTTCCGAATTCTAAAAAATTCCATTAAAACTTGCCTTTTGTCAATTTTTTAAAATTTAAAACCCATGTGTTGAATGCACTTCTATAAGGTAGTTCTGCCACATTTAACACCGGTTTCATCTTTTTCAAGCCTCCTAATTAAGATATCTAATGTAGGCACGCTTTGTTCCTCGTATAACTGGTAAATTTTACGCCGTATTATATCATGATCACTTTCATCTACATTCGAGAAAATGTCTGCATCATTTCTTTTTTTCCTCGCTGAAATTTTTCATACAGTTGATGTTGGAATTTTCGTCAATGTGGCCGTTTCTTCTAAAGATGCTTGCTTGCTGGCACCACGTTCCATGAGAGTCAAATAAACATTGTTTATAACTTAATTAGTCTCAATACAATAGTGTTTTCTACATTTGGGCGGATGCATCTCCTGAGATACACTAGACTCGCACATATTTTGCATAATTCGCACACGATTCAACATACCCTGTATTACAAACTATATAAGAATGATTACTAATAAACTTAAACTAGGTAGTATACCAAACCAAAGAATATTAAACACAGGTAGGTATAAAATTATTTTCTATGACGGACCATAATTTTACTTGAATTTAAATTCCGAAACTTTAGGTAATAATCTTGTTGCATTGTATGTTAATGACCATCCTATCCTATTCAAAAGCAATTGGTCACTTTCTTATATCTATGAACAGACCATACCCGTCTGAGTCAGGCACATAGGCCAAATATCGCACAACGTTGATTTAACAGATAAGTTTTTCGTGTTTTGCGATAAGCAATGTCTATGGGACAAAGTTTTAATGTACCATAAACTCCTATATGTTTATACGAGGTTTGTTCCAAAAGTAAGGTAACTTTTGTAATAGGAGGGGCTACGTATATTCGATCTTCGATATTTTTTTGTTATATTGGTACACATGTGGTCGGCGATTTTCTGCTGTCAAAAAAATAGAACAAAAAATTTGCTTAAAATTTTGATGTAAAAAATGGAATACAGTGCTGCAAAACACTTGAAATTCATTTATTTTGCATCACGATACGCACCGTTCACTCATGTTCACTCGTGTCTAACTTTTGGGCCAAAAACAAAACCACAATTATGCCTTAGCCACGGGGGGGGGGTGGTTACTTTGAAGGGGACAACACTAATTTTGATAAATAAATGCACACTTATTGATAAAACTTGCTCTTAAGTTCTAGAAATCGAAGTTTGCAGTGTAAATACAAGCCCACGCTTTTATACAGTAATCGGAAAATTGCAATAGCAAGTCAGCAAGTCAGTAAGTATAAATAGTGCAGAGCGGGGGTCCCAGCACACTACCTTGAGGTACCCCGCATTTAGGTCGACGTTATTTGAACTCATTTCGTTAATGAAGGTTTTTCGTATCGAGATTTTTGTGTTTTTTGGGAGGCGAACTATTTAAAATCATCAGCAATCATGAGCGAACTGTCAAGGCACCTCTGTCAAAAGAAAAAAACTGTGTCAGTACATCCGGGTAAATTTAACTTCCGACTATCGTATATACCTACGTCCGTCTTATTCGAATCTTATTCAAAACACCCTCGCCACTTCAAACCTCCCCCTACCGACGCGCCGAGGGTGGCAAACGGGCTAGAAAATAATAATCCGATCAAAGTAACGTTTTTTTTTTTTTTGGCGATTGAAAGCGAACGTGCGGGACAATGTGGCGTTACGGGATCGTCTTGAGGGTCTCTCTGCTTTGTCAGTCCCGCGTATCCACGTGACCTTTAGGCGGGGGCTGCAAGTTCTGTTTTTTTTCAACGGTCTCACGTCTTTCGGCTTTTGGCGGTTTTTATTTCCTTGTGCGGACACGTGCTACATGTATACGCTGTTGGAATAAAGCAATTTCGGGAATAAAATCGTTTGCCTAGGCATTTAATTTCGTTAGTTATTGTCCCGCTATGTTTTTTTAAATAAATGCCTAGGTAAGGAACGATTAGTCGCAAAGTCAGAGGCGTGCTCCTCCTTTTGTGCTACAATTTTAAAAGTACCAAATTGAAATAAAATCGCACAACACCAAGAGCATCCCGTATCTTGGAAGCATTTCTAGATCTATGTTTATATGAATTTTCATCATAAATTGTAATAAAGCCAACCGATTTGATTTTGAAATGTTAAAACCATGTTAATTTTGCATCAACTTTGACGGCTTTTCTAGGTGTATTTGAATATTTTTTGGAAATCAAACATTTAAAATAAATATAAAGGAAAACTTCATTATTCAGTATTCAGTCTAGTCCACCTAAGAAGTTCGATTCCTATTTCTTTAAATTAGGATTTACCAAAAAGGAAGTTGGTTTGAAAAAACGTGAAAAAATCACGTTTGTCCGATTTTTTTTTAAAACGACACGTTTGTCAAAAATTGAAGAAGAAACAACTTTTGCCAATACCATTTATCGATATTCCGTAAATATGAAATGTTATTTTTTTTTTAAAATTCCATCCCCGCTATAAAAATTTCTTAAAACTTGTTAATACTGTTAATACTGTAATTCTTTATAGAATTTTTTTTTGGTTTTGAAGGTAAGTCCTATAAATTAATAAACTCTAGAACTCTAGAACTCTAGAAGGAAAATATTTGCTCATTCAAAACAAAACCTTTTGATCCTTCTTCCAAGACAAAATAATTTTCTAAAGTTTTCTTTCAAGACCATATACTATTTTAGAGCAAATGGAATTGTTTTTCGAGATAAAACAAACATATCTGCATTATTTTGTTTCAAACAAATCTATTCTTGAAATGAAAAATTATACTCCCTTAAATCAAAATAAACGGAAATTTATATTATTTTCTACTAAGATATTTTTTTTCTTAAACATATGTACAGGGTGTCCCAAAAGTCAACGATAATACTGAAAAGGCTGACGGAAAAAGTCATAAGCATCAAGAAAAACATAAAATGGCCTTAGTAAAAAATCGATGGTTTTCGATATTGCCACTTTAATTGAATTCATTAAAATTGTAAACTTGTATCAGATTTTCGAGTGTCACATCTAAAAAAAAATAACTCTTTACATTCTTAGGTATTTCAGTTTAAAACCGCGGATATTTCATTGATCAAAGATCAACGTTAAAGTAAAAGTTCAAGAGAATAATTCAAATAATCATACTTCACTTTAAAATGGATTTCTTGTTAAGATTTTACTTTACTTTTACTTTAACGTTGGTCTTTGATCAATAAAATATCCGCGGTTGTAAAACTGAATAGAAGTAAAAAATGAAAAGAAATATTTTTTTTTAGATGCGACACTCGAAAATCTGATCCCTGTTTACGATTTTAATAAATTTTATTAAAGTGGCAATATCGCGAAAAAATTTATCGTTGACTTTGGGGACGCCCTGTATGTATAAAAGTATTACAAATTGAATTTGTTTTCTAGAAGTGATTGTATTGTTTACATAGGAGTATAGGTGTTTTGATGTGAAGAACAAAAATGGAAAGAAATTCAATCGTACGAAAATACGAAAATATTTATTTTTCTTTTTTCGGATTCAACAGTAACAGCAACATACTTAAAAGTGCCACAAAAAAGAACATCTTTAAGAAACATAGTCTTATATTCCAAAAGTATAATAACAACCATAACACAGTTAACAGTGCTACGAATGCAAAGAACATAGTAATATGTTTTAAAAATAGCAAAAAATACTTATTTATACTTATTACCTGTCGGAAACATAACGCAGTAACAAAATACGAGTACACCTGAATCTTAATTAAAAAAAACAGTCTTATATAAAATGAGATTAAGAGAAGTTGGATATGTATGGTAAATGTGACTTTGATGTTAATTATTTAATCCAATTTCCTACTTTCTTATGAGCAAAAGCCTACGCTTACCAGGATACGTACCTACGTACGTAGGGTGTACCTATATGTATAGGTATGTATGTATACTTAAATTAATGTCCTTAAAACTAAACACAGCCAAGCAGCCCAGATCATGAACTTGACTGATATGTACCTGCATATTTACCTAGCCAAAAAATAACTTTTAACGGCCAAACACATAACTTTCCGTAGGTATGTAGGATACCTGTAGTAACAGACTGATTCTTTTATATTTAGCAAAGATAACTAAAACCTAACACATAGTGGAATTGAAGGTACTTTCACCTTTCCGACACACTCACTCCACATCACATAAATAACTAAATGAAATGCGTGTCTGCGTGTTAACAGGTCCACGACAAATATTACGAAAATGTATCGGTTCAAGACAATGGGGGTTTAATTTTTTTACTTTACTTTACTGTGTGACATATTTATTACTTTAATCAGAGATAATTTATACCGGGTTGTTTTGAGTAAAAATCCAATTTTCAAGATTAGATTTTTCTTAAAGGGAAACAGAGCGTCGTAGCTTCCATAGAAACAAATTTTTGGTTTATGCTAAGTAAAATAAATTAAGAACGCTCAATGACTTGTATGAAGCCAATTCGTTTTGTTAAAAAAATGAATTGTTTCGAAACAAAACAATTAAAGAAGAAAAATAAAGTCTCATGACAAGGTGAAACACTGCGTTAAACTAAAAAGACATATTTCACTTCAAGACAAATTGATTTAAGGTAAAACAAAATGTTCAAGAAAAGAAAGAGTTTTCTATGTAGACAAAAATTTTTTGCCTATTTGAGCAACGAATCGATAATTAAGATTTAGTGACAAGAAAATTAAAAAATACTGCTTAAGCTTTCTTGTCATCAGAATCATCAATAATTTATTTTTAACCAGCACAGCAGTAAAATAGAGAGCAAAATGTCCGCTTCTCTAATTTTACTTCTTTAAAAACTACTTTTTATTTTTAAGCGTATATTAAATGTTAAAACATATCCAATCATCAAATTAACTCCCGTAGCTCATACGAAATCCAAAGTCGACGTGAAATCTCGCAGATTGTCAGTGTCCGCATCAACTTTGACTTGTAGTTCCGCATGGAATTTCAATGCAAATGACATCGTTTAAACGGATTTCGAATATTTCCAACTGCAAACCCCATTTTAATAGATACGACAATGACGGGAGCACTGAACAAGGTGCGAAGCTGATCCGAAATGACCAAAAGCGCACCGTCATTGTTGTCCTTGGCACACAACCACGGCTTTTCTCTTAAAATTATAAACAATGTAAAGAGCGTTTCGCAATGTAAACAGGCAAAAGGCATTTACGCAAATTGGTCGCGATAAGTAGTCGATTATGTGTGTTATTTAAATGTTTTGAAACTGGGCAATATCTCAAAGTGCGTGGGCTGGTTCCTGATAACCGATTTCGGTTGCGACAGACATTTTCGAAACTTCGCAGTTAGATAATGTTGGATTATGTTGAATTTAGCAAACAAACATTCCCAGATAGGTTCAAAGGAAATTAATATAAGAATGCCAACACCAGCATTTCTTTTCAGAGGTAAGCAACATCTACGACAATGTATGGCAAAAAAATGCATATACAACATCGAGGTTTGTTTCACCAATTTCCTAGCCTTTTGACGACAATAACCAATATAAAATATAAAATTACCAAAGCATATTACTCTGACTCTGTTCCAAGCCTTAAGTTATTAAGTTGTCGGCAATTTAAAGCTAAAGTAAAATATTTTCTTCTCTTCTTTTCTTCTTCTATGCTTTGTTGAGTATTATTACAATGTGCTCTTACTTAATTTGAGTACAAAATTTTTTATGTGCTAAATGTAATACGGTAAAATAAATGCAGATCAACAGAACAACGCACTTGCTCTAAAAAGTGTCCATAAAAATAACAAAAACACTTAAATAGTAAAATGTCTAAAAAATATATTTGTTAAACGACAGTTTAACAAATATATTACAGTTACAGTTACAGTTAATACAGTTGTACAATATTACCACAGAATAAAGATGAATTTGTGGGCAAACTCAATAAAGTTTGGCCGATTGATCCTGGTAGTTGTGGTTAAAAGTGTCAGAGAAGAAGACTTTTAAAATCTCTTGTTTTATCATATCATCGGCAAAGTTCTAGGATTTCGTAAAGTAGAAATATATTTTATTGTGGTAGAAAAATTGCAGCAAGCCTAAGTGCTCCTAGAATATACCATGTCAAAACTCAAAGCATTGCAATGCAAAAACACGGAAAATACATTTTTTATATACATACATAGGCGTATTTGAAGAAATGAAACGAAAATATTTTTTTATTCCTCCGCTCTAAAATATAATGTTTAGTTTCGAAAGCATCTTTAGATCCGAATATGGTATGAAGTCTTGCAAAAATTGAAAGTATTATAATCATTTGATTTGATGCATATGCAAATACGGATTTAAGGAAAGAAAACGGAAACATTTTTTAATTATTCACGCTGGAATGAAATGAAAATGTAAAGCGCTTTGGGTAACGTACTTACGTCACATGAGCTGTCAAATATCGATTCGGCCAAACCTCTACGTATTCCCAGTTATCGCCGCGTTAGGGACCCATTGGGGTTTCCGGCGATAGGCGAGACGGGAAATCTTTTTTTTTTCGCTTCCCCCGGGGGGACGACACGCTAAAATAGATAAATGGCCGCGCGCGGGAATCTACAAAGTATCACGATATATCACACATTTGACAGGGCCGGCCTTAATTAACCTGAATAAATGTTGTTAAGTCGATCTAAATGCCCCATAATTTAAATTAATATCGTTGCTATTCGGTCAATTTTTACGTTCGCACGGAAAAGTTAATCGTGGATTTATCTTGTTAAGGTGACGTTCGCTCGGTGGGATGTCCGACCGTAAAACGCGTCATAAATTTCAGTTTCCAGTTCGGTTTGCTCAATTTTTTATTTTCGTTTGTTTGGGGACGCGCGCGCGACGGTGTGCCCCAAAGCTCTATGCTTGGACCGTTAAGTTTATTTCTTATGAATGGGGAAACGGCGATTTTAGGACGCTCCTAGAGTGAGCGGAGAGACTCTTGTAGCTCGAGACTCACAGTACAGGAGGCGGCTTTAAGGCTGCAGGAGCTTGGAAGTCTGAACCCTGAAACCTGAAAAAGCATAGGATTGCTATCAAAGAGGGTTGGATTTATAAGGGAGAAAATACTAGGGTTTAACCAGCAGAGATCTAATACTCGTTAGTGATGTTTATTCACGACTTCGCATATAGCCTGTGCTACCATTCTTTTGCTAACCAATAAGAAGGATTATTTAGCTAGTAGACAATAAACAATAGACAGTAGATTTATTGTTACTACGTCTTGCTATGACTTGCTATAATACGAATACCCATATAAAAAGCGACTTGGTTGGTATTTTACTCAGAAAAAAAACGTAAAAAGAAAGTAGTTCGGCACATTAGCCGTCAAATTTGCGTTTTTTCTTATGAGAGATGCGACGTTAGGGTGGGTCTCGAAATTGAGTAAAGAAAATTCAGGTCCTACTCCTTCATATGAAAGAGGGCAGAATTTCCATCAAGGGCACGCTTTGCATGGGAAAAAACGTTCTTGTGTCTCGAGGACGAGTTTGAAATACGAAAGGGTTCAACCCATATAACTCCTTCAGTTATGGCAGACTTGGCAGACTGGGCAGAACTACCATATATCCCTTGATATAATGGTAGTTCTTGTACTCTTGTGCCAAGAAACTGATTTAATACCCGTAACACATAACAATTCGAAAAAAGGCTATCCCGGCGAGCAATCTATATTATGTCAATTTCATTTGGGTATATCTAGATAGTATAGGAATCGTATTGTTATAAAGTACCCTTGAGCGACCAGAAAATGAGTACTCTATAAGCGGAAGTACGCTATAAAACAAAACGTAAAATAAAGTATGTATGTATGTATGGACATATTTTTATGTTATATTCAAAAAAACTTATTAACAGTAATATAGGTACTAAACAACGAAAGAAACTAAAGTACCTAAACTAAAAACTTATCTATCTATATAAATTATACAACATACAACTTTATTCTTTTTGAGTAAAAGAATTGGTTATTTTTGTTTGTTTATTTTTTCTCAATACAAATTTGATATTCTCGATGTGCTTCTCAACTTTCCAGGACGCTTGCATAATATCATCAATTACATTATCTGTAAATTGTAAAAAAAATGTAACAATTTTATAGGCACAAAGTGCTTCAGAATAACTTGGTACTTTGTCCTGTTGAACATCGTCGCTTTCGTTACCAGAGTTTCGAGGATCATTTGACTGTAAAACTTCAATAATTATATCGTTATCAGTTAATAACTCCGTTGTTATTAAATTATCAACAGTTGGGAAGCTATCCAGCTCAGGAAAATACATTTTGATGATGGTTAGATTGCCGCTATTGCGGAACGAATTACTTAGGGGAAACTGCCAGTCATCATCGTCATTATTTTTGTACTTCTGGAACCACTGAACCAGAGGTAAGTCATCGTCTGAATCAAACAAAACAAAACAAAATGTCGAAAGCAGTTTGAAATAGTGGTTGAAGTAACTTCATTCCAACATTGTGCAAGTAATTTTATGGAGTCTAGGATAATGATGTTGAAAGGCTTCTTATTTTCAAATGAGTGGATCAAACGATACAAAAAATATCGCCCGTAACATGTCTTAAGGCACTTTATTGTGCCCTGATTCCTTGGTTGGACGACTGAGGTGCCAAAACTCTAATCTGATATTTGTAACTATTATATTTTTTGAATGGGCTGCACAATTGTCAACCCGAAGCAATATTTTTCTATCCTGACATTTTAGTTTTTCATCTCAATCTTTTAAATAATTATAAAAAAATTGCTGGTCATCCACGCTCATGCATCTCGGTCATGCATATGTACCAATAACAAGTTTGCATTTTTCGCTTCCTCTCATATTTGCACAAACCTAAACGGTGTACCTCAACTTTGATTACTTCCCACCCAAACACTTTTCTCCTCTAAATTTACGGGTACGATCTGAAGTCATCTTGTAAAATAACCCAATCTCGTCACCATTGAAAATATTCTCAGAACTGTAGTTTTGTGAAATACTGGATCACTTATCCTCTAACCAGTTCAGCGCAGCTCGTTTGCTTCGCCAGAAAATTTTCCGACGTTTATGTTGTGACGAATTTTAAAACGGTTTCTTTTGTCTGATAATTTCGGCCTTGCCGACGCCACTCTGATAATCTCTATCTTTTCTTTTACTTTAACCATAAACTCGTGCTAAAAAATAAAGCTGCCGGCCGGATACGTACGTGAGAGAGAAGACCTCGCAAATGATTACTGAAAAATCTCCGATTTTTTCGGGGAACCACCGCTCGATAATCCAGGTTTAGCGTACTTTATGACCAGAAAAATAGTGAAAATATTATACCTTATAACCGTAGTGGAAGTTATATATAGTACGTAATATCCCATGAAAAATCAAGAGAATTGTGATCGGACCAGCAAAATATGTACGTAATTCACCGAAGTACGTTATATCCCATGTACGTTATAAACGGAGTTTACTGTACATATAAGGGGAAACTAAGTGTATAAAACCATCGACTATCCCACTATCCATCCAAGTTTGGTATACGGATAAGTACACATAGGTATTGGTATTGGTATTGGTATTAAAGGGGGGCGCTCTCGCGGGCGTCCAAGCACTTAAGCCACCAGATGGGCCCGTTGTGCCCCCAGGCCGCTCTGGAGGGCGTCCAGAATGCCGCCCCTCCTGTAGAAGGTCAGCAACTCCTTTAGCCCAATACCGTGCACTGAGTCCGGATCGATCAGGGCCGTTTCGAAGACTCCCAATCTTGCCCATGTCAAGGCAGGGCACTCGGTGAGCAGATGATACGGGGTCTCCTCCCGTCCATGCACCACCTACACTCCGGGTCGTCTCCAATGCCTAGCAAGCAAAGATGCCTCCTAAGCCTGCAATGTCCTGTGTAGGACCCTGTTAGTGCTCTACACTCCCTTCTGGTCAGTCTAAGCAGCCCCCTGGTCCGAGGAAGGGCGGGCCCATCCATCATAAGCCTCGCCTGCCTCATTCCCGGAGCAACTCTCCAGCCCCCCGCGGCCCGGTCTCTCGCCCAGGCTTCGAGAGCTCCCCGCCTCACACACGGGCCGATCCCCAAGCGGGGCTCTGGCCCTATATGCCTATGCGAGGAGCCCTCCCTGGCTAAGGCGTCCGCTGCCTCATTGCCCCGGATACCGGTGTGACCCGGGACCCAGACCAACGTGACCTTTCTCTCCTCAGCCACCCTCCTCAGTACCCCTTTGCACTCCTTCATCAACAAGGAGCGCGTACGCACTGACTTCAGCGCCATGAGTGCAGGCCTACTATCCGAGCAGAAGAAGACTCTCCTGCTTCCGTAGTTGAGCCGAAGCACCTCTCTGGCCGCCATCAATAAAGCGAAAATTTCCGCCTGAAACAGCACAGTGCAGTACTGACCCAGAGAGACCGACAAGCTTGATCCCGTTGTCTCGCAGTACGCTCCAGCTCCGGCCAGATCTCCCATTCAAGTACACATAGGAATCGGAACAAAGGCTGTAAGATCAAGCACATATATATTTATGTCAATATTGTTTATCTATCTGTCCTCCAGGTATTCCTACTACAGGAATCACATATAACCCCGAAAGCTGATATCAGTCTTACGATACCCTGTCATCTAAGAAAGGGACGTTGCTTTTAAAAGAGAAGGAACCTCCATTTCATCTAGTAAGTAGGCTATTCATTATTGATTACACTTATATGTTTGATATCCTCAGATGAAAACGCACTCTCGATAGGCTTTCACATGTGTGCAGCCATTTCTTCCTCTTCTTGGCAGAATGTACATTCAATATTTTCTCTCACTCTCAATATGCTTAAATGCCTCTTAAGACGTCAAGAAGGCCTTCATTTTATAGCTTACCAGGTAAATTTGCCTGATAATCTTCTGAGGTCTGTCTTTGTCCTGAAGTGTGTCCACTATTGCATTGGACCTAGCAACCAAATAAAAGCGTTCGCTTCTTGGTGACAAGGACCACCGTAGTTTAGCCATTTGGGCCAATCATTTTATAGTTTAGTCCGACGGTGTGCCCCAAAGCTCGGTACCGGGGCCGGTACACTTGTTTCTTATCAGAAACGCATTCCCGCGCGTTCCCGACAGACTCGCTAACGATTTGTACAAATCTAGCGATGGCAAGAACATCGTCGGAACGCGTCGAACACATGTCCCGTTCGGCCATAAATAATTCGTTTTTCTAGTCCGCATAGTCGATCGGAGCGCGTGCCTACGACCACGATAAATTCACAATGGGGCCCGAATGTGTATGTATAATACCCCGAAGAAGACGATCCGAGCCAAGTCAACGGGAAGAGTACCAGTCGGCCAGACGTTTTTTCAACGTTCGCTCTCGACCGTCGCGCGTTTCACGGTCGACGTTCGAATCGATTACTTCTAAACGGACCTGTATATTAATTAAAACGCAATAATACTGGATACCAGCGAACGCTCGGTGTTGCAATCGTGACACGATAATCGTGAGCCCAACAGTTTCAATATTCTTTGATTAGTTCCTAATTCTATTAGATAAAATATTGTTAATGCATTTATCTCAAATATTCAAAAGGCCAACTATCTTCAATACTAAACCCCTCTTTGGATATGTGCTTGACATCAAATTTCTAATCTCTAATATGTAGTCAGTTCTTATGAACCCGTTAAAAAACAAGATAAGATAAAATTTCCTTTTGACGTTCACCCTTTTTATAAAAAAACTGTAGATGTAGCTTACTACTAGAGCCTTTCAGTTTCCGTTATTAAAATGTATTAAAATACTCGCTACATCTCAATTATCATGGTAACAAATTTATCTTTAATATCCGCGCAAGCAGAAAAAAACTCCATATTGATTAATACGTTGGTTTTCTGCTTGACATTAACTCTCTAATCTCTGATACTTAATCAGTTCTAACGAAAATGATAAAATAACCACTACAATATTGTGCTAATATTAATTATCTCTAATATCCGCATCTATAAACATATTTCCATTGTATCTAATAATACGACACTTTCCACTAGAACAAACGAAAGATACTTTGTAAACCTAAAACCACTAGCCAGAATATTGACATCTGTTAAAAATATCAGGTTCTAATATCTTTAATACTCTCGGTAAAGTAAACAAACCAGTATTTACGCAAAAATCTCACAATTCAAATAATCATTTTGGCAGTTTGGTTAATAATTTTCAGAAATTAGAAGAAAACAAATTCATGGAAAAGGATCAAAGTGCACGTCACCCAATTTGAATAAGAATTAACACGCAGTAGACATTCCGATCGTACATATCTTCATTTAATTACACAGTGTAGTTGGTATATCTCTAATATTTTCGGTATTATAAAATAAATAAACAATTTTTATACCAATTTATAACTTTAAATAAGATATTTGTGGTCTATTTTGTTTTACTACACACAATATCTGATATCTTATTGACGGTACGAAAACTCCGCTGGTTCGCTGTAACGTCTCGAACCATTCGTCCTTAACGATTTCTTTTATTCGACGACATCTCTTATTTGGTAAGAAATTAGTGACCGTTTACGGATTGCGGCAGTTTTTTTCTCTGCCTGACCGGTGGTCAATGCATCTATTTAGCGCTCTTGTTTGCAAGCTGCCTTCACAATTTGCACAATGTTTACCTAGTAGGGTCCCTTTCGCGCCCCCTCGCCGCCCACCACGCGTACACGTGCCCACGGGGGTACGTTTTGGCGCTAAAGGGATTACCAATTCCTTTGTGGTCGGACTCAAAGACGTTAAGTTTGTTCCGAAGCAACAGAGAGTCAAAATGACGTAATAGCGTAAAAGAGACGTAAACATGACCTTAAGAAAAGATATGTTTAGAGCTGCTGCAACTGCAACTAATTAGTTCAAATAAAGCACTGACTTAAAAAAGACGTCGACCACATACCCAGAGGGGCAAAGTATGAAATCCCGTAGTTAATCCTACAAGGAAAGATCAAGGGCGGGAGAGGTGCGTAATATAAAACTGGTGAGTTTTGACACGCTGCTATCAGCAGAATCTCGTCTTTGAGAAAGTCGCCAACACACTACGTGTAGAGCACGCTAAGAAAATGATTTTTATGTTTAGATTAGGTGTTTTAAAATATACGTTACATTTTTTTCAATTTTTTAAAAAGTTGCATAATGTAAGTTTTCTCTATTGCACTTATTTTTCATCTATAATATTATGTTTTCTCATTATTTTTGTTATTCTTTCTTCTTCTGCTTCTTTGCTTACCTGTAGTTATTTATTTCATGGAATTCCATTGCAACTTTCATTACATTTGCAATACCAGTGATAATTAGTGGAAAGTGGTGGTAAATGAAGTGTTATTTAGTGGTAATTGTTGACGTAATTTCTGAAATGGTAATTTCGTGTACAAGATCCATTACTGAAATTTCCCTGTGTGTGAAATGGACCAATCCAGAAGCTACAACAAATTTATGTAAAACCCATTCATAAACCTTTAGTGATGTTGATGAATGACTTATCGTGTCTGTCTTTATGTCGTTGTTCGAATCGACGTTGGACGAAGGACAAACTCGTGCTCGCGAACTACATTCGCCGCTCACATTTACCTTGCCACCGTATCATTAAAGTCAATTTTCGTTTCTGCGATATTTTAATGGTATTGGATATTTCCATATAAGCGTATACCCGACGCCGGACGGTGTCGGGTCTTGCCTAGCAATTGTAATTACTATCGCTATTGTTTTGGTCGTGAGAAACCTCCGGTTTGGGGTTATTCCGATTGCCCAACCCGCGGCGTCTCGAGAAAAATCTGACTTGCTATCCGAAACGTCGACCTCACTATATATAATTATAACATCTACATAGTTTACAAGTTACAAAATTATTGAATCGGTTTTGTTCGAAAACCGTGCAAGTCCAAAATCAGCGTTTCCAGAAAATCAATAAAAACCTTTTAACATTGAAACTAGTCGACATATGATTTCGGCTTTTTAATGGTAGTTTTTCAAAAAATAAAATGCACTACGAATCGCAGATAAAAAGAGGGGATGGATTAGTACGGTTTTAACTCAACCCCCTATATAAAAAATAATAATGAATATTAGTTGATTTTTTTAATGTTTTTTTCGGGACAAAGAAAAAATACATTATCAAAACAGACATCTCAATCATCATTTTCAGCATTTGTGGTATTCCATGATGTGATGTGGTAATAGAATTCCAACACTTCTTGATGTCCACCATTTTTTTTCCGTTAATTGGTACAGGTCCTTGATATGCCGTATTATTAGGCAGAGTTGGGCTGCTCTTATGTTCTTTCAGTAATTTAAAAGTATGAGAGTATAAACCATCTATATACTCCTAAGTTTTAACATATCTTGGATTAGCACTTTCATACAGGAACTGACGATAGTTTGATACAGCAAACGTTTTCTTATTGGAAGCGGTGCATCGAGTGCCACACGTTTTTTTATAGTAATTAAACCACCAGCTCTTAAAATCAGTAATGTCAGTGTGTCGGACCCGCTTCAAAGTGAATGGTTGCCTTGTTTTGGAAGTCAATATTAAATTCTCATATTCTTCTGTAGTGTAAATTGTGTCATGTTTTCTGAAAGTCCGTTTTGCACATCCGAAATCTCGGTCGCAAGGCAGAAACGAATGTGCTCTTACTGGAAAGTAGTGATAGATTTTTTTAAACCTCTTGGTTGCCTGTAATGCTAAGAGGATACGAATCATTGTTTGGTTTCGGTTCTGCCCTGCACATCCATCCGAAAATAAATGCATTTCACCTTGATTGACCTTCACCTCCATGGTAAGTATGAAATTGACAGTATTCTCCATAAGATTGTGCTAATACCCCGAGCTGCCTAAAATAAAACCTTTCCTGCTAGCTAGCTAGCTAATCCCATTGCTTCTGGTCGTTGAGTGCACAGGTTTTGCACGTCTTTAATTTCATTACAAAATTTCTTTGCTCGCCTTTTATGGACCATTCCGCTGCAGCTACTCTTTTTGCGTTATCGTTAAGGTTAACATCCTTCAGCTTGGTTCCATGTCTTTCGCACTCCGAGCATACGTCAACCTGTGGCCTCCCAAACTTAAAAGCGAAGTTTTCATTAAAATATTTCAAATAGAATTCGTATTTAACTAAGTTTTCCAGCTCTGGATATTTTGCATTTTCTTTACAACCAAAGATATATGTAAATAATGAATGGTTTTGGAGGTTTGACCGGACACGTCTCATTGTGCCCTTTAATTTTCTGAGTCCATTCATCGCACAATGTACGAGGTCTATTATGCCTGCTTCTGAGATCCTGTGGTGATTTACCTGCTAAAAATAGGGTATTGACGCACTGAACTTGCCAGTGTGATATGGCATGAAGGCTCATAAATGCCTGTTTGCACACGGAAATTCGATCAAAATAAGAAAAGTTTGGTTTTCTTTCTTGTTGTTGAGTACGGCTAAGTAGCTTGATAAAACAGATTTTTTGTCTTCTTTTTTCTTTTTATACTACCTCCTTCACTAACACTGGATCACAGAATTTTACTTTTACTGACTTTTACTTACTTACTTTACTAGATATCAAGCTATTTTTAGCAATACAAATGCAAAAGAAGTAAACTCCGAGAATGTAAACAAGCAACTGGCTACTATTTTGTTGTTGAGATAAAAAAACGGACAAGTCGCACACAAAATGGCTATCTTTAAAATGTCAAATTTTGGACTTGTCGGTTTTCGAACTCACCCATTCAATTATTGGCAAAATTTACGACGTCACATGCCAGTAAATATGGTTAATGTTCACTCAATATTAATTCCTTAGGACTTTGTAATAAGCAATTTATATGAAACATTTAAATCAACTAACCAGAAAGGATCTCTACATATAGTAAAACTATTACACAATAATAACAGAGACAAAAGATAAAATTTGCACTTGTCGGAAAATATTATTTAAAAATTTACTTTAAAATAATCTGGCTAAGACAAATTTAATTGTTTTCTTATTGTTTGGATCAGTGCTGTTGTAAAATTATGAAGCAATGTTAGAACCTTTCTTTATCCCCTTGAATATAACATTTTATGTAAATGTTGTAATTTCTTTCGTTAGCTTAGGCCTAATTGCAACTTGAAAGAGATTTAATTTTAATGAAAAAATCCTTGTAAACAATAATAATAGTAATGGTAATAAATAGTCTTTATTAGTGAAAAATTAAAAACATAACATATAATTACAAAAAGAAATAGAGAAACGCAGAATTTAGAAAAATAATATAATGCTATAAGAAAAAATAACACAAGCCACCAAGGGCGAAGTTTAGCCTCTTTATCACGACGATGAAGTGCCCTTCGTACACTTACTCCCGAAGCTACTTATGCAAATAATTATAATAATAATCAGTAAATCACCCAAGATCTCTCAATCTCTCAAATTTCTAGCCTCTGTCGGTAATAGTATGTCAAGGTCTAGATCGTTTTTACAAAAAATGCCTATCGGATACAATTTCTAAGCAGTTTATACGGTAAATAATGACGACCCGACAAACCCGCCACTGAAAAAAAGCGGTTTAAAAAAAAACAAACCCGCAACAAGACCTTCGAGACACAAAAAGTAATGGCCGCCGACGAACCAGTAAACTTCTCATAAAATCGCAAATTCCTTTTTTCCTAGCCTAACATACTTAGCTACGTAGCTTCTTGGGACGTCACAAAAACGCAACGCACCTGTTCTCCAGCTCGGTACATCCGCCAGCTTTGGGTCACTCATCTCACGTCGCGGGAGTTCCTTCACCCGATGCGCGCGTCATCCAGATTTCGCTCCGTTCGGCTTTTTTTCCCGGAGCCGCCGGTTTTTCCATTTTTTAATGTTCCGCCATTGAACCAGTTCGATTTTTGACAGACGAAAATATTACCAGGATACCATTGTCATGCTACAGCGATTGGTAGAGAATAAAAATACACCGAAAAAACGAAAAATTTTAAGTTTTAAAAATTAATTGAAAATAAAATGGGATTTACTGGAAATAAATATCATCCAAACCAAATTAGTGAAATAGTTATTAATGAGTATGAATTTACAATGTGAATTAACAAACTTCATTGTCAACTTAGTTACCGAAGACACTTGTGAGCAATTAAATAAAATTAGCTATTTAAGTGCATATAACTTGAATCCTTATTAGTCATAAATAATATTTACGTATAGAAAGTGAAGAAGAATAGAATACACATGATGATTATGAATTACGACAGTGACGTAGATCACAAGGGAAAAGCAAGGAAAGTGCTAAAATCAATTTTGGATATGTGAAATAAACTCGGCCAGTTATTTTTTTGAAAAATTGAATTATATTTCCAGAATTGTTAGGCCTCTTACATTTATCCAGGGCTACATTCTTTTGTTTTCGTTCGTGTCGTACTTTGAATTATACATCACTTTAAATGTTTTTTCTAACCAAAAATAACACCTAGCCTGTCTTTTTCCTTTTGGTTAATAAACGCTTTTAGTTTTAAGAATTTTGAAATAAATTGATGTTTAATAAAAATGGTCATAGCAGTAATAACAATTTCACAGGAGCAAGAAATATTTTATATACATCAGCAAAACCTGTATTGTTTTATGTAGAATATTGTATAATACAACAAGTATAACATGTTCATGTATTGGGTTGTTCGGAAAGTCATTTCGTTTTTTTTGGTGAACATGAAAGACAGTTTTCGTACAATGAATAAATATTTTATTAAATTATTCTGGTCCAACACCTTTTGTCATCTTTCTGGCAGTAACATAATTCCCCTCTCATAAAAGTTTTGGTCCTTGCTGGCAAAAAACTGGTTCAGGTGGTTTTTGACATCTTCATTTGAGGTAAAGGTTTTGCCATCCAAAAAATTTTGCAGGGACCGGAACAAATAGTAGTCGGAAGGCGCCAGATCTGGAGAATATGGTGGATGATGCAGTACGTCCCATTCAAGCTGTAAAAGTTTTTGGCGAGTGACCAAACTTGTGTGAGGTCTCGCATTATCCTGGTGGAACACTACACCCTTCCTGTTGATTAATTCGGGCCTCTTCTCTTTAAGTGAATCATTCAATTTGTCCAGTTGATGACAATAGGCTTCTGAATTAATCGTTGTATTGTCCAGCAGAAGCTAAAAAAAAACGATTTCTTTGACATCCCACCAAACGGAGAGCATCACATTTTTTTGGTGAATGTTGGCTTTTGACACGCTTTGAGCCGATTCATCTTTTCTTAACATTGTTGTATACAACCCATTTTTCGTCCCCAGTAATAATCCGCTTCAAAAATGGATCATTTTCTTGACGTTTGAGGAGCGAATCACACACGTCAACGCGACGACACAAATTTCGCTCCGTAAGGACATGGGGGACCCACACATCGAGCTTCGAGGTTAAGCCCATGCCTTTCAAATGGCCATAAACAGTTGAATTCGACAAATTTAATCTCTCACCGATCTCTCGTGTGGTTATTCGCCGATTTGCATCAACTAATGCCTTTATCGCATCTTTGTCAGCTTCGACCGGCCTTCCAGACCGTGGTGCATCTTCGACATCAAAATTGCCGGATCGAAATTTTGCAAACCAGTTCTGGCACTGGCGTACTGTTAACACGACTTCTCCATACACATCCGTCAATTTTTTCTCGCTTGGACAGCATTTTTACCTTTTCTGAAGTAAAAAAGTAAAATATGACGAAAATGCTGCTTATTGCTCTCCATATTTAAAAGGGCACCAACCAAAAACTACTGCGTAGAATTAATAGAACTTTTTCACACACAAGCCTTGCAATATCAGCTCTCAAGACATATAAAATAAGTGTGAAGTTGGTTTCGAAAAAACGTAATTAAGTCCTCTGACAGGAAAAAACGAAATGACTTTCCGAACAACCTTATATATTAAAAAAAATATAAAAAAATATGTAATTTTAACTGAAATTTGGTGTTAAGTATATCAAGCGGTTTATACTGCTTTTTATTTTACCACTATTATATAGAGTAAATTAAAAATAGGACCCACAAAATGAAAATATGAAATATTACATAAAATAAAATATTAATTTTATAAATTTATGTGTATTTGTGTTATTAATGAATCATTATAGTATTACCGATACCAAATGATGTTCACTACCAGCAGTGGCGTGCATTGCATATAGGCAAAAAAGCATTGCCTACCCTTTCGTTTCTTCAAGACAAACATAAATTGAAAATCTATTTATCTAACTACGCTCACTCATTACGTAAGACATACTTATTTAAATGACCTACATAATTTTATTTTTCTGAATAGTAAGTTAGTATAGTCTTTATTACGGTTGCAAAGCCGGAAATATCATTCAAAACAAACGCCACCTATTCAATGTCTTATTATTACCTAAAAAACGCATCCCATTATTCAAAGTCGAACGCACGGCCAAAGCTTAACATTACATTTAAATGGGCAAACAAAAGCAGTGCGTTACTGCAAGCAATGAACACACGAAAGCAGTCGGGATCGTCCGATCCGTCGGATGCACTGCGACACCGCGGCCCGCCGCATGCGGTAAAAAACGGTCCCACGTTATTTTAGACAAACGATCAATTTTATGATGTTTTATCAGTCATCTGTATATTGTTTCCAAATGATTTCATTTACTATTTTATTTGACTGTAAAATCATTCTGCCATAAAATATATTAGGCAGTGCTAATTGGAAATCTGGCAATATTGTGTACGATATAAACATGTCGGAGTGTGAGGGCAGTCCTGATGTGAATTGCATTAAAAAATTGAAGACTTTGGCATCGTTCAGCAGCAAAAGTTTTGTTGAAAAACAAAAAGTTATAGAAGTGGGACGACCGAAGCCCAATTTATTTATTTGCCGTTATTTGGTTTTTATTTTGTTTGAGTTTAAAGTTAAAATATGTTAAGTAAATTTTATAATATATCCACGTACATTGTACATAATAATGTATTGTGTTGTGCTGTATGTAATATATGTGTTTCTTTTGAGTTTTTCGTTTTTTTGTTTCTGTTGCCTACTATACGCTCTATTTTGTATGTCCGTTATGGGAAAACATAATTAGGGCGTGCCACCCCAAAAATTTTTCGCCTGCGCCGCTATTTTTTCCTCTTGCCTACCCTTCAATACATTATACTGCACGCCACTAACTACCAGTTAACTATTATACAGGGTGCATCAAACTCTAAACCTACTAAATAAAAAATGGATCATCGGAGGTAATTGATTCTATTGTATCATTCAAATTTTACATTAAATAGCTAATTTAATTTTTGTATTTTTATCTAAAATGAACAGTAAATTTGATATCTGCAGTATCATGATCTGTTAAAAAAATCAAAAAGCATTTGTTTATTATGTATTATGGCCAAATCGTGTAAACAACAATTTCACATCGCAATATCTCTGAAAAAATTTATTCAAATATTGTCTATGTATGGCAATAGTATTTTAACAGCATTTTAAATCAAAGGAATACTTAGTATAACCGCGTCAGAAGCAAATAAACGTAAAATCGCCCATTAACCTATAAGCCGCAGTTAATTACTAATTAACTACATACAACATTTCATTTAATGTTCATTTAATAATAAAAAAGAAATATTTTATTCGCTAAAACTAGAATAAGTTGGACATCGCTAAATAGGGCAATTTGCGGAACAAAAAAAATCTTTTTTATTTTAGATTAGATTTAGATTAAACTAGATTTAATATATTAAAAACGAAACACTTTAGTAATCACCCTTGTTGTATTTATATTAAAAAATGGAAGTACTTTTAAATGCCAAAGCAAAAATTATTGTCATAAATATATTCTCTTCGCTTTGACATATCTCTGTCAAAACATTAGTGCTTGATCACTTCTATTCAACGCCTATTAGAAATTTTAAGTCGTAGTAATATAAAATTTCTCTTTTGTGTGCAATATTGATAAAATTTGGTCCGTGGTTATCACAATGTTTTCACCAAATCCGCCACAGCGGCGTAACCTGGTAGAATTTTTCACCCCATTTGCGATAAATCGTTTCAAGTAATTGGCTTCCGATTTCGCGTCTCTCGCGGGTTATAAAATAATAGAACGTCGCGCTTTATCGCGTATTTCGCGAGAAAAATGATCTGCCGCCCGACACACCTGACCCGGACCCGTTCGATTTTATTTTCCAAAAACGTCGAATTTCCCACGGGCGACGTCGAAATCGACCAAATCGATTTCCGTAACGGCCCGTAAACACTTAACGACGATGAAACAACGACTATCTATTTATGTTAATTAACAAAGATTGTCTAGGTCAATCGGAATAACGTCACCGACGCGGCCATAAAAACAATGATAACGAGTTAACAACACCTACTAATTTCGACGACATTACAGCGCCATTATCGTCACATAAACATTATTTACTTGCGCAATCGGACCGCAGACGTGGGACGACTTTTAATCTGTCCGTGTTGCGCAGCAAGGGATTTGTAGTCATCTTGGTGGCCGATCGAATACATCTTGAACGATTCAGAAAGAGCTTGCAAGAAATCTTGTGTCTAAGTGTATGCATAGAACTAACAAATTCGAGGCAATGTCATGCTTATACTGCTGCAGATCTGTATTGCACCGTTTATGTCACGTAGGGCGAGTTTTGCACAGGTCTTGAGGGTTCTGAAATAATAAATACAGACAACTGATCAATTAGAAGTAATACCATGCTTACGCTTGCACGCGCTTTTAAAGGTTCTATATAGGAGAACTCTTGAACTTTCTGGAATAACTTGACCTTCAACATATCTTGAGTCTAATTGTAATTAAATTGAGCACAGCCGATCAGATACACGGAACTGATAAGTCGAAGTTTATGTTTCATGTCACGCAGGTCGAGTTTTAGAGAGCTCTTGTGGATTGTGGAACAACGTGGATTAAAGCTTTCGGATCAGATTAAAGCTCAATATCATGTGTTTCATGTATTTATCTTTTTTTCTGGCACTACAACTGATCGTGAGTCTTGACCGCTTTTACGATACCTCTCCAATATTGTCGATCCTGTGCACTGATTTCGCATTGCCCCTTATCCCCATTTTCTTAAGGTCTTCAGCAATTGTATTCTTCCACCTTTTACGGGGGCGTCCTACTGATCTTTTTTCGTCCAGCCTTTCCCAGAACACGTTGTTAATGAGGCGATTGTATGAATTTTTTACTACATGTCATGTCGATCTTATGCGGTTAGATTTTATACACATTACAATATTTTCTTGTCCACACAATTCCTCTAATTCTTCATTGTGTCTGCGTTTCCATTCGTTAGTGTTTATATCTCTATACTTCGTAGTATTTTACGTTTCTACACAAACAATTTATTTATTTCTCTTTGATTTAGCGTCCAGCGTAACTACTGGTCTCTGTTTCCTGCTTGGATCATTGCTGCTACATCCATCCCTACTTTATTGTTATCTGTTATAACCGCTCCCAAGTATTTGAATTCTTTAACGACTTCCAAATCGTGATCGTTGATAGTGATATTTTGTCTGATTCTTTGTCTGGCATCGTTTGACACTATATTTGGTTTTTTATTCATTAACTTTGAGCCCCATTGGTGACGTAGCCTTTTCAAATTGCGTAAACATATCCTTTACATCTCTCGTAGTTTGTGCTATAGTGTCGACGTTAACTGCAAATGCTAATATTATATTTGTTCCTCAGTAACAAGGGCAGGATATACATTCCTCCTTGCGTACTCCAACACTAAGTTAAAGAACAAGGGGAAGAGTGGGTTGCCTTGTTGAAGATCAGATTTAATGTGAAAAGCTTCAGAGCGTTGTGTTCGTGTACGTACGCTTGCGTAGCTGTTATTAATACACATTCGAGTAACTGCCACCAATTTTTTACTGATTCCTAGTTCAGTCATAGCTGTCCATAAAGCATTGCGATCTATACAAATATATATATATATATATATATATATATATATATATATATATATATATATATATATATATATATATATATATATATATATATATATATATATATATATATATATATATATATATATATATATATATATATATATATATATATATATATATATATATATATATATATATATATATATATCTATACAAAAATATCTGATGTATGCCTTTGTCTTGTTTGTAGTTATACTGCTACCAATATTACATTCTAATGCTTATATCACGTATTTGGAATAACTTGTATGAACTTCTCAAGAAATTATGTATCTAAACACCGTTAAGTGTATTTTTAGAATCATACTGACTAATTCGTGATAACTTCTTGGAACTTTTGATTTCATACTGAACGGGAATTAAGGAGCTCTCGATAAATGTCCTTCTGTAAATATACTGACTAATTCGAAATTATAGTGCGACTTCAGCACCTCTGCCGAAATTGTTTGGGACAAACTTGGCCGAATATTTTCAATGCTTTCAAAACTAAATAAAGTTAAGTGTCATTATACAAGCACCGTTGGTCGGATCCTCTCAACCCATTAATTCGAATTTATAGTTGTGTAATTTATAGGTCGTGTACAAGCCAAGCCCTTCAGAGTGTGGACCAATTCTACATCGTAGTAACACCTCTGACATTCTTATAGTTTCTGCCTAATGATCACTTAAATAGGTCTTAATCTTTTAAATTGAATTAGGCCCATTAAATTTGATTCTTCAAACCCAACGTTGTAAGTGCCTAACACACTGCAGTAATATGGAATTTAACCATAATAGCAAGTTGCAAGACTTGTTTGGTGGTGGCAAATGTTGATTAAAATGCATATTTTGAATACTTGATCAGCTGAAACCTTGTGAAAGTCCATAATATTTGATCGGCGTGCTGGTAAATTAAATAAGTGAGCATATGGGACCGAATTGTTGACGTAAAACCTGATAAATGTCTACGATCCTGCATTCTTCGATATTCGTTCTCTCGCAGCCCGGTATAAATAGAGTATTTTGCGTTGGCGTGAGAGGAATTTCTCACTTAATGAACCGATTCGAGAAATCGTGTGAAAATAAAGACATAAACCAAAGTGATTTAAGGTCTATCGGCGCGGGCATCAGTTTAGATAAGAACTGGTTAGATCGATGTTTACGAACCGACGCGTAATAGAGCTTTTACTGGTTCGATGCCGAAATGACCGGCCATGTTTACGTAACGCCTAATTATAGAACCATCGCCACGTTCTTCTGACCGGAAAAGATGTTCGTTTTCCGGACGATTAGGGTCGGCCAAACGCGCACGCTCGCAACAAGTGGTTCGACGCGGTAAATTTTCCGAAAATTGTGTGTTTTGGCCGGGAAGGAGTATGAATGACACGGGAAATATGAGGTTCTATTTCGCGAGTAGCCGTGTTTGCTTTGGCTCACTGGGAGACGGATTCTTCTTAATGAAATTTGCGCGCTCGTCCGAAAGGAACGTCCATTTTGTTAAAAGAAAGTCGCTTTCGGTCGTACAGAGAAAGGCACGACTTACAGTAACTGATAACATAAAAAATATTATGTTTTATGTGGTGCAATTACGTCTACCGTGGCTATAACGAATTAAGCAGAAAAACGTATCAAAAAATCTGTAGCTAGGGATAGTCAACGTCCGTCCAAAAAATGTTTGATCTTGATTGACCCTTTAAGGAAAAAAAAAGTAAATGTTGATATTTTTTTTCCAAGAAACTTCCACAGGCAACTGTAATGCCCTTTACAAAACTTCTGGATTCCTGCTGCGTCGGTTTTTGCTTAGTCAAAATTGCTGACGTTTCGCCAATCATCCTGTTGGATTCTTCAGAGCTTGACTGAAACTGGCTCGTATTTTACTCTGTACCTGCTTATATATTTCTTAAAGGGGTGGGGGGCTTATGAGGGGTATAAACGCCGTCTCGGATGACTGATTCCCAAATTGGATTTTTCGTGGATAAAATTTTATGCCCGGTTTCATGAGTTGTTCGGCAACAGCTGATGAGTTTATTTGTCTTAGTCGTAAGGCTCTTTCGTGTTCTTCGAGCCTAGTTGATATTTTTCGCCCGGTCTCTCCAATCTATTCCAATGTATTCTGTAACTCCTGGCGTCGGAAATGGAATTTTGTCTTTGACGGACCGCAGATGTTGAGAGATTTTTGGACAAGTGGTAAATCTAGTTTTGACGTTATACTTCTTTAGAACTTTCGATATGTGGTCAGTGAGGTTTTGAATGTAAGGAAGGACCACACTGGCAAGTGTAGAATTGCTTTCGGCCTCATTGCTATTGGAAGGTTGTGGTGAAGTGTATTTTTTGATGGAACGTTTAATATCTTTAATGTGGAAATTATTAGAGAGAAGAGCAGAGGTAAGGTGTTTTAATTCTGTTTTCAGTGACTCGGGCTGAGATAGTTTTACAGCTCTGTGTTGATAGTTTAGAATTGACCATTTAGAAACTGTGCTTAACTAATTAATACCACTTGGTATCTTAAGAGAATAATTAGAACTTAGCTCACAATGGAATACTGCGAGTAATTAATGAGTATGACGCAAAGTTTGAGTGCTGCTGGTACCGCGTGATGGGACCTGTAAAACCCTTTTTGAAGTTAGGTATGGACAACCCATTGGAGGGTTAATGATGAATGTGGATACGTTTGAGTTGACTCGGCTTTCTACTAAAGGATTGATAAGTTCAATGTCTGACACATTAAAAATCTTCATCATGGAAAAACTTATAGTTTATATACACATACTCAAGATGCGAAGTTTGGTGGATTGAAGGTTATCAAATTATTTTGAGTTACGCTTGGAAAATCCAGACATCCGGATGCTGATTAACCAATCCAAATGGACCGAAAAATCCAAATTGAAGCTTAAACACTTTGATCGCTGAATCGATTACTATTATGATAAATGTTGATCATTCTAAAATTTCATTCCTTTGCACTTTGACATAGAGATCCATGATATATATCATAAAGTCAGCTTCTTAAGGTCCTCTAGCAGTGCGAGGTAATCATCACGAGTGACAATTTTCACGAAGAACTTTAGGTCGTCAGCAAAGAAAAGAAATAACAAGATTGCTTTCAATAAATCGTCGGTGGGCGGGGCAAGTTCGTAGCGTGTAGCGCGGACCAGATTATTATTTCAAAATGAAGCCAATTAAGGGTTTTTGCCCTTGAGGGACCCATTGTTTTTCTACCGTGCTCCTACGGACCACTATGAAAATTTGGCAAAATCGATGTAATTGAATTGAGCATAAAATGTTTTTCTCATCTCGTCGAACTTCAAACTTACGGCTCGCTTTGGTAAATATTAAAATTTGTACGGGTAATTGCGATTTAAAATTATATTTTTTCAAATGTCTCGCCCACCCTGTATTATAGACGAAAACTGAAACTCTCTCTCGACACAGTTTACGATACATTTCAAATCAAGTAATTTTCCCAAAAAAACGTAAATTTTTAGGATCTTTTAGATTTTTTACCCATAAATGACACACCCTGTATATAATTCAAATAATTTTCGAAACGAATATTATAGCCCTGGATCTGCCACGTGTCCTGGTATATGAATTTTTCCAATAAAGTAGATGATTTTCGAGAAAATTCTTGTTTTCTGAAACAGTGCAGTACGCCGTAATAGTAAATGACGTTATCGTGTCTAAATTGAGGACCAGAAATGGTGATTCTCATATTCATTCAAATTCAAATATCTCGAACAGCGTATGTGTTAGACGAAAATGTGGTCTGTAACACTTTTTAAACCAATTAGACATATTTTCTACGACTTTTGATTTACGCATTAAATAGTTTTTGAAAATAATCTGGAAGCCAAAAAATAATCAAAGAAAATTTTTCAAAAATTTTTAGAAAACTGGGTGGATACCTATTTTTACTTCCTTGCCAAACTTAAAATAGATAACTACATATTTGAGTTACCAATGAAGTTTTTGAATACGGAATATCCAGAACAGAATCACAGCCTTTTAGTTATGGTCAATTATCATTACAAAGGGAGCCCAATTTTCAGTTTTTGGCAAATTACCGACGTACCCTGTAGATTTTTAAAAAATCATCAAGAATAAAGGTTTTTTGTTCGGATCTTGCGCGTCATTTGATACAAGATTGTACATACCATTTTGGAAAAATGATTTTTTCGCGATACCTTGCAAATGCGGTTTTTAAATTTTTAAAAATGCTTCCCGACCCCCAGCCTTCCAGTTTCAATAGGCTTCGTTACGGCGTTAAACTCTACATGGGCGTCAAATTTCAAGTGGATGGCTTCAAATTTCGGACCCTGATCGCGTTTCATAGCAATGTCCAAAAAACACTCGAAAATCTAAAAAAAAAGATGGACACTGTAATTTGAACGGAACCATTTTCTATTGACTTATGCGTCTTATGGACTTTTTAAAAGGAATACCGTAGGTCAAACCGTTTCAAAGTTATCGCAATTTAATGTCCCGTACACAGAGAAACGGAGACCGGACAGACAAAATTAAAAAAAATTTTTTTTTTCGAAGCTGATAATTTCTGTACCAATGGAGGTCCTCCAGGACCGTTGCCGAGATATAAGTTTCGTTGCCTAGTGCGTATACTTTCGAAAAATTCGATTTCATCGATTTTTTGAAAGTATCAAGGAATGTAAGAAGTATAAAGAAAAAAAGACCTGCAAGCCTGGGGTAGAAATATTTTTTTCGGTTAATTTAAATCTACCTAATAATAAATGAAGTGCTTGTCTGCTTACTCAAAAAATTAAAAAATAAAGTTAAGGTCCAATTTTAAACCCCTTCCTCATGTGACACAAAGGCAACAATCCAAAACTACATGTATAATAACGACATTTATTTTCAGATTATACCAAAAAGCAATTAATTGAGGTTCTACAAAGCTTGAACCCACGTCTGTGATAATGATGCAAAAAATCTAGGGCATACAGTTTACCACTGTTTATTGAACATGTTTGGCACCAACTGATATCTGCCATTCGTCGTAACAATGTTTTTCCCCGTGTTAACTCCAATGTCCTCAAACTTATAGAAGTTTTTAACATCCCTCCACAAAGTTGGGCAAATTCTGTTAAACATTTAGAAAAAGCAGAACAATCGTATATCCATATTGCAAATAACACAGAACAAATAATTAAATTCTAAGCAAAGTACGGACCTGTTCGGCCATATTTAATTCTTACAGCTTGCCCGGGTCTTTCCATAATTTGTAGCAGTTAGTCACTTTCTTATATCTATGAACAGACTTTACATGTACCCCCACCTCACTCACCTTCCAACGCCCCAAACGTTAAAGCAAATCGATCTCGCAGCCTCGAGGTCGGTAAATCTTCCAGAGAATCCCGGACGCGTTCATAGCAGTCGTCGGTTGAAATACCGAGCGTGCTTTTTTTTTCGAAAACCCGACGTTAATTTTAATCTTAATGCTGGAAATATTTCATCGGCGTAGAACATCGGCGAGGCCGTTATCAGAAAAACAGAAACACGAGTCTGATAAATGAGCGTACTGATTATTAAATCCTTTCCACCTGCGAGCGGCCCGTTATCGCTAACTAATGAGCCTCCGACTTGAATCGCGGCCGCTTCTTCTTCTTCTACTTCTACGACCGAATATGGCGACTTTGTATCCAAAGGAAACCTTAAAAATCACAATCAGTAATACAAACAGTTGTCTTTATTTTCATGAATACAATCAATTAGTAGCGATATGTAAATATTCAATACATATACAAATACAAATACTGATTGAACTGAGGTGGCTTTCACTTTTTCACTACATTTAGCAAAATAAATAAGAACTAAAAGTTCAGATTTTCACGAAAATTATATATTTTGACATGACAATTGTTTCGACAGCACCGTGTCCTTATCAAATGTAATATTGTTAATCTCTATGACTTTCAATAAATTTAATTTTCTACTTTTTGTGGCTGAATGTAAAATATCAAAATTGTCGTCAAAAAATGTGTTTTTCTGTGTTTAAGAATGTAGCATAATTAGAATCTAGACTGTTGTTTTTAAAGACTCTTTTATGTTCGCTAATGCGTTTCTTGAAGGATCTACCTGTTTGCCCTATATAAATTTTAGGACAAGATCCGCATTTCAACCTGTAGACACCTGATTTTTGAAATTCCGGACATTTCGTTCTATTTTTTTTTAATTTTCCTAATGTGTTGTTAGTTATGGTATACTGCTATGGCGAGGAGTACTGAACTGTCATCTAGACAATATAAAAGTAACACAGAACTACGAGGGCAGAGCCAAAATTTCTCGGCCTGAATATGAAAGAAACAAAGTAGAGTAACAATTTTTTATTAATTTTCAATATAATCAGCCTTAACTTCAATACACTTATTACATCTCTTTATTAACAACTCAATCCCGTAAAAAAAATATTCTTTTGGTTTGTCTGCAAAATGAGCTAAAACAGCCTCTTTTAACTCAACTTCGTTGTTAAACCGCCGTCCACGTAAGTCCTTTTTCAAATATCCAAACAAATAATAGTCGCTGGGGCCATATCTGGACTATAGGGAGGATGATCTGTTTGTTAGAACCCACATTTTAAAATGGCAGCTTGTGCAACACAAGCAGTTTGGACAGGTACACGCCTCTGGTCAGTTTTCCTCGACGTTTTACACGTATGCAGTCTAGCAATTTATGTAATAATGTTGCGTAATATTTACCATTGATTATTAGTATTCATTTCTTTAAAATATATCAAAATAATTCCTTCATAGGTGCTTCACCCTTACGACGCCACTCCATTGATTCTTTTTTCGACAGAGGGCCATAATAGAGAACCATAGTTTCATCTCCCGTCACAATAGTTTCTATCACAGGCTTCGGTTCCGACCCACAGAGTTCCAAAAAAGAACGCGCAACCCATCTTGCACTAACCTTATGTATACCTAAATGATCATGCAGGATTCGACGAACACTTGTATCAGAGAGCTTAGTAATTTCTGAGATTTCCTTGACCTTTAAACGTCGATCACTCAATACCATCTCTTCCACAATAGCAACAATATCTTCCCTTATGACCTTCCACTGGTCGACCAGCTTGAATCATCTTCATTCGCATTTCATTCGAAAACGTTTCGGACATTCTTTCACTACAGAATACGAAGGAGAACTTTGGCCGTACACACCATCCAGCCTTTCTTTAATAATTTCTTTCTTTAAAAACTTTATGACTGCTCTATACTCAATTTACGTTATTTGTGACATTTTTTCGGGCACGTTTTGTTTAAAATGCTGTCAATAAAAAACTATTTGACGCAAATCTTCAATTTTTTTTTTTCGCGGCCTACTAAGATATATATTTAAAAGAAGACAAAAATTTTATCGTGATGCTGGAGCTGCATCTATGTCAGGCCGAGAGAGCCTGAGAAAACCAAGACTATATCCAACGAATCTCTTGTATTGTGGGCATATGGTTTCAATGTTTCCAAACGTTTTATTATTATTATTATTTATACTGATATCAAATTTTCTGTGACGACAACAGTCTGGACAATTAGGCATATACAGGTATTACTTTACATAGGTGCCAGATTAGCCATAAGGATGTGAGGCATATATAATAGTATAAGTGTAGTAGTTATAAGGTTTGCTGTGTAGGAATTGAAATAAAATAAATAATAATTAAAATACATTACGAACATAGTATTTTATAATATATTGTACAAGTTTGACAAACGCCATTTTAGCAAAATTAGAATTCACAAGATTATTCTCAACTTTGTAAATAAAAGCAACATCAAAACAGTTTCTTCGACTTTCAAATGACTTCAAATTGAAAAATTTTAAATTTTCTTCTTACGGGTAAAAGTAAATCTCTGTTGTTAAGTTGTTAAAACCAAATATTGTATGCTTTTTTCTCTGGTGACATATTTACTATAAATGGGATTCCAAACGATTATTACGGATTGATACTTGTTGAATCCTTTGCTTGTTCTCAAAATGAAGCCCACATTTCTCAAACATTTTTTTGATCATAGTTTCGATATGAGCCCCACTGTTTAACTGAGAGTCAAGAACAAGTCCCAAGTATTTTCCTTGCTTAACTCTTTTCAACTATTTATAATTAAATTAATATTAATAAATAAAAACCTACATTACATCGATGCTTTTTACAAAACTTCTGGATTGCTCCTGCGTCGATTTTTGCTTAGTCGAAATTGCTGACGTTTCGCCAATCATCCTGTTGGCTTCTTCAGAGCTTGACTGAAACCGATTATGGATTTACAAGTCATGCAGAGATTTTTATCACGAATTGTTATTTTGAAATGTAAGGCCCAGTGTAAGACAAACTCTAATATTGTTATTATAAAAAGAAAAACATGAGAACAAAAACAATGACAGTATCTTCCACTTTTGATCGTATTATCATTACGCCTGACCTGCCAGGTGTTGCCGTGTGATCTGCTAAAACTCCTCATAATCCGCACTCTGCTTCAATAAAAGTCGCTGCCTCGCGAGATGGAAGGCGTAGGTTTTAATTAACACGTAGTCACTTTGCTAACACATTTATAACCCGGTCTATTCGATGTTATACCCAACTCAGTGATAATTCAAGTCCGCGGGGACACGTGTCCGCGACCTTTTAATCGTTGGATCTGCGACATACGACGCTCGGATCTGGTTACACACCGAGTTATCTCTTCCCGTCACCTCTGCGCGTCGCATAGATCTCGGGTCCGTCCGTGTGGGATCCCGAAGAATTTAACTTTGGGTTTACTCACGTATCGGGCCATCTGAATGCGGAACTATTCGCAAAACTCAATCAGATGGTAACTTGGGTCGGCAACGAGTTACGGGTGATCATCAATGGTGAATGCGGAACAGTCAACTAGCGACGAGTTATAAGAAGACAGTGATGATGTATCATTATTATTAGGGGAATAATAAAATCGTCCATAACTTTGAATGAAACTTATTGCGAGAATCGTTCGACATCTTCTTCTTCCACTAGAAACTCTACAATGTAATTTCCTTTGTAATATTTCACCGCCAAAGAAGCTCTTGTGTTTTGAACCATTGCCCTCGCTTTTTTCTCCTATTCTTCGGAAACGGAAAAATCAATTCTTTCAAAAGGTTCCGAATTGGTCCTTGCCCCACGCATTGTCCCAAAACAGGAAATCATCTCAAATGTCGAGTCTATCTTAAACAAACTCCCATATCAAACAGCTAATGAAATTCGATTTGACACCGCAAAAATCCTTAAAAAATCAAAACCTCCTAAATCTAATATGGCAAAGCCTGAACGCATTGCCCTAAAATCTCTAAAATCTGATCCAGACATCGTAATCCTCAAAGCAGATAAGAAAGACTTAAGAAAAACAAAAATAAATTACGATAATTACTCAGTCAAGTCAATGTGACGAAATAAGACATTTCCACGCGAAAGCCATCCTGAATTGCAGTAATACAGGAGGGCCGTATGTTCAGCTCTCATATCTATGCATAGTTTTTTAAAAGTATGACCTTTAGGGGTCTAGTTTTTATGTAGTTTACTGCACCAATTACACATTCCAGTACTTGGTTCAGTTGAAAACTCATTGATTTTGATGCCAGAGCTTCCCTATGGATGATGCAATGGGTCCATATAGCTTTCGGTGCTTTTTTACGAATAAGCGCTTGTAATCCCCCATACCTGCCAGACATGGCTCGAGCACCATCAGTACATACACCGATACACTTTTCCCAATCCAAACAATCATCTGCAATAAATTTATCAAGAATTTCAAAAAACTCTTGGGCCTTCGCATTTTCGGTAATGCCAATAATATTGTCAGCCAAAAAGCGTACGTAGCAAATAAGATGTATCATTATTACTGTCAGTAGCCTCGTCAAGTTGTATACCAAAATCCTTGTTTTTCATTTTTTCTATTAATTGGTAATTGAGAACCTCAGCTGTGTCATGGATTCTTCGACTGGTAGTATAGTTAGATAAAGGAGCCTTGGAAATTAATTTTCCAGCCGGTTCTCCCACGATAATTTTCACCATGTCCAGAGCAGCCGGTAGAACAAACTGTTCAGCAATAGTATGCCGTTTTTTGAATCTTGCTATTCTGTACGCCACCTTGAATGATGCCAACAGTGCGTTGTTAGGCACTGAAGCTTGCTGAGTGAATACATTTTTTGTTTTATTTAAATTTTGTAATTTCCTGTGAAAAAAGGATTTTTCAGTTATAGTTGGATGAATTGTTTCGAGATGTCGCTTTAACTTACTTGGAAGCATACTTTCGGATGACAGAACTTTCAAACAAAGCACACACTGCGGTTTTTCTTCATTGTTTACTTCTAGTAAAACCAAAGTCCAAATGGCTATCATTGTATTTACGATACTTCCGCTTCTTTGCTTCCCCGCCGCCACTAGTAGATGCTTTATCACTATCATTTGAACTACTGACTTGCTTATTTAATAAAAGTTTGTCCATTTTGCGTGCGACTTTTGACGAAAAACGAAGTGAAACAAAACACAATGACACGTCCGTTGCGTGGCTCATTTGAAATGGCATTGCGATGGCGAGCAAGCGAGCGCGGGCGGGTGAGGGAGACGTGAAAGAGGTATTGCATCAACGGTTTTCAAGCGCATAGGTACTTTTAGGCGAGACATGCGACGCGCGCGACGTAAGTAGGTACCTATGTTCTTTATTGATGCAAGCGATCAGAAAAGGTATCCGCGAATATTGGTTTCGGCTAATGATAGAGGATCTACTCACGGCGCCCCTCTTTACTTTCTACGGTGCACCAGGGCGCCGCGGCGCACATTTTGGGAACCGCTGGTATATCAGGAAAGGATTCAAGATATTCTTACATATGGATCATATCGTTAACTTAAAAAAGATCCTACGTCATCTATGGATCGCAACCTTAAATCTGTGACTCATGACTCTAAAATTCCTCGTCTCTACGGACTCCCAAAGACTCACAAACTTATAGTTTCGTACTTAATTCTGGTTAGTTTCGACGTAGAATCCCTCTTTACCAAAGTTCGTATTCCTGACACTCTCAACATCATTTCAGATATCTTAAAGTCTGAGAATCTAGAACCAAACCTTCTCACTTTAATCGAAAAATGCTTGTCTGAAATATGTTTTTCTTATAACGGTCAAATTTTTGAACAAACGTCGGGAACAGCCATCGGTTTTCTACTATCACCAGTCACGCGAATATATTTATGGAAGCCTTTGAGAAGAAAGCTCTCGACACCTTTCATCTTAAGCCAAAATTATGGAAACGCTACGTCCATGATACTTTTGTTATTTGTCCTCATGATCAAGAAAGCCTAATATATTTTCTTAGACATTTAAACTCTATACACCCTAACATACGTTTACGATTGAGTTGGAAACTAGTAATAACCGTCCATTCTTTGATATTCTTATCAATACTCTTCTGTCTAATAATGTCCACATTAAAGATATTAAGCGTTCCATCAAAAAATACACTTCACCACAACCTTTGAATAGCAATGAGGCTGAAAACAATCCCACACGTGCTACTGTTGTCCTTCCCTACATTCAAAACATCAAAAATTCATTCAAAAAATCATAATGTAAAAATCAGATTTACTACTTGTTCATATCTCACCATCTTCGATCCTTTAAAGACAAAAAATTCCATTTGAGATACCGAATAATATATAAACAGGTACAGAGTAAAATGCGAGCCAGTTTCAGTCAAGCTCTAAAGAATTGAAAAGGATAATTGGCGAAACGTCAGCAAGTTCGACTCAGCAAAAACCGACGCCAGAGGAATGCAGAAGTTTTGTAAAAAGTAAGTGCAGTGCAGTGCCCTTTGACGTTCTGCAAAAATGACATTCAACATACTACAACAACATATTAACTTCTAAATCTAATAATTTTTTTCATATAGCACAAAACCTTGAAATGCTTTGGATTGCGAAAGGTCGTTAGTACATCACTCATGCTACTTGTTACAGGTTGACATCATTAAAACCGAACTGGATAGAAGCAACAGATTCTCAGGGTCTTGAGTTCCGGTCAAGCGATTCACTTGGGTATCTCAGGGCAGGGCTAATTATATCATATGATGATGATTCAGCTTTGATTTTTAATGGTGACACTTGGCATGCTAAACAAGGCGTCGAAAAGAATTAACCCCCAATATTAACAAATCATCTTATTTTTTCTCTTACAGAGGTCAATGGAATAGACTTTAATTGTTTGCAATTAATATTAATTAAATTAATTTTTGCATATTAATAGAGTGGTTGTTAGGGCAAGAAGACTTTGTAAGTTTACGAACAAAAAATTGTTGATATCTTAGTTGAATCTGTTCTGCAGTATAGCTGTATGGGGTGGTCTGTACGCTTACTCACTTGAACCACTAAATGTTATTCAAAGTTATATACCAACGCTATTTCAAAAAGAAAGACATTTTACCACCGCTATTAAAATATACTAAAAAAACTATTTTTATAGCACAAAAGTACAAATTTGGTTGTTGCCATCTATAGCAAGGATGGTAACTATAAATTTGCCCCAAGATTGGAACAAAAGCTCTACAATTGACTGCCAATTAACATAAGAAAGCTCTCTAACTTAAAAATATTTGCCAAAAAATATAAGCTGCTTGTGTTCACCAACTTTAAGACTCTTCCCTTGATGCTTCAGCTTTCCCCTTTTTAATTATTGCTTTCTTTTTACTTAAAACTTGCAGGTTGTAATAATATTACCTTCATTTTGTTCATTTAAACCTGAAATTTTGTACTGTAATCTGTAACTTTGTAATTTTTGGTATTTAGAGAAGCTTTGTATAGATTTCTTTGTGTATAACCAGATAAATGAAAAAGGTTCTCCTTAATTTGTTATTAAATGGGAATTGTAGATTGAGCTCTACTATCATTTAATCTATGGTTAAGTTTTAATTATTAGGACAATCTCCTCTTCTGATGTTTCTTTCAACGATGTGAAACGTTCCCAGCAAAATATTGGCCTTCCAACTGCTCTTATGTCTAAATCTGACAAAATGAAATGAATTCAAGGGTGCTTCCATCGCTACCACCGAGAAGCGTAGTTTCCAGCACTTTGGTCGATAAAATAGATAACGTTAAATGGGCACCCCTCGGCAAATTTTATCACTCCGAAGAAAACTTATTGATACTCCAAGCGGACCACGCTGGGTCCCATAGAGACGCGCACGTACATACCGACACTTGGCAATGGTAACCGGCTCAGCTGGGGTCAAAGTTACCTTTCTTTTCCCACGAGTCACCCTTACTTACGGTACCGGCGCGTCCCCTTTTTTCTCTACGCGCAATTATTTCTTAGAATTTATTAACAACCCCCCTCTAGTGGTGTATTTTTGTTTACCTTGAAGTTTGAATGGGGGAACGCGATGTCGGAACACAATGGACGGATTCCCATACGGTCCCAGCGTGGGACCAGAGCGTAAGGTGGTGACGCAACCGCCCCGGTCTTTGATTTTTCTCCCCCTGGTCCGCGATGGGGTGACTTTGACTAAGTACGCTTCGAGTGCCCCACAAACGAAACTGGTCTCTGTGCCGAAGCATTTCTTTAGACAATGCGCGCTCATGGCTCGAAGGGGCTGTTCAAATTCCCTCGCTTAATAACTCGCGTACACAGGGACATGAGGAATTGATGTACACGCTAGTACAGACTCCTATACAAAGTTGAGCTGCTTATTATCTAACCTGTAGACAAATTGTTCCTTGCCTAACGTTGAAAATGTGTATAAATCAAAAACTTATTTGAGTGGGAAGCAATGGAACATATTTATTCATTGAACTCGGCAACTGCGTTAAGGTAAAATTAAACTTTCAATTTGGCAGTGCTTAGTATAACAATTTAGAGTTGATGACTGAGGTCATAGTTGCTCGTTTAACTGTAAGTATAGTTAAGGATATAAGTAACTGTAAGTATAGTTGAGTAGTATAGTAGTCAACCCAATTTTGAATGAACTGGGTACTCCGCAAGGATCGAAACCCGGGCTCCGAAATCCAAATCGTTTTTATTTCAGCGACCGGGTGTTAATTTTTACGTGGGCCGCCTGTTGCCGGGCAACTATCAAATGCACGTATTACCGAAATAGTTCTTGGCCGTTGCCGTTTTACAATGTGCATAGGAAATAAGCGACAGAAGTCTGCTAAATATTAATGGAAAGCCATTTGCAGTTTTCGGTGTCATTCAGCTTGGAGACAGCCTTGAATTTTGTGCAAAATTTCGAATAGTTTTAGCATAATCTCTCCCCGACTGACGGTATGTAAATCGTTACGGATATACAGGGTGTTCAGAAATTGAGTTCGGAAAGATTCAATCTAGTAAAATAATGGTAGTAAGTAAAGTAGCAAAAACCCGAAATCGTAATATTTTCCGAGTTATAGCATGTCAAAATTCATTTTTTTAATTTTATTTTTAACGCAGTGGGCATAACTCTCAACGGAATAAGCTGTCTGTCTGTCTGTCACTAGAGGGCACTTTACCTAAACAATTTTTTTTATTTTCCCTGTATTTTATTTATTTAGACTGATGTTGCAAAATAGAACAGATTACCTTAAGCAGAAACACAAATCCTCAAAAATTGTTACTCTTGTTTTAAGTCGATAAGTGTTATCGTTTCCCCACAAATCGACTTTTTTATTCTCGGCACGAACGCTTTTAGTTTACCGAATACTAAATATGGCGATGTGCATTTTTTACGGAAAAATAAGTGGAAATGCAGGCCAGCATTATTAACCTGACGTGAACTAAATTGGTCAAAATAATATGGAAGAAATTAAAAAAGTGAAAAAGTGACATAAGTCAATGCAATACCATGTTTAATTTAAGTAACATAAATACATTTAATATTATCGGGAATTAAACAGTATACAACGCTAATTGCAATTCATTTTCAAAATGCCGATCGCTCATTTCTAAACATTCTCTTATACATTTTAAAATATGCTGCGAAAAAATACCTATTTCTAATGATTTCGCAAGCGTTTGTTATTTTTTGTCGTGGGTCATTGATATCTGTTATAGGTGTTTCATATACCAAAGACTTTAAGTGCCCCATCGGATTAAGGTCTGGTGAGTGAGGCGGCCAAGTTAGAGGTCCGCCCCGACCTATCCATCGATGTTCAAATGCCTGATTTAAATATCTTCGTACAGTCAATGTAAAATAGGATTCCTGCCCAACCGGCGATGATGTTTTCCTTCACTGATGCATATTTCGAAAATTTACAATACCATCACGATTCATGCAGCCTCGTCAGTGAACAAAATGACATTTAAGAATTCCGGCTAATTTTGAATTTTTCTTAAAATTTGATTGCATAAAATTACTCTCAATTGTTCATCACCCTCATGCAATGCTTGAACTCTTTGAACATAAAAGGGTCGAAGATCATTTTCACGCAAAATTTCTCAAACTGTAGAGCAGCCTCCACATTTTGAAGTATTCTTTCTTCTCTTCCAGCGGTTATTTTATACCTTGGTCCCCCTTAATTAAATATTGCGATTTCGAATTTTTGTTACATGATGATGTTATCATTAAAGGCACAAAAATGAAGTTAAAGACTTCAATTAAAAACTTTCAACAAATTGGCATCCCCAATTAAATATACTAAATTGAAGCAAAATGAGAAGTGTCAAAAAAGAGTTACTGGGATTAAAATTTACGTTTTTGTTTAAGCACTATGTATGTATTATTGATACACTGCTCTTTTTTTTGCACAATCTCGCATATTTCATTAATTAATATTTCTTCCTTCCAACTTAAGCAAAGATTAAATTTGATTATTAGTTATAAAAAAATTGGTGACAAAAAAATTCTATACCTTGAATAAGAAAATGTGTTTTCGAACTGATTGCTTGTAGATATGTAGGTTTTATAAACTAATTCACGACAATATTCAAAATATAAAAAACTACTGTTTTTTTACCTAAATAATAGTATATATTTTCCATTCAAAGCTAATGAAACCAAAGAAATAAACGCGAATATACGTGTTTTAAAAAATGCTGGAGTCTCATTTGACTAATCAATATCAAAGAACTATGTGTTGAAGATAAAAATTTAAATATAAAAATAAAAAGTTTCGTTTAAAGTTTTACTATATAACGTATTGTTGTATTTGGTTGGGGTCCATAGATACAAATAAAATTTATTGTTACTTTAATTAAGTTTTATTTCTAGTTGCCAGTGATTATCCCTATTTAAAGGTTTTACTAATTGCACTATTTGTTATATTTACCATTTGGGATGGGTTCCTTGTTGTTGAGAAGGACCTATTATATATATATTTTTTAATATTTTTATGGTCATACACCGTGCTCAGGAAATAAGATAAAAAATTAAATTTGGAATATTACCAATGAACAGTTTTTTTAAAAATAAGGTTTCAAAAAATTTAATTTAGAATCTTACCAACGAACAGGTAAGAACGTAAGGTAAGTTTGAGATAGATTGTCTATTGCGAAAATTAGAAAAGTTCAAACGTTCGAAATATTTAACAATCTTAACGATTCAGGTCTTTACCTGACATCAATATGGGAATCTGTCATCCGAGACGGTGTTTAGCTCCGCCTTCCTGAAACAATATATAAGCAGGTACAGAGTAAAATGCGAGCCAATTTCAGTCAAGCTCTGAAGAAGCCAACAGGATGATTGGCGAAACGTTAGCAAGTCCGACTCAGCAAAAACAGGTGCAGAAAGAATTCAGAAGTTTTGTCAAAAATATGTTTCGAATTATGAAACATGCTTAATGCTTCTGTTTTAGTAAGAAAAATGTCAGTGTAGAAAATTGTATTGGTTACATTTATTATTGATGTATTTATTATAAAATTTATCTGCTAGTATTTCACTACCACCACCGTTACTAGAATTTATATCTACCCCATTTATATTTCCACACTATCAAACATAACACTTTTCTTCTTGCTGTGCTCGGGGATTATCAATATAGAAGAATAAAGAATGTTACTGAAATTTTCCTGTTTTCAATTATTTTTTAACTCTGAGGTATAAAATGACCACTTATTTCAGCTACGGCTTACTAGGCAATATATATAGATTCCTATAAAATCTTTATCTTCCATCCGCCAACAACAAGCCATTGTTTGAGAACGCGATGCTTCTAATGTGTACCTACGTTTATTTGTTTTATTTATTAAGAGGTGGTTAAGCTTCACATTCCACTGCAATCACTAGAGTGGATCATAAAAACCAACAATTCTCCCAAATGTCTTAATAACGTCATTAAAAATTCAGGAAGTCATAAGTTTTGCCTGAGACACCATTGGGGGAACGACATATCCGATTTCGGGGGCTTGTTCTCCTGGTCCCGTGGTAACTCAGTCACTCCAGACCACCAAAACTACACGCAAAAATGCTAAGAGATTGTCGACCTTCTATTGTCTTTGTTTTATTTTAAATTATCACTATCCATTAACAAGTGTGGACAGCAAGTCTGCACCATCTGTACTGATTCATTGTCTACCGCCTTCAAAAAACTAGGCCGTTTAAAAATTACACAAAAAAAAACCTAAGACAATTTCGTTGACCGCCCAGTGTAACAAAAAAAAAACGAATTCAAATTTCCGCCGCCGTCGTCTGTCTGCAGTTTCCGTTTTTTTGACCCCATTGATGAGGCCGTATCGAATAATTCACTGTCAAAATTCCGAATGAATTAGCCCTGAACGCCGCGTCCCGTTTCATATTCATACGCGAGCGCAAAAGTGTGCGCGGCCGTGCAATTTTTGCGCGAAACCCGAATGCAAAAATGAATTATAATGTATTATACAACCTTCATGTTTAAAACATCATCGCGGATCGGCGCATACGCTTTGCATCATTACGACGTTTATGCAGCCGATTTTGGGGGAAACGTTCAGGGACCAACGATACGGAGCGGAGTATGCGTGACAAAGACATCGCAACACCCAGTAAATGTAAATATATTTTCCTGTTTAATTCAAATTAAAAAATTAAGTGAAATGAGTTGCGCTTCTGGGTAATTGACATTCGTTAACTCTTCATTTTCTTCATCTTCTACGGACAAGATGATCGATCGATATCTGCCCGTGACATGATGCCCCAGAGTTATACTCAATTTGTGTTTCGTAAGGGACTCGGAACACGTGAGGCCCTCTATGCAGTTCAAGTTATCTTTCAGCAATGCAGAGGTGCAAAATGCGACATATACGCATGTTTTGTCTACCATACTAAGGAGTTCGATAGGTGTCAACACGGTAGAATGATGGAATCTCTATATAGAGGAAAAATATTCCGAACCTGTAGAAAATTGTCGGGAGTAAGACAGGGATGTGTACTGCCACCTCTGCTATTCAACTGGCGCTCTGAGGACATCTTTAGGAGAACGTTGGATGGAATCCGGGGTGGAATAAAGACAAATGGACAAAATTTTCATAGCTAACAGTCTAGAGAATCTACAAGACCTAGTGAGGTCTCTTAATATTGCCGGCAACGAGTATGGTTTAGGGCTTAATGCCAGAAAGACAATCATCAATAATATAGTCGTCGAAAGGGTTGAGAAATTCACTTATATAGGAAGCACTCGGTCTGAAGCATAGAAAAAGCTCGAAGCACTTTTACTCCTATGAAAAACCCACTCACCAACAGAGTCCTCGGTTTGGAGCTGAAAAAACGAATAGTAAACTGCTACATCTATCTGGTGCTTCTGTTTGGAGTGGAGAGTTGGACAATATTGGAGGCTATGGAGAAACGAATTAATGCCTTTGAGATGTGGATTTAGAGAAGAATCCTGAAGATACCTTAGACTGATCACACAATAAATAATGAAGTCCTGAAGGGAACGAGATGGGTGCCACAACTTGAATAGTTTGAGCACGTCATGAAAAATGAAAATAAATATCGCCTATTACAAAACAGCATGCAGGGCAAAGTAGAAGGAAAAGGAGACCCGGGTAGAAGGTTGGCAAACCTTCGTAAATTGTATGGTGCTACCTGCACCGAGCTATTCAGATGTACTGCCAATAAAGTCCGAATAACGATAATGATCGCCAAAATTCGAAACGAATAAGGCATGAGAAGAAGAAAACTTATTCTTTTTACTTTCCCAAAATCGATGAAATAGAATTTTTGGCACGTATCTACGGAAAAAAAAATGATATCTCGATAACGGTTGGGGACCGCCGTTGGTACAGAAATATTTTTCTTTGTTCTCTATTCTCCATGCAGCGTTACCCGTTATTTGCTTTTAGGATAATAGCTTTTGAAATAAAAAAAAATCGAAAAAATTCTTGAACTAGAAAATTCGCAAAAACTTTTACAAAAAATATGCACTGATTATTCGCAAAAAGAAAAAAGAAATGTAAACCTCTACTAGTGAAAATTGATCATAACTGAGACAGTATGTTTCAATTATGTTTATGTAGCGATGTATGGACAGCTAGCGATATTTACAACAATTGTCTGAAATTTGCGGATTTGAAATCTAGCAGGACGGTAAAATTACACCCCATATTCAATGGAATATCAGGAATTATTTTTTTTTTGTTTGAAAATTGGACATAATATTGTCAATACGCATTCAATATAGCGCAAGCTCCTATGTGTTACATATTTTTGAAAAAGTAAAGCCTACTGAAATCATCAATATACTATGTGTGTTTTATTATCAATTTGTAAAAACGTTTTGTAAACATAGTTGAACAAAATGCCCACGTACGTGAAAAAAAATCTGATATTTTCTTTTGAACCGGTGATTTCGTGATTTTTATTATTTAAACAAACATAATTTTGATAATAAACAGTTCTGATACTCGATCACATTTTAAGTGTATTTAAAAATTTACACCAAACGAACGAACAGAATTATAAAAAAAATAATAATAATAAAAACGATTTTTAAAACTGTCTATAACTAAGCAAAAATTAAAATTGAAATTAAAATCTCCAATGATACTAAAAATGAGGGATGAGATTTCCGTCACATTCACTGAGGTCTTTCCATCGGAACAACAGTTAAAGACCAAGTTAAAGCTGCAAAATAACCATATCTGGCAATAAGGAGAAATTATGAAATTCGCAAAAACGCTTGACGAGCACCTATAAAATCACCGTAGCATTCTCCCAAAAAAAAATGAACGTTCAGTCACACGAACACATGAGACCCTGGGACTTTTCGCACTGGTCAGCAGTGTTCAGAAGTTAATAGTGCTGGAGGCTTGATTCATTGAACTGCAGTTGTTGGTGATTATCGGGGTTTCTGTAGTAGCAGAGGTCGATTCTCACCATAAGTCGATGCTCATAGAAGTCCTGGCGGGAATCGATATCGAAGAAGATATTTGGTATAAATTGATTACGCAAAGGTCACATGTGAGAGGTAGCGTACTTTTTCGAGAGCATGTCCTAACCAGATGCGATCAGTAATAATATGGGGAACTCAATTTAGGGCAAGGAGGGAAGCAAGTGAAAAGAAGCCTACTGATTTGGTTATTAGCTAAGGAATGATATAAAGCTATAGCAGAGCACTATCGGATTAGTCCGCAGACAGCTCCCTATTTAAAATTGCACACGATAATCCCCCCAAAGACACCAAACGACTCGGGCAGCGGCCATAAAAGATCATTAGAGCGTCCAAATCCGCGGACGTACGTATACGTGTATTCGGTCGGTAATTTTGTGAAACGGACAGCCTTAATTACGCAACACCTAATCGGGGAAAAAAATCCACGCCGGTCGTCGAGCCGCCGAGCGCACCAATAATCCCCAATTTACGGTTCATAATCTTATCCAATAAATAGCCAATCACAATATTGAATATTACATATTGCCGAGCCGACCAATAAACATGGCAACCGAATGGTAAAAACAGTAACCAGCTCGGGTTCACGCTGGTCCAATTAAAGCAAATCTACGAGTCGGACGTAGCTCATGCTTTGAGTCTGGCCCTTTTTTTTCGTTGCGCAAAAGCCACGACGATGCGGCGTTCGCACGGGGCTTTGGTGGTCGAGATCGGTACTATTTTTTCTCTTTATGGTGCCCGCACTGAGACAGGAACATTGAACGTTTCTGAAAAATAGAATTCGTCCATGTTCCATATAATTGCGATATATTTTAGTAGAGCAAGGACACCATGAGCATTTTGAGTTGATGTCGTTCAAAGTGCGATCGATTTATAAATCTCTTTGTACTTTTTATAATTCCTCCTGCGTCGGTTTTTGTTGATCGAACTAGCTAACTTTTCGCCAATCATCCATCCTGTTGGCTTCTTCGCAGCTTGACTGAAACTGGCTCGCATTTTACTCTGTACCTGCTTATATATTGTTTGAGGGGGGCGGAGCTAAATGAGGGGCATAACCATCGTCTCGGATGACTGATTCCCATATTGGTGACAGGTAGAGACCTGAGTCGCGGTTAAGGTTGTTAGGATGCTTATAGATTTCTATAGACTATCGGAATTTTCTTTGGTAGAAGAGTTGATTACATGCAAGAATTTTACTTTAATCGAATAAAACTTTATGGCCGGTTTCGTGATTGTGTTCGGCAACTGCTAATGAGTTTATTTATCTTAGTCTTAAGGCTCTTTCATGTTCCTTGAGCCTAGTTGATATTTTTCGTCCAGTCTCTCCTTGTCGCATATGCATGGAATGCTGTAAACTGCTGGCATCTCAAATGGAATTTTGTCTTTGACGGATCGAAGATGTTGAGAGATTTTTGGACAAGTGGTAAATCTGGTTTTGACGTTATATTTCTTTAGAACTGTTGATATATGGTCAGTGATGTTTTGAATTTAACAGTGGCAAGTGTGAAATTGCTTTCGGCTTAATTGCTATTGGAAGGTTATGGTAAAGTGTATTTTGTGATGGAAAGCTTAATATCTTTAATGTGGAAATTATTAGAGAGAAGAGCAGATGCAAGGTGTTTTAATTCTGAGTTCAGTGACTCGGCCTGAGATAGTTTTAGGGCACTGTAAACAAGAGAGTTTGTGGTCAGGAGTTCTTAGTAGATTTTCGTAGCCATTTAAACTGTATACACCCTAAAATACGTCTTACCATTAAATTAGAAACTGATAACGACCTCCCATTCTTAGATATTCTTATCAATATAAAATCAGACCTAACATTGGGTCATTGCGTTGCCATGATGATGATTGGCAAAACGTTAGCTAGTTCGACTCAACAAAAACAAACAAAAAGTTTCTCTGAAATAAAAATCTCTTTCTGCTATACCAGACAGCACACATAGTACAGGCCAATAATTATCGCAACAGTGACCTAAATCGCCTTCTTCAGCTATCAGGTTAACCAGTCTTAAGCTAAATCCTAAAGTTACTGGCGTTGATATTTCGCAGTGATAAATGATCATATTCAGTCAGAAATGGTAATGGTAATATAGTGATTGGCATTGCCATAAGTTTAAATTTTGTCACAATGATATTACGATTAGCATATTGCACTCTAAACTTTGTATACTCACTCAGACACTGAACCGTGACGCAAAAATAATGCTCTTTCAAACTCTCTGTCTTAGTTTAATTTCTGTGACAATCTATATGGAAGCTGTGTCGATACTTACAATTCTATGCATATACAAAGATTCCAGAACGAATTTTGAGATGTATATGTACATGAAATTAAGCAGAGTGGTCAAACATGCATTCTCGCCGTTTACTCCATAAAAGCTTTAATTATTAAATATCGTCAAATGTCCTACAGCAGAAAACTTCTTCAAAAATCTGTTTCTTTCAGAATTGCTTTACTTTAACAAATACATAATGTTTAATTTTTCTCTCTCCTGTCAAATGTGCAAAAACCGTTAAAAAAAATCTCGTTCTTTATTGACTTATTTTCAAAATTCATATATTCTCAAATTATTTAGCGATTGCCCTACAACGCATTCTTTCAACTGTCTTCTTTTCATTTTTAAAATGTTTGTTTAAATAATAATAAAATAATAAAAAATTTACTTTTAACAAAATTTACTCTTAACAAATTATGATAAGTATTTTATATGTTTACTGGTCATATCAGCACCTGGATTGCACTTTTAGGAGGCTCCACCGATCACCTTTGGTTGTGGTTAATTTTGGTTAGTCCTGGTTACATTTAGTTACTTAAGGTTTACGTCTCCTATAGAAACATGTAATTCGAAACCAAATATAAAAACATCCCCACCAGAAGTGTTTAGTCTGTTCGTCTCAGTAAGTTTTAGTTAGTTTGAGTTAGTTGAGTTAGTTTTGGTTTTTCTGGGTTCATTTCTGTTAGTTTGACTTAGTCTATTTTGAAAATATTTCGAAAACATGCTTACTTATAAACTTGCCAGGTTGTCCTTGGTTACACTGTTCATTTTACAAATATAAGCGGCATACTAACAGAAAAAAAGGTTGTCATAAATCATGTTTTATATACCAACTCATCTACTTTGCATCATTTTTTCTCTCTGAATTAATTTTAATACCAATTGATGTTTTTGATTCGCCTTGAATATGAAATAATAAAATAAAACCAAATATCTACTAGCAATTCCCCAAAAATTAGCGACGTTATGCAAAGGAAACGTAGAAAATTATACCAGTGATTAGCAACAAAAGATCTAAATATTTTGAGAAAATTGTATTGAAAAAGGAATTTTTCGTAAAAAAGAAGAGCTGTGAGATAAGTCTTCGTAAGGGTTGGTAATCCACTTTCATCCGGAAGGACGTATTATATAAAAAAATATGCCTGTACAAAATATTTAACGGCTTCCAATATAAATTTTGAATCAGTATTTTGGGTCTCCCTTTTTCCGCAGATTAAGTTGCCCGCAATTATTGTTTTAAAAATTTCATTTATATCATTTATATCATTAGCATTTTTCCGCTCGGCACCACAAAATGAATCTTCAAATTGACGTTTCAATTTTATGCGTTTCTTCTATTAATTAAAACAGTGTTTCAGATAGCGCGGAAAAGTACGCAGGCATATATAGATGACACCGTCTTCCATATAACGAGGACAAAATGAATATTTATAAAAGATACTTTAATGCTCGCCGGGCAAACATCTGAATTAATTGAGGTGTTAATATTATGCCGTGCAGTTAAACGTCACTCGTTACCGTACCATCATTCGTGGGCGTCGAGCAATCATGATTGCGGGCCGCAATAAATGGGTTTTGGATTAGGGAAAATAATCTCGATTCGATCATCAACTGTAGTCCCGCTTAAGATTTTACAAAATAATTTGGTTGATTTGCGCGTTCTCCTTACTTCGATGCTTTCGATGTTACATGGTTGCATGTAGCAAAGACGGAAAGTGTTCGTAAAGGTGCTGGTATGGTCTGTTCATAGATATAAGAAAGTGACCAATTGCCTTTGAATGGGATTATCCAAGGGTGGTCATTAACATACAATGGAACAAGATTACTACATTATGTTTCGGAATTTAAATTCAGGTAAAATTGTGGTTCGTAATAGAAAATAACTTTATACCTACCTTTGGTTTGGTATACTACTTAGTTTAAGTTTATTAGTAATCATTCTTATTTCGTGTTTAATACAGCGTGTATTGAATCGTGTGCGAATTATGCAAAATATGTGCGAGTCTGGCGTATCTCAGGAGATGCTCCCTCCCAAATGTAGGAAACACTATTCTATAGAGACTAAGGAAGTTGTAAACAATGTTTATTTGACTCTCATTGAATGTGGTGCCAGCAAGCAAGCATCTTTAGAAGAAACGGCCACATTGACGAGAATTCCAACATCAACTGTATGGAAAATTATGAATAATCCCATTTCAGCGAGGAAAAAAAGAAGCGATGCTGACATTTTCTCGAGTGTAGATGAAAGTGATCAAGATATAATACGGCGTAAAATTTACCAGTTACGAGGAACAAAGCCTGCCTAATGAGGAGGCTTGAAAAAGAAGAAACCGGTGTTAAATGAGGTTAAATGAGACCTTATGGAAGTGTATTCAACACATGGGTTTTAGATTTAAAAAAATTTACAAAAGGCAAGTTTTAATGGAATCTTTTAGAATTCGGAAATGGCCACTGGAATATCTAGAAAAAATTTGCATTTACAAAGGTCAATTATTTACTTGGATGAATCCTGGTTCGACACTTATGATACCCCGGAAAAGGGTTGGGTTGACTCAACTGATAAGTGTAAAACAAACGCGCCATCAAAAAGAGATAAAAGAATAACTATTTTGCATGCTGGCTCTAAAGATCGTTGGATTCCAAATGGACTTTCTCTGTCTGCGAAAAATATTAAAAAAAATTCTCTGGATTACCATGAAGGCACCACCGCTGATTTATTTGAAAGTTGGTTTAAAAACAAACTATGCGATGGGAAATAAATATGAGGAAATAAATATAGTCCGACGTTGTGGCCAATTAAACCAAACTATATTTTCTCTTATTTACACTGCACCTCGTAGAATAACTTCGTCGACATTTAATACATGGACAATAATAATTAACAAAATAAAATAAAATTTTAATTTGAAAATATATAATATTTAGTTTTTATGAATAATTATTAAGTATTTGGGTCAAAACAAAAGTCAGTCAGCGAGGTGACACAGTTCGTATCTGAAAATAAAAAAAATAACCAGAGTACCAAAGATTATTAAAAATAATAAAACAAATTTAATATTTTTTTAATATCACTAAGGCCAGAACACACATAGTACCTATTTCAATCATTAGTGCTGATCATTCCGATCGTGCAATGGATACTAAGGGCAGAGACACACGACAGTAGCCCCCATTTTCATCAACAAAGTAACAACGTTTAAAATAGTTAAAATAGAGAAGACACTAACATTTAACTAAATTCTTTGGTTATACTTTATCAATTAAAAATGAAACCGATCAATAAATCATTTCGTACTTTGGTATGTTGGCCAATAAAACGAAACCATCATGAATTTCGACTGCTGTACTCGTGAGAATACTCACTTTTAAGTCTTTGCAATTTTGCAAAACTATGTTTATTATAAATGACGCCCTTTTACTAATCGATATTTTGACAGAGCCAGGGCGAGAAATGCAGGTTTAAGAAAACATCTGGCTCGCAAGTGGTTGCTTATTGCGTTGTACACACAAAAAAAAATGCGTCTTTCAAGAGTAAGCGGCACGGCTTTCCGCGTTACCCGCGTATTTTACGTCTTTTACGTTTAACCGTCTAGTAATCTAATGCCCGTAGTCAAGCGTCTTGACCTACTTTTAACCTTTTGTCGGTGCGCATCAAAAACTAGTCCCGAACTCCTGGGATCACCGCTAAGCGGCTTCCTTTTCATTGCGACGCACGTCCGTTAAAAGAAATAATGTAAACATAGCCTTCTATAATTGCATGCAGAAATAACAAACAAAGATATACTGCGCTGGGGAAAACTAAGCTAAAGGATATGATATTTTATTTACACTCGGTCGTCCTGCTAAGGATCCGCCTCAGATTCAGTAGAAATTTCCACCGATGCCTTCATAAATTCGGCACAAGTTAATGTTCGACACAGCCCTCCAGTGTTGCCAAGTTTCACCAATTTGTAGCGCTCATTCGGCTTAAGCTTGGTTGATTCATATGGGCCCAAAATTTTTCTTGCATAACTTTAAACCTGAAAATTTACGCACTCTTCGCCTCACAATTCGAGGTTTTTTGATTTTTACCACCATATAAAACCTTGTCCAAAAAAGTCAATAGCCTTCAATTTAGCGTTCGATATGTACTCATTTATCTTTAAAAACTTGCACTAAATTGAATTAATATTTTAAACTACATTATTTTTTTTACCGGAGCGTCGATAACTTGATCGAGAAAGGTCAGGTAAAAACCAAAATATGTAACATTTTACAAAGTGGATACCCGAAAATTATCGTCACAAACATCACAAAAATTTTAAAGTTACAGAAAACTAATGATCAAAACTGCCCGTTTGTACTTTGAAAACAAAATCTAACTACCAATATTGCTAAAACTTGTATTACATTATAAAAAAAGATTTTTAATATTGAATAAAATAATACTTTTTACAAAACTTCTGGATTCCTCCTGCGTCGGTTTTTGCTGAGTCGAACTTGCTGACGTTTCGCCAATCATCCTATTGGCTTCTTCAGAGCTTGACCGAAACTGGCTAGTATTAATTGAAATTGTCGGGAACATATTTTTCATATAACGCTACGTCGATGAGATTTTTCTTATTTGGCTTCATGGTCAAGAAACCCTAGTAGATTTTCTTATACATTTAAACTCTATACACCCTAACATACATTTTATCATTGAGTTGGAAACTAATAATAACCTTCCATTCTTAGATCTTATCAATAGAAAATCAGATGTAACATTGGGCCATTGTGTTTACAGAAAACCTACGCACAGAGACCGATACCTTAATGCATGGGCATATCACCATCCGGCCCAAAAATCATCGAATCACTGAACCCAGAATTAAAACACCTTACCTCTGCTCTTCTCTCTAATAATTTCCACATTAAAGATATTAAGCGTTCCATCAAAAAGTACACTTCACCACAACCTTCCAATAGCAATGAGGCTAAAAGCAATCCCACACTTGCCACTGTGGTCCTTCCTTACATTCAAAACATCACTGACCAAATATCAAAAGTTCTAAAGAAGTATAACGTCAAAGCCAGATTTAAAACTTGTCCAAAAATCTCCCAAGATCTTCGGTCCGTCAAAGACAAAATTCCATTTGAGATGCCAGGACTTTACAGCATTCGATGCGTATGCGGCAAAGAATATATTGGAGTGACCTGACGAAAAATATCAACTATGCTCAAAGAACACCAAAGAGCCTTACGACTAAGACAAATAAACTCATCAGCTGTTGCCGAACACACTCATGAAACCGGACATACAATTTTTTTCCATAAAACTAAAATTCTTGCATGTAATCGGTTCTGCTACGAACGAAGTAAAGCAAAACTAGATTTGCGAAGAATTTTGTAAGCGAGTCAGGTTTTGACAGGATGGAATATTTTAAGAAAATTGGAGATAACGGTATTATCTCTACAACGTAACAAAAAGGTCAGTCTAGAGAGTAACCTTACCAGTTTCAGTCGGTGATCCTCTAACTTTCTGCTTTTACGATTGATGTAGTGTCCGTGATCACGAAAGTTGACATAAAATTTTATTCGATAAAACTAAGGTTCCTGCATGTAATCAATTCTATAAACGAAAAATCCGAGAGTCTATAGAAATCTGTAAACAACCTAACAATCTTAACCGCGACTCAGGTCTCTACCTGTCACCAATTTGGGAATCAGTCGTCCGAGACGTTGTTTATGCCCCTCCTTATCGCCCCTCTCAAACAATATGGAAGCAGCTGCAGAGTAAAAAGCGAGGCAGTTTCAATCAAGCTCTGAAGAAGCCAACAATTTCGCCAGCAATTTCGACTTAGCAAAAACCGACGCAGGAGGAATCCAGAAGTTTTATAAAAAGTATTACAGTAGCCTATGGACGTTTCTTTAAATAAAAAAATTGAATAAAAGAACTCTTCAATAACACCAAACATGAGCCAAGGAGTAGAAAAAACACGTTATAATGAACATTAAATTATGAAAGTTCAAGTAATTCTTGATAAATACGGTGACAGACCTATCCACCTAGAATGTAAGAAAAGCATCGGACACGATTTTTCTTTTTTTTTTTGGACCACCAGTAGGTTGAATGAAGAGAGAGGATCATGTATCCGCTGCGCTCCGCTCGTGTCAAATAAACTCGTGAGTCAAATGCCGTTTACCGCACTTGTTGCATAATATAAAATGCCTTATTACACGTGCGGAAAGCGCCACTTTACCACTTCAGTTTCGTTTCCCACGGATCTGAGCCACTTCGGACATTTCCGGGATTTTACCGCTCGGGGTTGGGAGCAATCGGATGTTTTTGGAGATATTATGGCACGGTTTGAATTTTGATCTGTTGTTTTGCGAAAATGTACCCAAAAAACTAAAGGTGGTGGAAAAAGTATAATAAGCAACACGTTCAGTAAACTTACGAATAATACAATACAATACGAATTCATTCGGGACTGCTTGGATGTTGATTTGAATCACAACTTAGCTTAACATAGTTTAATTTCGTCATTTCTGATGTAACAAGTAGATAGAGAGAGATACTAAATTTGCCAGTCCTCATTTCCTCTCATGCATAGCTTAGGCGTTGGAACGCCTGCTCGGCCATTGCGCAACTAGAGGCCTAAGAGTTTCTGATCATGTTAATTTGTAGAGGAACGTCTTTGATTTGCAAAGGGATCAAAAAGGCTTCGCAAAAAATAACGGCAACCGATGAACTTTTGTTTTCTTGACGTAAAAGTTGACGTTTCAGAATGCGCATTCCTTCCGATTCGGACCGAGCCGGTTGGCCTTCCCATTATGTCGCTCGAGTCGAACAACGCCACCAGTATTATCTGACCTACACGTGATTGGGAATCCATCAAGATTAATAAATTCGCGGCCGTACATGGGCGTAGCAGGCACGAATATTGAGTTCCAGTAGCCGGTTACGTGCCGAAGGAGAAAAAAGATTCGCTGCGCCGCTCTCAACTCAATTTCGCACCAAAACCATTAAGTCCGAGCAAAATCTAAACTCCTCGCCAACTCCTACGCAAGTTCGTTACGACGAGATAACGCATCTGGCCGACTTGATATATACGAGTTCCACGCTAGAACGCGTACACATATATATTACCAGGCGTGGCCCCATATACGTACCCTGCGGCATCCCATTAATAAAATTTTGACGCCTATCCCGGCTACCAGACGCTGAATATAAATTAATGAATTAATGCCGTTTCCGATGATCTTCTTTTTGTTTTTTTACCGCTTCGATTCGATTTTAGCGAAAAAACGATCGTCGCTAGATGGAGCGCTGGTTTTTCTGCGCGCGTACAGTTACGCGGCGGCTATATGAATTTAAATTTTTGTTTAAAATGCCGGCGATTTATATTCATCGAGTTTTTTCGTGGGGTCGGTCTACGCGATTCGGGATCGAGAGGTTGGTGATTTGACGCGATTTAAAAAAGATACGCCCCCCCCCCCATTTTAATTTCTCCAAAAGTCTCCATCTAATGTTTCTATTTCTATAAAAAAAAGTACTTCATTTTTATTTACAACAAACTTTACATATCAGGTAAAAAACTACTCTTAGGCAACTGAAATTAATAAATATATAAATAAACTGTAACAATTATGTTGTATTAAGTATTCTCTACATTTTATAATTTAATTTTTCTATCCTTAAAATTAAACAGTATCATGTAAACTTAGGATTAAGTGTCAGATTAGAGGTCATTTCTTGGCGCCCCGTTCTAATAACCTCTTTTTTGTCTTCGAGTAAATGGATTTATTATTATTACTATTGTATATTGTTCTAGATTATCTTTATTATCACCACAAAAGAAACTATCTAAGCAAAATTGTTTATGCAGCTAAATTGAATCTCGGATATTATTTGTAAGCCATATTTATCGACAGTATGTTAGATGTGTTTTTAGAAACAATAAATTTACAATTTTCGAGCAGAATAAAAAAAACGGAATAATCTACTATGACTTTGATTAACATTCCAAACACGAAAACAAATAATCCAAGGTGATTCATGATTATCGATGTCTCTTTATTCGTTATAACAGTCCCAGCCCGTAGGTAAAGTTCGTTTTAAAGTAGCTTACTATTTTAAGATTAACTTATTCAGAAGAATGCACAGGATAGTGTTTCGATGCAGACATTGCTAGCAAATCGAGGTGCTGATATCACAATTTATAAGGCATGGTGGCTGAAACTTATCTCAAGTTACTGAGGGCTATATTGATTATTCTGCCGTGAATAAAGTTGATATGGCTGACAAAATTCAAAACGCAGGCAGCTCAAACACGAACTCATTTTAATTTAAACAGCTCTAAATACCTTGCTAACAAATAAATAATCCTTAAAGCTCAATATTAATAAACAAAAATTATGTTAATAGTGTTTACTAAGCTACAGGCTGTTTACTGCTCCAGCCGAAGAACACTTAATATCACCAAATAATAATTAAGGGAGTTTATTGGCGAATCAAAACGCCATTAATTTTAATACAAGCCGTAAATGTTAGTCACGAGTTTCATTTGCCACGACCCAAAACGAATGCTTAATAAAGAACTTTATAAACGTGTTCCGTACTGTACCTTTTCTACAACCATCATTTAGGCCTTCTGCACCAATATGCCCCACATCTTCACTTTCTCTCCTAAAAGAGATTTGTATGTGCTCTCCAAGAATTGCATCAGTATCTCTTTCAATGAATGGGTGTCTTGCTATTATTAATCGCTTACTTCCTAATGGTGCGAAGCTGATTATTATAAACATTCTAGTTGGAACCATTCCAGTTCGACAAATGTATTCAAGATTTATGAAAGTTAGCAATTGCGGCAAATGATCTATCGTGACTCTCTTGATAACTATAGAGTTTTAACTAGCTTTATCTTTTCTTTGTAGCAGGTCAGCTGTAAGTTTCGCCCATGAACATCAGAGAAAATTCCTTGCACTGTCTTTATCCGTGATATGTCTTTTTTGACTTTTGGGATTCCCTAACCTTCTATTTTTCTGCTCTAACCATTTTGCCTTAACGAACCTTGCCGGGCCACTTCAACAGCGCTTAAATTACGTTCGTGGCATTCACGTCCTCATACCAACTCTATTCTAATCTCCTATCTAGTTTGATCTTCTAAACCGATGCGAAACTAACTTAGATGTCATTTTGATACACTGCATAGCTTTTATAGCTGCTTGGCGGTCGGTGTAGATCGCAATTGATTTACTACGAAATTTTTTCAACTTTATTCCTCTTCCACAGTGCGGTAACGAGGTTATTTCTTCTTAAAACACTGTTGCTAATAGAAATTTATATTTTCGTCTTGGGTTCATATAATCCACCTGCTATTAATGGTTGTCTGGTTGAAATTTGAGGCCTGTAAAATTAACCGCGGCAGTGCTTGAATGTAATGGCAAAAACCCAAGTACCCAGTCGAATTTCAGAACGTTTTGTCCCCCAGGGAATAAAAAAAAATAATAATCTTTGGTTTGAAACGTGCGTCGACGTTGTCCGATATCCAGCCTCCATTATGTATTGGCCATCCTGTAAGTTTCCCGAGCTCATCGCTTTGCGAACTCACCTCTTTTTGGACGCCCTCTTTTTTTTCGATGGTGTGGTATCCAGTTCATTGTTTGTTTAGGAAATCTGTCGTCGTTTGTTCCCGAATATTTTCATTTCTAACTTTTTCAGCTCCTTGATATTCTTGCTGACCCATTTCGGTTGATTTGGTGTGTGAACCTTCCTACTTTTCGATATATTTTTACTCCAGAGGATTCCGTTTAGACTGACTCCTTATTTCTATGTCATATGAACCCCTTTTGTCTAGTTTAACTCCTAGGTATTTGTACTCTTCACAGGCTTCTATTTCTTCTGAGTTTGTGGGTTACCCCTTCCTATGCATGGATATTTCGTTTTTTCAACATTCATACTCAGTCCCCAATCTTCATAGGTTTCTTTTAGATATTCTTTATCCCTTGCTATTACTGCCTCATCGTCTGCAAACTGTAGGCTAAATATTTTATTTCCATTTTAGTAAAGCTTTATTAACATAAATTTTAATTTGTTACGCAGAAATCTCTGGGCAGTTTATTTCCCGTTTTTATTTTTGAAGTGGGGAATATGTTGGCTCTAAATCCACCTGGATTTCTTCTTCTTCTATGACCTCTGCCTCTATTAGATCTCTTTATAACCTTCCATATAATCAGCCAATTTAACTTGTAACTGATATCCCCCTGTGATTTTGACACTCCGCTCTGCGGCCTTTTTTGTAGATGGACGATATTTATGCCACTTTACATTGACTAGGCACTTGTTAAAGATCTGCGTTAACTTTCACTTTCAAATACAAATATTGATATTTATTTATGCATGGTGCCGTAGGTCTGTAAGAGATGTTTAAATGCACCCGGAAAATTTTAGTAAATTTGCCGTACTTCGCGCGTTCCCGGGCACCAGGTACACTACGGAGAAGACGATCACCGTTAGCTTCGAAGTGAAAGACGGTAAAAAAAACATTTATCATTGCATCCGGCGAGAGAGCGAGAGCGGAATTTTTATTAACTACCTATGGGCTTACACCTTCTATAAACATTGTCCTGTCATCTATTGTTAAACTTAATAATTATATTATCATGTAACAAAGCAATTTGTTTGGATCTGATAACGCGTCATTGTGTACGACTATATTAATGCCATAAACAACGGGCGTACGTCAAACTTTCACCGTTTTCTTTATCTCGTACCGCTTGATGCGAGGAAGAAACGTCGTTTATTCAAAGCGCCCGAACAGAAGAAGAAGAAGAAGAAGTTTTTTTAGATGCGACCGATAAATCAATTTAATATGAGAACCTGACCTCCGAGGAAGCGATTAGCGTGGGACGTTTTTCGGTTTGGATTTTCGAAACGGTTGCGTGTCAAAACGCGCCAACCGAATTGTGGTTTTTCTTTTAAATTAAGTGCCGTTTAGTGGTAATGACGGGTCGCGGGGTGCAATTTTTTAGAATCGCTAGAACGGGTTCTACCTGTATCTGACACCTTCGAAAAAGTTTGGCCCTAAAATTGCAGGTAACAAAATAAGCGATGTTGAAATGATGGAAAAAATATGCAGCTGTTTGTATCAAAAATTTATATTAAATACAATACTGAATATTTTCTTTAATTTTGACAAGGTTACACAAGTGGTGCTGGAAAAACATGAGTCCAATCTCGATCAGTAGAGGAGCTACAGAGGTGAATTTTTTTTGTTAATTCAAAGATTTCGCTCACTTTTCGCGATTTGAAATATGGTGTTGTTAATACTTCCTAAATAAGCTTTGATATCTTCTAGTACCGAATTCAATTCAATTTAGAGGGTTTTGTTAATTTTCGATTTTCGTCGAGAAACGAATCTTTTGCGAGATAATCGGGGATATCTGTCAATGTCAAAGTCAAATGACGGTTACCGCACTAGTCGCGTAATATACTATTCTTTTTTCTTTTTTGCTACGTCCATACCTATTAAAAAATAAGACAAAGCTAGCTGGCGCAGTCGGTAGGATGGATAGTGATTGATCTGCATCGCGCAAAGCAATTTTCGGTACCCGATTGAACTATCTCTGGAAAAAAAAGGTGATTTTCGAATTGTGGAGAAACTAACTTGCGCAGAGAGGCTTCTCAAACTTCAGAAAACCCATTCCATCGAGAAACTGCCCGAGTCCACCACTTTCACGAAGGCCACGGAGGAAGAACAAGCATAGTTTTCTTCGCAAGAAGTCATTGGTGTTGAAAACACACATCGCTGATTGTCCAAGGGCTTTTTTATAGGAACACGATGACCAAACCCGTTTTTCCAGTTATAGTTCTCCATTTGTCACTCGGATATGAAGATAAAATTAGCGTGAGAAAGATAACCGACAATCCCGGCTTGATTCCGCTTAAACCAGGAGTGGCTAAGGTGTTGACCTTTGCTGCTACAAGAGACGATGTTTCCTTAAGCCCCGTAAGGAGGCAGAAGACAGACCACTACAACTTCAACATGTTCAACTGCCTTGATGATCGTGGAGTTGAATCTCAGGGGGGAGGATTTACCAACGAGACTCTAATAGATTCCGCGGACTCAGCGGCTCAGCTTTTTATATGTTTTACCTTATATTGTAATGGCGTTTTTACAGTCAGCCAGAATTCAAGTAATTAAATATAATTTCTAAAAAAAAAGTTATCTCTGAAAAGACGGTGTTGGGAATTCGATAAGCTAACTCACGGATCCGAGGCATTTCGGACATTTCTGCGATTTTACCGCACGGGATTGGGAGCGATCGGATGTTTTCGGAGATATTTCTGACGCCTTGAATTTTGACGTATGTCCATTCTAACAGTCAGTCATAGAAAAAGTATAGTATGCAACACGTTCGGTAAACTTTTTAAGTCAAATGTCGTTTACCGCAGTTTTTGCATAATATACTATTTCTTTTTATTAACATTTAACACAATTGTTGTATTATAATATGCAATAAAGCCAAAACAGGGGGCCATCAAAGTCACTTCACCGTTCACTTCGTAACATTTTGACATTTTTCAAAAATTTTGTTTTTCTTTAGTGTATACTTTATTTTTGATGCATTTTTAATCTCCCCTAAATGTTGCCTAATGTTTTATATTCCGCTATAGAACATAGACATGTATTAATTTAGGAAAAATTAAAGTGCCCTTATAGATTCTTAATGGGAAAATCGTTTTTCTACTCCCGTTTGTAAAATGCCTAATTACACACCGATGTAAGGTGCTGGAAGCGCCACTTTACCACTTCAGTTTCGTTTCCCACTGATCTGAGTCACTCCGGACATTTCCGGAATATTACCGCACAGGTTTGGCAACAATCGGATGTGTTCGGAGATATTTCCCACACCGTGAATTGTGACATTTGTCAATTCTGACGGTCATGTCAGTGAATGTATTCGTGTTGTTTTACGAAAATGTACCCAAAAACTAACGGTCGTAGAAAAAGTATAGTATGCAACATATTCGGTAAACTTTCTAAGTCACTCGCTCCACTGCGCTCCGCTCGTGTCAAATAAACTCGTGAGTCAAATTCCGTTTACCCCACTTGTTGGGTAATATACTATTCTTTATTCTTTTTTGGCACCTATTAAAAAATGAGACAAAACGTTTTTAGACTATGATGGCGGTGAAGAAATATATGCGGCAGTAGCAGCTTTTTTATAGCGGCATTGTTTTAATTACCTCTTATTAAACTCAATAAATCACTAATACATAAATAACTAAATAACTAACATATTATATTACAATATATCTACTGCACCGGAAGATTGACTGATTGATTAACTGAAATAAAAAAGTCAGAAATAAATGGTATTGAAAAAAATAATAATTTGACGATTAAGATTCAAGATGGAAGACTGCAATATGGCGAATAATTTCTATTAATTTATCTGTCCATTTTTTTAAATCTTGTGGATGTGGATAGCTTTAATATTATTAACAAGATTGCTTTCGAAAAATCGTCGCTGGGCGAGGCAAGTTCGTAGCGCGTAGCGCGAAGCAGCTTTTTATTTTAAAAAGGTGGCGCTTCGCGTTTTCTTGTCCTTGAGGGGCGCATTGTCTTTCAATCGTGCTCCTGTGGACCACTACGGAACTTTCGCTAAATCGATTATATTGTGTACACACATTGTATAAAGCGTCTTTTACTTACCGCCGAATTTATCAAAGTTTCGACAAACTTTAATAAATATTAAAAATTGTACAATTAATAACGATTTCCAATTATATTATTCCATCTCGTGCACCCTGTATGACAGACGAAACCTGAAACTCTCTCTTATGTTTTATAGTTTTTCATTTACTGCTAATAATTTGTCCTCTAAAACGGCAATTCTCAGGGTTTTTAGATTTTTTTACACACTCTATACATAATTGAAAAAAATTCCGTAAATTGAGGTTATAGCCCCCGATATTCCACGTTTCCTGGTACAAGGATTTTTCCAAAATGGTAAATTGTTTTCGAGAAACTAAGTCTTTTCTGAAACCATGCAGTGCGCCGAAATAATGACGTCGTCGCGTCTTGACTGAACCATCGAAAAAGCGATTTCAAAATGGATTTCTTCATATATCCCGAGCAGCGTATGTAACAAAAATCGCAAATACAAAAATTGTAGCTCTTGATCTATTAATAATTTACTCTGTAAAAGAACAATTCTCTAGGTATTTTAAATTTTGGACTATAATTTGAAAACCCTATATATAATCGAAAAATGCCTGAAATAAATGTTATTGCACTCGCTTAGATCTTCCGCGTCTGCTGGTTAATGAATTTTGGCCGATCGGGCGAACTATTATGGAGGAAAACATATTGCTCTGGAAGCCAAAATTACCAAAAAAATTAAAAAAAAAAATACATGGTAAAATTTGATTGCGCCCATTTTCTACCGTTTAAATGTGGACACGGACTTTTACTTCTCTACTAAATTTGAAGTTGATATCTGCAAATTTAGGACACGTAACACATATTTTATTTAGCACGGAATATCGGGAACACCCTGTACAATAGGTGAAAACCTTAAATACAAAAGTTTTAGCTGTCTATGCGGGCTATATCGCAATATAAAAGAAAGTGCCATCTGAATCATAGTCTTTCTATTATGACCAATTTTCAATTTTTTTGAATTTGCGGCGCACCCTATATATTTTAGAAAAATTGTCAAGAATAAAAGTTTCTGGAACCGCATCTTCTGCATCTGATGATTCAAGAATGTTTTTGGCCTCGTAAACGGTTTTTGAAAAATGGTGTTTTTGTGGACCCTTGCACACGAGATTTTGATTTTTTTTAGAATACTTGCTGACCCCCCGGCCCCCCAAGTTTCAATCGGTTCCGTCACGGGGCAAGGCTGCACATATGTGAAAAATATAAAGTAGATTGCTTCAAATTTCAGACACTTATCGTGTTTCATAGCAATGTCCAATGTCCAATGTCCGTCTCGTCTAGGGTTAAAAATTAGCGAAATTTTAATTTTGTAGCTCCAACGGTTCGAAAGTTATTCGGAAAAATCCAAAAGACGAGAACGGAGAACGGAAGTTTATATACAGGCGTCGATACTTTCGAAAAATTCGATTTCATCTTTCGAAAGTAACGCTCGCATTAACACTCTTTCTAACACTCTTTTTTTCTATTATTATAAAATAAAAGTGCTAAAGGATCATTGCAAATATCTGGATATAGTTTGCACATACAAGTATAAATGGCTTTTAAATAAGGGTTAAAAAGTGCAATTTTTAAATATTTTTTTTATTATATTTTTATTATATTTTAGTTGCTAACCAACCACAACTATTAGGTAAATTAGAGATTGGACAGCTGTGACTGTCTGTGGGTTAATATTAATAATAATAATAATAATAATAATAACGGTTAACCAAATAATACAGCCGAAATCCAACAAAAAGCTATTCTAGTCCTAAGGGGCGTCATAGGCTAACTGCCGAAACTCCCAACTGTTGCTAACCTAAAATACTGCCAACTTTCCGTACGAATGGCTAAATTTGCATATAATCGGGCCAATCCGATTTCGAAATGTGCGCAAGCCGACCCGAGGAATAATAATACCCCACACCGCACAAATTCCACATAATATAGATATAAATCCCGTTCGGAATTCGTAGCCGCAACCTAAATTATTGGAGTTTTTCGTCCGCACATTTTTTCCAGAATCGCTAACATAATCCGGACACTATCGCCTTAGATATCAATTAACATTTATAATAGCGGGCCGCATTCTAGAGCTCGGGGTGCCGAGAAAACAATAGAACAGCGGCGACTCGTCCCCGCTCCGACGTCGACCAAAGTCCTACCTGTTTCTGTAAGTACCACTAGATCCACCACGAAAACATGCAACCTATCTTGATGATTGAATATCTATTAAAATTTGTACCAACTTATCCAACTGTCATGTTTTTTGTTAATAAGATGTGTTTAACCTAACCTAGAAATCATAACATTAATCCATACGATGTGTATTGTATTATATTGCTGATGCCATAGCATCGGCCATTTTAAATCCTTTCTGAATGTCCTATCAATTAAGACTTGAAATGTGAAACACTAATATTCAGTCATACTATGGCCAAAATAATAATTATAATAATAATTTAAATAATACTTAATTTTTGTCGGGGTTTTTAGTTGTGGTGGTAAGGTCCCTTTGGTTTTAATATTTTTGTGCTCCATTCCGCTTTGAAAGCTGCAACTCTGTAAGCTGAGAAAATATATTATTTTTAAAAGTGATTACATTTGGTCGGATGTCTGATAACACCAATGATATTATGTTGGAAGTAATTAAACTATTTCATAAACTACATTGACTAGTACTTGTAACTTATGGGTTGTGAGTTTAAGTTCATAGTTAACCAAAATTTAACGCAATAAATAAGAACTGAAAGTTCAGATTTTTGCGAAATTATATATTATAACATGACAATTGTTTCGACAACACCGTGTCTTTATCACATTTGTAAAAGCCACCTCAGTTCAAAATTTAACGCTATTGAAACGGAGATCTTTTCTTCAATAGGATAAATATTCCCTCAAGCTAAGCATGTTAGTAACCATCACTCCAACCACTGCCATATTTCTCATTAAATGAAGAGTTTGATTGAATACATTTTTAGTTTGTCTTGGTTATCATTCTATTATTTTATTTAGCCGCGTTTCTCGCTTGATTTTTTGATAATATATGAAGCTGCTGTTATGTTGTGGCTCTCATCCTTCAGTTTTTAATAAGTCAGAAGTGTGTCAAAGGCATATCAGGATCCACCTAATTGGAAGAGATATCTCATATACATGGGCCAAGTTTTTAACCCACGAATGTTATATTAAAAAACAGCCCTAATGCTCATTTTCTAGAAGGTAACTCGCTGATTGTAACTGGTCCTTCGAGCCGGATGCCCCCGTCCCGCCACTGGCCTCAAACAAAACCGAAACATTGCGTGGTAGCTGTGGCCGAGCGTCGCAAGGCACATGTCAATTTGCATAATAAACAATGGCCAGGAATTCGTCTATGAGTTGTGCAAGATGGAAAACTCGTAAATATATACGCAGGTGTGGTTCTGACAAACGTCCTTGCGTGGCCTAGAGCGAAGGTAGGCCGACAGAAGTGTCGCGCGCTTTGGTTAATCAGATATTCGGTGGGATTGTTCTTATTCGACTGACACGACAATAATACGACCGAAAGTATTTTGACAACCGCTCAAATCAATTTTCGCGCCAAATTGAAGTTCGCCGCTTGATCGCCCGCCGCAATCTCCGGAAATGTTAGCTTTATCCAACGCCAGTGTGCGAATCAGTAATTCTATTTTTTTTAAATTACTAAATATTTTGAAGTTCCATACAGATTTTGCAATAAACAATTCTTTTAAATTAATCAACAAAATTAAAGATATCAAAATCCCTTCTAACGCAACACTATTGTCTTTTGATGTACAAAACTTATTTACCTAAATCTAAGTAATGGATGTGATAGATTTAGTAGATTTCACCCTAACTCGGAAACAGGTTAACCCATTGGTGAAACAAGATTTATTAGATTGCTCAACAGTATCTTTAGACCAAAATTATTTTGAATTTAATGGATGGATTTATATCTCTAAAGAAGGTTTGATTATGGGAAACGTATTTAGTCCTTTGTTAGCCGAGATATTTATGGATAATTTGGAAAATATCATACTAGAACATCCTTTAAGTAAAAGTTTTTTATGGTGGTTAGATATGATATATGGTATAGATATGTGGATGATGTCTTTGCTTGCTTTGCTATCATAATCCTTTACACACGGACACAGTCAAACATAAGAGCTCATTATACATACATTTAACTCTTTTATACACAGACTTCTTAATACGAAACTCTCAACAGAAAATTACAACTAAGAACTTAATATCATTAAACAAATTGCACTGAACAACGGCCACAATCCGTCCATTATAGATAAAATTATATATATTTATATATATTTATCCGAAACCTAACACAGAACACAAACAATTTAAAACAATTACATACAAAAAAGTTTCAGAATATTTGTCAAAATGTGGTTAAAAATAGCTTTCAGAACTAACAACACAATAGGAAAATATTTAAAAAACAATAAAACAAAATGTCCAAAATCCCAAAAATCAGGTGTCTACAGGTTGAAATGTGTCCTAAAATTTATATTGGACAAACAGGTAGATCCTTCAAGAAACGCATTAACGAACATAAATGAGCGTTTAAAAACAATAGTCTAGATTCTAATTATGCTACACACTTAAACACAGAAAAACACATTTTTGACGACAATTTTGATATATTACACACAGCCACAAAAAGTAGAAAATTAAATCTATTGGAAGCCATGGAGATTAACAAAATGAGACATTCAAATGTATTGCTTAACGATCAATTAGATTTAAATACCTCTCCTTTATTGAACTTAAATTCTAGCAACAACATTAATTAAGGTTTTATGGTCGTTTTTCGGTATATATAGTAGCAGGTAGTTTGTAAATATTAAATTTGATAAAGACATGGTGTTGTCGAAACAATTGTCATGTCAAAATATATAATTTTGTGAAAATCTGAACTTTTAGTTCTTATTTATTTTGATAAATGGATTTTCATCAAGTAAAAGCCACCTCAGTTCAATTCTTTTTTTTCCTTTGCAGAAGTTGGGATCGGGCCCGAAACTCTGCAGCCTTAAAATCAGATCGCGTCTTCTGGTTAGTTACCTTAAATATCTTTTCACCGCTTCTAATTGTGCGACATCTTAGTATGCTGGTATAATACGACCAAAAATATAGTGCATTCATTGCTTTGACATTTTAAGTACTTTATAGTAGATTACAGTTTATTCTGCATTAGGTAGATCTTGCCTGAGATGGACCGTAACGAATATTGTTTTAAATTTTATTAAGCATTGATGCTGCGGAGTATTTTTGAATAAATAGAAGCGTTTGTTCTAGCATCAGGTGATATGTATCGTTCTTAAGAGTTTAATCTAAATTGCAATATGTCGTATATATTATGGAGGTATTTGACTGTGATCGTTCCAGTAAGTACGCATTTATGTACCTGATTCTCGAGCTTTGACCCTGCGAGGCTGTTTTCACTGGATAGTTCAAAGGCAAATGGTAAGTACCTGCACTTTATTTGCTGTAGATTAACAACTTTTGTATTTTTGTGTTTTTGTGTCTTCTAAATAGTTCTTCGATTTGTAAACAACAACATACTATAGATTATATAAGCGGTAGATAAAGCTACGTCATAAGCATACAAACAAATATTTAATATAATCTTACAATTAAACGTTTTTTTAAGTGCCTGTTTTTAAGACTTTAAAATGTGGAGACCGTGGAATGAAGTAGATTTTTCCAAAGCAGAATTTGAAGACCAAGCGGAGATGGGAGTCGAATCTAATGACAATTTAGAAGAGGAACCTTCCTTAGCAAATACAAAACGGATCCATATGTCTTCGGATGCTAAACAAATTGTTTTAAATGTTTACAATTTCATAAGAAATTCAGAAGGGGACGTAGGAGCAGCAATGAATACAAGTGACATGACCAAAGTGCCGAAGTGTATTTCGCGCAGATCTATAATCTATGACGTTTATAAAGTGAACGGTGTTTTAACCCTAGAAGAACTGCATAAAAGAGTACTTATACTAAACTACCTTATACTAAACTACCTACTATACTAAAACTTATACATTAGTTCTGTCAAAGAGTCGATGCGTACTTTTTTGAACAAAATGAATTTTCAGTTCCAAACTCTTAATAACCGTCAAATGCTAATAGAATCTCATAGAATTTCGCAATGGAGGGTGGACTATTTAAATGCAATTGAAAAATTTCGAGAGCAAAATATGCCAGTAGTGTATTTAGACGAAGCGTGGATCGACACTCATGAAACAGTAAAAAAGGATGGTGTGATAACAGTAACAAGTGTATACTAGACTTACCGCCTTGACATGGAAAACGCATAATAATTCTTCAAGCTGGGTTCAAAAATGGTTGGGCGGAAGATGCCTTATTTTTGCCTGCCAAAAACGTCAAACATATAAGTGCGGATTATCATGAAAACATGACCGCGGAAATATTTGAGGACTGGTTTCAAAATAAACTATAGCCAGATACTGTTGTTTTGTTGGATATCTCTTATCTCTTATCATCTTCATTCTTATCATTCAGCCTAAATTAGAAAATTCAAATAAAGAAGAAATTAAAAATATAACATTTTAATTTAACACTACGATAGCACAACAAAAGGGACATGAAATCTTGAGATTACCCCGTATCATTGTATATTTAACCCGATTGCACCAACATTTAGTCTTAGTACCATACACGTAATTCGGCAAGAGGTAACTTAAATATCAGTACAAAGCAAAACACGAGTGATAAAAGAAGGAAATATTTATCGACAACGATTAGTGGCGGAGTTGATCATTGAACTATGTAGAAATTTAATGAAATAGATTGTTACTTTGCACTATTTTTTTTATGTACATGTTTCAAGAATTGTTAGTGTTGGGTTGGGTGTTATGGCTACGGGTAAAGGTCTGCTCGGTTGTGTGTTCTATAAGGGGCGGTGTTGGAGTAATAAACAGTATGCAAAGTTAATCACTGAGTAGGTTGTAAAAGCACTATATTTTTGGTCCAAGTATTGCCATGTTCAATCAATATTTACAATTTGAAGTAGGATTCTTTTCTGTCCATAGTTTCTTCATACTATGACATTTTTGAGGAATTGGATATCATTTGCCAGTAACACTTTAAGATTCGCCTCACTATCTGTATAGATATGGAATTCCTTTTTTTACTCTTTAGGACTTTGAATATTTGGTGCAGTATTTTTTTTTACTATAGTTTCTTCATAACATGGCGTATTTGAAGAATTGCAAATCAAGACTTTTGTAGTTGCTGCTCATTCGTTCAAAAACTTTTTTTTTCACAGCTTGAAAATATGAAGTTATACCTCCGTTCGAGAATAGTAATGAGAATGAAATAAAGTACGCATAGTGGTTTTGAGCAATTCGATGATGAAAACCTGATACCAATACGAGACGATTAAAAGTCGAAATTCGACGAGCCGGATGATCGGGCTCGAGGACTTTGTTCCCTTTCTCACGCCCACACGAGGTCAAGAATCTTCAGGACCCGGTTATCACCGAGGCTACTTGATATCGACGTTGATACCCAAGGAGCGGGATTTGTTTTTCCATGGGTCTTACGCGCTAAGGTTCGGCTTGCGGCTTTGTAACGCTTTACGACTTTCCGTCTCTGCCGCTGCGATAACTTTATTAAAATACCGGGTAATCAGTTATATTATTTACCGAACATTTGCAGTGATTTATGATCTATGACGATTAAAGCAGTGTTTCATAAGTACTTCACATTTTCGATGCATTCTACCCAAAAGCTACATTAATGCCATATATTACCATTAGTAAATTACAACTTTTACAGGGTGTTCCAATCTCAAATACAAATTTTCTTCTGATGAAATTTTTTCGAAACATTTGATTTGTGAATATAAAATTTTGAAACAAACATTTGAGGTTACAGTGAGGACGTGGCGCATTTAATTAAACGTTTCACAATAGTATTTTAAAATAAGCAATAGACCAGTAAGCATTATGCCTCTACTTGGTAAAATTATCGAACTAATACTAAAAAATAGACTGCTGATTTTTGTAGTGAGCAGTTTCACTTGCCTTTCCGCACCCCAATATGTAGAGTGAATGTTTACTATTAATATGTATCAAATGAAGTGATGGAGAGAGCGCAAAACTGGCTTAGTTCAAATTAATTCTAACTAAACAGAGAAACCGATAGTAATTAAGCTGATAGGGATTACTATCCATGATAGTCCGGTAGTGAGACACAAATATCCTGAGAGGTGGTGATTTTTATGTATTCTGAAGGTGCCATTTTCGACTAGTTCACTGAAAGTTAGGAATGAGATGCATCACCAAATATGCTAGTTAGAACAGACATTACTCATTTACCCAATATGCATTATTCGGGTCCTCGAATATTACTTTCTTTTCTTTTAATTTGTTTTCAACCTCTTTTAGCTGACTTTGCCGCTCATTGGCTCTGCGTAAATTTTCACCTAGTTTTGTATCACCCTGTTATGCTGTCCTTACCCTTGAAAACATTTAATTCAGTTGTCCATCGAGTTAAAATGACGATGTTACCTTTGACTGGAGCGTAAAAGTACCAGTTAAGTAGGAGCGTTCGGGTAAATTAAAAAGACCAGGCCTAAGCCGGCGGCTTGGCTTATCACCTTCTCCGTTAAGAACTGCTCTGGTCGGTTTTCGAAAGAAGTCGTATATTCGATAAGTCAATTAGAACCTCCGAAGGTAAGAAACATAAAAAATGCAATATAATTCGATTCAAACCAAACCAGATGATTGCGTCACTCGCGGAGAGCTTTCCATCGAGGCGAAAAGAGGTGGCAGTTTTTTTGCTTCTAATTTCAAGCTCGCGCATAATTTTATTGGACAGTTTAATATGGGCGGACTCTAATGTATATTCATATATTATTGTATTCTATGCGCAGACTGCCCGCGGAACTGTGAACATAATGTCGCACTAATGACAACATAAAAATAAACGATAGGATTGGCGCACCTTCTTTTAAACCTGGCATAATATAGTTTTTTAAGCCCGCACGAATATTAATTTAATTAGAAGCCAGTGCGGTTCGGCCGGTCTCGGCGACGAAGAAAGTTGAAAAACGTATATCAAGTCGGTTTAGGTTGTTCGAGAAAATTGCATTTATCAACTTTATTTTGAAAAATGGATGCCGTACGAAAAAGATTCCATAGGATTGTCGATTTAAATTATTTATTTATTTGTTTAATTAAAGAAGTCTGCCTACCAGACATGAAACCCAATTAATAGGTAGGTTGTAGTACCTAACCTAATCTAAAATCTAGCCTTACATACATATTAACTCTAATATGTACTGGCTTAGATAGAATTGTATATAGCCCTGCTCCTGTGTCATTGGGAATTCCACAGGGAAGTGTCATTGGTCCTATTTTAGTGGTAATTTACATAAAAAACATAACGGAAGTAGAAAACAGCAGTAGCAAACTGTAAAATAACGAACTCTGCTGACGATACAAGTTTGCTACTAGTCAATAATGATATAAATATCTTAAAGAACGCAGCCACGAGCTTTATGACGATAGTTTGTTATTATTAAAATCAATTAGATTTCTGAATTTCTGAAAGTCATATTGGATATATATACTGTATGAAAAAGTATTTTTAGTACAAAAGCATGCAATCAGAATACTTCTAGGTCTGGAAAGTAGACAGTCCTGTAGAGGAAAGTTCAAAGAACTTAATGTCTTAACAGTAACTGCAGTGTTCGTACAGGAGTGCGTCATGTACTTTTTTAAAAAATAGATCCTGTTTTACTCCTAACATGCACATAGAATTTTAGTTTTCCTCACCATCGGCTCACAGGGACTGAAAAGGGTCCTTATTATCAGTTCATAAAAATATTCAACAACCTCCCCGAATGGATACAGAAAATTAGAACTGTTAAAATCTTGAAGAAAAAAATTTTTAATATTCTAGTCAGAATGGAACACTATGGAAGAGTTTTACACCAAGATCAGGAAATTGTAAATATTCTTATTTAGACGCTATTTAATGTATGTACATATACTTTAAATAAAGATATATTATTATTATTATTAATAAAAAAACGGAAAAAGACTAAAATTAAAAATAATAGTTAATGGGGTAATTAAGTTTTAACTTTAGTAATACATTGCGAAAAAAAGTCCAAATGGCGTCGAGCACTTGCATTGAGAAAAAAGGCGGAAATTTTAAAATATTTGTTCTTGGTGTGTCTAAAGTTAATACGGGGAAACAGAAAATTTAATCTATGTAATACGTCACACCAATCAAACAAGTTATTTAAAATTTTAAATAAAGTCATTAAATAATGTTAATCATGTCGATCACTTACACACACATAACCAAGTCTATTTAACAATATTATATGGGAAAAGCCTTGTGGGGATATACTTTTTTATTTTTTAAGTTTCTGGTGCAAAGTACGATACATTACACTTGGCTGTATTAAGTTGCAAGTTATTATTTAGGAACCAATTTTTGATTTGCTCCAAACTACGCTGGAGAGTAAGACAATCCTTTTAAAAATTGTTACGTCGTCGGCATATATCAAAAAACTGATATCAAGGTCCTTACCAATGTCATTAAGGAAAATGTTGAATAATAATGGCCCCAACATTGAGCATTTAGGGACGCCCGAGGAAGCAATGTATTCATCAGAAGTGTAACCATAGACACAGATGCAATGAGTGCGATTAGGCAAGTATAAAGAAAACAAATTAACAAGCGTTGCGGAAAGTCCAAAAGCATGGAGTTTGTGTATTAGAATTTTGTAATCTATGTGATGAAACGCTTTTGAATAATCAAGATATATGTCGTCCATTTGAGAACTTTCGTCAATCTCTCAGAAACATACTGAGACACGGTCTTTAAATTGGTATTGTAGATCTCTTCCGTTGGGGACTTGGGGACTATTTGGTTCTTAACAACATGAAATATTTTGTCCTGTAGGAGAGATTCTAAAACTTTACAGAAATTGCAGATGGGGGAAATAGACCTATAGTATGTGATTTGCTATCACAGATTAAAGAGTAATACAAGCGGTTAAGCCAGAACAAAACGACAGTCATGCTGGAATTAAATTAAAAAAATAAATAAATTTAATTATTTTAAGAGACTTTTCCACCTCATACTCGGGGAACACTTAGGCGCAAAAGAGTATAACTGGGTACACCTGAGATTCTTCTTTTGTTTTCAATAAACGACCAACATTTTTTAAGATCTTTTTGAATGGCACATTCAATTTTCAGTAAATAGGTTTTATAGGAGTCCCGAATTTCTTATCTGAGGGACTACCCGTTTTTCTGAACCTTTTGTGACATCTTGCTTTCTTTTTTATAGTGTACATTATATTTCATAATATTACGTATTTTTCATTTTTTTATTTAAATACATCAGGTTATTAAAAGCATCAGTTACAATATTACAGTATCTATTTGACTTAGACATCTAGGTTTAAAAAAGTTGTATGTGATAAACCCAAAATTAATTAATTTGTCAAAATTTCATTCAAAAGTTTTTCACCCGAAGTCTTTTTGTTATTGTAATAAATTGTATTACATTAAAAATATTTGTCTGTCTGATACCCTGATACCAACATGTCAAAGGCCGCCCATACCTGCTTTAAATGAACCGATTATAATTAACAAACTTCCATAGTCTTAATTTAAATAGAAAGAAGGAGAGTGTTTCTGAGATAAATCAAAAATATTTACCCGCAAAAACAAATCCCAAGTCTTTTGCACAGTTAACAATATCGATTTTTTGAGTTAAATTTCATTAAAAGGGAGTCGGATAGTCATGACTATTATTTCCTGAATTTTTAAGTTTTTAAGAGGCCAGATTATTACGTATTTTATTTTATAAAAGAAATATTGTTTGATCAACAAATAATAATGCGTTTTTTGCCAGAATTGATAATACAACAATAATTGTTAATTGCAAGCTAGTGTTGCGCAAAATCTTTTTGCAAATTTTGACAGAATAATCTATAAACTATAATTCTTTTCGCCGAATTAACAATAAACGAAAATAAGTATACACAAAAAAATAAAAAGTGAGAATAATTACAAAAAGGCACCATGGCAGTAATATCAGTTCATAATTAACTAGAATACGGAGCCCAATCAGTATTAATATTAATATTAACTGAATTGTTAGTATGTAACCTAAAAGGTGATTTGTACCTCATAATGTATTTTATTATATTAATCCACTACATGTTTTCTGATTGTGGGCAATTGTAGATATACAGTAAATTTCTAGGTAGTTAATACAACACAAGTAAAAGTCTCAATCTACATAACGTTTAATTAAAAGAAACTGAACGAACAGAATTCAACATAAAAAAAATTCTTTTTTATATTGATTATTGTTCTTTTCATGGTTATTTTACTAATAAAATACGCTTGATATATGTTTCATATACGAAATTAATAAATATATTTCCATATAACAAAATTTCCATTGCAAGGAATACCCAGCCATGAAAATATAAAAATCTGGAAAAATATGTTTTTTATATTGATTATTGTTCCTTTCAAACGGAGGATTATTTTAGTGATAAAATATGCTTGATATACCTTTCAAATAGGAAATGTGCTCGATAATATTCAATATAAAGATACTTAAGGTTTCAACATAGAAAAAATCTATAGCAGGTAATACCCAGCCCGGAAAATATAAAAATCTTGAAAAATAAATAGTCCGTTTTTAGACAAAATTTTTAAAAGTAATAATTGTTAATCGAAAATATAGAAGTAGTTCGGGAACCAACTTTAATAGTTAATATTCGAAAATAATTAATTTTTTTATATTGATTATTGCTTTTCAAAGGGATAATTAGAAAATATCAAAATCTCGAAAAATAAATAGTTCGTTGATGGCTAAAAGTTTTAAGAGTAATAATTATTAATCGAAAACATAGAAGTAGCTCCAGAACCAACTTTATTAGTTGACATTCGAAAATAATTTTATTTTTTTATCTTGATTATTGTTCTTTTCAAAGGGACGGTTAATTTTGTGATAAAATATGCTTGATATCATTTTCAAATAAGAATGGAATGAAAAGGCACTTAAAGAATAGATTTCAACGTAAAAAAAATCCATAGGCCATAATACCCAGCCCAGCAAATATAAAAATCTCTAAAAATAAATAGTTCGTTGATACACTAAATTTTAAATTGTAATAATTATTAATCGAAAATATAGAAATAGTTCGGGAACAGTTTTTTATTTTTTTATATTTATTATTGTTCTTTTCATGGTTATTTTACTGATTAAATATGCTTGATATACTTTCCAAACTCGAAATGTGCAACCTATATTTTATCCGCCCAATATGCGCCGTTGCCGTTCCATAGATCGTGTAGAAAACCGCGACAGGCCATTGGACACAGAGAAAAGAAAAACAGCTCCTCATAACATGTGCAACGATACGTATCAGCGACCTCCGGATCGCGATCTTAACCGTATAGGAAGTCGTGCGTTCTTTTTCCCCCCACCCCCCGATCGTTGCCGATACGTTTTCATATTTACGCTGCCGCGTACTGCCGAGCTCGATACCGAACACAATTAAATAATTTATCGGGGATGGCAGAAGCGCGGGGCAATTATAAGCGAGCAGTAAAAGTTAGCAGTAAAACCGTGAGAGATGGTGCGTCGCTACGAAATCGAACCATTTCAGATAAGGGAGATTATTATTGGCCGGAGCTTTTAAATCCGAACGGATACGCGTCTAGATTACGTTGTTTTTTCCCCGTATAACCGAGTTATCTGCGACTTGGGATCGGATTATACGGGGTGCACGCAAATGTCAAATTTGCCGGCACATTTTGAACCACGTTTGTCATTTTTAGTGTAATAATTAGTATCTAACACAGAAGAGTTATACATAGAAAAAAAGGTAGAAAATTTTACCAAAATCGAAAATTTGGACCAATGCGTTTTTGATAATTTGTTTGTTTATTTAGTTTTGCGAATTGTATACGTGGTGCTTCGTATGGTGTATACTCAAAAAAGTAATAGAAGTGTCTAAATTTAGATGAAAATTTCAAAATTAAAAAATTACTTATTAATCAACGCTGTTGTGTCTTCAAATTCCCAAGATAAACAAAAAATATATATTATGATTTTCTCTTGAATTACATTTTTTGTTCTTGACAAAAGGAAAAAATCTCCTTTCTTCTTTTCAAGATAACATTTTATTGTTGTTCAATTTTAAGAAAAACTGTTGTCATTGTTTAAAAATCAAACTACAGAATTTGAGTAAGTTGGTACCTATCATGAAAAATGTGCGAAATATTAGGCATTTTTGGTTCAATTATAAGTAGGCCGTGCATCTGTCAATGTCAATTAAAGACGTGACCGAAAATTGAAAACGTTCTATGTCTCGACCATTAAATATTGCTCAGAAATCGAAGAGCATAACAAAACAAATATTGAACTGAGGTGGCTTTTACTTGATGAAAATCCATTTATCAAAATAATTAAGAACTAAAAGTTCAGATTTTCACGAAATTATATACACCGTGTCTTTATCAAATGTAATATTTACAAACTATACTATACTGCTACTATATATACCGAAAAATGACCATAAAACCCTAATTAATGTTGTTGCGAGAATTTAAGTTCAATAAAGCATAGGTATTTAAATCTAATTGATCGTTAAGCAATACATTTGAATGTCTCATTTTGTTAATCTCCTTGGCTTCTAATTGATTTAATTTTCTACTTTTTGTGGCTGTGTGTAATATATCAAAATTGTCGTCAAAAATATGTTTTTCTGTGTTTAAGTGTGTAGCATAATTAGAATCTAGACTATTGTTTTTAAACGCTCTTATATGTTCGTTAATGCGTTTCTTGAAGGATCTACCTGTTTGTCCAATATAAATTTTAGGACAAGATCCGCATTTCAACCTGTAGACACCTGATTTTTAGGATTTTGGACATTTCGATTTATTGTTTTTTAAATATTTTCCTATTGTGTTGTTAGTTCTGAAAGCAATTTTTAAACCACATTTTGAGAAAAGTTTTGAAACTTTTTCACTAGGTTCTCCTATGTATGTAATTGTTTTAAATTGTTCGTGTTCTGTATTTGGTTTCGGATAAATAGAGTTTAGTGTTGTCTGTATTTGTTTTTTATTTATAATTTTATCTATAATGGACGGATTGTAGCCATTGTTCAGTGCTATTTGTTTAATGATATTAAGTTCTTTGTTGTAATTTTCTGTTGAGAGTGGCGTATTAAGAAGTCTGTGTATAAAAGAGTTAAATGCAGCCATTTTGTGTGTATAAGGGTGATTTTAGCTGTTATGTATTACTGTGTCCGTGTGTGAAGGTTTATGATATATTGAAAAATCTAATTTGTTTTGCACTTTCGTAATAGTTAAGTCTAAAAAATTAATAGAGTTATCCTGTTCAATCTCGATAGTGAATTTTATACGATTATGTAATGAGTTAATGTAATTTAAAGAAGAATTCAATTGTCTGTTCATTCCAACAAAGCAAGCAAAAACATTATCCACGTATCTATACCACCATAAAAAACTTTTACTTAAAGGATGTTCTAGTATGATATTTTCCAAATTATCCATAAAAATCTCGGCTAACAAAGTACTAATTGGATTTCCCACAATCAAACCTTCTTTAGAGATATAAATCTGTCCATTAAATTCAAAATAATTTTGGTCTAAAGATACTATTAAGCAATCTAATAAATCTTGTTTCACCAATGGGTTAATCTGTTTCCGAGTTAGGGTGAAATCTACTAAATCTATCACATCCATTATTTAGATTTTGATATCTTTAATTTTGTTGATTAATTTAAAAGAATTGTTTATTGCAAAATCTGTATGGAACTTCAACATATTTAGTAATTTAAAAAAAATGGAATTACTGATTCGCACAATCTAATAAATCTTGTTTCACATTTGATAAAGACAAGGTGTTGTCGAAACAATTGTCATGACATTATATATAATTTCGTGAAAATCTGAACTTTTAATTCTTATTTATTCTGACAAAACAAATAACTTGAATTGGGGCTAGCTATGTTAAAAATAGAGAATAATGATATCATCTGCAAAACAAACTTACATCCGCCATTCACTTCATTGATAAATAAGTTAAGAAACACAGACAATCCAAGAAGAAAGAAAAATGCTACAAATTAAGATTAGAGAATACTACAACAATACAATACAACAATTGAATGGGTGATTCTTAAGGTTATTTTTAGAAATTTCATTCATTTAGAAAATACAGTTTCATAATTTTGGCACACGAGATAATTTGATAATTGCTATTGTTTACGTTTTTAAGATATCGATTTGAAATTGGAAAAATGAACTACGAGGAATTAAAATTAAGACTTCTTCCTTCAAGATTCATTCATTTATAAAAAACTTTTCAAAATGAATTTTCAAGCTTCTAAAATATGAATTCGAAATTGGTCAAGATTTTGACGGTTTTAACAATATTTATTATTGACGAGAAATCAAACGAATAGGGGCTGGAGCTGGAGCTGTTTTTAACTAACCGATCTGACCATGCAAATGTATTACTTTGTAGATATTAAATATCCCTAAAACAGGTAAGGGGACAGATAACTTAAACCTACGATTTCAAAGAGAACCTAACAAGAAAAGAAAAATGCCACAAATCAAGATTAAAGGATACCGAACAAAAAACAAAAATCGGGATGTATAGAAATGACATTGCAAAATTTAAAGGGTCGATCCTTGAATCCAAAATTGAGCCAGAAATGAATGGGACGACGAAGTAGGGCAGTTTCGCATTCGCGGGAGCCTAAAGAATCTGACCACGATATAAAAATGTAAGATATTAAACGTCGCTAAAATACTATGTTACGTTTTCACTTAAGTTAGGTATTAATAATATTTAAAAAAAAACTTACTTCCATACTCTCAGTTTATTTTAGTTCCGCGGTGGAAAGTAAAATTGAATTCTTTAAGCCCATTTTCCGAGCCAATTTGTCTAATTCTCTATTTATGTGAACTTTAAACGACAGAGGGAAGCGAACGAGAAGAGAAAAATGACACAAATTAGTATTAAAAAATACCGAAAAAAAAAAGAAGAGAAAAGCAAAAAGCAAGCGGCGCGTAGTCCGAAAGACTCGGCGTAAAATATATACGGGTCGTAAAGCAGACGGGATCGACGCGACAACCGAACAGAAAGGGTTCGAACACTTGTTTATTGTAACGATCTCGTATAAAGTAGCTGAAAATGACCGCGGCCCGTGTAAATAACGTCGTCTTTAAACCGTGCGCGTTTGCGATATTTGTCGCCCCGTATTTTATTAATGTAATAACAGTATAATCGCGGGAAAAACGCGACCGAGAAGTGTTATTTCTTAATAAGCTCGTAAAATATTGAGCGGACGTGTACCCGACGCGACGTCGGATCTTTATTACGCGCCACAGCCTCGCTCGCTCCCTGCGTCTTACGTCTTACGTACGCGCCCGTCATAACCTTTAAGTAGGGCTTTGATAAAAAGCGTCCATTTCGTCAGCACCGTGATTATTTTTTTGAAAAAAATAGCAATGCGCATTAGTGGCGCAGGGATTTTTTCGTTCGGAACGAATTATAACCTTCAAATGAAATAAAAAATTGTTATGCTTTTGCAACGAAGTAACACATTTTATTTGACTAACATGAAAATAAAACAAGAAAATTAGTGAAATATACGACGTAAAATATGTCTCACGATTTATAAAATATATTAAATTGTTGATGTTTTATTTATTTATTTATTTACAATGACAGTATTTACATGAAACCAAACACACCGCAACTAGTACAATATCTCACAATAAGTGGCACCTAAATGCAAGAAGCCCTATGTTATATTGATGAAATTTCGACAAAAGAATATAATCTATTTTATATAATTTCATTATTGGTGTGTACAATAGTGCCTAAATAATACTCCCAACATCTAAATCTATTTTAAAAAATATATGTACAGTACGGTCATCCAAATAGATATTCCTATCTTTCAATGTTATGCCATAAAAATGATTTACAAGCTTCAATATATTTTCTTGAGAAGAGAAGAGAATACATTTCTGTATGACATTGAGAACCACCAGTTTTTTATTTAAAAATTCTCATAGAAAATAAAATTTGTGTATGAGTTTGCGAATTTTATTCGTAAATTAATCAATATGTGGTCCCCATTTGAGATGCGTATTCCAGTTATCACCAATGAAAAGAAGAACAGTGTCATCTTCGTATGACACAGTCAAGGCACTGGCGCTTAAATTCAATAAGAAGTTTATATATGTAACGAAAAGTATAGGTCCTAAGACCGTACCTTGCGGGACACCAATTTTTATTTTAAGCTTGTTACTTGTGTAGCCAGTTATTTTCACAATCTGATACCTATATGCTAGATAATTTTTTACTAATTTTGAGACTATTGCTCTGTTTAGTCTTATGCGGTATGCAACCCAACATACTCGGGTAGGTCCCTGCGCCGGCCACGAAGGAGGAGTGAGAAGCATGTTAGCGGGGAACGAATGTAGACCATGTTTTTGTTGAGTCTTGTTGGTATTATCTAATCCGCAGTAAATAGAATAAAGTTTTTATGTGTTGATAACGTTAGTGTTTTTGAACCAACGAAAATACAGTCCACCAATTTCAAACGCAACATCCTCTGATACCATAATTATCTAATACTTCAATAAGCTTTGCGCGAGGAACCGTATCAAATAAATGCTTTTGCCAGATCAATAAAAAAAGGCACACTTTCTACCTAAATTTAAGTTTTTAACCAAAGTGAACATGGCATCACCAGTACTCCCTCAAGAAAACCATATTGATTGGGAGAAATTATCAATTTAGTATTCAAAAAATTTATCTGTCCTTGAAACTCTTTTCAAAAATCTTAGCGAAATTACTAATCAAACTGATAGGTCTATAATTTGTTATGTTAGCTTTAGTACCGCATTTATGTATTGGTGTGCCCATAGACATTTTAAAATCTGTAGGAACAATGCCTGTTTTGAAAATTAAATTAATTATGTGTAATTATGGGTTAATTATTTCTTCATGAATTGCCTTTATTACCAGAACGGTTATCTCGGCATGGCCTGACGAAGCGTCATTTTTTAGCGATAAAATATATTTCACAAGCTCACTCTTTGTCGAGGGAGTCAGAAATATTGATTCTGGAACATCCAGGACCAGCTTATGTACTTCCCCTGGAGTTGGTATAATATTCTCCATTTTTACTCCAATGTTTATGAAATAAAATAAATAAATTTTAGATAATGCATTGAATAATATTTACAAATCTTCTGAATTCCTTCTCCTGAGACGCTTAAAACAGGGATAAGGAATAAGCTGGTATTTGACACACAGCCTTAATTTATTAGAAGTCGTCGTTACAAAATAAAATATTTCAGAAATCCGTCACTAGAGGGCACTTTACCTACAACATTTTTTTTGTTCGACCTCTATTTTATTTATTTAGACTGATATTGCAAAATAGAAGAGAATCGCAAACATCAAAAATTGTTACTCTTGTTTTAGGTCGATAGGTGCTATCGTTTTGGCACTTCTAATTTGCAAAAAGGTGATACTGAATATCGCGATATGTATTTCTGTTACGCAAGTGGAAATGCAAGCCAGCATTATTAACCTTTTTTTCAAAGCAGCATGCTGCAAATTAAAAAAGTGAAAAAAAAAATTATTTTCAAAATGCCCATTTGCTTCATTTGTAAACATTTTCTCATACATTTTAAAAAATGTTATCGAACACGAAAAAATACGCCCAACTTATTTCTAATGATTATTATTTGTTGCAGATCATTGAAATCTGTTTTAGGTGTTTCATACACTAAAGACTAAGTGTCTCCAAAGTATGTGAAAATGCTCGGAGAGAGGAGCAGATGTAAGATGTTTTAATTCTAGGTTCAGTGACTCGGGTTGAGATAGTTTTACGGCGCTGCAAGCAAAAGAGTCGAGAGCCGATGATTTTTTGGCAATGTGCCAATGCAGTCCGACAGCAACCCTATACTTGCCACTGTTATCCTTCCTTACAATCAATGCAGAAATATCAAAAGATCCTAAGAAAATATAACGTTAAAACCAGCCACCACTTGCCCAAAAATCTCTCAACATCTTCGATCAGTCAAAGACAAAATGCTGAAAATAATACCTTGGAGAAACAAGACGGAAAATATCAACTAGGCTAAAAGAACATGAAAGAGCCTTAAGACTTCTTCTTCATGTCGCTTCTCTATTCCGAAGGTTTGCTAACATCATGGCAATCCTGACCTTGGAAACCGCTGCTCTGAAAATATCTGCAGAATATATGTTAAACCATTCTCGCAGATTCCGCAGCCTGGATCTTCTTCTTCTTCCAATTGATCTTCTGCCCACAATCTTTCCTTGGATTATCAAGTGTAGTAGCTCATACTTTGGACCCCGCATTATGTGCTCCTTTTCACTTCTTTCAACACCTCTAACTCTTTGTTCATCCTGATAAGCACTTCTGGGTTGGTCAATATTCTGTGCATTCTTCTATAGGTCCATATCTCAAATGCTCAATTTTTTCTTTCATACACTCTGTTAGGGGTCCAAGTTTCTACGTTTTCCGTCGGTGTTCTTTCAGCGCGTTCTTATTTGTTATGAACATGTTCTTGGTCTTCTTTGTGTTGAGCGTCAAACCAAAGTGTCGACTGGCGGTCACGACCCTATTTAGCAGTTCTTGCAGATCATGCATATTTTCAGCAAGAAGGACAGTGTCGTCCGTGTAGCGCAAGTTATTATTTATCTTGCCATTTACTCTGATACCTCCCGAATCGCATACAAGGGCTCTGGTGAATATTTCTTCAGAGTAAATATTGAATAAAAGCCTTGTCTTATGCCCTGTTTGACTTCTATAGGGTCAGTTTCATCGTTTCTTGCACTCTTACTGTTGCCTTCTGAATTAGCTCGACAACAAGCATGCACATTGATAAAATCCATATAGAATTTAGTAGTTAAATCATTTTATTAAGGTGGGTTTACACGGTGGTACCGATAACCCAAAAATACTGATTTATGAATGAGTTCTGCCCCGAGGGTAATTTGGTAAAGATAATGCCGCCATATTAAGTGGCTGTACGGCAGCGAGTTCGAAACATCCATATCACCCGGTTATTAGGAGTAAACCTCGGCTACGGGATCCATTAGATGGATATCATTAGAATATGGCCCCGGGCAGTATTGCGCGTTCACCTGCGAGGTATAGTTTGATCCGAACTATGCCGCTGACATTTTCTCATTTATGCATACAAATTTTATAATTATTACATTTTTTCTCTAGATAAACGAGACGCTCAGTACCTACCTAAAGTTTAGGAACACCTTGAAAGTGGTGTCCAAAAAAAAATTTTTTTTCAATTCAATTTTTCACGAAAGTTTAGTGAATACACATTCGCGTTAATTGATAGAAACAGAAATGACGCCATTTTAACAACCTTTTAGCGGTCTAGCATTATAACATGTTTAAGAAGTTTAAAAAAAAAGGATTTTGGGTACGTCTAGAGGAGACAGAAATTAATCTATTTGACAGAAAACTTTTTTGTGAAAACCCCTTTTTGGTGTGTGAACAAATTTTGGCATTAAAGTAAATTTGTTGTCGACTTTCTAGACGAAAGTTCAGCTGTCTAACTAAATTTTATCCATCGCTTAGATTTTGAAATAAGCCACAGGGTTATTGATATTCTTATGGAACATGCGAATCATTTGTTTGCATCCTAATTTGCTTTCAATTCTTCGAAAATCGCATCAACATGTTTGACCAGCCAAACATCAAGCGGGAGAAGAAATCGATACGTAACCGGATAGATCGATCTTAACCGGGCGTCTTTAAAAAGTAAATCAGTAAACGACCCCTCGCAAAACGAGATCGGGCACAATGGCGCTCTTTCGTGCTGCCCCACGTGCTTCATCGAGGCCGAGGGCTCTTGACGAAGCGTATTAAACCGGAGAGACCTCAATAGACGGTCAGAACACGAACCCCCTAACTCGAATGCAAATTAGTTCGCATCGAGAGCTGGCCGTACACGAACGGATTTGAATCCATATAAACGTGTACTATATTATACGCACCGATAGATATATTTTATATTATCATTTCAATATCGTCTTAATCAGTAATTTATAAAAGGCTAACAACTTTTGGGGGCTACTTCCGTCGCAAGAAATGTCAGTTAGCAGATGATAAATATCCTTTTCAGATGTTGGTGAACTTAGTTTCCAACCCGAAAGAGCTTCTGAACCAACTCAACTTTATTAGTTTGATTCTACGCTTATTCCAAGAGGAGACATCAACAGTCGATCAGCAAACGAACCCCGCGAATATCTATAATTCATATACGGCTACCCAATTTGTTCGCGATAAAATGTGTGGCGAGGGTAAATTTTCATTCAATATCACCGGCAATCGGCTTGTGGTATACGGGGTGGCGTGAAAAAAAAAGCAAAAACGATATGTCAGTGGGCGCTCACGGTAATGGCGCGGGCACGCTTGCGAAATGGCAATTTCCTGCGCAGCCAATTACTCGGGTGCATAGAAACGGTCTCGCATCACGTAATATGGTAGCGCGTCGCCTTTGGGGGAGAACGGTTCGTAATTCGATACGATTTTTATTGCGGACGCCTCTCGAAATGCTGTATTTAAATAGCAAAAAGAAACCAATGTCTTTCAATGTGCAAAAAAGAATCAACCCGCAACACGGCTCATTTTGGGCCAGTCCGAAAATTAAAAATTTTCTATTCATTTTTAACCAAAAAAAAAAAATCAAACTCTATCAAAAAATACGCCTATGACTTGCCGCACACATTTTACCCTCGACAATCCCCGTAACTAAATAACAAAGATACTGACTTGTATCCATCTTAATTAATGTTGGCCTGCACTGACTTTTAATAAGAAGATCTTTTCTGTGTAAAAATTATTGAAAAGCACACCACACTTTCATGCAAACTTTTTACCTTAAAAATACTTGAAAAATCACCTTGTGAAATATCGGATACGGATTAAATAAGACCTTGTATATTAAAAAACAACTTATGTACCTTACAATTTTTCTGATATCCGTAAAGACACGGCTCGGGAAAAAATGGGCTATAATCGTTAAATTAAAAAAAAGCCAAGCTCGTGGTCATCTAAATCAGTTACCCGCCAGCTTTCTTTTACTGTCCCGCTCAGATACCATTTAACTCCGATAATTAGCCATTTTGCGGAGATATTATGAGCCGGCGGTCGTTTTTTTTTCTGTTTCCCGCCGCAATTTATGTGAACGCTTTACATTTCTGCGAGTCGTAAAAATTCTTCTGAAATATAGAATAGAAGAGGCGGTCATCTAAGCCAGTAAAGTGGCTGAATTGCTGTTTCACTAATATCGTCGTAATGTTTGCGGAGAAAACACACTCGCGGTAATGGAAATACAAATATGGAACGGGCAGGCGGACATTTTTTATAACTCGCCAGTTGCCCGGCAGGCAGCGGCGCGTACTTTTTTTTTTCGTCCAGAATCGAAACGTATTGAAAACGCGTCCGCTCATTTATGGCGATATTAATTTCGCAGTAAATGTCAAACACAAACCCATGAAAGTTGTATTTAAATATAAATTAGGTTTTATGGAAAAACCGAAAAAGTAGAAAATAAATTCAATTAAATTATGTTACAAGTATAAGCTGTCAAAAACAAAATAAATAAATTTTAATTAATATCTCGAAAAATCATGAAAATGCAATAGAAAACACGAGTACAACTATTAAATTGAAGAAATGAAAAGCTAAATTAGAATTAAGTATACTAGCAAAACGTTAACTATGTAATAGCTAAATAACAAAACTATATTAATATTAATAATATTGTCAAACATTACCTTAATGCCAGAGAATAACTAACAAAAATGAACCAAAACTAAAAATACTATGAAAAAAACAAAACTCACAGAAAAATGTAAAAATTAACTTAAGCAAAATTAGACAAAAGCTTAAAACAAAATAATTGAAACAAAAACTCGAAGAAGTAAAAAATCATTAAAAATGCTCAAAATGATCAAAATACAATACCAAAACTGAGTAAGACTATTAAAATTATGTTCAGATATACTACGTTAATTACCAATATTGCCAAAAAGTTGAGTAAACAAGAGACAAATAGAAAATTAATATTATCATCACAATCTTAATACGAGAGAATAATAACAAATAAGAAAATGTTGCATCAATTTTAACTATGCGGTTACAAACTAATAATACCAAAAAAGAAAAACAAAACTGGCAGAAGAGTGTGAAAAAACAATATATTGGCAAATTAACAAAAATTAATAACAAAAATAATATGTAACGGCCAAAACCAAATATGCTTTTAAAACAAAAAAACTCGAGGAAATAAAAAAATGTGAACTCCACTAAAAATTATCTAAATTTAACAAGTAATTTTGTACATAAATGACAGGTAATTAAATTATTAATTAATGTCTTCGGAAATGCCTTACAATTTAATACAGAATTCCTCTTCGAAATGTAGTCGAAACTCAGTAATACTACAAAATGTTAGTCAAATGCGAAGAATAAAAATAGGTGAATAATAAAAACTGTAAAGTTTACATAAAATTTAAAGGTCCAGAATATTATATTAAAAAAATTAAATGTAGTCGAAAATCAGTAATACTACAAAAAGTTAATCAAATGCCAAGAATAAAAATAGGTGAATAATAAAAACTGTAAAATTTACATAAAATTTAAAGGTCCAGAATATTATATTAAAAAAATTAAATGTAGTCGAAAATCAGTAATACTACAAAAAGTTAGTCAAATGCCAAGAATAAAAATAGGTGAATAATAAAAACTGTAAAGATTACATAAAATTTAAAGGTCCGGAATATTATATTAAAAAAATTAAATGTAGTCGAAAATCAGTAATACTACAAAAAGTTAGTCAAATGCCAAGAATAAAAATAGGTGAATAATAAAAACTGTAAAGTTTACATAAAATTTAAAGGTCCAGAATATTATATTAAAAAAATTAAATGTAGTCGAAAATCAGTAATACTACAAAAAGTTAGTCAAATGCCAAGAATAAAAATAGGTGAATAATAAAAACTGTAAAGTTTACATAAAATTTAAAGGTCCAGAATATTATATTAAAAAAATTAAATGTAGTCGAAAATCAGTAATACTACAAAAAGTTAGTCAAATGCCAAGAATAAAAATAGGTGAATAATAAAAACTGTAAAGTTTACATAAAATTTAAAGGTCCAGAATATTATATTAAAAAAATTAATTGTAGTCGAAAATCAGTAATACTACAAAAAGTTAGTCAAATGCCAAGAATAAAAATAGGTGAATAATAAAAACTGTAAAGTTTACATAAAATTTAAAGGTTCAGAATACTATATTAAAAAAATTAAATCCAAGAGAAAAAAAAATTACGCCCCATGGTTAAAAGTATGGCAAAAGTTTCTAAATACCAAGACAAAATACATAAATGTAAAAAATGTATATAAATAGTCGAAAAGTATTAACACCTACTACAAAAAATTATTCACATTCCGAAAATAAATAATAAGTGAATAAACAAAAGTATAAAATTTGAATAACATAACATAGGAAAATAATGTTTAGGCAAGCCATGAAAATCAACTAATACTAACAAATTTTTCTAAATGCCGAAGACCAGAATAATTACAAGATTGGTTTCGCTGGGCGGGGCAAGTTCGTAGCGCGTAGCGCAAAGCAGCATTGTAATTCAAAAAGAAGTCGCTTCGCGGTTCCTTGTCCTAGAGGGACGCATTGTTTTTCTATCGTGCTCCTGCGAATCACTATGAAACTTTCGCCTCTATAAAGTGTCTTTTACATCTGGTCGAACTTCAAAGTCACAGCAAACTTTGGTACTGTGATAGTTTTTCAAATATCTCGGGCATCCTGAATCATAGACGAAACCTGAAACTATATCTCGAAACAATTTACGATACTGTTTAGATCAAATTATCAAATGTTTTATGGTTTTTCTTTTACAGCTAATAATTTACCCACGGAAAAGGCATTTTTCAGGATCTTTTATATTTTTTGTCCATTACCGGCACACCCTGTATATAATTGAGAAACTGCCAGAAGTAGAGGTTCTCGTCCTGGACCTCCCACGTCTCCTGGCCCATGAATTTTGAAATAAGTCTTTTCTGAAACTATGCGGTGCGCCGTAATAGGAAATTACGTCATCGCGTATAGACTGAGCCCGAGGAATCGTGATTTTCATATGGATTTTTTTTCAGCGTGTGTGATACTCGGAAACCGTAAACAATGGAATTATAATTCTCCTTGCGGCTTATCACACTGCCTTAACCGATTAGATATATTTGTTACGAATTTTGATTGACGATTAATAATTTTCTGCAGAAAAGAACAATTTTCAAAACACCCTGTACATAATCGACAAAATGCATAAAATGAAAGTTATAGCCCTAGATCTCCCGCGTGTCACGGGTCCAAAATTTTGCCGATCAGTCGGATGGTTATAGTGGGAAACACTTTTCTGGATGCCAAAATAACCAAAAAGAAAATCTTTTTTTTTTAAATAGTTGAAATTTGATAGCACCCAATTTCTACAATTTAGATGTGCCGACAGACCTTTTCTTCTCTGCTAAATTTGAAGTTGATATCTGCAAATTTAGGACACTTAATACATTTCTTATATTGCCCGGAATATCGCGAACACCCTGTAAAATAGGTGAAAACCTTAAATACAAAAGTTTCAGCTGCCTACACGGGCTGTATCTTAATGTAAAAGAAAGTGGCATCTGAATCATAGTCTTTCCGTTAAAGCCAATTTTCAATGATAGTTTTTTTATAATGTTTTTCAAATTTACCCCGTAAATTTTTGAAAAATTCTTAAGAACAGAACTTTATGGAGCCGAATCTTCTGCGTCTTTTTGATAAATAATTTTTTCCGTCTCGTAAATGGTTTTTGAAAAATGATCTGTTTCGTAGACCCTTGTGCGAAAAAAAGATGGAGGAGGAGGTAAATCTCAATTTCGTAGCCCAAAGTTATTCCGGAAAAACCAAAAGACGAGAACGGAGAACGTCCAACTGACAAAAAAATTTTTTTTTTGACGCTGATTATTTCTGAAGCAAAGACCGTTCCCGTAGTATCTGCGAAAAATTTTTATAAGAGCGTCGATACTTCGAAAAATTCGATTTCATCGATTTTCGAAAGTAACAAGCAAAAATAAGTACAAATGTAATAATATAGAAAAAGATGTCAAAATCTAGAATTAACAGAAAATCGCAAAAAATTCTCCAGGTAAAAAACAAATTAAAAAAAGTTCTATTTATAAAACACATTCTAAATTCTCTCAACAAATTTGGAACAAGATGGTTATCTACGGTTTGGGATAAACTAAAACTCAAGTACGTTTTTAATATTGCAACTTCCTATAGGTAAAAGTTAAAATATGTTAAGAAAAATGTAATAATTTTTATTTTTTTGATTCGGCAGGTCGCGAGCCTGGTCGACCTGAAAAATTCCCAGGGCCGACAAAAAAACGCTCTCGATCGACCGCGGAAGACTTTTAATTACTTCGTTAGTAATTAAATTGTTTAGGAAAGTCGTTAATCATGCCGGCGACGCAGACGACCAGTGACGTCGTTTTCGAAACGTTTTTCGCCCGTCTAACGGTACCATCGGAACGCAATTAAGATTCGAATTCCACATGCTTTTATTGCGTCACATATCGCGTCCGATTCGAGAAATCTAATTTCGCAATAGACACAATCGTCGTTATTGAATCGTCCGATTTCGTGGGAAAACGCGATTCTGCGACGTCGCTCTTCCTCGAATTATCGCGGACGAAAAGAAGTGTCCCGTAAAATTTAAAGATCGATCGACTTTCGAGGCGAGGACAACGCGCCGGACTTTTTTCCACCTCGCCTCTCGAAAATAATTGCACACCGTATAGCGGTGATCCGCTATTTACATCTTCGAAGGTTCATTTTTTTCTTTTATTGGTTATAATCGCTTTATTGCTTAAACAACATTACAGGAAAAACAAACATACCTAGATAGCACACAATATCTCCAGTATATCCGGTCAATGTCCCATTTAAGTCGCATGTCCCGGGACATGTGGAGGATATTCTTAGGATGTACGCTAGCATATATACTAAGGATATACTGTAAAATACATCCCAGGGATATCCTCTGAATAGATAACTTGCGGATTTACTGTAAACGAAATACCACAGATATCCTCTAAATAGATGGTCTGAGGATATCCCCTTGCGCCATAATAAAAACATTAGAATAGAGACCTAAAAAGTTAAATTTTGAACAACTGGAAAGTAAAATAAGTAGTTTTTTTAAATTTGTCGTGTTTTGGGAGACATTTTATTGGCAACGTTTTTGTGCACATCTACATCGACGTCAGTGTTGGTAAGTCAAAATCAAGTTAAAATCAATTTGTTTTTATTATTTTTGGACACGAACGAGGCAAGAGTCGCTATTTTAATAAAAATACCACAGAAAATGCGGATTCATCTAAGAAAAAAATACAAAAACGCAACTGCTCGCGGTCGTGCCGTGCCGGACTCGCTCGAGTCTCGTCGCTCGCCATCTTTAGAGCCTTGTTTTTGTTGGCGGTGTAAGGTATATGGCGACTTGGAGTTTATTTTGAGTAAGTGCAAGTAAAGCTATATGGTAATATATAAGATTTGATAAATACTAAGCTGAACGAACCATTGTTGTGTAGTCTACCAACATCATGCCTTGTTTTTTATTATTTTGCTAGGTCAATGAGATAGCAAGATTAGGCGGCGGCAGAAGTTATGATTTTGTAAAACAAGCTCTAATTGGTTGGACATGAAGAAAAAAGATAAATTTTAGAGAGAAAATTAAAATTGACAAAATTAATACTTGGTAAGTAGGTATTATGTTTTTTAAAAATAAATAGGACGTAAATGTAATATAAATAAAGTATAAAAAATATAATTTAATAAAACATATATTATAGTGATTGCTTAGTTGATACTTTTTTCAAGGAGTGATTGCTGGACTGAGTTAAGATAAAACTGACTTTTTTGTAATCTATGTACCTATATTATATGTTTTAGATTACAAATCTTTTTTGATTCTAGACTTCTTTTCGTATCTTATTGCTTAGTTTTTGAAAACAAAAATAAAATCCACTTTCTCTTCATGTTGTTTGAGCAGTTAAATTTAGGCATACAAAACTAATCTTTTATTTAAGTAAGTAATGTTAGAGAAAATCCCCCGAACAAAATTATATTTTTAGTTATATAGTATAGTTAGTATATTTTTTTCTTAAAATGGATGCAAAAGTCAATCCGCAAAAGCATTAATTTTAGGAATCACCCTTTATAAAGTACAATTCATGAAAACTTTTTTCCTATTTTTTGAAGGCTTGTTTTCATGGACATAGTAGAGCAAAAAAAAATTGGAAAATTTTTAGGTTGACAAAAAATATTTGTGATAGTACCTACTCTCATGAAAGGGATCTTACCTATGAGAGTTTAATGAGGTTTGTATTTATCAAATGTCACATTTGATAAAGACACGGTGTTGTCGAAACAATTGTCATGTCATAATATATAATTTCGTGAAAATCTGAACTTTTAGTTCTTATTTATTTTAATAATATGTGGGGCAAGGATGAAGGTGGCTTTTACATGAACTGATTTTCGCGTTTCCGAAATTTGGTCCGATGATACATTTACCATAGTGCTTTGTAGTTGAGTTTGATGGTTTCACTAATGTTGACGTTAATTTTAGAAGATAGAAGGATAACGTAGATTTTCAACTTTGTCATTAATCATATTTAATCAGTTATGCTCTGAAGAGCCAACAATGATTGGATGATTGGCGAAAGTTTGTTTGAAAGCAAGTTTGATTTATCAACAACAGACGCAGGAAGAATTCAAAATATTTGTTAATAGTATTACAGTAGCCTGTGGAGTTTCTTTGGAAAACTTCAGATAACTTTGTTCATTTAATTCTTAGATAGAGCCCTAGGATGTCAAATAAGAACGACAGACACGTACGGCTGCAATCCGTCCGTGTCCGCCTTATCGACCCGATTCGGTGCCGGGCGATTTTCCGGTGGCGAAATCGTCCGGCGACGTCGTTATATGTGGGAGAGCGGCCGCCGCGTGTCCGGTCGAACCAAGCGATTTCATAACGAGCGGGACCAGTTAAATTGTCCCAACCACCGACATTCCGGGCGTTTTACCGAGAATATAACAGGTTTCATTTACGGCGCGGAGGCCATTATTAAAAAGGCAGATGCCACGCTAAACGACACACCGGGACCCCGTCGTCGTCCGCTCGCCGTAATCTTAATTGTCATCGGACTAAAATTTTGAAAATGTTCAACTGCGTTTATTACTCCCGCGGACTCGGATGACAATTACCGGGAACCGAGACCGCGTCGCGGTTAACGGGTGTGGGAAACAAAAGTCTCTCGATGTGGACTGGACGGAGACGAAGGCACAGAAAGCCAACGAGAAATTAGTCAATATCTCTTCTTTTCATTGAAGGTTGACAACTGCATTTCCTAATGCGCCTCTACCTCCTGTCATTGACGACTCCGAAACGCATGAAATGAAATGGTTTGTTATCATTAACATACATGCTATTACGCACAAACATTACTAAAACTACGCTTGTAATTCACATAAGCAATGTATGGTTATATATTCGAATCGTAAATTACATTTATACTAAAGCAAAAGCTAATTCACACTAATATTAATCTTAATATAAGATTCTTTTACCATTTTTCGGAAGCTTTTTACATTTGGTAAATTTTTGGTGTCTGTCGGCAGAGACACTTTTTTGCATTTGTAGAGTTTAAACGAAGTGAATATCAAAATCATTTATACACATAACATTATAAGAATGAATTAAATAATCTTGTAAGTAGGATGGGAGTAATTTATTTTTTATCTTATATATCAGCAAAACATTAGAGAACTCAATACTCTGAGACACCGACAACCACCCAAGCTTTACACGAATGGGAGTGTAACCTGTACAACCCAGAATAACCCGCATGGATTTATTTTGTAGCACTTGTATTCTATGAACATCATTGTTTCTACAAGAAATCAAAAGCGAATTACAATACCAAAAATGAGGGCAGATAATCGCATTAAAAACAAGACGTCTGCTCCAGTTGCTAAGCTCACGCGTAAGTCTACGCAAGAAACCCATACAACAAGCACATTCCCTCTGATCTCTTTGAAGATCAATGAAGACAGTTAAAACTATATTACCGTTATGAATGTCGAGCACACATATTGTAAAGACCATTCACAAGAGTGCTTTCTCCCGAAACCCAGGCTGCCCTTTAAAAATTAGTTTATTTTTTTCTATGAAGCTACGCAACTGCTTACACGCACTTGTTTCTAAAACTTTGTCTATAAAGTTTACTGGGAACTGGTAATTTGGGTATAGGTACAATAACGCTTGTCCTGATCTCTTCGGGAATTTTTCCTGTCTTATAATACAATAGATATCCAATCGCACAAAAAGTTTACATCGTATATGTTATCAGCTGTTGATTTATTTTTCAATTTTGTTGCAATACTTCTTAGTTCATTTTTATTCAGCGCTTGAAAGCGTGTGAATTCCTTAAGATTTTCTGTACTAATTTCATCAAGATTGGTTTGTATATTTGGAATTCTTGCAGCAATGTCAAGAATGCTTTTTGCATAGAAGTTGTCAAAATTTGTTCTATATTACCCAAATCATCAGTTATAAAAGCCGCGTATATAATTCCACTGCACTGAAATTATTTTATTCATATTTACTTGATTAATCTGGCGTCTGAAATTTATTTTAGGTTTTTCTTTAGTGGCTTGGTTTCTAGATAACACAAAATGATCGTGTACCGGTAATTCTTGTAAGATCCGGAATAAATTGAATAAAACCAGTATCCTTTGTAATATTTATTAATTTATTTTTATTTGGATTATTATAATCTAACCTGCTGATCAGCCAAAAAGCTACAGACCAGTTGCTCTTCTCAGCTGCACGTATAAATTACTTGAGCGCCTCCTCTATAATACAATTGGTAGCATCATTACGGGATACCTGCCTTCTGAGCAAGCAGGATTTAGACCGGGCCGCAGCTGCTGTGACCAGGTGCTGGCATTGACGTCGCACATAGAAGCGGGTTTCCAACAAAAACTAAAAACAGCCGCTGTGTTCTTGGACTTGACGTCAGCTTATGATACGGTCTGGAGGGAGGGACTGAACTACAAATTTCTGAGAGCCATACCATGCCAAACAACAGCCCGTCTAATACAAAACATGTTGAGCAATAGGTGCTTCAATGCGGTCCTCGACGACAAAATTAGCCACACCAAGAAAATAAATAATGGTCTTGGCTCCCCTTTTGTTTAATCTTTACATATCAGATCTTCCAGCCACAGAGGGGAAAAATTCTGCTACGCGGACGACATAGCACTGGCTATTAGGCACAAATCTCTTGACGCTGCAGAAACCATTCTCAACAACGACCTTGCCAGACTACATACATATTTTAAGAATTCGAGACTAAAACCAAACCCTGCCAAAACAGAAACATCAACATTTCATCTTAATAATAAAATTGCAAACGCACGAATAGAAGTGCAGCTGGGGATGCCACTTTGAATCATAACAGGCACCCTAAGTATTTGGGAGTGACTTTGGACCGCACGGTCACCTATCGGAAACACCTGCAGAATACGAAGACTAAAGTCCAGAAAACCGTCATTATATCTGGCTGAAGCGCTCCAAAATGATGGCTATGATCCCAAAGCAAGTGATGTTCTTCAAAACTGGTTCGCAACTTATAATTGCAACCTCACGGGAACCGACCTAAACCGAAGGCAATGGTCAGCCCTGAACCGGGTACGCACCGGACATGGAAGGTGCGCGGACTAGTTACACCGGTGGGAGAAAACAGCATCACCAGAATGTGACTGTGGAGCACCAAGACAGACCATCCAGCATATTCATAGCGAGTGTCCCTTACGCTTATACACGGGAAGCTGGCTTGACTTTATGGAGGTATCTGCGTCGGCGTTGGAATGGATAACAAACCTTGACATTGAATTATAGCTTTTATCTTTTTACATTTGTGTAATTATTCGTGATTGTTCCTAGATCTGTACTTGTATTATACATTGCATGTAATGCCATACGCTAAATAAATATATAAATAATGTAACCTGATAATAAAATCCCCAACTCTTATCGTTTTATTAGCAACGACAAAGTCCTGCTCAAAAATCTCCTCAAAGAATGTAAATAAAAGGTCAATATTGCCATTAGGCTATCTGTAAACTGAACCCATAACAACATTTTCACTTCACTTCACTGTAGGTGAGACGCTATTTCTTACGTAAGTAATTACATGTGCACTATGAGTATGACACAGGAAATATCTGTATACAGAAGTCTCAAGCTCATTAATGTGAAAACCTCATTAAGGCACATAAGAAGCGGATTCTTATGGCGTACTAGATTTCGCAGTTTTGTTAACTTATTGTTAAAACCCTGTATATTAATTGAGAAACACAACTCTCGCGTTTTGGATACTTAGAAATTCAAATTTAGAACCAAAGCAACTGTCACTAATCGTAAGTGATCAAAGAGCGTGACCTAAAACAAAATCTATAATAAGAAATTAACCGAGCGCATACAAACGTTCAAAACTAGACTAGTAATACTCAATGAATGACAAATTGTTTCACGAAAACCCACTACAGCGAATTAAGACCAAAGGATGTCACTAATAGGAAAAGCTCACCTAAAACCAGACAAGATCGGTGGAAACAATGCGGGAAAACAAACAGCTCGTTATTCGAGAATCGAACCGCCAAGCCGACCCGATTCGGTACCCGTCGAATTTTGCTTTGCCTTTTCTGACAACGCAACGGCGCTCCCGGCGTCATTTTTAATATCAGTTACGTGCAACGGGGCTATAATATTCCGGTAACGCGGATTTTATCCAAGTAAGGCACGTATTTAACATAATCGCCAAACTTGCAAATTCCCGAAATTTGGCAAATTAAATACCCGCCGAAGAAAAATGATCGCTTGACGGGTGACTTGGCCCCAAGCATGATGCAGAATTATACATTTAAGCGCGATATACAGGATGGTCACCTTTTAGAGTGTTTCAGTAGGAAAAACTTATTGCTCAACTAGATGGGGCAAAATGGATTTACATGTCATGGGCTCGATTTTTTCGGAAACATTTAGTGGTAAAAACAACACAAAAATATATTCGCTGCCTGCTGAGGCCTTTTCAATTTTCGGTCATGTTGATAATTGCTGATAACTTCTTTATTTATCAATATTTCTGATTCATTGATTGATTGGAGTAATCAAAAAATACCGGAGGGATCAATAAATATGCATTTCAAAAAATTAATTTTGACGCTCTGTATAATGAAAATAAGGCGTTCCAATGGGAGGCGCAGTCATAATAATAATAATAATTATTATTATTATTATTATTATTATAAGAATAATAATAATCATTTATTGCATCTAGGAAAACCTCCATTACAAGATGTACTGTACATTTACACTATAAAAAAACACAATAATGACAGAAACGCATTGTGAGTGCATATATGTCTAATTAACCAAAGAAAGAAGAAGAGAAAAAATAGATATGTTACACAATAGTAACCAAGCGACTCCAACAATTAGAATTTACAACAAAATGAATCAGATCATTAACACATCAGAGTATTTCTCAAAAAAGCGCTTTTGTACGGTAATTTTAGACATATAGTTTTGACTAATGTAAAATGGCAAATTACTCGAGAAATTTGTAACGGATTAAATTAAATTAAATTAAAAACAGATAACTTCCAAGTCCGTTAAAGTTGAATATGAAAAAGTTGGATATGAAAAGTTCGCTCTGAAGGTTCAAGGGTCAGACCGATACCGAAATCAGATCTTTCACCTATAGTGCGATGATTTTGATTTAGAATCAAAATTATTGTAGTTTTACGAAACTTGGGATTTATTTTCAACCACCTGTATCTATTTAACCACTAACATTTCTAATAATATATTTTTTAAAAATTTTAGATTTTCTGAATGAAATTAGTTAAAATAATAAATAAAAATATCTAACATAAAATAAATTACAAATCTAAATGTATTTTTATTAATCTAATTTGAAGGCAAAAATATAGTATTTTTGCATACTACATACTTGCATACTTGAAGATTAATTTCCTCCAAGTTTTATACGCTCAACAGGCTTGTGAGGAATCGTTGAAAGTTTAAAGCATAAAGACCTCAAATATAATAACAGTTGCCTCTTTTCCACTGAAGGTGGAGGGGAGACCAAAGCAATCTTACTATACTTTGCTCACTTTGCTACCGATTGAAAGCAGTAAGTATAGAGCCCAAGCAGCTAAGTTTCTCAAAATATGGGCGGGGTATAGAAAATAAATTAATAAATAAATAAAAGGTTGGAAACCGGGGCGCCAGCTAGGATAATACCCCCAACCTATACTATAATTTAGTGATAGTGACTAGTGTCCTTGCTCACTAGCCACCAAACAAACTCACAAAGTTAACAAAGTTCTAGGCAAATAAATAATAAATAAATAAGACAGCCACGGCAGTTTAAATTTCCATATATTGGCTACTGGACCAGATTCTTAATCACAGAATATAAGCAAAATACATTAGACCAGGAGCTCCAAGCTAGGAATCTGAGTATACGTCAAATACTTAAGTATACAATAAACTCAGGAACCTTGGTTACGATCTTACCCTAACTGAGCTCTCTAATTTATATTGATGTTTAAAAAGTTCAAATTTATATTTAATAGTCAGAAAATTAACCGGAATATAAATAAAATGGCTTATCTGTGATCCTCCAGTTACCAGCAACGAACGAGTGGAGCAAGCTCTAGGACAGCTGTTCTGTATACTGCCTACGGATTCACCAGTCAGTGGGATAGGCACGAATGCTTATCATTCTTGGACGAGGAAATATGCACTGCAACGTCCGGAACCGAGCTAACTTGAAGACTCGGTAATTCTTGGGTTCCAGAATTCAAAACACGTGCCGTCCACGAAGGGAAAGAGGCACCAAATCCAAATGAACCGGAACTAGGGAACCCGGTATCAAATGGGAAACCAAAACCAGACCAACAATCAAAAACTGGTTCCAAAAGGAAAATCAAAACCGCATGAAGATCGTGGGTGGCGGTGAAGAGTGCCAGGTGCTAGGTTGGTTAGCTTTAATCCAGCCTAAGCTGTAATGTTGGGGACGTCCAAGCAAAATACTACCAACAAAATGACGATTCGCAACTTCTATACGATTTCATTCCGGTTTAATCCTCGGAAACTACGAGATGTCACAAACTTATTCGGATTGAAATTTTGCCACCACTTGCACCGGTGGAAATCGTAAAGCCCAAAAAAAAAGAAAGAAAGACCGATGAAGTTTCACAAAATTCCACAAAAAGACCGATGGACGCGATGTTCGGTTCCGACATCACTAGGATCAATGGGCCAATAATGACGGGAGTTAATCAACGCAAGGAGACCAAATATTACCTAACTACTACCCGCTATTATCAATAAAAACCAATTCGTACACGTACTTGAACGAGATTACACAGTAACGTCTTAGGAAATCGAAGACGAACGTGGGCCAAAGATCGAGTGCTTAACTGTACTAATGGTCGGGTGCATTCGCGTTGATAGAGGATTGAAATATAACCTCTCCAAAAAGCAACAAGTGTAAATAAATGAAAACAAGGGACAAGAATAGGAACTGCCGTTAGTTCGGAAATAAGAAGAAATACAGGACGATCGTCTCGTGCAATTCAACCGCATTCGGCAGTAACATCCTAAATTGCAGCAAAAATGCAAGGGCTTACACTTATTTACTTTTATTTTAGGGCAGGCAAGCCACACCAAGCAATTAAGCAGTTACAGTGTGTTCGAACAGAATGAAGTAGTGAAGAATAATTAGCAGTACCTGTAGTTTTGATGATTAAGACAGTGTGTAATTGTAAGAATAAAATAGGTAGTCTCCGAGCGTTATTAACCTACATGTGAGAAATATAAGTCGAAGTAGCTAATGACAAATTGAACCCGTTACACAGTTGCCCAATAACAACAGTAAAAGTATATAAAAAATAGTTATTTGCACATCCGGTTAGAAGGACCAAATAACGTAGTCCAAACGCAAAACAAAAATATAGCAGTTATGAAAAAATATAGTAGCACAGCCCCAACTGGCACCATCTTCGCCTGATGGTGCCAGTTGGCCAAAAGACCGCAAATCCCACACCTACAAGTGTTGGCGAAGGAGAAGATCGCTTCACAATTGATGGCATACACAAATTTAAAAAATTCTTATCGGCGTATCCGGCTCGAAGGACCAAATAATTCTTAGAACCTGCGTCCTACGCGATACCATTGGACCAGAGCGACCGCTCTAGATCAACGGCTTCGGATAATTACCCCTCCGACTCCGCCGCGCGCGCGCTACGACCGCTCAACATTATCCGTTTAAAGCAAATCGTTCCGAATAGCCCATTAATTTCGCCGCGGCGGAGACAAATGACGGCGGCGCGAGTGTTCAAAAGGCCCGCCGCCGTATTAAGAAGAAGAAGACGACGGCCCTAACCCGCGCCAATTTGTATAAAGCTAACAAACGACAATAGATTTCATATCTCCGATCTAATTAACGGTGGTAATGGCGGACGACGATTAATTTGCATTGAATCGGGCGCGCGCGCGCGAAACTGGTCACAATAGAAAAACAAGAGATAGCGCGCGCAGCCGTAATTGAGCTTAAGTATTGCAGTAAATAGTTGGCGACCGCGTTTGTTATCATAAGTGTCTTGCCTAACGATTATTTTATGTTGTGTTTGGCCTGTTCGGATACCATCAATCTGTCTATAGTGGACGTCGGTCGCCCCGGGCCGTACGCTTGATTAGATTTTATGGGGTTGCGTTGATTTGCACGCCGTCCGCGGTGTTAATAAGGACGCCGGACGTCCACTCGGACGGACCTGTTCGTCGATTGGAACGGCCGCGTTGCTTGGCCGTTGATTTAACCGGCGAAAGTTTCAACGTTTGGTGTTGCGGTGTGTTCTGTTGCTGTTCTGTTATTTCGAAATAATTCCAAGAAATTAACAACAATGCTATATTACTTGGTCCTTCGAGCGGATACGCCAATAACCATTTTTTATTTGTGTGTGCGATCAATGCTTGCAGGTATAGTGTTTGCGGCCTTTTGATTCTAAGCATCGAAGTGTGAAGGACCGAACTGGCACAATCAAGCGGAGATGGTGCCAGTTGGGGTTGCGCTACTATATTTTTTCATAATTAATTCTGTTGTTCTAGTGTAAAACTATTATTACGTTTGAGGTTTTTAGCTTTTAAAAACAAACAAGGTTTGCGCTCTTTTGGTTTTGCGTTTGGACTGCCCTGTTTGGACCTTCGAGCCAGATGTGCAAATAACTTTGCTTACCAATTGCATATTTTTATATACGTTCTGCTGTTGTTATTGAGCAACTGTTATTTCATTTGAGGTATTTATCCTTCAAACTTTCAATGACCCCTTACAAGCCTGTCAAGCGTATGAAACTTGGAGTAAAATAATCCTCAAGTTTGATCCGCTGATTTTCGTGTTTAAAAAATATAAAGTGTGCAAAAATACCATATTTTTCCAATCAAACATCGATCAAAACTCAAAATCTCATTTTGAACACTGAACTCTCTTTACATTGCTGGACCTTCTTTTTAATAATTATTTCTAATATTGAAATTATGAGTCCATGCGTTAATATAGGCGAACTCAATTCTGAAATAACCATTTGCTATAAATTTTTCTTAAACAAAGAATTCTCCTCATTTTTCCGAAAAAATATTTTTTTTTATGAAGCACCTAATATCTTTTTCACTTCTAATTTTAAAATACTATATTTCAGGTGAAAAAATTTGTCAACCCTCATTCAATTATTCACCAATTCTACACTGCCTGTCCGCGAGTAAAACGCGACCTTGAAACATACTCGAAGGAAACAACCGCCGTCGAACAATCAAAAAAGACCACCCGTGCTTAAGTCCGTGGTTAATCTCTTCTCTTAGCACAATTATTTCAATTATCTTGAGTCGCGGATAAGCGATCCTTTCATTAAAAAGCCCCGCAGCTAATTAAAAGCTCGACCGGTCTATGCGCACCTTCGATGAATCTCTCGATTTCCTAAACGCGCGGCGGCAAAAAAATGGCAGAAACCAATTTTCCGTAATTCGAGACGTCGAATCGAAACAAAGACGACGGCTGTGCCGTCGAAAAATCCCGTGCCTTCGGTTTACCGGACTCGGGCGCCCCGCGGCGCCATCGAAATATTAATCCAATAATAATAAATTAATTAACTCTCTCTCTTAATTGCGTTTATGTTAATCGGGTAAAAATCGCATACGGAGAGCTGTTAGGAACCCGCGATTGAAAAGCTCGGCCATTTGAATAAGTGTGAGAATGACCCGGAAATTTTTCGATGGCCAACGATTCCGTTATCGAGTCAGCCGATAGAGGCTGCTTCGGTTTCGGTCACCGCGGGGACTCGAACGGACTATAATTTATTGATCGGTGTTAAACGAAATGTAAATTAAAGCAGTGGTAATGCGTATTAGACAACATAACCACCTAGAGTGGAGTATGTTAACCATTTTGGCACAAAATTAAAAAACATACAATGTGTACTAATCTTGCATGCACAAAAATCGGCCAATTGTGACCTTTTCACTTTTTTTATGACTAAAAACAACTAGGGTTCTTGACGATTACCAATTCAACATTTTATTATTTATTATTTTAATAATGGGTATGACCCTCTCTTGCCCTAATAACATCTCTTACTCGATTAGGCATAGATCTAATCAAGTTCGCTATTGTTTCTTGTGGAATGTTAAGCCACTGTTCTACTGTAACAATAAGCTCTGTGATCGAGGTTGGAGTACGCTTGCCACTCCATAACTCGAAATGTAATGTAATCCTGCACGATCCTTACGGTGTGCGGCCTAGCATTGTCATGCATAAAAATGAATTCTTCTCTAATGTAGTCCGCATATGGTACCACTTGATCTGATGAAACATCCTCGATGTACCTAGCACGTGTTAAACCTCCTGCCCCTTGACCATCCAGGAACCACCTCTATAAAGACTCTTCATTGCAGCATGCTGCAAATCGCTCTCCTGGTCTTTGGTACACTTTTTTTCGTCGGTCACTACCAACAAAGCATATTCTGGTCTCATATGAAAACAGAACAGACCCCCATTGGTAGAATGTCCAATTTTGATGATCCCATGCAAAGCGTAGGCATGCTTGTCGATGGGCTGGAGTAAGTTTTGGACCAATTGCAGTTGTTTTTGGAGTCAGGTGATTTTCCTTCAGTCTTCTTTTTACTGTCCACTAACAAAAAGCCACTCTTGGAACTTCATGAAACTGTTGTTGCACTTGAACCGCATTAAGGTAACGATTTCTAACTATTGTTGGCACAATAAAGCGGTCATCAAGAGCCGTTGTAATTCGCCTTCTTCATGTTCCAGGGGCCTAGTAAAAGATCCAGTCTGGTTAAATGGTTAAAAACGAATGATGTGGAAATTCCAGTTGCAAAGGTGATTAAATTAAGTCTATACTATCACTATAACTACTGCATGAACACGCAAGTTTATTAAGTTATGAAAGAAACACTGTAAATTCAAAAATTTTTTTAGTTAGTTTTCAGTAATTTTAAACCCTCTTCAATACAGTCAAGGAAATTTTTGAACAATGCCATAATTTTTATACTTACTTTATACTTAAAAACTATAGCATACCTAGGGCAACAATTTCCTTGACTGTATTGAAGAGGACTTAAAATTTTATCAGTAAAAACTAACTTATAATATCCAATGAAAACTCTTCCAATATAAATTGAAATGCTTGAAGCTCAGTATTTATATGTCTTTATCCTATTCGATAAGTTATTAAAAAGTAATGGACCCATATTTTTAAAAATAAAGTAGGATAGAATAACATAACACCTTTTTTTTTAGTTTATCACAATTTAAATACATTAGAATAACTTTTACAGCTTTGGACTTTACAGCAAGACAACAAGAAGCAAGATGTGTTCATGCGGTAATTATATTGATAGTAACAATATAATTACTGCATGAACACATTTTATTTCTTGAACGCATATAAAAGATCAGCACTCTTAACAAAGTTAAACTCATACTAAAGCATAATAAATTTTCTTTCAAATAGCATGTTTATTTTTTGGGTAACATGAATAGTTTCTAGAAAAAAAAATACTAAAGTCAAAAATTTACAGTGTGTCGAAGGTTTAAGAAAAATATCGGCTTTTTATTGATATCTCCAAGATTGTTGATTTAAGGAGAAAGGCTAACCCGCAGGCAGACGAAGCCGGCCAATTAATACAAATTAGAAAAAAGTGTTAACCTGAACAGCCTGACAGACTTTAGTAATTATAGAAAATTGAAATGGACTTTTTGTCCAACAAACATGTTGACAATGCCTTATCGTATATGGAGAACAAAACCTCTAAACAAAGAAGCCAAAACGGTTAATACACTTAAAAATTGTCAAAACTGCATCCATATACTACCTACAATCTTCTATACTTCGTTTATTAATTCGAGAGAGTATTAAAATGTAAATTTGCAACAGGGTGGACGATTTGAAGGTTATATAAAGTTCAGATAAATTGCAATCAGTTTTTAAAATATACACACCTCGAATCGTTCCTAAATTAGAGTCAAATTAATTTACATGCAATAGAAAGAGTTTGTTGAATCGAAGTAATGTAACAGTGACGTTACTTACAGGTAGTTTGTTAAAATAATAAAAATCATAATATTTTTTTAAATAAACTTCCACAAATTTCGTCATTCATCATTTTGGCTTCTAAAGCTTCTAAAGAGCTAAGCTGGAACTGGCACGTATTCTACTGTGTACCTGCCTATGCCTATTAGGCATATTCCGCGTTTCATCTCAATATACACTTCACCACAACCTCCCAAAGAAAAGGACTCCGACAGGAACCCCAGACTTGCCACTGTGGTCCTTCCTTACATTTAAAGCATCACCTATAGACTAGATTTAACAACAAAAATCTTTCAACATCTTCGATCCGTCAAAGACAAAAAAAATTGAAGAAACAGGACGAAAAATATCCTTAAGCCTTAAGGCTACCTTAACAATAGTTGCCGCAGACAATCATGAAACAGGAGATCAAATCTTAATCGACTAAAACAAAATTTTTACATATAATCAAGTCTTTTAACAAATAAAAAACCGAGAATGCAGACAAATCTCTAAACAACCAAACCATCTTAACCGCTTCACACCCTTCATGAGTATATAAGCAGGTACAGAGTGGAATACGAGGCAGTTTCAATTTAGCTCCGAGAGAAACAAACAGGATGATACTCTCTTCATCCTCATTTATTAGGGTTTCTTTTCTTCTTGTACTTCTTTTGTTGACCTAGTGGACAAGTCGCTATATTGGTGACTGTCCAATTCCGGTCACATTAGAATTCATTTTTGTCCCGAATGTTGGCTTTTGGATGCGATGAATTAATAATAATTTCATGAAAATTGAGTGTGTTAATATAATTTTTCTTTTCCCTGTAAAATGCCTAATTACACACCGATCTAGCTTGGGGAAGTGTCACTTTACCACTGCAGTTTCGTTTTCAACGGATCTGAGCCAATTCGGACATTCACTGACGGTCATGTCAGTGAATGTATTCGTGTTGTTTTGCGAAAATATACCCAAAAACTAACTGTCGTAGAAAAAGTGTAGTATGCAACACGTTCGGTAAACTTTTTAAGTCACTCGTTTATTAATCACTCGCTCCGCTCGTGTCAAATAAACTCAAATGCCGTTTGCCGCACTTGTTGCATGATGTACTATTCTCAATTTGAGTCATATATTTGTCATAATACGTGTTCCAAACTTTCAAGAATCCATCTCTCCATGTTTAATTAAATTAAATAATTAATTGATTTGGGTTTTTAAAGCACTTGGATGCTAGTAGTGTAAATCCTAAATTACTCTGTCTTTTTTGTAAAATAAATTCAATGTGAGATTCAAAAGGCAGTTAGGAGTCTGAGATTAATACCCAATTCTCTTGTTGTGCTCGCTTTGCCCAATATTTTTAGAGTTATTCGCTGCTGATTAGTAGTGAATAAAATAAATTTACATTTATCTATGTTTAAGAAAGGTCTGTGAGATTGACAAACGCCTGAAACTCTGTTTAAATCATTTTGAAACTAAATGGCAGCTATAATTTTAGGGTCCTTTAGGGTTTTTATTTTAAAATAAAATCTCAACGATAATAGTTTGGATGATAACTGCATCTAGGACTAACTTATTAAGAAAAATTTTGAAAAAAAAATGGTTTTATTTGACATTTTTTGGAGTTTGTTTAGCGTTGCTGTTTAAAAAGTAAAAGTTTGAGTATAATTGTGACTGTCAGAGGCATACAATAAAAAATGAAACATTTTTCTCTCTTTTTATACATTTTACACTACATTACATTTTTTAAACATATTTTTATTGAAAAGTGGACATTTTTCGCTGCCTTACATTCTACACCCTGTATAGTGAGAAGCATTAAACAAAAAAAAATGATGTCCATCAAGACAAGACGTTGATAAACTTCTACAGTCACTCGCCTAATCCCCCCCTCCCCCGCCCGGCCCTAAATTGGCGTATATCAAATTTTAATTTTTTGCATAATATACTATTTAAATCGGGGATCAAATTACTTTAAATGTAGCATTCCCCGCTACTTAGACAACGCTTCGTCAAATGTTTTCCACTGAAAGACAAAAATAGTGTATGAAGCAAAAATTTTCGTTTCTATTTTTTATTACGAATGTGGGAAATTCCTTGACCCCGTTCGTTTGTTTATTTCTCAACTAAGTAGCCCGTAAACCGAAAAAGTTACCACCGACACACGTGTTGAATATTTTCTTCCCGTTTAAGAACAGAGTTTCTATCATTTTAAACCGAACAAACACCATTAATGAATACATTATAATAAACCATTCAAACAGTGTGAACAACCGCGCGCAGTAAGTAATAACTAATACCACACCATAAAGACACTCAAGCCTTTGAAAAAGCAGTGGTGGCCGTCGAGGCTTATCCGTTAAATGCGAAGGCCGCTGAATTTACTACCTTCTAAAGCCATTTTCGCATATTTTTTTGGGTTGGTTAGTGCTAACACTATTAAGTTTTGAACGATGTCTAAATGAATAATGGATTGTAGGGAAATATCATTAAGCTTCCATCTAAGACGTCTTTCTGGTATGAAGGAAAGTGATACTGATTCGAGTTCCGAACAACAATAAGTAGCCCAAACGATAATGAACAAAATCAAAGTCTGGGAGGAGGATAACCAAGCCACGGAGACGTCACTTTCAAATAGTAACACACAGAAGCAATTCCGCACTGCCAGTAACTCCACGTGAGAATGAAGGTTCAGCGTTCGACGTTGCCTTTACTGCTGACATATCGGAAACGGAGTGATGAGCTGCTGAGTCATTATCATCACAATGTTTTATTTATTTCGGAGGATTTCGGACAAATACATGAATACATACAATGATTTTTCACAATAGTACAAGGAAAATTTACATTGTCATGATGATTAACTGGCGCTAATGAAAAATTGTAATCACTTTATAGCCCAAAAACATCTCATCGAACGTAAAGAAATTCAAAATCGAAATATCATCAGTGGCTAAAATCTAGCGAAAACATGCGATATCTCTCAAACCCGTGACTAAAGTATCGAAAATGGCCGAAGTGACTCGCGACCGTCTTAAGGTGACACTTAAAGCATGCTTGGTCGGTGGATGTATTTCTTCAGCTCTTAATCCGCCTCCGTTCTTGGTGTCAGTTTTTTGGTGAGGTGAGGTCAGTGAAGAAATCACAACGAATAACCAAACATAACTAAACGAGGTACAGATATTTGTATATATTAACTGCTAAGGTGCATCCGCAACACTAATAATTATTTGTCTTCCAGTGTTCAGATTTGATAAGTTTAGATTGCAAGAAATTTCATCATTAGGACTTAACAACATGTCTAAACTTAAATTTTGAGGACCCCTTTCGGAGGACACGTAACATATTAATTTAAAAACAAAACGTTGGCAAGGCATAAATCGCAGGGAGCACAGCAGATGGGAATTCATGACTAATTCGAACTGATTCTGGAGGAATACCGAAGAAATACAGAGGAACTTAAAGGAATTCCACAGTAGTACGAAAGAAACATGAGTGTTAAATAAAAAAACGGTGTGTGTACACTCTTCCTTCAACACATGTACGGAAACAGAAAATTTTTTGTCCACAAGTAAACCGACGACGACGCTACTGCGTCCGCGAAGTGTCTCGCTTCGTGAAAGACACTTCGGATAAACCGAACGATGAATCTTCCGCGGTCCGACACCAGTTGATGAGCGGTAGCGTACACAGGGACGCGACACATTCGCTCGCCACATGTTTTGAGTATACCAGCATTACCCATGGTTTCCTTAATTAAAATAGCAGAGAAAAAAAAAGAAGAAGAAACGCTAATGGCCGAGCGTGCGGCTACTTCTTTTCTCGGGTTCGCGTTGTTGGTTCCGTACGAGCGCTTTCCGAGACGTCCCGTCGCTAAGCCGCGAATTGTCATAATTAAATGCGAAATAAGGCCTGATCTTGGTTACAGAAGGCATCATTTACATCGCGGATTTACTGCGGGAACGCGATAAGGAAGAAGTCGAGAGGTAAATGGCGCGCTCGGAGTCGGGCTTCGTTGGCTACGATTGAAAATCGCCAACGGAGCTTTTCTACCTACGATGTGGTTCAAGACTACCAATGAGAGCGTTAATAGATCGATAGTCTGAATATTTCTTCGCGAAAACTTCAAATCTTTAAACCTTTAAACCAAAATCAATGGCACATTTTCACTCCTACTGACTTTTAAGAGGACTAACCAAAACAAAACTTGCGCCTCATTCAGCAGGTTCAATTTTTGTTCGTGACAAGGAAGAAAGATCTATTTCAATAGGACTTTTCCACTTTTATTGTAATTTAAAACGACTTCATACTAAAGGGTGATTCGATAAGGGTTTACACATTAAAATAATAAAAAAAACTCGGAAGAATATAAAAATATACAAACATTTTTATTTGCCATTGAACGGTGCATTACAATTAGGCATGAAAGATGACGTCATTCAAATGACCCCCGCGACCATGTGGCATGACGCAATTCGTTTATTGAAACTTCCTATCACTTGCCCCGCAGCAATTGCATCGTTTCTCTGGATGTGTGACAAGTGGATCCATCCTGTTGGAACCACAAATCTTCAATGTCCATACATTCCAACTGCTCCCAGAAAAAATCAGATATCATGTTTCGATAGCGAACTCCATTTGCCGTAACAGCGTTCTCCGCATTATCCTCCAAAAAAAAAAGGGCGAATTATTCCTCCGCACCAAACAGTCACTTTATGAGGATGCCCTGTTTTTTGAACAATCTCTCTTGGATTTTCTAATCCCCAAATACGAGCATTGTGTTTGTTTACAAACCCACCAACCGTGAAAATGTGCCTCATCGCTAAAGATGATTTTCGTTGAAAAATGAACCCCTTATTCTCGTATCTATTCTGCAAACCCGCGGTGCTGTTGATGATCTCGAGGTTTTAACTCCTGAGTTACTTGGACTTTATTTGGGTGTAGATGCAAGTCTTTTGTTAAAATTCGTTGTGTGGTTGAATACGTAAGGCCCACTTGCTGCGATCGATGACGGATGGATGTGTTTGGATCTTCGGCTACACTTTCGCGAACAATGGCAATATTTTGATCTGACCGACCTGCACGAGCACGTTGGGGGACTTTAAGGTTAGTTACAGATCCAGTTTGCTCAAATTTTTGAACCACATTTTCATAATAGGCTTGCACAATTTTTACACGTTGTTCAGTCGTATATTGCTCCATGACTAATTTTGTTTATGTTTTGAGGTTAGAAATCTCATATGATAATAAACAAGTACAGTGGCGTTTCAAAAATATTTCAGATCGTAATGTGGAAACTCTTATTGAATCACCCGTTACAATCAGTCCGCAACAAGGAAGAAAGAAGCAATCTTGAGTTTCCCCAATGAGAACATTAACGTTAGTGTCTTCTCGATTTCTCCACTATGTTCAAAAATACTCCTTCACTGTACCTTAAGACGACTAACTAAATTTAACTATTAACTTGGATATTTAACAATTAACTTGGATATTTAACCACATTCGGGTTGAATATTTGTTCGTGGAAATGAAGAAAAGAGAAATTTCAACTATTTTGAAAGTCCCAATTAGAACATCAACGATAGTTTCGATATAGTTCAGTTCTTCTCGATATCTTCCTAATATTAAATATAAGACCTCTTGAAATCTATTTTACTAATATGTTTCCACTCCTACTGTAATTTAATCACTCACGAAATGTATACCTCAATCGGTCACTAACTTGGACATTTCCTCACAATATTTGTTCGTGAAAGGAATCTCAAAATCTCATTTAAAATATCCCACGATCGTTTCAGTAGAATCCAGCCTTCCCGATTTCTTCATCACCTTAAATCTATTTCAATGGCACGTTTAGACTTAAATTGCAATAACTAAAATTATATATCGATTTTCACCAAGTTGCATATTTCCTCACGTTCAGGTTATTGATTGAAGAATAATCCTTTAGCTTCTTTTTAACCCCGCTTTCTTCCTAATCTTAAATAAGACCTCAGATCTATTTCAATAGCACTTTTCCATTCCTCCTGTATTTTAAGATCATTTACCAAATTTGTACCTCACTCGGTCACTAACTTGGAGATTCCCTTGGATTAGGATTGAATATTTGTTCGCGATAAGCAAGGAAGAAGTAACCTTGGGCTTCTTTGAAAGCCCCAGTTGGTTCAGATCTATTGCAGTACCACGTTTTCACTGCCACTGTATTTTAAACGGACTAACTAAATTTATCTCATTCATCACTATCTGGTCGTGGCAAGGAAGAAAGAAATAACATTTCTCTTCTTTAAAAGTACCAATTAGAACCTAACGATCGTTTTGGTAGAGTCAAATTCTTCCCAGTTACTTCCTAATTTTAAATTAAAAAGTTCGAGATGTATTTAAATGATACTTTTCCATTGTCACTGTACTTTAAGACGACTAACCAACTACTACTAGGTCACTAACTTGGATGTTTCCTCACATACGACTTGAACATTTGCTAGTTATTAGGGAAGAACCCTTCAGTCCGCCTCACCATACACACACAAAAGAAAGACGAGTACTGACGAAACGTGCGTCTTAATAAATAGACAAACTGAAGAGTTCCTCGTCAAAACATCAACATCGCATAATCGTTTCTGAAAAGTTCAGTTTTTAAATAAAACCGTTTAAAATCTGTTTCAATGTATACCTTAATATGTATACCTTAATAGGTTAGTGTTAAGGAAGTGCGAAGAAATCTTCAGCTTCTTCGAAAGCTCCAATTAGGACGTCAGCGTTTGAAGCTGTGGAGTCGATTATTTTTAAATCAAATTTGATTCATTGAGACAGAAAACTGCCAACGCACCTTGTGCAAGATCTAAAGAAGCATGATAGAATATCATTGTCGCTCTCTCTCTCTCTAACGATTATATTCCTACTACTTTTATGTTTGTATATATGCATATCAATTTCAATCCGGCTCAAAGGACCAATTCGTGAATCGATGCGGTTTTAACGACATATGAGGAACGATCGTTTGCCTGGTCAATAATAGCGCATCAAGCACCAAGGTCAACCCCCTTCACCTTAAAAATGACGTCCCCATCCCGGAGGGGTTAGTTCAAACCACCATTATTACGTCGGGTCAGCTTTTCGAGCCCCCGGAGCAGTACCAGAGTGCGGTATCGCACCCGCCGTCACCCGAGGCTCTTCGAATACATTATTGGAATTACGCGCGCCTAGTTTTGCGCCGGATTTTCCAAAATTCCAGCCGCCATTACCGCGTTTCCGAGAAACGCTCGAGGTCCGAACGCGACTGGGTAATTTTTTTTAAGATCTCGCCTCTAGGAGGAACATCGACGCTAGCATGTACGGGGTGTTCGGAGAAATGGGGAGCGCCTATTTTATGTCGAAAATGCACTCACGGTCCCTATACAGGACGATTCATTAATAAATTCGTAATATTTCAATTGCAGCATCCTGAACTCAAAATATTAATTGGCGAATATTATATTGGAAGCGGCCATAAAATAGCAAGATACCAACTTGTTTCAAATTAGACGTTTCAACGGTTTATTACGTCATCCTCAAGACAAGAAAAAGTTCGAGATCTCTGTTTCTGTTTCTGTTTTCTGTTTTTTTGTCGATCGATAATTGTCGATTAGAGTCTTAAATCTTTTTTCCAAAAACTTTGCAAATTTATAAATGAGGCTCGAAAACAATTGGTTAGTTTTGGTTGTCGATGAATTTTCCTGCTTCATTACTTTATTTGATCAAAAATTCCTCCTTACTTTTTCGTGCCCGGAATATTCCAAACTAAAATGATACAATATGAACAGTTAAGATAATAAAATTTTACCGAAGTCACTTAGATTTAAAGGGCGCAAAAATTGTTTTTGGCAGGTACTTTAAAACTATTTGGCGTATTTTTGTCAGATTCTTTATGGATTATACTAACTAAACATTTATGGATAGAGTTCTCCAAATGATATACCGTTTTTAAGACATAATCCGGTATTTAACCTTGGTATATTCTTATGAAGGTCTAACTGCAAGGGTTTCTCTCTGTTACCTTCACTAAATAGATTCGCACTTCCACAATGACGTTCCAGAACTGTACTTCGGTACTTCGAACATACAAATACTGAAAGCTGACGGGTTTCTGTAGAGTTTCATCGGTGAAATTGCTCGATTATTATTAGTCCATGTACAGCAAAATCCATTCTTACTTTATAATGTTTATTATAAATATAAAATGACACACTGAGTCTTGAAAAACAATTGAATAACAGTAAGTAACAGTAACAATAAACAGCTATCTCAAGTAGGGACTGTTTTAGAATTAATGTAACAATTTAATAAAAAAAAAACCCGACTCTTAAAAAACAACAGTCCGCACGGCGCAATCCTTGTCTGCTAACATCCTAAATACAGCCCTGGCTTGTGGAACACGTGTTGAAAAGAATGGTCCCTTCCGCAAGCGGGTCTCAAACTCATTCCGAAGGCAAAACCATAAAAGGTTGTACAAACGGTATATTGTTTGGAGTACTCTACTACCAGAGAGGTACGATAGGAGTAAGTGGCTGACTGACTCTCCCCAAATTCTACCCCACGTTTGGAATTGCCGCAATAATACAATTTTTTTATTCTCTTAACTTAAATTAACATACCCTTTCTCTGTAATGTCAAGCAGCACAAATATTGTGCTGTACTTGTACTTGTACTTTCAAGTAGCTTTGTCATACATTTGTGATTCAATGTTTGGTTAGGAATTTACTTTCCTACTCAATGTTACTGGACGTAACCGTTTCGAGTCAATAGGATTCGTAACAACCGAAGTAAGCGAAACGAGTCAATAACGACATACTCATGTTGTTAGTTTTTCCGAAGTTAATTGATTTGCTGGCCGGCCTAATTAGAAGGCCCCTTATTGACTTTATAGAATTTCCGAGAAATTTATAGCTATCTTCATCTTGTACCGGTGGCCTCGCCTCTAATAAACCATATAATACGGTCTTATAGGGTAAACCGGGTGTCGTTTTTTCTCGACCTATTCGAACGATTTATTCGGATCTCGACGTTCCTGAGAGACATTGATGGCGCATCTACGAGCAGTTAGTGTTCAACTAATGAAAGAGCTGAACTACGATTCGAAAAAATATAATTAGCGCTGACAATGGCGGAACGCGATAGAAAAACGTGCCAATTAGCGGAGATCAAAGAAAAATGATATCGCGAAATGTCGCTCGTCGGGCCGATTAGCTTTTCCGAGAGGTCAATCATCGTCGTGAGAAGAAAATCCGATGTCGCCCGCGCGGTTAAACTTAGAAACATTCACTCGATTTGCTATTCGAAACACCATTTGGAAATGAATCTTAACTAATGAGTACCGGGGTGACCCAAGGTTAGTTAGTTAGGTTAGTAATTTGTTTCATAAATGTATTTGGTCTTACGCGCTATGTGTAGACACGTTCGACTGGCGGAAGGTAAAAGAGTCAGATTACTGCGGTTTGAAATATTGAAATAAGCAAACTTACAGACTGCTTTTTATAATACATTTCTAAAGATTTCGCTTAGAGCTATTCAGTTTCTATTGCCGTAAGAATCTGCCATTCACGTTGAAAGTGCTCTTGGACTTTAAGAAGCCGCAAAATCTTATGGTGGCTTACTGGTCGACAGACATCCATAAGATGGATTTATCAAAGAGCTTTAAACAACCGCAAGATCAAATTTTTCAGCAAGACAATACGAGATCACACACCACTGTAGTTGCTAGAAATTTCCTCACACAAGGTCAAGGTCACCAGAACTATTGAACATACAGAGGAAACGTTTCCGATCAATACTTTTGTTCGAAAATGTCATCGATTGACATCTATCCCAACTATTTCTACTTCTATTTACAATTACATGCTTTTGTAATTACTATGCCACCCAGGGTAAACATACAAACAATTTTTATTTAATCACATTTTAAGAATTCCGATTAATACGTATGTTTGAAAATGTTATCGATTGACATCTATCCAACTACTTCTACTTCTATTTGGAATTACAGGGTTTTGTAATTTCTATGTCTATATAAACAATTCTCATTTATTCAACTTTTAAGAATTCCGATTAATACATTTGTTCGAAAATATCATCGAGTGACATCTATCCCAACTATTTCTACTTATATTTACAATTACAGGGTTTTGTAATTTTTATGACACCCAGGGTATACATATAAACAATTCTCATTTATTCGACTTTTAAGAATTCCGATTAATACATTTGTTCGAAAATGTCATCGATTGACATCTATTTCAATTATTTCTACTTCTATTTACAATTACAGGGTTTTTAACTTTTAAGAATTCCGATTAATACATTTGTTTGAAAATGTCATCGACTGACATATATCCCAATTATTTCTACTTCTATTTACAAGTACAGGGTTTTATAATTTTTATGACATCCAGGGTAAACATATAAACAATTTTTATTTATTCAACTTTTAAGAATTTCGATTAATAGATTTGTTTGAAAATGTTTAATTGACATCTATCCAACTACTTCTACTTCTATTTGCAATTACAAGCTTTTGTACTTTCTATGTCAACCAGGGTGTACATATAAACAATTGTTATTTATTCAACTTTTAAGAATTCTGATTAATACATTTGTTCGAAAATGTCATCAATCGACATCTATCCCAACTATTTCTACTTCTATTTACAATTACAGGGTTTTGTAATTTTTATGACACCCAGGGTATACATATAAACAATTCTCTTTTATTCAACTTTTAAGAATTGCGATTAATACATTTGTTCGAAAATGTCATCGATTGACATCTATTTCAATTATTTCTACTTCTATTTACAATTACAGGGTTTTTAACTTTTAAGAATTCCGATTAATACATTTGTTTGAAAATGTCATCGACTGGCATATATCCCAATTATTTCTACTTCTATTTACAAGTACAGCGTTTTGTAATTTTTATGACATCCGGGGTAAACATATAAACAATTTTTATTTATTCAAGTTTCAAGAAGTTCGATTAATAGATTTGTTTGAAAATGTTTAATTAACATCTATCGAACTACTTCTACTTATATTTGCAATTACAAGCTTTTGTAATTTCTATGTCAACCAGGGTGTACATATAAACAATTCTTATTTATTCAACTTTTAAGAATTCCGATTTATACATTTGTTCGTTGTATCCCAACTACTTCTACTTCTATTTATACTTACATGGTTTTGTAATTCCTATGTCGCCCAGGGTAAACATATAAACAATTTTTATTTATTCAACTTTTAAGAATTCGAATTAAAACATTTGCAATTACAGGGTTTTGCAAGTTCTATGTTACCCACGGTATAAATATAAACAACTTTTATATTAAAACCAACCAATCAGTAGTCAAAGAACAAATAAAACAGCAAGCTATATTTTGAGGAAAATATGGTTTTAGTCAAGGCCGAGCGAACTAACTTCATCGTATTTGTTGTTTGTGTTTAAATTGTCTTTATTAATTTTACATAATAAATTCATTTTTATCAATTAAATTACATCGATGTAGCGACGTAGAAAATAACAGTGGTTATTTGAGAAAACAAAAACATAATAGTAAAACGGGCAAAACGAGTCGGACGTTGCTTCAAGAATTTATAATCATTTAAGTAAGAATCTAAATTATTAATAATTCAGAATAGATACTAATTCTCACCAAATGCATATAGCTACTTATAATTAAATTAAGAATTTGGATTAAATTTTGAACTGGGTTTTGGGAATAAAGTTTATCTATCTCTCCACTGTACTGTACTGTACATTACATTATACAAAATGTGAAAAAGGCCGATGTTTCTTGCTTCTTTCTTTCTTTGTTCTCTCTGTTTTTCTTTTACGATTATGGATATATGAATGTATGAATAAGATAAGTACATTCGTTGCATGTAATTTTTCGTTAATAGATTATTATTGCTATTAATTACACAGGCCTACCAAATTAAACTTTTTGACAGATGTTTTTATTTTGAAAACTGATTTTAATTTTGGTATACTGGTTTCAGAAATTATATCCATTTATTTGTATCACGTAAGCTTTTTTCGAAAATTCTAGTTAGGATTCTAGTCAGGAATATAGCAATCTTTCCTGACATCACTCTCTTTCGCCATCCCGGTAAAAGCTTGATGTGACGCCAGGTCCCAGTCACGAAGTTTGGATGCTAACAATTCGGATACATCATTTGGAAGGTGCAAATCTCTAATTAAATCATTTAATTCGCTCTGGTTAAACACTTCGGGCTCTCTAATATCTGGTGTAAAACCTGGGTCGGAATTAGGTTCCTCTGATTTTGATTATATGACGTTTTCTAGTTCCTTTGTTTTGCTTGTTGTTTGTTTCTTATTTGTTCTGTTGAATCCATGAACATTACACGAACAAAAATAACAATCATTACAGTGATTCCTGGGCTCTCGCAACACCACAGCTTAAACATTTCTTCCTATCATTGTTTCAGTATCTTAATGCTTCAACGAAACAAACGGTATGAGGAGCCCAAGACTTGTCTTGGGTACCAATTTTTACACCAAAATAAGCGTGGTATACATTTTTCACAAAAGAAGTTATAGTTTGCATTTGATTTACTACGACATAACCACCACAGATATAACAAAAAGTTATTTTGTTTATTTTATTCTAGAACACTAGAGATACGTAACAACGAATATAATACCCGCGAACACCGTATTACGACGTCCAATACAACCAAACCGCGCATAAGCAGGTTATAACGTTGTATTGACGCTTCTGCGCCAACTCTGTTGCTTTGCAGAGAAATCGAATATTATTCAGTGTTGCCAAATCATATTTAATTTCATAAAAATCAATTCATTTGAAAATCGTGCCTAACATTTTTAAGATATAGAGCGCAATAAAGAAAATAACGTGATAGAGCAAAAATATGACGTTTTTTGGTAAAAGGTCCCCCAAAAATATACAAATGAGCAAACAGCTTTCGAACATTAAAATCACTGTAGACCTGTGTTATGGAGTAATTTCTGGGGGTGCAAATTTTTGTCGCAATAATAAACATACGGCTTTTTTTTTTCGCAAATTGCAGATGAGGAGAAAGTTTCGAGCTTTCAAGTTAAATCGCACGTTTTAATTGCCATCACGTTCGATGTTAATAGTTTACCGTGTTATAAAGATGCAACGCCGTACCGATACGACCGACGTATCTAAACACGAATCTTAAATGCCACCATTTTAATAATCCCGCGCGGATGTTAGTTCGCTCTTAAATACGGGCGAAATATTGATCTCGTCGGCGCCCCCCCGTAGGGCTCCCGTCGTATTTCGTTCGAGTTTAGGTGCAAACCTGACGTCTCGCTACGAATTAACGAGACCTGCGCGCGTATGAGTATATACAGGGTGTCCCAATAAGGGTAACGATATACGATTGCATTAGGGACGAACGGATGCACCTAGAAATAAAAAAAAAACGTTTATTAAGCAAATGCTGAAAATTGTTTCCAGTTTCCGAAATGGCCACCAGGTCGCGTAGTTACCGCCTTGTAATTCAAAATTTGGTTTCTGAAATAAATATGTATTGATATTAACGATGATGTAGTAGAGTGTGTACCGTTTTGAAGCTGATTAACTCACTCGTTTATTAAAAACTCGCTCCGCTCGTGTCAAATAAACTCCTGAGTCAAATGCCGTTCACCGCACTTGTTGCATAATATACTATTAAACTCTTGACTGGAACATTTCAATAAATATTTTACCGACAGCCGTTGCAGTCAGAAAGAAACTTGATTACCTATATCTATCTCTCTTTTACACATTCTGAACGATATAACAACAAATACAAATATTGATGGCAAAACTACACTGTTTTGTTGTGTCCCGAAACTCTTTTAACTTTTTAGGTAATTATTTGAACAGTAGTTTTATGAAAATATCTATGGCTATATATCTGTAAGGCAAGAGCTTCATTTCGTCACCTCATTTATTTTGAACATATGTGGCTGCCATGTATAAACGTATAAAATAGGTTGAGCGTCAGCAATATATGGATGACCCACTCCGCATTAAAAAATGACAGCCTAAATATTGTGCATACACAATTTAATTACGATGTATAAAATAACTATACTTTTGCTAATAACCACATTAAATTAAGTACTGGGTTTTTAAAAATATTTCCTATATTAGTTTCAAACTAAAAACAAATTAAAGCTGCTGATTTGTGACTCGGAAATGTTTATAAATAGAAATATAAAGAATAAATACAAAGCACAAATATGTTTTGTTTGCCAGATTAATATTATCACTTTTTTACTATGGCGATGTTATATACGGAGATTCTGCACCAAAAGAAACCATACAAAACAAGAAAAATTTTTGTTTGAGATTTTCTTGAAGAAGCCGTATTACTTCATATTTAAATCATGCTGAAATTTTATCCTAGAGGGTGCCCCACATTTACCGAACAAAAATACCTTTTACCAAATTTTGCATTTTCCTTTCTCCCTCCCCCTCTCTCTAGCTCATTCTTTCTCTAGCGCGTTCTTTCTCTAGCTCATTGTTTCTCTAGCTCATTCTTTCTCTAGCTTTTTCTGTGTCTAGCTCATTCTTTCTCTAGCTTTTTCTGTGTCTAGCTCATTCTTTCTCTAGCTCATTCTTTGTCTAGCTCATTCTTTCCCTAGCTCATTCTTTCTCTAGCTCATTCTTTATCTAGCTCATTCTTTCTCTAGCTCATTCTGTCTCTAGCTCATTCTTTCTCTAGCTCATTCTTTCTCTAGCCCATTCTTTCTCTAGCTCATTCTTTCTCTAGCTCATTCTTTATCTAGCTCATTCTTTCTCTAGCTCATTCTTTCTCTAGCTCTCTCTCCCTCTCTCTCTTTCTCGATCTTCAAAATTATTCGACGTAATTTTCAACAACAATAATTCTCAAATTTTTAAACAAAACCTTGATTCTATAATTTATATTATTAATTATTAATTAATCACCCTTTATCAAAGAGACTGTCTTCCTTGGCTAGATGTCGCCGATGGAATCGGCTGCGTGAAATAAAAACAAACAAATAAATTTTCGCACGTTTCAAGTGGCCACCTTATCGGGTAGGGTGAGGCATTCGGTGGGGTGCGCGATCCGTGACCTTGACACTTTTCAGGAAATAAGCGCGTCATTATGCCTTAACCCTTCTGAAATGGTTTTCCCACAGTCGCGGCGGCGCGTTTGATGAAAATGCCTCTCCGAGACGGTAAAGCGACTCTTTTATAATTACCTCGCCGTCATTTTATCAAAACAACCGTGTAAATAGTTCTGACGAAAAATGTCGCTTTGTCGTTTATGACAACGAGGCGTTGAGTGGTGCCAGCGGCGCGCGGGACGATTTTACGAAGCGGAACATTTACAAATTAACTTTTATATTTAGCATCTTGGATTGACTCTGTAACGGGAAAATTACATCTAAAACTGAAGTTGTTACACTTCTTTACGGACCTCAAAAATTGACACTTAAACCAGCCACTCTCAATTAGCTGAAAGCTTTGAGGTGATTCTATGAAGAATAGGTAGAAACTGTGAGTTATTTAGGTTAGGGAAATTGCAAAAAGCATCATTCTTAGGTCATATATTAAGGAATGATAAATATCATTGAAAAATATTTAACAATGAGAAGAGAAACGAGTTTGAGTTGGTAATATTCAACCTCCAATGACGGAGAATGCAGATGGCAGTCGAACGTTGAAGTGCAAGCTTTCAATTATTGTTACTTCTCTTAAAATCGTACTGAACGTGACATTTTTCGACCTAATATTAGGCCCGAACATCGTGGTTTACATGAAAATGAAGTCAGAGTCGCCATAGTAACGAAACAAATAAGTTTATTTTGACATGTTACAGTTTAAGTTAAACAATATAGCTACTAGCAATATATAGTACAGGAGCTTATGAAGCAACTACGTAATTTGAAAAGGTCCAATCAATATGTGCTTGCGGCATTCGACAACCAACATGGCCACTGACAGATCATGAATAAGTTTGGATGCGCCATTTTTGCGGTAGTATTTTGTCAAAGTATGTCTAACTGTAATATCTAGTAGCTACATGCTTTAAATGCGACAAGAAATTAGTTTTCTGAAATGGAGTTTGAAGGAAACAAATTAGTGGAAAAGGAAAGTTCGCTCAATGAAATGATTGAAGCAGCCACCGAAGCAGCTTAAAAAACGTTATATTAATTTGTATTAATTAACAACTTTCATAAAGAACAAATCGGTATGATATAAATCAAAGAATTCAACAGTATTAAATAAAGCATGTCGTCAAGAAGAAATCGTGGTACTAGAAATAACCAGTCCAAGACAAATAACCCACGGTCATTCACAATTAATGAAGACAAGGAACTAAATTTATACATAAATACCCGACCAACGTTCCTCATGAACGTGATTTTATTCATTACAACAGAGGCTGAGCTCATTTCAAAATAGCTACTTTTCAAATTTCCCAGAAGTATACACAAGGCCCATTATACAATTAAAACTCAGTGATTGGAGTAAGGAGTGGTAACCAGTTCGAGCACAGATATTGTATCTCATTTTAATTGCAGCAGTTCCAAGAAACCCACATCAACAAATAATACCGATGTACAGATAAATAGTGCTAATATAATTGAACCGTTTAATATCAATATTCAAAAATAATGAACGAAAATGAAATAATGAAAATTGCAAACATTTCTAATAAAAATACAACCTTTTGACGATGGTACGCTAAACACATATCACAGACCACCCGAGCGCCCTAATATTGTTTTTTTTTCTTTTATTTGACAATATATCCGAAAACGAAAAACACATTTTCAATGATTTTTGTTAGTTTAATATCTTTCAAAAAAAAAAATGAAAAAAAGGATCGTCAAATTACTGGTGAGAATTTCAGAAATAGATTTTCCGCCCTCTGTCGATCTCTAAAGTTAGACCCCCGAATCCTCTATAGTTTCCGAGATCCCAATGGGGTTTAGCCCGCCGCTGGCGAAAAGCGTAGGAATTCGAAAACCCGAAATGGTGGATAAGATAAGACACCTGATATCGTGTGAAAGATAAATTTCCGTGAAAGGGGTGACGGTATCAAATCAAACAGGCCGGATCAACACACGGAGGCGAATTTTTGAAAGGGCCCTTATCGCGCGGTCAACAGTAACCACTATTGTATGGAAATAATGACGCTAATGCCGGTTCAAATAGTTATCGAGCCAGTTCAATAAATTAGACCGGCTTTTCTTGTCATCGTATCGACGGCGGATTACGTACGTCGGCAAGTCAAAACCCCGATCGTTGGCCCGTGTCGCGCGGATCGAGATTTCGCCCAAAAAAAAACCAGCCGGCGGAAGGCCGGTCTCAAAAAAGAAGAACGAGTGTCGAAGACGAAGACTAAAAAGAGTTCCGGTGTCTTTATTTTTACTCAATTAAGTAACAAACGGGTTTCTAATATTCGGTATTGTAAGCCCAAGCATGGAGACTAGAGAAGCGATGAGCAATCAGACACCTGCAGAAGGACAGAAGGAACTTCTGTAATAATGAGAAAATCAAATAAATACTTACATAGATTTAAAAATGTCATTCCTTATAAAGAAAGGAGTTCCCCAACACAACATCATAGAACCTCCACTTCTCTATGGGCTACAAAAATTCACAAATGTCCAATCAATCAGAAATTCAGCAAAGTGATGCAGCACTTGGGGTCCGCAAAACTCTTTCTTTCAAGTGCAAAACTTTATCCGTAGGTTTACCCTTGAGTTCCTATCTTCCTGCAGTGAATATATGCTTCGAGTAGTATGAAACCCATGCCATAAATACCGAGATAGTCAAACCCATAATCTGGATATTTTCTTAATATGGAATGAAATCGATAGACAGCTAGACCATTTTCGCAATCATTTTAATTCAGTAATTAACCGACTGCATCAAATTTGCCATTGAGAAAGAGGAAAACTCCTCTCTGTCTTTTAGATTCAAGAAGAAAGAGGTTATGTTGCCCGAATGCGTACTTATTTACGCGACCATAACGTGTTCGACGTCGGTATATCAATCTAGATGGCGTGGGCGACTCGAGGACGCAATAAAACGCGCGACCGGGTGGGGAGGCAGTAAACAAAATTTCGTACACCGCCACCTAGTGTGATTTGGCCGTGTCGCCCGAAATGCGCCGTCGGTCGTAATTTGAAGCCGATTTGCCGAGCCTTGGCACGCACGCTCGCTATTGCTATGCGTTTTCGGATCGAGAAACGTCGACATCCGGCTCGAAGGACCAAATACAAACGAAATCGAGAACCCATTGTGTATTTATGGACACTGAAAGTTCCAAATTCGCGTTCTTCGCGTATTTTTCGAGGCAAGAGTGTGTATAATCTACGCGTCACGCTTGCTTGTGAAATAAAATTATAACACATAATTTAGAAAAAAATCAGCAACGAGCAACAAAGAAACGTTATTTTATTTTCTTGAATTAAAACTGATTGCAACCCAGTGGTACACGAGTAATATGATGAAGTTATTTTTGATGTTCTATATTTTTGAACAACAGAAATACAAGTCCAAGCCATCGGAAATATCTCTGAAAATATCCGATTGCTCCCAAAGCTGTGCGGTAATATTCCGGAAATGTCCGAAGTAGCTCGCGGCCGTAGATCGGTGAATAATTGTGTTTTTTACAGAAGGGAGTAGAAAAAATAATTTTTCGGTCCACTAAAAGCCTCTCTTAGTCCTATTTTCTGTGAGGCATTGTTTAAGACAACTTAGTAAAGTACGTACCTTGGTTGACGCAGACACCATTGGTGATGAACCATTCCTGAGCTATCCTTCTTTAGAGCTTTTAAGGCAAATCATTAATGTAAATGACAAATAACAAGATTGCTGTCGAAAAATCGACGAAATATCTCGCGCGCGTCCTGTAAAATTGACGAAACATGAAACTCTCCCTCGACACAGTTTACGATACTGTTCAAATCGCATCGCATCTTTAGCAGTTTTTCATTTATCCCCAATAATTTACGACGCACCCTGTAAATAATTGAAACAATATTCGAAATGGAGTTTATAGCCCTGGATCTCCCCCGTTTCCTGGTACATGATTTTTTCCATTAGAGTAAATGGTTTCCGATAAAATAATTGATTTCTGAAACCATGCAGTACGCGGTAATAGTAAATAACGACATCGCGTCTAGGTTGAGGGCGAGAAATGGTGATTTTCATTTGGATTTTTTCCAATATCTCGAACAGCGTATGTGATAGACGAAAACCGTAAATACAAACTTTGCAGCTCTCGATGTGGCACATAACACTGTTTAAACTAATTCGCCATATTTTTTAAAAACCCTGTATACAATCAAAAAAATGAGTGAAATGAAAGTTATGGTCTCGGATCACCTCCATTTGCTGGTTCACAAATTTTGCCGATCGGGTTAATACTTTTCGAGATAACAGTTTTTTTCTGTAAGTCAAAATATACCAAAAAAAATTTCAATTTCAATTCAATTCAATTTTTTTTTACAATACTGAAGTCGATGGCTGCACATTTAAGACACCTGTTAATTTTCGAATATAGCACTGAATATCTTGAACACCCTGTACAACAGGTGAAAACCTTATATACAAAAGTTTAAGCTGTTATAACCAATTTTCTATAATAAGGGGACCCATTTTTCAGTTATTTTGGGATTTGCGGCGCATAAGATTTTATGGCGCCGAATCTTCTGCGTCTTCTCGTTTAAGAGTTTAGCGGTAGCGTAAACCGTTTTCGAGAAATGATCTTGTTCTTAGAACCCTGCAAAAGCGGTTTTTACTTTTACGCTAATCGATTCTGTACCAACGACGGTCCCCTAGGACCTTCCTTTACCGAAATATAACATTTTTAGATGAAAGTAGCAATGGCCCCGAAATAGATCCCGGTAGCACTTAGTCTTTCACGGGCAACATACCATATCTATTTCCCGACTTGTTATAGCACTTTATGGTTGCGAAGAACCTTTTAACGTGTTAAATCGATTAATTCCCGAAATATAAAAGCCGAGCCCCCCTGTACAGGAAGCGAAACGCACTCTCGGCGAATTGTTCCTTTACCTCGCCAGCGTATTAACCCGATTCATGACTCTGTGCCGTCATAAAGTAGCCGAACGGTTAAAACTGTCGGTACGATACGTTTTAAAAATTTCTACCGGATTGTTACGCTTCATAAGCAGAGTCTATATATCAATATACATATCGTCGTTTATAAAAACGCCGCGGTTATTTATGGCTTAATTTCTTTCGGCTCGCTCACAGTTTCCTCATGAGACAATATCATTTGTATGCCGGCGAGGTAGTTGCCTTTTTTTTCCACCGTCGCAGATTGTCAATATGATCTACGGGCCGTGCTCGCTGCTCCGGCTAGAGAATGGGAAAAACTGGTCTCCAAATGACTTATTGTGTACGTTTTAATTATCATCGTTGACTAATGATCGTTATAGTACGGGGCATTTGGAAATTCCACTCGTATTCGGTACAGTCCGAGTTTGACTTTACGGCCCGGCTAATTACGTCGCCACAATCCGTTTTGCTAAATTAAAGTTTGGCTATAAAGAATCTGCTTAGGCGATAACTGGACTCGAACTGCTGGCATATGACTTATCGACTACAACCCGAAATTCCAGGCTCTTCCTCAAACATTAGACGATAACTGGACTCGAACTTCAGCTGGGCCAGTTATGTAGCTGCTGACACACAACTTATAGACTACAGCCCCAAATTCCAGGCTCTTCCTCAAACATTAGGCGATAACTGGACTCGAACTTCAGCTTGGCCAGCTATATAGCTGCTGGTATATGATTTGTCGACTACAGCCCGAAATTAAAAGCTCTAATTCACTTACACAGGCGATAAGTGGAGTCGAACTTCAGCTTGGCCAGCTATAAAGCTGCTAGCATATCATTTGTCGACTACAGCCCGAAATTCCAGGCTCTTTCCAAACATTAGGCGATAACTGGACTCGAACTTCAGCTGGGCCAGCTATATAGCTGCTGGCACACAACTTATAGACTACAGCCCCAAATTCCAGGCTCTTCCTCAAACATTAGGCGATAACTGGACTCGAACTTTAGCTTGGCCAGCTATATAGCTGCTTCTATATGATTTGTTGACTACAGCCCATTTCAAGCTCTTACTCAAACATTAGGTGATAGCTGGAGTCAAACTTCAGCTTGGCCAGCTATAAAGCTGCTGGTATATCATTTGTCGACTACAGCCCGAAATTGCAGGCTCTTCCTCACACATTAGGCGATTACTGGACTCGAACTTCAGCTTGGCCAGCTATATAGCTGCTGGTATATGATTTTTCGACTACAGCCCCAAATTCCAGGAACTTTCTCAAACATTAAGCGATAACTGATATATGATTTGTCGACTACAGCCCGAAATTACAGACTCTTCCTCAAACATTAGGCGATAACTGGACTCGGACTTCAGCTTGGCCAGCTATATAGCTGCTGACACATAACTTATCGACTACAGTCCCAAATTCTAGGCTTTTCCTTAAACATTAAGCGAAAACTGGACTCGAATTTCAGCTTGGCCAGCTATATAGCTGCTGCTATATGATTTGTTGACTACAGCCCATTTCAAGCTCTTACTCAAACATTAGGTGATAGCTGGAGTCAAACTTCAGCTTGGCCAGCTATAAAGCTGCTGGTATATCATTTGTCGACTACAGCCCGAAATTGCAGGCTCTTCCTCAAACATTAGGCGATAACTGGACTCGGACTTCAGCTTGGCCAGCTATATAGCTGCTGACACATAACTTATCGGCTACAGTCCCAAATTCTAGGCTTTTCCTTAAACATTAAGCGAAAACTGGACTCGAACTTCACCTTGGCCAGCTATATAGCTGCTGCTATATGATTTGTTGACTACAGCCCATTTCAAGCTCTTTCTCAAACATTAGGCGATAACTGGACTCGAACTTCAGTTGGGCCAGTTATGTAGCTGCTGACACACAACTTATAGACTACAGCCCCAAATTCCAGGCTCTTCCTCAAACATTAGGCGATTACTGGACTCGAACTTCAGCATGGCCAGCTATATAGCTGCTGGTATATGATTTGTCGACTGCAGCCCGAAATTCCAGGCTCTTTCCAAAACATTAGGCGATAACTGGACTCGAACTTCAGCTGGGCCAGCTATATAGTTGCTGGCACACAAGTTATCTACAGCCCCAAATTCCAGGAACTTCCTCAAACATTAAGCGATAACTGGTATATGATTTGTCGACTACAGCCCGAAATTACAGACTCTTCCTCAAACATTAGGCGATAACTGGACTCGAACTTCAGCTGGCCCAGCTATATAGCTGCTGGCACACAACTTATCGACTACAGCCCCAAATTCCAGGAACCTCCTCAAACATTAAGCGATAACTGGTATATGATTTGTTCGACTACAGCCCGAAATTACAGACTCTTACTCAAACATTAGGCTATAACTGGACTCGAACTTCAGCTTGGCCAGCTTTATAGCTGCTGGTATATGATTTGTCAACTACAGTCCGAAATTGCAGGCTCTTCCTCAAACATTAGGCGATTATTGAACTCGAACTTCAGCTTGGCCAGCTATATAGCTGCTGGCACATAATTTATCGACTACAGCCCCAAATTCCAGGCTGTCCCTAAAACATTGTAATTATAAATGCATATCACATCTTCCTCTTAGATATAAATGGGCAAAATGCAAAAATAATTATTGGAAATTAGTGGTCAATTAATAATAATAATTTTATTACTCCTATACTTGCCTGAGCAAATACAACAATAATGAGACCTTACCAACTATGCCTAGAAAATTTATATTAGTAAGTCAATAGAAGAGACGCAGGAATTTTAATATAGGAAAAAAGAGGGAAACGATAAATGAAAACAAAGGAAGGAAAGAAAAAGGTGTTGTGTCACTAACATCAGTGAACGACCATCCAAATACATGCCCACATATTATCGTGGCATACATTTAGGCTTCATTTATTTTTTAAATTAACTAATGGTTATTAGTAAACTCATTTATTTTATATTTATTAAGTGTAAAGGTTGAACTTTCTGTGGCATTGTAACATTAATATAATCCAAAACGACCCACAAATTGTTTCAACAAAATTAAAATGTGATAAAGTTTCAAATATACTTAGATTTTGAGACAATAATGGCGTTTCGAGAATAGGAATGTTAACATTAAAACTGCCTCCTTCAGATGCATGATAATGAGTTCCTTAAATTTAAAATTCTAATCAATGCTTAGACCTAAATTTTTACAAGAGATCGTACTATCATTTCATTATCATTACAAAATAACACGGCAACAGACTTGCTCGTCACAATTTTTTTAAATTTAACTGGTTGCTAACAGTGTTGAGCTGATACAGGGAAGAAAGTATTAGAAATTGAGGATATCGTCAGCGTGCCCTTTATAATACTGAAGACAATCAACGAAATGAAAAATGCAAATCTTGTATCAAAAGAGGGCCGAGAATACAACCCTGAGGAACTCACCCTTTAGCCTGACCTATGTCTGACAAACAGTTATCGTAAACCATTTTCCGATACATGTCGGTCAAAAATAGCGATACTAGTGAGATAGCAGCCAAACCCATTATGGTGCCGTGATGAATCATATCAAATGGTTTAGTAAAACCAAAACATAACTAGAACCGTAGTATTATTCTCTTGCTTTGTTTTAGCAACTCACAATGTCAGTCAGAGTTAAGCGGTATTTAGTGGTAATTCTTGATATAATTTCTCGTAGAAATGAAAATTTAGTCTACACTGATACACTACTGAAATCCACCTTAGTGACGAACGAGTCCAAGGTTTTTGGGAGGTTATGTTACGCGTTTATCTCAGTCGCGTTCGACCTAGTTACTGGTTCCCAGAATTTGACGCTTGAGAACAAAACGTGTCCAGACCAATCTTGATATACACTTTGGAAGTCAATGAATTTCCAACATTTTAAAATACGTCCGCCATCCTAGGTGCGACCGTAGCTAATGAGCACCCATTACGAGTCCTCGCATCACTGGTTAAACGCTTCATGTTCGGCCAGCACGCGTGCGCCAGTGCGTGTTAATATAATTAGGCCTTCAGTAGTCCAAAGTGCATCAAAACGAACGGCAGCGCGAGTGGCACCACGTCGCGCGTTTGACACCTCAAGCAAATCCTCGAGACGTATTAATTTACCGAAAACGACTGTTAATAAGCAGGATTATCGCAAAAACCTTCTAGATATTCGAGACAGATAACTAATGCAACTTCGGGCGAATGACGTCCACCGCAATGAAGTTTTTTACCTCCCCACGTCTCCCCAACTCAACATCGCTAACCACTTTACCCAATCGAGTTCCAATTAAGCGAAATTCAATTCGTCCTGGTCGGTCCCGTGCGAATCCCGACCATCGCCTGTCAAACCCAGCGTTTCTCCTTCAATTTCGGACCAGGATGAAGCTGTGGACTGGATTTTTTTATGTCCCAAATTAATTAATGGCGTGAATTTGACAAGTTCGTTTTACTCTCCGTTAAGCGATAGACAGCTTCGAACGTCGTTTCCTTTGAACCGGATTAAGAAGACTTTAAGTATAAACAAAACAAATCCAAATTTGGAAATGGGGCAGAGTTTTTTTTGGGCGTCCGTCCAATCGGAGGCCGGTTATATCGACAAAATCCACCTCCGCCATTCCAAACGAGAATGCGTCAAGAGTCGCCACCCAATTTCGGAATCACGCTAGCCGATTGGTCCGTTCGGAATATCATTTCGTTTAAACTTTCGCCTCACTAGCGCAATCAAACCAAAATAACGTAAAGAGTCGTGATCAATAGGTCTTATATGTGACCATTGTTTTTGTTGAGTGTTGTATGTTGAATTGTATTATCTTGTCCTGCAATCAGTGTACGCAATAAAAGTTTCCAAACTCCAAAAGTTCGAACTCCTTTACTTTCATATCGATTTGGCCAATCAGAAACCGCTCGTCCTAGCAGGCTCCGCCTAGCACCATACAGAACGCTTTGTTCCGAGTGGCGCCGCCCGCTGCGGTCCGCCCCTCTGCCGCGATTGGCACGCTATCGACGAACCTCATTCTCTTAAGGTTAAAATTTGCGAATGACGTATAATGTGGGCGTCTGCGGGACAAAAAACTCAATTTGCTTTACGGCAGGCCGTAACGGCGCGCAGAACTTCGTCGTTATCAATCTCGTTCGGTCTTTTTTTTGTGCGACTGCGCGTCGGCTTCCAGAAGCCAATCTGTCGATCCGCGAGACACTCGAATTATTGACATTCTACAACATTTGCGTTATTTATCGCCGCGTCCTATTCTTATACCGCGGCCGCTTTTTCCACGCCGTCGCGCTATATGTAACGCCATTTTGGTGCGACAAAGAGAGCCGCCTGAGAGTCACCGTTTTTGCGACGCGACCGATCGTTTTTTTTTTGTTCGCGTTCGTGCTTCCGGCAATGCTGCGTTCCGTAGAACCGTGAAAAGAGGCAGAAGGCTTTAGAAGGCCTCCCTCAGCTATGGGAAAAACTATCGAAATTAGGCGGGTTATTTTAAACCAACAGATTGCGTAGTGTCACTCAACAGTATCAGAAACTCGAAGGAAAACCCAAAGTTCTATTAATACCATTTAAAAGCCTTCAGAGATTAACTAAAACAGTTTCAGATGTCAACAGGATGATTGGCGAAACGTCAGCAAAGGGTATCTAGTAGCATTTATGTCTTGAGGTGTTGGTATTCGATATAAAAAAACAACCAAAGAAAGGAACATAATAGAAGAATGAAGGAAAAAATTGATAAATCCCAACTGCTACCGTGCCGTTTCTAAAGTCGATTATCGATATAAAAGTGACTGCGTATCAGAATCTACGAAAGCGGAAAACGCGAGAGAATGCAAGGAAACGCGTCACACAAAAGTCAATCAAACCTCAATCATAACGTTAACGACTGTAAAAAAACCTAGATCTCTATCCGCAACATCGCGATAATGTTTATCTCGATAACCCAAAGAATTGCAAAAAAACAGGAACGTCAGAAATTCGACGGCGGAATATTTTTGCCGCGCATATGGTCCTTCGAGCTGGAACAGGTTTGAAAATTGTTGGCGTTATAATTGCCACGGAATGCCATCGATACGATAATTTCAGCTTATGTATACCTATTATAAATGCATTTCCTGCTTGTCCGCGTAGCTCATTTTCAATTAGAAGAATTACCTGGAGACCTGGCAACGGCATCGTCATATTTGCACACGGTGTCCGAAAATCCGGTAGTATATTTTATACAGGGTGACTGGTTCATAAACGTATATATTAAAGGACATGTTAATAGAGATCATTCGCAATTGTTTATGCATTATGCGAATGTGGAAAGTAAATTACACATTACACATAAAATGTTTTGAGTTGTATTTAGTAACATACATGGTCCCCATCAAAGGGAAATGGAATAGGAAGTCTTTATAACTATTTGTACGCTGCCATGAACATTTCGAAATAACTACTGGTGAATATGCAAGTTATTCGGAATTTTCTTTTGCAAGTTTTAGATTTTGTACCTCGTTTCTTAAATCGGAATAATTCTCCCAATTCTTTATAGAAAATGTGTCATCTAATGAGGGAAAATGCAATATTGTAGGGAAAAAGGTTGTATTTGCTTTAGCATATAAATTAGTACAACTGTTATATAAACGTTTTTCCCATAAACAACTTATATACTATAATATATATACACACACACACATATATATATATATATATATATATATATATATATATATATATATATATATATATATATATATATATATATATATATATATATATATATATATATATATATATATATATATATATATATATATATATATATATATATATATATATATATATATATATGTTATCAATTCTTCGCATTCGTTAAAACAAATCCAAATTTCAGTATATACGATAATGAGCCAGTCACACCGTATATACTTTTTTAACTGCTAGTACTAGATAAACCTCTCGCAATGGACGTGGCGTTCCTGCAGTACTAAGTAAGAAATTCTTGTAGCCTTAACTGTCCCACGGACGCAGCTTAAGTAGGTCACCGGATTTTGTGACTTCGACGGGCCAGCAGGACACACGCCCAAGAAATCTTTTTTTTTTATTAAGAGTTATGAGTTAAATCAAAAATATCGTACAAGTAGTAGTAAATGGAATAGGAAGTCTTTATAACTATTTGTACGCTGCCATGAACCTTTCGAAATAACTACTGGTGAATATGCAAGTTATTCGGAATTTTCTTTTGCAAGTTTTAGATTTTGTACCTCGTTTCTTAAATCGGAATAATTCTCCCAATTCTTTATAGAGAATGTGTCATCTAATGAGGGAAAATGCAATATTGTAGGGAAAAAGGTTGTATTTGCTTTAGCATATAAATTAGTACAACTGTTATATAAACGTTTTTCCCATAAACAACTTATATACTATAATATATATACACACACACACACATATATATATATATATATATATATATATATATATATATATATATATATATATATATATATATATGTTATCAATTCTTCGCATTCGTTAAAACAAATCCAAATTTCAGTATATACGATAATGAGCCAGTCACACCGTATATACTTTTTTAACTGCTAGTACTAGATAAACCTCTCGCAATGGACGTGGCGTTCCTGCAGTACTAAGTAAGAAATTCTTGTAGCCTTAACTGTCCCACGGACGCAGCTTAAGTAGGTCACCGGATTTTGTGACTTCGACATGCCAGCAGGACACACGCCCAAGAAATCTTTTTTTTTTTATTAAGAGTTATGAGTTAAATCAAAAATATCGTACAAGTAGTAGTAAATAAAATAAATACAAAATAACTGATGATGATATTATCTCCAGTCACAGAGTCACCCAATTTCCAAATGTTGCCTCCAAAAACACCCCTAAAAATATTGTGCTCAAATTTCAGTCCGTTTCGAAAAAAACTGAAGTCGCACGTGCAGCAAAGAAGCGCGATTTACAACCACTACTTAATACCTCAATATTTCATTACCCAGAAGAAAACAAGATCTTTATTAACGAACACTTTTCTCCTTTCTACAAGCGTATTCATAAGGCAGCAAAAACGTTTGCCAAGGAACGAAAAAACAACTACTGCTGGGTGCAAAACATGAAAATATTCTTAAGAAAAGAAGAGGGTAGCCTTGTTATTCGTGTTGAAAATGAAAATGTTTAAGCGCATCTGCGTTAACTCAGCTTATTTAGAAATTATACTTGTCATTTTTTTTTTAAATGGCTTCAAACGACTTTTTTAGTGTATACTATCAGAATACCTGAGGACTACGAATAAAATTAAATGATTTTTACTTGCCTTATCTGAGTTTGACTGCGTTTGAATAACAGAATCCTTTCTTAACTCAGATATCCACATTGCTGACGTTTTTCCGTCAAATTATAAAGTTTTCCAACAGGACAGAGACGCTGTAGTTAGTGGTAAAAAGGATGGTGGTGGTCTTTTGATAGGGGTGCGGAATGTTTATCAAGCAGAAAACGTGTTAAAGTGGTATTAAGTGGTGTAATATCATTGAAGATCCCTGGGTATCTTTGTTGCTGGAGGGCGGTAAGCAATTATTTGTTTGCAATGTTGACATTCCCCCACAAGCTACTTTGAATAATTTTGTCGCATTTCTTACTAAATAGCAAGTTCTTAATAATCGGCGATATTAACTTAACGAACTTAAACTGGGATTGAGACAATTCGGTCCTATTGTTGTCGCCCTCGGGCGCCACCGAACCTCATACCACTCTTTTCTGTGACTATTATTACGTACTAGAATTCACACAGCACAATAATATAAAAAATAATAATAACAAGTTATTAGATTTAGTAATTTCTCGTAATATTTTGGTCACTGTAAGTGAGAGTCAAGATTCCATTGTACCGAAGGACACGCATCATCCTGCTCTTGAAATAAACATTAGTTTTAAGGTCACTAAATATCTTAAATGTAATGTAAAATGTAAACCTATTCTAGAAAAATTATTAACAAATGAAAAACTCGGCAATGTTAAGTGGGAAATTGAATATATATATATATATATATATATATATATATATATATATATATATATATATATATATATATATATATATATATATATATATATATATATATATATATATATATATATATATATATATATATATATATATATATATATATATATATATATGATGACACTATATTCCGGGATATCATCCGTTCGCTCGTTGAACTCCGACTGGAATCCTGCATCCGACTGGAATCCTGCAAATCCTGCATCCGACTGGAATCCTGCAGACGTTTCGCCAAAATCTCACTTGGCAAATTCAATGCTCGCGCTCCGAAAACACTTCGAAGGAGGAGTGTCATCTGAATTTTTGGAAAATTAATTAAAAAAATATTGCTCAACTTGGATACTAAAAAGAGCGGGACGGAATACCGGCACAATTTCTCAAAAATTGCCCACTTTTGTCGAAACCTCACTAACATTTTCTTTAATAAATGTCTAGGTCAAGGGACGTTTCCAAAAAGCTGGAAATCTCTCTCTTGTGTCATTTTGACAAGGTTTTTGAGGCTGCAATTTATTCACAGTTGTTTTTTCTGGTAAATAATGGCATCGATTCAAATCCACATGGTTTTCACAAAAATCGTTCAGTTCTTACAAACTTGGTACCGTTCATCCAGGACATTAATTTTTGCACGCATAATGGTTTTGAGACATGCGCTGTGTATACTGATTTTTGAAAGGCTTTTGATAAAGGAAATTTCGGTGTGCACAGAGACGTCTTCCAATTATTGCAAAGCTATATTACAGAAAGAACTCAGTTTGTTGTTGTCAATGCTAAAAAATCTCGTTGTGTAAATGTTACCTCGGGCGTCCCCCAGGGATCTTATCTGGGTCCTTTACTCTTTAATATTTTAGATGATTTAAAAGTATAAAAGAGATTCGTTCATATTTATATGTATTAGAGCTTCAGAGCGATCTTGACAGATTTGCTGATTATTGCAAAAACCACAGATTTTTCTTAAATCTTGAAAAATGTCGATATATTCTATTTACAACGAAAAAGGATTTTATAGATATTAACTTAATGCTTGATAATAAACAGCCGAAAACAGTTAAGCAAGTAAAAGACTTGAGAATTGTTCTTGACTCACAGTTAAACTTTGAGGCTCATATTGAAAATATTGTCAAAAAATGTTTGAGAAATCTGGCCTTCATTTTGAGAACTACCAAAGGATTCAACACGCATCAGTCAGTAATAATCGTGAATAATAGCATGATAAGATCTATACTAGAGTACTCATCCACAGTTTGGAATCCTATTTATAGCAAATATATCATCATCAAAACTTTTTAACAACTTAAACTTTAGATACAACAGAGATCGACACTTTTGCTCGTAAGAAGAAAACTTAATATTTTACAATTTGAAGTCGCTTGAAACTAGAAGAAACTGTTTTGATGTTGTTTTTCTTTACATTGTAGAGATAAGAAATTTATTGCTCACTTTCCCGACTTTATTAAATACTATAAGCCTATATTGTGCCATTCTGTAATTGGGTAGCTGCGTCTGCCTGTTGAATGGCCTGTGACATATAAATCAATAAATAAACAAATAACCGAAAAAAAAAAAACACATATGCTTCTCCTCTTGATGTGATACTGTTTGCAGGATCTACTGTTTGATCGATCACATTAACAACATCCCGCCCTTTCCTTCTTCTTTGATAACATGGTGTTGTCCAATATAGTTCAATTTATACGGTTTTATGAGTTAATTTTCTATCTTCACCTATTGAAGACCCTTGAATTGGATCGTGCAGAAGAGAATCTCTGTTTTATTAGTTCAACGTTTTGTATTTTCGCAGCAATGGTAAGGACATAGTGTGTGACGTTTTGTGGGAAGAAAGGTTGACCTTCGGAAGAGAAGATCGCCGCGTCCGAGTGACCGTTAGCGCATAATTTCGACCGTTTACGGACGACTTGACCGAGGACGATACGTCGGACGGACAAGTCGAAAACGTTGTAAAATTCATCGGCTTACGTAATTACCGGTACGTAAAATTTATGTACAACGCAGCGGCCGCGGAAGATGTACGCAGCCGACTAGATCTCTTACAAAAGTCAATTATTCTATAAAGATTATTGCCTTTTACGTAGCGTCGAGTCGCGTACAGGCCACGTACGAGCAGTTAACCAATTGAATCGCAAAAGTACACCAGTGCACGTGAAAAGAATATAAAGTCCCCGAACGTGTACGCGAATACGAAAAAACATCGATCTCCCGGTAAATCCAAGAAGGCGTACACACACACGGGCAATTAGATTTAACGGCGAACGGTACTGAAAAATGAGAAGAGTTTCTACAATCCTTTTCGGCATTGCAAAATAGTATCGTCCGTGTTACGTGGGATTTCGCTGTTACGAAAATTTTTAATCTCAAAAAGTCTTGATGCTTTCGTGTGCCGCTACGAAAATTTAGCATTGCAAAAATTTTTACTCATTCATGGTCCATCACAAAATTTAACCATGCCAACAAAACACTTTTTCGTAATTAAAAATAAGCATTAAGAATCGCTCCTTTATGTACCATTGCAAAAATTGCAAAGTACCTCTTTGTATAAAAAATTACCATTGCAAAAATATCCTACCAATCATGTGCCATTACAAAATGTTAACATTGTTGAAAATTCCGGCACTTTAACTACAGTTACAAACGTTTAGAATTAAAAAAACTCCAGGCCATTGCATGTACAACTATAACAATTTAGCATTGCACCCTTTCATGCTCCGTGACAAAATTTATCACGAAGCACTTTTGCGCCATTAAAAATAAGCATTAAGAATTGCTAAAAATTAGTAGCTCTTTTATGAGCCATTGCAAAAATTTTCACTTTTTTGTGCCTTTTAACAATGAAAACAAAATACATCCACTTTTATGCGTCATTACAAATAATTAGAAATGAAAATAAAACCCGGCTCTTTTAGGCGTCCTTATGTTGACCTTTGCAAAAATATCAGGCCTCTTCTTATATGATTACAAAAATGTAGCCATGCAAACAAAGTAGCCTTTTCTATAAAAATATACCATTGCAAAAATATCCAACCAATCATGTGCCATTACAAAATGTTAACATTGACGAAAATTCCGGCACTTTAATTACAATTACAAACATTTAGAATTAAGAAAACTCATAGCCATTGCATGTGCAACTATAGCAACTGTGGTGCGCCCAATACCTTGTCCCAGTTGTATTTGTGGTAAAGTGTATTGTCAGAAGTTAAGAAGAAGACGAGTGAGAACGGCGAAATGAGTTACTGTGGGGGATTCTGTGATGGAGCATTGCACGCGGCGGTCTAACCTCCGTCCGCTCCTAGCAGAATCCGCTGAATTCGTTCGAAAAACCTTTGGTATCGGTCTTCAATTTGTGTGACTCTGTTTCGGCAGTGTTTGGTGCTTGTTTTAAGTGTAAAAGTTCCGCCGGCCCCGTTGTTTTAACCGTTCCCGCCGGTATGGAGGCCGGATGGGCCCGGATGGTCCGCGGTGGAAGCGGGGGGGTGTCGGTTTTTTTGGTATCGGTCAAAATTGTTTTTTGCTAGTTGAGCAAATATGTTGTATATGTACGTGTTGGTCCATGTCCAAAAGCGAAGATCCTCGACGGAAGTCGGCAATGGGCGAATGATACTAGCAGTCGAGCCCAACATTTTTTTGTGAAACGCATAATTGAACTTGAACTTAGTAACTGTGGGGGATTCTGTGGTGGAGCATTGCACACGGCGGTTTAACCTCCGTTCGCTCCCGACAGAATCCCTTGTATTCGTCCCAATAAGTTTGATATCGGTTTCCACGGTGTGGATTTAGTGTTTTGAGTGTTCAGTGTACTTTTTAAAGTGATAATCGTCGTCGGCCCCGTCGTTTTTCCCTGTTCACGCCGGTATGGAGGCCGGATGGGCCCGGATGGTCCGCGGTGGAAGCGGGGGGAAGCCGATTTTTTTGGTATCGGTCAGAATCGTTTTTTGCTAGCTGAGCAAATTATTGGTTGTTTTTCTTCTTTGCACGTGGTGGTCATTGACCAGAAGCGAAAATCCTCGACGGAAGTCGGCAATGGGCGAATGATCCTAGCAGTCGAGCCCAACATTTTTTTGTGAAAAGCATAATTGAATTGAATTGAAGTAACTGTGGGGGGTAAGAAGACGGTAGCGGGATACGCTACGCGCCAATTTGGCGAGTATTGTTTTGTTAATTTGTCTTATTAAATTACCAAATGTGTAAGCTTGTAATTCAGTTTTGAAAAGAAAATAGAAAGTACGACATCAGTTGTTGTTTATTTCCGATTGGCTAGCCGAGGCAACACACAACTTAGGATTGCAAACATGCCCACTCTTTCATGCCCCGTAACAAAATTTACCACAAAGCAATTTGGGCCATTAAAAATAAGCGTTAAGAATTGCCAGAAATTCGTAGCTCTTTTATGAGCTATTGCAAAAATTTTCACTGTTTTATGTCTTTCTACAATGAAAACAAAGTACATCCGCTTTTATGCCTCATTACAAATATTTAGAAACGAAAATAAAACCCCGCTCTTTTATGCGTCCCTATATCAGGCCTTTTCTTGTACTATTACAAAATGTAACCATGCAAGCAAAGTACTCGTTTCTATAAAAAATACCATTCAAGACGCATAAATACAAACCATAAAATAATATACCGTTGAAAAAAAATCCAATATGCCCCAATACAAAATTTCGACACCAAAAAGTTTTCACCTTTTTAGCTCAAATTATCAACCATTAAATGGGGGAATTGCAGGAGCTTGATTTTTTAAATCCTAAATATAAGTAACATTAAAACGTTTAGTAAAGCATAGTTGGGGAATTACGGAACTAGCCAAACCAATAAGTTTTGCAAGTCTGATCATTGCAAAAATTGTGTAATACAAAAAATTAACCACCATATAGCAAAAGTGTCCGAAAGATTTCGATAACAAGTCACTAACATGACGATTGGGAATTACAAAGTTGTAGCTGCGGAATTGCGAAAACATCGTACAACTGTGTAATTTTTTTGATCGACACTCGTATGTAGCTTTACATGCAAATGCGCATATAACGATGTCTCGGACGGCCTCAACGAAAACTGCCAACGGTAATGGCCGCTAAAAGTGAGACTGCGACTTTTATTTCTTACTTATCGTGGCGCAGATCGCGCATGTTAATCATACCGCATGCGCGCGTGCAAAGTTGCGGTAAACAGGGAAAAGATCTTTTTTTTGACACGTCTCAAGTGGTAAGTCTGCCGGTTTATGGTCGGAGACATTGGCGAAGAGACTTTCTTTTAAACGATGAAAGGTGTATCAAAAATCGTAATAAAAATGTTTAGCTATAATTCTGCGATAAGCTGCAGCTGCAGGTTTTAGTTAGAAATTTTAGAAGAAGTTTAGAAAGTTTTGGTTAGTATTTTGATTTTATCAATATATATTTAAACATGCGTTTTAATTATTTATTATCGACGTTTGAAAATTATTGAGTATTTCTCAAGCTCAACGGACAAGCGATATATTAACATTAATGCATAAAATTAATTCAGACTTGAGGATATGTTTTGACTTTGATACTAGAGTTAACGATCCGATTTTTTTTTATTTCAATATTTTCTCAAATTTATCTTTTTTGCGAAGGTATAATTTTAACATTTTGATACCCTTAAAATTGAAAATAGGTTTTAAATAATTTTCGTATATGATTTTATTATTTTTTATTTTATTTTTAAAGCTTCAAAAGTTCTTTCAAATACTCTATGTGTTAATTGATTGATGACCGAATGATAAATTCTATGCAACATCGATTTAACAAAGTTTGACGTGTTATATTCTAAAATTTTCAAAATAATTAAGACATCTAAGAGAATATTATCAAAAAGTATAGGGAGCCCTGATTTTTTTTAAATTATTTTTTATTTCATTTTGAAAGCTTCAAAACCTCAAACAAACCAAAAGAGTCTTCACAAAAATCAAAATCTCACGTATGGCACGACTAAAATATTCTTTTAAAAATCCCTCTTGGTTTCCGGTATCGATAATGGATGGATGAGTCTCTTCCTTCTTCCTGAACGCAACTTAATACCCTTTGGCAGACCTTTTTGGTACTAATTATACTTCATTAATCCAGAGAAACGATTTTCTTCCGCTGCGTTCGGTACTGCTTTATACTTCTGAATTATATTTTCTTCGCCAGTAAATAACATCGCTTTCTTGTAAAAGTGCGTTACGGTTATGATTTTCCCAAGAAAAATTCTTATTTTTGAAGGTGGTTCATATTTTTTTTCTAGTTTTAATGGAATGATTGTTATCTAGGCGAAGCTCCATTAAACTGTTATCTAGGGTGGATATTTCGGTGGGTAAAATAAAAAGCGTGAACCTGGAACTTTCTTGGGAGGTCCCACATGACCTGTTGTCTTTCTCTCCTGCAATAATTTAAAAACAGTAGACTTCCCAACTCCAATCATTCGGGAACATCAGTTAAAACTGATATGATATTATGATCACTACGGCTTAACATCAAATACTGACGCATTAAACTAAATAAATATACTTATAAAGACGCTACCGTAAGAGGTGTCATTCAGGTTCGTTCCTATACTCCACAATTTTCTGAAATATCCTCTAGGCCATGTGAGAAACCCCGTATAATGGTAACTATTTTCATCACATGCTTTATTACAAGAAGCACAAAGCGTTCCGAAATTAACGTTGCTTCTTTATTTTCCGGTTGTTATTTAATTTTATAACTACGACAATTCTCTGAAGTATACTTCGAGACGTCCTTTCATCGGACCTCGAAAGCTCACTCACTGCGTTTGGTGAATTCAATTTGGCCCCGAAGAATTTTAAATGAAAATTTAACGAATTTTTCGTACATTTTAATGGCAGGTGTTTACGCGATGTAGACGGCCAATTAAAATAAGTGGCCATTTGTCATCTTCATTATTTGCTTAATGACGAAGGAGCCGGCACAGGCAATTCCTTCTTTACCGACGGAACTCGCGCGAGCGTACGACTAAGCCCTGGAATCTGCCACCGCCAATTGTAAAAACCGATTTTTGCGATTCCACTTTTTCAATCATAAACGATAACGAGGTTGCTTTGTAGAAAACGCCGTTCGTCAGGTCGGTGTCCTCCGGTGTGCCACAGGGCTCCGCTCTGTGCCCACTGGGCCTGCTAATATTGTCATAACTCGATAATCTCTGGTACAACATTATTATACAGGGTGTTTTAGAATGCAACAAAAATATTTTAGGGGCATGTTTATCAAACAAGAAACAAGGTTTTCGAAACTAGCCAAAACTAATTTGCTCCGTTTTCGAGATACCGGGTGTCAAATTTTACAGAAAAATTGTTTTTTTACCAATTACTCAAAAACCTTTTGATTATGATAACAGCTCGGAGGCTTCTTTGTCGTCATAAGGAACTTAATTTTGTGTGCGTTATATTAAAATAAAATTATTCATGTCAGTTGCGTCTGAGAAGGTAATCTAATCGATATTTATAGATGAAATTATGACACCCTACTGATTTTTTATTTAAGATTGATTAATATCTTTAAATCAAGCATTTAGAAATAAAAAAAGTTAACTATAAATTCAAGAACATCACTGAAATGAAATCTCAAAATCAGCCACATTTTTTAGTAATTAATAAAAAAGCATTTATTCTTTGACACCCTGTATATCGAAAACGAAGCCAGTTAGGATATGACAAATAATATCCTTAAATCTCTTTTAGGCGTTCATTAAATACATATTCAAATTTAAAGGAGCTTCGCTAATATGTATAAACCAATAAATCGTAAACTGTTTTGTTTTTTAACGTACTTCCTCAGCAGTTCAAAGCGAAAATGTTATACAATGTTTATATAAATTGAATTAATAAATAAATAATTAACAATAAACACCGTGTATAAAAGAGGTACCGACACGAACGGATTGTAAACCGAATGATTTATTTGACTGGCTGTCGATCTCCCATTCGAAATTGACTTACGATAATGTCTGAATTTACGTTGACGGGGCCGATAACTCCCGGTCATTTGTCATCTCCGATGTTTTAATTATGGTAATAGGCCGTGGACTAATCTTCCTTTCGATCGTCTCTCTTAGACGCGCGGTATATGAGTCGCGATCATTGTTTTCAGTCGTCGCCGCCGGTATCCGCCCGCAAATAGGGCGACGGAGAGTCGTAAACCCGCCGCACGTATGTAAATATCGATACTTTATCGATACACATAGTATACGAAGCGTGGGAGCTGCCGCGGTAACGTGGGAACCGTTATTATGAATAGGTAGACGCGAAACCGAGATAAGGCATGGAAATTGTCGCATTATATTTAAATCTTTAATATAGAAATTGACCGTACCGGTACGCGTTGGCGGAAATATACCGACACCAAGTCGGCAAACGTAATTTTTTCGTCGTCGCCCGTTCACACGCTGCCCGAACGTTTCAAATTCAACTGCATGGATTAGGCAAGAAATAAACATCGTATTTACGCTATACATTTAAAGCTGGCCGTCTATTAAACACCCACGCTCGCGATATTACTCGAACTGAAGCGATTTCGGCCGTATTTCAAGGTTATAAATTCGATAAACTCGCAACAAGTTGCTACGTTTTCCAACCTCTAAAGAATAGGTAACTTCAAAAGTTTCTAAATATCACTAACCGAAACTTATAAAATGCGTTACTTAACCTTCTTATTTACATATATGTAAGTTAACTTTATATAATTCTTAAAAATTGCTTTTCGAACCCAATTTCATTACGTCCGAATGATACCAAAGTAGCAACAAAGAAAGTACTACAAAAATTACCAAGTCGCTGGAACTTTTCGCCTGAAATTAGAACAAGTTCAAATTTGATGCAACTCGGCTCAACGCTCAAGGCTACGGAACTTTTGTAGTCGTAGCGATAAATTGCATAGTGAAAATGGGACTGTATTTACTTCTGCTTTCTACTTATTCACATCGCCTCAACAACAACATGTAAATGGGTCAGCGCCTGCCCAAAGCTTTTAACAACTGTCATTTGACTGACACAGTTATTATCTAACCGAAGACATTATCTGTGATTTAGCACGGACCAGAAAACTTAACTTTTCGCGAACTTCGCAAACTCCTCGTACGTTACGAGACGACGACAGCACCTTCGCGGTGTCAATGGTCTATGACTTAAGGACCAACAAATCGAATGAGTAAGCCTCGGTGTCGTCTCGGTTCTTTCTCACAGCCCGCACCCACACGTCATGCCCAAATCGGGGTTGCTTGTCGCCCTCCCACGCGCTACACCTCTCACTTAACCCTCCGCGTATTTGTCCTGCCGTCTGGCCGTGTGTGAGGGTGGAACACCGCGCCGGCGTGACGTCATCGACGGGGACGCCGCGTTGAAAAAATGCGGGTCAGCGGACAGCGTAAACATCGCAAACCGAATCCAGAGTGTGCAGCTCATAATTCCGCGATTAATTAATTTCAAGCGTCTCGAGTAATTAATTCGAACGTTTTTTAACGGCGCGGAATTGCGTGCGCGCGTCCGGGTGGTCGCCGTTTTTCTACGCAATTTTTTTTGCTCGGGCTGCCTACAAGGGTTCGTAACACGTTTTTTGTCTCGCGAATAATTCGCGACGTTCAAACGCACGTAAGCACGACGAACGCGCGCGCGCGCCGTAACCAATCAGCGACGCATTCTTTTCGCATAATACGCAACGGGGCGTTTTTTAGTTATAGCGACTGGCTGATTTACGCGACTTTTTGTCACCCGCTGACGTCGGATTCCGAACACGTTGTTTCCAGTTTTTTTTATATGCCAAGCAAAACTAACCGTTTTGTTTTTGTGTAATCGCGACGGGATGTTATGATTTGTGTTCTGTGTTTTTCGCGTCATCACACCGGGCTTTATTTGTCGCGATCATGGGTGGCGCTGTCGTAACAGTCTAATTTTATAATCCATGTGCGGATTTCAATTTAAAACAGCGCATTAAAGTTTCTATAAAAAACGGCAGACATCGAGGGGAAAACAAATTGATTTACGAGATGCACTTGCCGAGAGACTGAACCTGCTCGGTAGACAAATTACGGTAACTAAGAAACCATTACTTTGGCTCTTTTAAGTGCCCGCCCCCGGGGCTCGGCAATAACGTAGTCTGTTTAAAGAAGATTTGCATGTGTAGTGAAGCGGGAAACTCCATCAGAGAGAAGTTTAACAGTCGGGAAAATTAGCTCCTCGATTTGCTGAGGAATTAAAAAAGCCAATGCAACGACAAACTATCCGTACATAATCTGCCAACATCGTAACTGTAAAAGCGCGGTAGGGAACAAACAAAACAAAATCTCTTTCAATTACCCACCTCGGGGCCATAAAGTGCGGTTTTTACGGAAAACCGAAAACGCAGTGGTGCCGAAAACATTGTTGTTAAAGACCGGTTTATGGAGATTCGCAACTCGCAACATATAAAACATATAAAATCGAAACAATTTAAAGCATGCGGTGATGGGATGCCATCTACAAGCCGATAGCAGTGTCAAACTTTGGAAATTCGGAAGAAAACTACTTTCTGTGCAATGCGCTATCGAAAAAAATTACAATATATAGAAATTCAAATGTCAAAATTTACGGTCTTTGTTTACAAATAGTTGTCGCATAATAAGGTCGCATTTAATGAAATATTACGCGATGGCAACGATCGCTAACCCATCCATCACGAAACAACCATTAAAATTCATCGAAATCCCCTTGAATAAGTTTGCCGAAGAAGTGATACCGTTTCACCAAAAAATGTTGCAAGCTCACAAAAACAACGTACAAAAGGTAAAAAACCCTTCATGCATAGCCTGTTCCTGAATTTAAAGTGCTTATTTCCAGCTCATGTCGATTAATAACACCGCAGAACTGTTAAAAGAAATAAAAGACAAGAAACGTAGCATTAGGCAAGTCAGAGATTTGTTGTATGAACTTGATACTCTGCGGACCCAAGTACAAGATAGCGATTTAGATCAGTTTGATATTAGGACGATGCCTTTACGAAACGCGTTGTTAAAACTTACCAAAGGGTATCAAGATTTGGAGAAGTTGTCAGAAAAGCTGCTCATTAAATTGGGGCCTGAGGAACAAACTCTGGCAGATAGGCAAAACCCTTTTGAAGGAGTCTCACAAATCCACATAGAGGGGAATATAGAGGACCTGAAATTGAAACATGAACAAGAAAAACTCGATAGGGTCCAAGACATACAAAGAGATGCTGACGACTTGCATGAGGTTTATAAGGAACTTCACAGTATGGTGAATGAGCAAGGTGAGGTTGTGACAAGAGTGGAAATGAATGTTGACACTACTCAAGAGAATGTTAATAGCGGTCTAAGGCATCTTATCGAAGCACATAAGTAAGTATATTGTTAAACTCGCGTTGGGTCCCCAAAGAATGTAAGGTTATGTTGGGTTTTGCTGCAGTGCTAAACAAAAGAAAAACAAAAATTTTGAGGATGTGCAATTTACAGGATAAAATCAGTGGCATATCCTGCGACGGGAGCTTTTATAGGAACATTGGTTGCTGGCCCGATTGGACTCTTAGCTGGTTTAAAAGTTGGAGGAATAGCAGCGGTGGGCTGTGCTTTAGCCGGCTACACCGGTGGAATTTTTTTAAAAAAGCACAAGCATTTATTAGGAACTGAGCCCGATGCTGTTATCAACAACGAGAATAACGAAAATCACACTGTTACTGAAACCATGAAGAAAGATATTTGACACAAGAGGTGCATTTTATGCTAAAATCAAGATTTCTTTTAAATAAATCAATTATAAATATTTAAAATGTAAGTCATAGGTAATTTTATTGAGCTGTACATATTTACTTCTTAAAATGAATGCTTGGAAATTCTGTAAATAAATTCCTTAGTATTGAACTTAAAAGACATTTATTACGTAGCTAACGCCATGACGTAACCGAAGTGGAATATATATTCTGTGACTAGTGGTCCGCGCAAACAAACCTATTTAATATCTATGTTCTGCATTTTTAACCTTAGGACAAAATGCAGAAATTTAAATTTCTCTCCAGAATTGTAGAAAAATGCATTCGTCCAAACACAAGACCGCTATCCACAGCAGTTGCCCAACCCGCAGGAGTTGAAAAGTCTCCATCTGGTATTTTCGCAGTTGTTTCGTTTCGCATCTTTACGATTACTATCGTTTTTAGGGCTGCGAGAAGACGTTCTAAGCCACCCCGATTACTTCTCCGTCCACAATCTCTTTACCATTAAAGATTTGATGGACGCGAGGGTACATTATGGCCACCGGACGGGATCTTTAGATGAACGAATGTTGCCATACATTTATGGTAGTAGAATGGATCATATCATCTTCGATTTGGACCGCACCGCGGAATACTTGAGGCGCGCGTTAAATTTCGCGGCCCACGTTGCGTATAGGGACGGTGTGATACTGTTTTTCTTGAGACACGCGCAAAACGCGCACATCGTCGAACAAGCCGCTAAGGATTGTAAGGAATTTGCCCATACCAGGTTTTGGAGGGGCGGAATATTTACCAACGCCAATAAACAATTCGGAGCCGTCACCAGGCTGCCAGATTTGTGTATATTTTTCAGCACATTAAACACGATTTTAGGGCAACACACGGCGGTGCGGGATTCCGCAAAAATGAATATAGCGACGATTGGGATAGTAGATTCTAACTGTAATCCCAATTTGCTGACGTATCCGGTACCCGGAAACGACGATTCGCCAGTTTCAATTGAATTATATTGCAAATTATTTAAGAATGCTATTTTACGTGGCAAAGAGAGAAGAAAAGAGCATTTAGGCATTTCGTAGGTTGTAATTTATTGCTTAATCTCGTCAATATAACATGAAGAACTTTTGCTGTTCCTTTATGATTTTACAAAAAATAATAGAAAAATCACAGATCAAAGAATGTTTAGGGGCCTGTGGTAGGTACATATATTGTGTGTGTATTCACATCTAGCAACACTTATCCTACTACAAAATTGAATAAAAAAGTAAAGAAAACCTAACCAATTGAGTAACATAATAATCATAAAATAAAGATGACAATGGGGTTATGCGCTCACAAGCCGAATTTCAATGAGTTTGAATGAATCTGCAAAAATGATGCAAGTATAAAGGTTACTACTACATAAAGAAACTAAAATTATTATGTGCAAATATTTATTCTGCAATAAAATTAAACACAGAAATGAAATTTTTATGGTTAGTAGCAGCAGCAAGGAAGAGCATGCAGAAATCTGTTCTAATTGAATAAAGACCACCACCACGAGCGTTCCATTGTTAGTCCTTTTTTTTAATCTAAAAAAGTTAAAACTCAAAAATACCCGTTAATATAAATAATGGCATTGTTGTGGAATAATAAGAGCAAATAAAAATACAAAAAGTGTAAAATTATCAAAAATATGTGTATAAAAATGTAAAAGCATTAAAGTAAAAAAACGGCTTAAGTCTATACAAATTATAAGGACCTTAATGTCTCATGTTATTTGTACCTCTTTCAAGTCCTTACTGTCACGAAGTTTGAATAGGAACCCTGGTCCCAAAACCTTTAAACCTCTGCAACAAAAAAAATGTAGGAGTATTTATTAAATTTCGAAGGTAGTACCTACTTAGAATCTTAAAAAACACTTTAGCTACTTACAATTTAAATACCAAAGGAAAATAAACGGCGATATAAGTCAAAGGGACAACTGGAAACAGTCCAATCCAGGTCTCACTGAGTTTATTAACAATGGCGACAGCATTTAACTGTCCGCAACGTTCTGCAGTCATCCTCCTGTCAGATGCCTTGGCAGGTTGGTCATACTTCTACCACAGATAAAAAACCGCGTATGACATATTTTTCTGTGCACTTGTCAAATTATAGACTTGGTAAAATTTTTACTTACTTCTCCATCTTTGCCCGTAAAAGCCTCAGATAAAAAGTTTGTATAGATTGGACCCGGGCAAATCAAAGTCACATGAATATTTTTGCCCAATTTTTCAGTCCTTAGGGCATTATAGTACCCCTAAAAGCCAACCGAATTTTCAATAGCACATAACACGCAAAAACTATCTAATAAAATGAAAAAAACTAACATGAAGGGCATGTTTACTACCGGTATAGCTAGCTGAAAATGGTACTCCGATAATGCCCGCGAGGCTAGAAATGGCTGCTATGTGTCCCTCCCCTTTCTTATTAAAATATTCCAAAGCGATCCTAGACAAATTTATCACAGAGAAAAGATTCAGTTCAAACATTTGCCTGTCAACCGATAGCTCTATCTCATCCCACATAGCGCGCTGGGACCGACCAGCATTGTTTATGAGTATGTCAACTGTACCAAAGTGTCGCAAAGCATGCTGGAAATGCATTTTATGCGACGCGAAGTCGAGTAGGTCCATGGGAATAACCAGGACATCTTTATCTTCGAGGAGACCCTTCGAAACATCTGAAAAATCCATACTTTATTGTGGTAGAGGCAATGGTTGATTTTTTTTACATACGGATGCAATTTACTTTAACCCGTTGCAATTCGTGATTGCGCCTGGCGGCCAGAATTAATTTCACACCGCATTTGGCGAGAGCGTACGCGGTGTGCTCACCAATACCGCTCGAGGCACCTGTTATGAAAGCCACTTTACCCTTTAGCCGGCCTGCAATAAACTTTGTTTAGGGCATATATCAAAGGTCCGGAATAATTGCGTTTTTACGTGGAGATTTTCCGAGTTTTTCGCAAAATCCCAGGAGCACGTCGCAATCCAAAAGGGCAGTGGATAGCCCGTAAAAGCATCCGTAAATAAAAACACCAATTCCTACTATACTAAAAAACATTGTCAAAAGTTTGCCGCGAATAATTACGCAGCCACCAAACACGCGAAGGCGATAATACCCTTACCAGATAACGCATTAAAATTATCTGGTAAATAAACCCGTTTGAATTATTCTAGGATAAGAGGTGTGTCATTGAACTTGGGTTACATCACTGGTGACTAGAGTTGTGTCAATCGCGATTGATTCAGTCACTTTGATTCAATCACTTCATACGATCGAACGATTCCCGCTTGTTCGTAACGATTCGATAGTTCGCTTTCACTGCCGCCCTGACCGGTATGAAGTGAACGAATACAGGACGAACGATCGACCGACCGTACCAAAACAAATCAAATTCGCCTGGCGGAATACGCTTGATTTGAATGGTTTAAGATTTAAATGTATGACTGACACAGGTGACGAAAAAAAAATGTTATAATTATTCTATAGTATTGAGTTGCGACATCGATTGGTAGATTTGATTATGCATTGAATTGAATATTGAATGAAATATGTTTTTCCACAAATGTATCTAATTTAAATATACGTAGCACATATTTTGATAAAATCATGATGCAATAAAAAGCAGAACACAGCCAAATATTGTACTAACTAAAACAGCAAACAGAACATATAGACAACAATGATTTAAATTGAAATGAATCTGAATGGGTCGTTGGGACTGTTCGGATTCAGTGATTATTGCCGCTTGTGTTGGCAACAAAATAAACTATTGATTGAAATGATTCGTTCCTTTTCGAAATCGGTCAGTGATTGATTCGGTCCTAGTAGAATGAACGATTGACACAACACTACTGGTGACTTGTATTAGTAAACTTTTGTTTTTTCATGTGCATGTGTGTCTTTATAACAGAGCCTGGAATACGCGAATGATCATGGCAATTTGCCTTACGCCCTGCAAAGAATGAGTAGACTAATGCTTTGATGTATTTATTACTATTCTATGCTTGTTTATATTTTTATTGTGTTATTTTTGATGCCATGAAGTTTTGTGGTTATTTATTACACGAAGCAACACGAACAAATTGCCGGTACATCAATGCTCTAATTTATTATTACGCATCATTTGCTGAGATGCGGTATCCACGTTAAGGTTATATTGACGCAATAAATATTTTTACCAACAGTGCAATAGTTCTCCAAATTTATAAATGAAACTGAGCAAAATGAAGCGGAAACGTAGGGAAACGTGCCCGTCCCCTATACTCGAGGAGGTACCCAAAAGGTATTTATCTCGAACAAAGTTTTGTCACAAACTGCATCGTGTTGTTTTGCAGGCCAAAGGTGCAGGCGCAACGAAAGTTTGCCCAAGGGTCCAATGTAAACAGCCCTGTAATAACTCCCATACGCGACATTGAGGCGGCCGATTTACTGCCTCGCACCAGCATGCCCGAGCCCGTTGAGCTGTTGCCTATGAAGAGACCAAACACAGAAGATTTTTTAACTTTTTTGTGTTTTCGCGGCACCCCAATACTACCGCCCAACCTCAACTTTTTCAACACGGCGTCGATAGTCGCGGACGGACAAGTGCACGAGATTAAGGGTGAGTCTCCTAAGAACGGGCCAATAGATATAACAAAATGCGCGGGAAGCTCGTCCGAAAAACCATTTATAGCCTTCGGGGTAAGAAAAAGGGCCGACCCTATCGTGATAAGCAGACAGATGGACAGAAAAAGAAGGCACGCGTTAGCGTTGCAGGTAAGTCCTGTGGTTAAATAGTAAGCAGTAAATAAACAGTGTAGATCTGATATTAAATACTAATTTTTATACTAGGTGTGAAGTAGCATAATATATCAAAGTTATATATTTTTTTTTAATTGGAAACCCTGTATAATTTTTCATTGTATGCGTTTATTTCAAAAATATATAACATGTTAGAGTTATTTTATAAATTAACGAGAAAATTAGTTCCCCATTCATGGTGTCACGCAACAGGACCTCTACAAAAAGGCAAAGAACAGACTGTAAACAATTGGTGAGTCATCATGAAAAGGAGGGTCTCGCTTGAGGTATTTGATACTGAACAAGCGACAAGCTCAAAGAAAAAGTGTACGCGCAAACGTGTGAATGGTTTAGTTTAGAATTATTGTGAGAGATCAAAATATTTGTATTTATAGGGTGATAATTGACATAATTATTTATGTAATACCTAAATATTTAAACTACGGGTTGTGTATTTCATAATTATGTGTGTTTCATGTGTTACTACCTCTTCTTTTTAATATAATTATGGTAAACACTCTGTTCCGAACTGTAAGGGCAAGAGCAAAAGTGACAATTTTTTCATTCCCACAAGGGCATGTTTTGCTGAGAAAACATGAAGGTGTGTCTTACTAAAACAGTTTTCAATAAGTGTAGAGACCTTTAGAAGTACTACAAGATGGACTAGCAAGTTAAATGCTTTTTAATAATATTTATTTCAAAGTTAAAGTTAAAAAATACTATATTAAAAAATATATGCCACATTTAAAAATTTTAACGCTTCATAAAATTTAATTTTAATTTAATAAAAGAATTTTGATATAAAAAATAGGTACAGTAATATATTCTTTATTCGACAAAAGATAAAATAAAATTTTAAAAATATCTAAGCAGTACCTTTTTATTGATTTGAGGCAATTTTTATGTATTCTACATGTTCGTACTATATTTTAAACATTAAAATAATGTAAAGCAATTAAAATGTTTTGACTCATACTTTAGGGCTTCACGGCCTTGTTATGTAGGAATTTACGCCAACGCCAGTATTGTGTTTAATGTGGATTTAATTTCCACGTCACAAAACATTCCAAATATTGTCGTATATAAAAAAAATAAAAATGCAAATTTCACTAGAGAATACATTACATTAAAATTATATACATGTATAATATAAACACTGATTTATTAATTGAGAACATTGCTCCAAATTTTTAAAATGTTCTTTCCAAAAGACAGGGCCGACTCCCCCTTTTAAACTTATATGGGGCTTTAATTAACCAGTCAGGATGTAAATAATTAATATTTAGTTCTTTAATGTCATCTACATGACCATTTTGTCCAAAATAAATTTTGTTTTTTACCTGTTGCCACATGATTTCCGCTAATTTATTTTTGCTGATGTTTTCTAATTAATTTTCTATTCTTATTCTGTTTACATTTTTATTATTTATATGTAGAACGAGAATAATTCGAATTTTTCGTCAAATGAAAACGTTATTCTTTTATCTAATTTTGAATAATAATATTAAGAATATGCCACAAAAGACGTGGAGTTGGCTTGACGTCATTATGCATGGCCAACTAAGTAAAATTCTTTCCTTGATTAAAAATGTAACTATTAACATGTTACACATTTTTGAAACCAGCCTAAAAGGACCGGTCTTTCGAGACTTCAAATTTTAAAAATATAACCTTGATATGCACTCGTACACTTTGTATACAAAGAAGTATGTAATATTAAATCTACACAGCAAACCCATCATTTTTTTTTCTAAAATTTTATAATGTATACGTTTGCGTTTGTCGCAGGCACTCAGAAGGAAATATCAGGAGCAGAAAATGGCTAAAATTCGAGCTCTGACCATAAGCAAGCTCAGCGAAAAAACTACAAATAAAACGCTAGTTAAAACTAATACGATTCAAAAAACCGAAACGGTAACGAAAAAAAACGTGACATTGGAAAAGACAAAGGTCGTTGCTACCAAACACGTTAAGGTTACCACGCAAACGTTGAAAACGGCACTCAGACCAAAGATCAAATCCAAAATGTGCTTGAGGAGCTTTAGGGGACGTCTCGTGCAGAAAGAGCTGCCCCTCAAGGGCCGCAGGCGCATTATATCGGGACAAGAGAACGTTGGGGCCGCGACAACAGACGAAAGAAAGAAATGCAAGAACGAAGAAACTGATAAATCAAGTAAAACAAGCATAAGGGAGCAATTGAAGAAAAATGACAAGAAAGAACTGCTCTCTAGGGTGACGAGGTCTGGCAGCCTTAACATAATGCCTCCCAATCTTTCTAGGCAGAAAATCAAAAAGCGGATTCTCCTATCCTCGACCAATTCGGTGGTAAAACCGAAACTACGGTCAACGACCCTCAAAAAAACCGTTATATCGCAAAGGAGGGCCAAACAAAGGCTCAGCATAAAAAGGGGATCGAGGGAACTCAAAGAGAGCGAAATACTCGTGCAAAAGTTCCAGATGAAAAGGCCGGACGTTGTAAAAAAATCATCCAACAAGTCTGAAGCGGCTAGCAAAACGACGACAAAACCTGAATCAAAACAATCGGAAAATGTTATAAAAAAGGAAATAAGAAAAAACGTTAATATAAAAAAATTCGTAAACACGAAAACGGAAGATGTGGAGATCAAGAAAAACATCGACATTAAAAAGATTAGCGAAACGACTTCGGAAATAGGCAAGGATCAAAAAATTAAAAAAGAAATAAACAAGGTGGTGGAAACGTCAAGGAAGGTGATAACGAAGAAAAGCGAAGACAAAAGTGTCAGCGAAGCAAAGCACCATTTTACGAGAAACGCGCCAAACCCAGAAAAGAGAATGCAAGAAACGAAGAAAAACAAGGAAGAAAGCAAGCTTAAATCGACGCGGGCGAAAAGTTCGCCAGAAATAAGGCTTAAAAAGGAGGTGAGGAAAGAAGAAGAGAAAAAGATGAAGAAAAAGAATGAAAAAATTTTGCAACCCAGGCAGACGAAAGCGGAAACCGAAAAGAAAACCAAAGAAGTTGATTCGAAAGAGTTGAAAATCGAAAAAGCGCCAAAGAAGGCCAAAGAGGTGAAATCCAAAAAGCCGCACGAGGACGTGGTTATTAAAGAGAACATTAAACTAGAAAACAAGGAAGACATCAAGGAAGATGAAAAACTCCAAACACTTTCCAAAGCACTCAAGCAAGATGAAAGTAATAAAGAGTTGAAATCCAAACTAAATAAAATTGAAGATCACGAAGCAAACTCCCAGAAGAATTGCCGACCTACGAGGAAAACCAAAGAGGCCGCCGCCATTTATATGGAAATTTTGAGCCACAAATTGGTAAACGAGGGCAAGATCGACGACGATAATGTCTCGATCGACAGCTTTCCCGAACTGCCGAACGTCAAGAAGACGGAGCAGAGGGAAAACGAGCTTAAGAAGGCACAAGCCAAGACTAAAGATCCAGATATAGAAGAACCCAAAAATGCTGAAAAAATGAGAAACGACAAAGACAGGATTAAAAAGGAATTGGGAAAAGAAAAAATTGACAAACCGCAAGACATTGAAATTGAATTGAAGAAATGTGAGAATAAAACAGAAAAATGTGAGAATGCGGCGGAAAAAAATGTCGAAGAGAAAAAGGCACAACCCTTGTCCGGCAACAAGAAAGCAGCAATTGAGAATTCGGATTCAGACTCGGACGATGAAGTGTTGCAGGAGAAAATCAGGAGGATAGCGGCGAGTCAAGAAGAGTCGGTTAAATCGTCTCCTTTGAGGAGACCGACACGTGCCGTAGTTGCGAAATCGGAAGACTCGGATGCGTCTTTCCACATAGATATTAAAGTGCCGAGGAAGAAGAAATTGACGAGGAGCAAAACGAAAGCACCAGAGAAAACACCACATACGTCACCCGACCCTCCAAAAGTTGAACCGCAGGTGTCGAAACTGAAGGAATCCAGCTCCGACGAGTCCACGACCTCAGATATTAACCTCAAGAGCCTTCAAGTGAAGCAAAAGAATAAGAAATTGTCCAAAACGAAGTCTTCAAAGAAATCCAGCGTGGAGTTCAGCGATTCGGACGAGGAACCGCTGTCCAAATTGACCACCAAAAGCGTCAAATCTTGTATCGTCGGTCAGAAGCAGGGGGAAGCCAAGACTATGACAGAAATTAAAGAGGTAAAACCCAAACGAGAGTGCGCCAAGCGACCTCAAAACTATCTCCCGATGTTGTCTTCTTCCGAAGACGAAGACGAACCCTATTTCCACGGCTTCAGCACCGTAAAAGAAGAAATCAAAAAGCCGAAAACGTTCGTCGACGCGGTGGTCCCCTCCTTGGACCTTTTGGCTAAAGATACGGGCCGGAAAGCAAAAGTGAACATGTCCAACGAGCAGATCGAGCAGTGGCTCAAGGATTCGGCGCTCGCCGGTAGCGGCATCGCGAAAGAGAACGACGCCATGCTTAAATTCGGGGAAACGATTCCCATGGATCTCGAGGCTGTTCCCGATACGTCAATGTACGAAGAAACGAAAAACAAGGAAAGTATTCCCGAATCGGAAATCGTCCAAACAAAGTCCGAGCCAAAATCGGACATAAAATCGTCTGTGGCGGATCGCAAACTAATTTTTAAAAAGGATAAAAAGGATAGCGGCCCGAATCTGAACGCGTTTTCGCCCGAAAACGAATGCAGCGTCTACGCTTTTGGCGAGGACGCCGAGGACATAATCAGCACTCCTTTTAGGAGACCCTCGAGACGGCCGTCCAGTACCGCGACGTCCAGGTCCGAAGACGAGTCCTCCAAATACGACGAAACGCCAAAGCCAGGTGTGTTAGTTCGGATGTCTTACTACTTTTATCTTGAAGCAGACTTTTATTTGTCCGAAAATATATCAGGCTCGACTCTCTACATAATAATTAATGCTTTAGTACGACAATGCCGGCAACACTGGTCAAACATACATAAAGGCAACAAAAGTAAAAAATCTCATAGCGTTTTACAATAGAAATAAATATCAGCGCACCTTTGGTGGTACATTTGAACTACTTTTGCATTTTGTACGATACGATATATAAGGTTTGGTTTATACCTAAAAATTGAACTGAGGTGGCTTTTACTTGATGAAAATTCATTTATCAAAATAAATAAGAACTAAAAGTTCAGATTTTCACGAAATTATATATTATGATATGACAATTGTTTCGACAACACCGTGTCTTTATCACATCAAATCAAATGATTATTAGATGATCATTTGATAAAGACACAGTGTTGTCCAAACAATTGTCATGTAAAAATATATAATTTCGTGAAAATCTGAACTTTTAGTTCTTATTTATTTCGATTTTTTGTTGTTTGTATGTCTGTTTCTAAACACACAAAACAGGTCAATAGCTTATCGCAAAGGTCGATATCCTTCCAAAACAGCAGTGCAACACTGCTGTTCACCTTCTTAGCAATTACCCACATCGCATTATTTACCTACCATTATATTTACCAAACACAAGGCATTGTGTTTTAGGCAAATTTAAAAGAAACTCGTAACTGAACAAGTAAAAATCAACAGCCTCAAAAACCTTTATCTGTATACAATATATTCACTAGTTACATTAATAATTCATTTATGTACATAATGTAAAAGGGCCGAGAATAGACCTCTGAGGAATATTCTTTACCACTCTAACCATAGAAACAATATAAACTATCTGTCGGCATTTCCTCACACACACCCAACTTTTCTGACTTTAATAAGAAACCGTATGAAGTTTTTTCTGACTTGATCTGAGCTGAGCTACGAGTTTCTCAACTTATTAGGTTGATGAGCCTTTAATTTTTAGCTAAAAAGGCATTTTAATCCTTATGATTTATGCCGATTCTTGATGGAAAAGTTTTGATTCATACATTATAATTTGACTTCGTTAATTTCGCACACACAATTGATATATTGCAAAAGTTTGTTATTAATATTAATATGATTCACAAAAAAAACTCTATTTTAGTGTATCCCTAAAAGCATATTTATTTCACACGTTTCCGGACCGAACGAAATACGTACCCGCAATTATCTACCGGTACATTTGACCTACTTACTCATTTCGACCGATTCCAGGCCAGTTCCGCAAGCCGAAATCCCAAAACGAGTCCCACGACGAGTTTAGATTCTTCAACGTGCCGCAGAATCCGTCTTCGAAGATACCCAAACCTCTTAAAGGCGACTCGGTACCCCTACCGCCTAGCTTTCAAAGCAAGAGGCCTCCGAAACTCGCGATCGACAAATTCCCAGAGCCGTTCGACGATAAATACAAAATTCCGAGCTCGCCGAGCGCGAGTAGCAGCAGCAGCGCGAAGCTGTACAAGAAAGCCGCCCAAAAATCCAAAAAGATGCCGCCGGACGTCGCGACCCCCGTTTACGTTTCGGATTTTCCCAGGGGTTCGGAGCCGGGCATGCTGGTCGAGGCTCCCGTGTTTCATCCCACCGATCAGGAGTTCCAGGACCCGTTGGAGTACATCGAACGAATCAGGCACAAAGCGGAGCAATTCGGCATTTGCAAGATCGTCCCGCCGACGAGTTTCAAGCCCGAGTGCAAAGTGAGCGACGAGATGCGCTTCACCGCCTACAACCAGTACATACACAAGATGTTGCACAGGTGGGGGCCGAATTTCAAAGAGTTCATGGCGATCAGGAAGTATCTGGCCACCCAGAACATCACGCTGAAACATCCTCCATGGGTAAGTTGAAATTGTCACTATTTAAATTTAAATTAGTTGAATAATGTATTAAACTTAGGCTCAGGTTCAATTAAGTTATTATTTTTATTATTTAATTATTTATGACAGCTGTTTTGGCAACACCGTGCCTTTATCAATACAATCAGATATACAATATATTTATGAATTTGACTAATACTACATTTTCTGAGAGAGTCCAAATTTCTGAAAAAAGGTTTCAATTTTAATTTAAATTACTCAAACATCATATCATATTGCCTTTAAATCTAGATAAGTTATCAGAAATTCCTTTGAACTAATTAACAAGGTTAAAGACTTTAAAATTCCTTCTAAGGCAATTCTAGTTTCATTTGACGTCCAAAATTTATTTCCAAGCTTTCCACCAATTGACGTAATAAATATAATTCTCACTCATAAAACAAGACTTGCTAGATAGTTTAATAGTTTGTTTAGACCAAAATTATTTTGAATTTAATGGTCAATTTTATATTGCTAAAAAAGGATTAATTGTGCGAAACCCACTTAGTCCACTACTTGCAGAAATTTTCATGGACAATTTAGCAAATGTAATAGATAAACATCCTCTGAGTAAAGGATTTCTCTGGTGGTATAGATACTTAGATATCGTATAAAACTTACCATAAACTTTCTAAACTTAACTATAACTAAACTACAGAACAAATTAGAATTTTCCACTCATCATAAATCCTCACAGACGGACACAACTCATATCACCCTTACGCACACAAAATGGCTGCCTTTTATGCTTTTATCCACAGTCTACTTAATATACCACAAATTTTGAAGAAGAATTAAATATTGTAAAACAAATAGCTTTTAATAATGGTTACAACCCCTCTTTGATAAATAAGCTCTGAACTCTATCTATCCCATATTAAACACTACACCCAAAATTTATAAAACAATAAAATACATAGCAAATAGCAAGAAAATTTCTAAATGTCTATCTAAATTTCGTCTTAAGATTGCTTTTAAAACTGAAAACCCCACAGGACATTTTTTAAAAGCAAAAAAAGCAAAAAACTAAATTTGTTTGATGCTATGGAGATTAACAAAATGCACCATATGAAATCTCACATTTTCGCCCTAGGGCTTACTCTGTGTATTGTCTAAAATATTGGAGAGGGTTAACTTAATAATTATGTTGCTGATTCGAATATTTTGCCTGCCTCCCAATCTGAGTTTAGGCCCGGGCGCAGCACAACACTGCTTAATATCACTGATGACCTTTTTAGGGCTCAGGATGTGTCAAGAAATTTTGTTGGATTATAGCAAAGCCTTCGTTACCCTAAATCGAAGTCTTCTTATTTTAATGTTAAAGTTCTTCGATTTAACCGACACTGCTATTGCTTTTATGAAAAGTTACTTGGGAGGTCGCCGGCAGAGGGTTACGATGGAATTAGCGGTGTCTGACTTTCTACCAATTCTAAGGGGAGTTCCGCAGGGCAGCATTTTGGGACCTTTGTTGTTCTCTATTTACACCCCTGACTTCTCTAGGCACCTAAATAAATACTATTCTTTATCACTATGCAGATGATATGCAAATATACTTATCATTCTTGGTCAAAGATGTAGCTTTGACGTATAATGGCATAAATGAGGATATTGAAGTGATTTCTAGAATCGCCAAAGCCCATGGTCTGAAACTAAATGATTCCAAGACCCAGGTTGTTCGTTTTGGTAATAAAAAAGAGGAAATTATGCAGTATAATGATCTGAAACTTTCTTTGAATGGTACTCCGCTGGAATTTGTCGACAAATGTAAAAACTTAGGAGTCTTCCTTGATAGTAAGCTGCTTTTTCAAAATAAATAAGAACTAAAAGTTCAAATTTTCACGAAATTATATATTTTTACATGACAATTTTTTCGACAACACCGTGTCTTTATCAAATGTGTCTACTTGAAAATCTGAACTTTTAGTTCTTATTTATTTTGATAAATGGATTTTCATCAAGTAAAAGCCACCGAATAACGATAACGAAAAACTCCGGTATCTCTATGGACTGGTCAGGGGTGATATACAAACACGGCGACTCGTCTCCGTAACCTGTTCTATGTTCCCAAGCATAGTACGGCTCTGCGTTTCAGAGCTCATTCACATATAACGCTATTAAAACTTATAATTCACTTCCACTGAATATTATTACTTGTTCATCTATTTCTACATTTAAAAAGAAATAATTAAAAGAGCAGGAGTGAGATTAAGGAGAAGCTGAACCGCTTATTTGTTTTTGCTCATTGTTTTTCTTTTAGTCGTTTTTGAATATTGCACTTGCTTTTTTCCAATGTCTATTTTTTTGTTCTTTTTTTATCTCCCGTTGATTTGTCTAAAATTGTCAAATTGTGAATCTTGGGTGGACTTAAGGGTCTAATTTATATTTGTTAGTTTTTTTTTCTTGTTAAATTCTCAATATTTTACTACATTGTATCGGTGGTTAGGTGGTGTAGCGCTGCTAGACCTCCCCACCTGTTCAACTCTATTGTAGTATATTCTTTTTGTGCTACTTTAATAAAGGCTATTTATTATTATTATTGTTATTATTATTATTATTATATTCGCATCTATTAATTTAATTAATTTAAATGCGTCTCCCTTGTTAAATTTAAATTTATAACCTTACAGCGGTAATTAAAAATCTATGACTACCTGTTTATATATATAGATGTCGGAATATTGTTATATTTTAAATTGATAAAGACACGGTGTTGCCGAAACAGCTGTCATAAATCAATAAATAATTGTGGAAATCTGAAAATTTTTTGTTCTAATTTAATTTGGGTTAAATGGAGGAAAAGCCACCTCAGTCCAATTTAGGCTCAGATCATTTTTTGGAGGATTTTCTAAAACCCAAAAAATCTTTCCGTACTATGGTATATGGTGTGTTGCTGGAGAGGCTTCACAAATTGGGTACAAAATGGAACATAGATATTCAAAATTAAGAATAACAACGTACGATGCCACTAATTATTTAAAGCGTATATAAATGATATTCTTACATTCCTTGATAGTGAGGGGGCGGCGTTTTTTCCTTGCTATGAAAAGCAATTAAATTGCAGCCTTAAAAATATAATCTTTTGCTAGACCATAGCCTTGTCATTGAATAATGAAAAGACGAAGTTTCTTGCGTTTGCCTCCCTAGAAAACTTTCGCTATTGCTTGAAAGGCTTCAAAAAATGGTTATTAGAGCAGTATCATACCAATTTGTTGCTTCATACTCACCAAAGTCAAAATTGGAAGTATCATATTGTGGTACTGTGTCCTGTGGCACGGGAGGCAGTAGCCCTCTATTATTTAACGCGTATATTCTTTTCCGTCTTTGGTAGTAAGGGGGAGACGTTTTGCTTTGCAGATGACACAGAAATAGTTGTGCACGGTGATGCATGGAAAAGGAGGAAATTGCAGTCCACAAAAATAAAATATTGCCTCAGCCATAGAATATTGAGAAGACAAAGTTTCATTTGCCTTTTATATGGCAGGAGAGGCTTCACAAATTGAATATTAGAGGAGTATTGTAACAACTTATATGCTTCATACTTGCAAAATAGAAGCCAAAGAGTGAAAATTGGAAGTATGGCAAGTGAAACCTCTTGCGGTAGTACGTAATGGTAGGGCATTTGTTCAGGAATGTAAATAAAAAAGAGTTGTACACTATTGTTATAATAAGATTCATGATAACTATTACAGAAATAATTTACCAATCAAATATAACATTCATAGCGTGAGCGATCAAAACTTATCTCTGTCCTTTGTTAGACCATCAGCAACTCAAAGGCATTCAAAAAGTACAACATCAATTGTACCAGGCTGAACAAATGCTAGGGTAGTGATAGTTTCTGATTTCTATTGTTGTATTTGAAAAGAAATAAATTTACCTTCCGCAAGGCCGTTATTCCTCAACTGTTGTCTCTGGTTTCAGTTTAATGTCATCACGGTCGAATTTCAGATTGGAGGTATGGAGGTGGACCTGCCGCGTCTCTACCAGACCGTGCAGAGTCTCGGGGGCTTGAAGGAAGTGATCGAGAAGAAGAGGTGGCCGAAGGTGTCAGAATGCATGAAGATACCGAAATCGGCGCAGGACCGCGTGACCAAACTGGACGATATTTATTGCAAGTACCTTTTGCCTTACGACACGTTGTCGCCTGCGGAACGGGAGAAGCTCTTCGACGAGGTGGAGACTGAGTGGGCGAAGCGCGAGTCCAAGGGACTACTCAAGGCAGAGGAAACGGTGGGAGAGGGGCCAGAAGCGCCGGACGACGAGTACGAGTCGGACGACGAGATCGAAGAGTGCATAGTTAAGGGCCGCAACATGGCCTTGAACGCTTTCTACAGGGTGGCCCGTAATACGATGTCGATGCACTTTAAGAATACCGAACCCAACGCACAAGAGGTAAGCAAGTCGATCCACCATTTAGACGTTTATTTTGGAACGGGAGCAGACAGTTTGGCATTTTTGTTTTTCCTCACGGTGTTAAAAATTTAGGGAAAACTTTTGAAATGGTTAACATCTTACCTTACTAAAAGAGTGCAGATTGTGGCGTCCAGACCTTCCAATCCACCCAAATTAAAGTGCCCTCTGGTGTTCCGTAAGAATCACACCTGGGACCCCTACCGTTCAATATCTATGTGAATCGTATCGCTTATGTTTTGATCATGCATTTTTCCTATTATTTGCTGACGACCTAAAATTCTATATGAGAATCCAAAATGCTGACGACCATATAAAACTACAATCCGATTTAGATCACCTATCGGTATGGTGTGATTTTAATGGAATGGAACTAAATATTAATAAATGCCAATTATTGAACTTCAACCAAAGCAGAAACCCCATACTTATAACATAAAAGGGTCTCTGTTATTGCAGACCTCCGTAATAAGGGATCTTGGAGTATTGCTCGATATTAAATTGACTTCCACACACCATGTTTCATCTATTGTGTCTAAATCACTTCAGATTTTGGGCTTTATTAAACGTTGTACAGTGGACTTCCAGATTATTCCGTCTCTCGAATTACTGTTCTCCCTGGTGCGTCCATACCTGGATTATATAACGCCCACGTATAAAAAGAGTGCAGCATAGGTTCCTGCGGTATCTAGCATTTTGGGCAGAGTTCTTTTCTTACAAAATCAGCCCAGTCGCACTAGAAAATCGCTTTTCGGACCAACTTGACTGCTTCCAGAGTGCAAAAATGTTTAAAAAAGAACTAAAAGATTGTCAGTGAAATTGTTCCGTTGTCTGACGTCTGAATAGTATTGTTTAACAATGTGTTGATGCCTCGCTACTGTTATATGTGTTCTTAGTGTCGTGTCGACTCCTATATCAATATTAATGTTTTACAAAACCAACGTTTTTCATACCAGAGTCGAGTCTGTATCGATTTCATTCTGTTTAATTTTATTTTATTTTGTTTTTTACTATTTTGTTTATGTGAATCTTATTTTATATTGGACGGTTGGCCCATTGATAAATAAATAACGAATATGCAGAGCTTACGTATGTATATGGAGGGAAAACCTGCAAAATTAACTTGAAAACGAATCGACCAATAAAACACCTATTTTAATATTTAATTTGGTTCCGTCACCATATTTGTATGAGCTAAAAACCGAAATGTAATCTCAATCATACAGACAATCGCATTGCTCCACCAAAATTCTCCGAGCAAACAGTTTAAATCACACTGTAGACCCACTCCCTCCTCCCCCTACATCCAAATGTAATAAATGAACTCCGAAGTAACAAGATTCATGGGACATAAATAATCAACACAGCCCCATAACTCTCAAAAACGCGGTTAAAGGGTCTATTGCGACCCCATAGCCACAGCTTTGCATTCAGTGTTTTTTTCCACTCGGTTTAGGATTAGATGCTATTTAGCCGCGCATTATGTTTTCATTCATTTTTTGGCAATTGGTTTAGCCACCCCACAAAAGGGTTTTGATCCAATCGTGCGGCTTGACAAGTCTTCGCGAGCTGCTCCGTCGGCGTTTTCACTTCACTTTATTCTGCCTTGTTATTTCGTTTGTTATGGCAACAATCAAAAACTAACTTGGATGTTATTTTGTCGGATTGCATAGCTTTTATTATAAATCGTTTTCGTCTTGCGTAGTGTTCTAATGCGGTACACTGTTGCTGTTGCCATAGAAATGTTTACTCTGTGTATCAAATTATTTTTGTCCGTATTGGTGGCCAATTTTTCCAGTCTCCTCTCGTTGGGTTTTGAGTCCTTAATTGTGTAAAAAAGCAACACTTGGGTGTAGTGTTGTCCATAGGCAGGCCCAATTATTTGTCTGCCTTTTTTTTTTAGTGACTTGCCTTGCAGGTCGCATTTAAGATGAAGACGCCCCTATATTTTGGCTAACTAAATAAATACGGATTTGAAGTTTTGCACAATCATACAGGTTGTGTTACTGTGCTATGGAAAGAAAAATGTCTGCAATATGGTAAATTTAATAGTGTAATTTAAATTCTTCAGTGAAATAAATAACACTAACACAAAAGAATAAACATTTTACTTTAAGAATACAATAATTTTTAGTAGGTAACGGATTAAATTAAATTAAAACAATCATTTCGATAGCACAAATATCAATTCATGAAATGTCGTCTCGCTCGAATTCCTCTTTGTAATTCGTTTAAGATTTTGTCTGGATACTCGTCTAAGTTCTGAGATGTAATGCCTATTATTTGGTGTCCCAATATCCCACACCAGACATTGACTGTCTGGGAATGTTGATCTTTACAATTTATAACCCAGTTTTGGTGATAAATTGTCTACAATTTTGAGATGATACAACTCCAATGGTGATGAATATACCCTCATCGGTTTTCAAAACATTACCTCGGGCTCAATAACAATAATATAATCTTTTATTCTTCTCATCGCCTTCTTTTAATGTATGTAAGAACTTTGGTTTATAGTTCTTGATTTTGTGACGTATGGAACATCGTCTGATTTTATCCTTAACTAACATTCAGCTGAGGTGATAAATCTGGATGGATTTCTAGCTAGTATATCATTATTATTATTAATATCATATTATATTATTAGGATCCGGGTTGCACATTTGCATTCGGTGAACAATAAATAGAACTCAATGTAATTAACTGAAAGTTTAATCTGATAGATATTAAGTGTCAAATTATTACATTCCATGGCACACTATTTTTTTGAAAAGAAAAAAAAACTTATAATAATTTTGTCATGAAATTTAATATGTGGGGTTAGAATAATATTCGGAACAAGACTAACATCAACTTGTATAATTGTGCCAAACTTCTTCCAGTAACTTTCTCTAATGCGAAGTAAAATATCAAAAATTGATCCTAATTTCAATTGAGTCTCTTAAACAATGTGAACCATCAACCTGTATCACTGTGCAAAATCTCAAATCTGTATTTACTTAAATAGCCAAAATGTATTGTTGCCCTCATCTCAAATGCGACACACTTCGCTTTATATGTAGATCTGTATTGGTAGAGTATTCAGTAGCTTTTGAATACTAAATATTCAAACGCGGTTGAACGGTAAGCGAAAATCAACCGTTTCAGGTGGAGCAAGAGTTTTGGAAGTACGTGATCCAAAAACAGAACCACATCTGCGTCCATTCGGCGTCGATAGATTGCGGCAGTTGGGGCTATGGATTTGCCGTGTCGAAAAACAGCCCGTTCGCGCGTCACGCGTGGAACCTCAAAGTCTTGACGAACAACGGCAATTCGGTTCTGCGGTCGTTGGGTCCGGTGATGGGCGTGACGGTGCCAACCCTGCACGTCGGCATGGTGTTTAGCGCGTGCTGCTGGTACCGGGATCCGCACGGACTGCCGTGGATCGAATACTTGCACACTGGCGGCAACAAAATATGGTACGGGGTGCCGAATTCGTCCTGCGACCAGTTCCACGCCGCGCTCAAACGCCTCGTGCCCAACTATTGCCAGAACAAGGAGCTGTGGTTGCCGTCCGACACAGTGATGGTGCCGCCCAACCTTCTCATGGAGAATAACGTATCGTTGTGCAGGTATGCTTCGTCATTGCATAGTTGCCAAGTTGTGGCGGAAATTTAAAAATTTGCTTTTTTGTGTTAGATCTTGAATGTTTTTTATTACTATCGTCAGCAGTATAAGTACCTAGGAAGCTATGTTACTGAAGACGGATACACTGAAAAAGATTTTAACAATAGAATTACACAAGGTCGTAGAGCGATTCGACAACTGAACTCCATTTTGTGGTAAAAAAAAACAACATTTACAAAGCTATTATTGAACCCATCACCACACATATAGCTGAGAAAATTGGCAAATAACATATAGAACGAAAGAACGGCTCAAAGCTGTAGAAATGAATTTTTTGATACAAGCATCCAGATTATCCCGATTTGAATATATTCGAAACGAAACAATTAGAGAAACAGGATATTTTAAATATAGCGCAGACAACTGATGTGGTATGGCCACATAAACAGAATGGAATGAAATAGGTGGCCAAGAAGACGACACTAATCTGGCCTTTGCCTCTCATATTGAAACCAATTGCAAAGATGCAACAACATCGATGGGCTATATATTTCCTAACGCTAAAGAGTTTCGGAACATTCAGGCTCTCAAAGCATTGTTTTTTAGCTGTCAGATCCAAGCTTGAGTACTGTGCGACAATCTGGCTCCCCATTCACGCTAAATATATAGACCAATTGGAGGGTATAAACAGAAGGTTCCTTAAATTCCTGGCATTTAAAACTGACGGAGTGTTTCCGGCGTGGAGTACTGAACAGTCATTACTTTTGAAAAGATTTGAACTCCCGTTTTTAAAATGGCGAAGAAACTATCTAGCGGTTATCTTGCTCTGCAAAATTGTTCTGTCCAGGATTGACTGCTCGGAGTTTTTAATGCCATGTTCCTCAAAGATCTGTCCGCAGTTCGCCGATTTTCCACCTGCCTACCCCATCTACAAATTTCCTTATAAAAACCCCCTTATACAATGCTATGTATCTTTTCAATGACCGTTGTAGTGATATTGACATTTTCAACCTATAATCAGTTATCAAACATTCTCAAAACAAAATTTTTTGTTTAGGCAATTCCATGTCACTAGTTGCGGAAGATCCATACCACAATCCTGCGTTCAATATTAGTATGACTCCTAATTTGGTTAGTTATAATATAAAATATAAAACAGTACGTGCGGACATTAAAAGAATTGTTGATGTCGCATATAGAAACTACATCTTTAAAGCAGAAAATGCAGTCATAGAGGATCCGACTTATTTCTTGTCGTTTATTAGATCTAATCGCTGAAATACGTAATAATAATACTACGTAAGCCCTGAAGAGATTGTTAATGCTTTTGCTAAGTTTTTTGTGGGGTATAAAATACTCCTCAACAGATCCCTCAGTTGAATGGATTTTCGAATGCATATATTATCATTAATAACTTAACTGATGACATTATTTTAAGACCATTAGCACGAGTTAACAAAGTATCTTGTGGTCCTGATACAGTTCATTTTTTTCGTTGTGCGAGATCGATACAGACCTGTATCGATAAAATCGCCTTTTGCGAGTTCTTTCGAGATTTCGCTGCATGATAGTATTTTCATCCAAATGAAATACTTGGTAACCCGCAAACAAAATGATTTCTTTAAAGATCGAAGCACCATCAGTAATTTGGCTTGCTTTACAGAATTCACTGCTAAGGCTTTGGACGCCAGGAGGCGGGTGGATGTGCTATACACAGAATTTTCAAAAGCCTTTGACCGGGTGGACCGCACTGTACTGCTCTAAACCGAGGATGCTTGGATTTTGTGATGACCTTGTGGCATTGATAGTCATAACTTCATAACAGAATACAGTATGTGAAGCTCCGCGGTCACTCATGGCTTAGGTTCATTGCTAGTACCGGCGTTCCCCAGGGTAGCAATTTAGCGCCGTTGATATTCTTGCTTTTCATTAATGATATAGTAGCTAATATTAATTATTAGATTATTGGTTCTTCATGTGCTTCTATTACCTACCCCTGAATACAGATAAATATTTCGCAATGACATTTTCAAACAAAATACCTTTTAATTACCATCTGGATCACGTATTATTAAGAAAATGTGACAATTTCAAAGACCTGGCTGTAATGTTTCACACAAAACTCTCTCCTTCACGAATCATGTCGGTAAAGTCTGTGGAAGTGCGCTTAAAATACCGGGATTCATAGTCTGAAACTCTAGAGATTTTGCAAGGGAACATACTTTAAAACTGTTATGCTATAGTTATGTGGCAACCATTATTTGGTAAGTACATCACCCAAATTGAAAACCTTACAAAGAAAATATCTGAAACTTCTTCACTTTCATATAAATGGTTTCTACCCGGCTAGGGGATTGCCACATACTAATGTTTAAGGTTTCCTCGCTATTGAATCACAGGAGGTACCTTTCATTTCAGTTTTTATATAAACTTTGCAATTCATTAGTGAATTGCCCTAAGTTGCTGAGCTAGCTGAACTTCCATGTTCCCTCAAAGACTATAAGGGCATCACCTGTATTTCACCTAGTAACACCAAGAACCGATTTTTTGATTAAAGGTGTTCTCTATCAGTTGATGAAACTATGTAATGACTTCTGTAATGATAGTGACGTTTTTTGTCTTAGTCGCTCACAGTTTACCACATTAATTAAACGTAAATATGAAATATTATAATGGGGATTGTATATTTCACTATTACTTTGCTGGAGTGTATATAGTTGACTACTTAATATAGTTATAGTTCTCAATATGAAATTTTCTTCTAAATGGATGTTAATCTGTTAGACTATAAAGATTATTATTAAAAAATACCGACTTGTATTATATTATCCTCGTGACGTCATTCGTTTGTTTATCTCAGGGCGGTTCAAGAACCGGGTCAGTTCGTGGTGGTGTTTCCTAAAGTGTTCACGTCAAGCATCAGCACCGGTTACGTCGTCTCGGAAAGCGTCTACTTCGCGCCGCTCTACTGGCTCAAAACCGCTCAAAGCTTGTTCGACGACTTGAAAAGTAGCTGCGAGCCGTCGATGTTCTCGCTCGCCAAGCTTCTGCTGAGCATCGCGTCGGACACCAAGTCAAGCACTGAAGTGTTGAAGCTCATCTTGCCCCACATCGAGGAGCTGCGCGAGCGGGAGAAGGTCGAGCGCGCAAGAATTCGCGGTTTCGGCAACGTGGAAGAGGAAAAAATGGCAGCGCCCGAGTCCGGTTGCAAAAAGAAGAAGAAACCGCACCCGAGCACCGACGAGAACGAGTTTGAGTGCGACGTGTGCAGGATGAACCTGTTTGTGTCCATGGTAAGAGCCTAAGTGCGATTAATTTGTGGATGGATCACGACTAGGGGTATATTTCAGATGATGGACGTGCAAAACGACTTGGCTTACTGCCTCGAGCACGCTGCCGAGCTGCTGGAGAAGGACGCAAAACTGGCAGAGTCGTTTAGATTGAGGTACGCGTACGAAGAGCGCGAACTGGAGGGCGTGGTCGAGAGAATCAATGCCGCGATCGATGCGAAGCTGCAGAAGAAGGTGCCGAATAAGTACGCGGGTATGCCGACTTTGCTGACAAAATAAAGAACATTTGACCTACGCCAGATGTATCAAGCTTTAGCTGTGATTGGTTTGTGTGGGAGGCTTCTGACGGTCGGCTTTTTGGGAGTGCCGTTCGTCCGTCAAAAGCCGTTCACCGAGTGTAAATTTTGCTTTCGGATTATTAACGCGGTTGGTAATTGTAAAAAATTTGTTGTTTAGTTTGTGTAAATAAAAAGTCCGATGGTGATTGGGTGTTTTGGTTTTATTCGACCCTTCCCCGCGGCCAAACTAGACCGAGAGTCGATAAAAAATATATGTAAAAGTTGTTACATTACATGCGATTCTTTCTTTTTTAAGGGAATGCTCTACAAGTATAAAATTATATATGTCGGAGTCAATTAGTGAAATCCACTATTCCTTGAAACATGTTTTTCGTGATCTAGGAACAATCTGAGAGGGTGATAAAAGACATTACTCCTTCGTTGTTTGTACCCCTTACATTCCACCAAAACATAATACCAGTTTTATAATTAACATCTACATTTTAAAAAAACAATAAAATCACTCCTGTCCCAAGCAAATGAATTATTATAAAACCGTTTTGAACGTGACAACAGTGAACGAATTTGAAGTAGGCTGCTATAGTTTGGGGTTTTTGCATATTTTGATTGGAGTAATAATCATTTTACTTTTTGTAAAGCAAATCTGAACGCATACATGTTAACAACAATTACAATGAGCGGCTGAAAACGGCATTTGACTAAATCAAGAAATTTCATTAATTGACGCCGACATATATATACGCACAATTTCGCCGTGGCATGAAATTGCGAATTTTGACAGACGCCATTTTTTACATTAATCTTCAAATTGCTGAAACTGGCCGGAAATTGTGCGCGGTACCTATAACGGCAACACAAACGGATCTGTAAACATATCGAACGACGTTTTTTTTTAGATTCTATAGCTTACATCATATCAAAGTAGTTCAAACGTTCCGGCAGAGTTCATTCATTGTAACATATCTGATATTTACCTATTTATTATAATAGTAGAAGTTTGTTTATTATACGATATTGTCGAAAGGGTATTTTTAAATTAAACGCGTCAACATCGATTTTTTATGAATTTCCTTATCATATTCACAAATCCGATTCGCAAATAATACGCAAATAATACAAAATGTACTAGGCTTATATTAATTATGTGCCGTTTTTACATCAAACGACAAAAGACTAGAAATTTGTGCGCAAAGCAATTGGGGTTACGTCCAACAAAGGTAAACAGCGCTGTGTTCGGCAACTCCCGACGAACGTTGATGACGTAACACGGCCCAATCGAAGATTCCGTATTAGTTTACAATAGCTTTACAATAGAAATCTGCCTGCCAAGCACTTGTTTGTTTACAGTTCTTGGGTTAAGACTTGATAAAATTGATTTAGATCAGCAGATTCGCGGTACATAAAAACAGTTTTTGTAAATAAGACAAAACTCTGTGAAAAAACTACGATATGATATATACATGTTTAGACAATTTTCAAAAAAAGTTAAAAAATACATTTATCCGTAAGAACAGACAAGGATTTCCCCTAAATAGTGATGTGTTGAGGGTAAAAACAATTCGGGCGTTTTATTATCCAACGTAAAATCTTAGCAATTCAATACAAATTAAAAAAAATCACTTACCCGTTGGTTTCAGAACAAACAATTCAACGCGCTATATCCTGCGAATGGAAAAAAACATAAAAAACAATACTGCTCGGTGGGCACTTGTAGGCAAAAATTCAAAATCAAATGCAAAAAGTGGGTACTATCACATTGAAAATGAAGGTTTCGAAAGTTGGCTAAGAGCTATACCTCTTTTCCCTGTTTAAAATATCAAACAACACCTGAGTGTCACTTTTGTCGTCGTCGCTACTCAAATCGCAAGTCAAATCGTCTTCCATTAAATAATCACTTAATTCGTACTTTTCGTGAGCGGCGTTGTATCCTCGAACGGGATTCTTGTTTGGGGCTGTCTTCAATTTGTGGACCACGTGAAACGAGATGCCGCATAAGCACACGAGCAGACCTACGATATTGATCGGAGACATTACATCGCCGTTTACCTCTACTGCTAGGCCTAATATGAAAACTTCCTACAAAAAAAATTAACTCTATTCGCCGATGCCAAACAGCCATTATGTACAAAATAGTCGCATTGGAGAATGAAATGAAAATATAATAGCATGAACATCCCAATTGGGCTTCTTAGACCGTATGGCAGCATTAACTAAGGAATATGTCAGTGTTAATAAATTAATGAATAGATGTAATTTTTTCGATAGGTTGAATGGCCAAAACTGAGCTTATCATTATTTAAGGGAAACTGCTTTTAAAAAGCTTTGAAGTTTTGTTAATAAGTAAGATTCCTCTTCTTTAACAAACAGTAAAAGAAAAACCGCAGAACACGAATATTAAAATAGTTTTTTGAAATAGAATGCTCAGAAACTAAATCAATTTCTAAGAAAATATCTATTTTTAACATTAGTAAACCTGACCTTGTAGTAAAGTTACTTGAATGTCTTACCTTGAATATTCCGGCAATTGCAAGGGTTAAGCTGGAAGTGTAGGTGACCAACATAACTTCACTAAGCTCCATAAAAAACGCGATCAGTGCTCCAAGTAATACTTTTAGTGCAAGAATTGCGAATTCCGATGAATTCGTGAACCCAAAAACCTGGCAACTCCTGACAACATCAAAACCCTCATTCCAAATGGCAAAAGGCAGTACTGATGCTATCATCCAAGGTTGCATGTGATAAATCATGTCAACCGGGTTATTCATACCCATTTTAGACTTTTGTAGCAGCAACTGCACACAAGTCCACCTTAACCCACTTGATATTGAGGCAAACAATAACAGGGTGAACCCAAATACACTGAATTGGGTTGATTTATAAGTAAAAAGAATCAGTCCAGTGGTTATCATGAATACTATTCCCACAAGGCTCCAAGATTTCTTCTCCAGTTTGAACAATATTGAGAAAAACAATATAAACACTATGGTAGTTGATTTGGTCATTGTATACAAAGAAACTGTAATCAGTTCAAGACCCCAATTGGAGAAACCAATGTCTATCCCACTAAACAGCCCCGTGGGGGCCACAGCTGTGACATACTCCTTCCAGCCAATTACAGTTCTTTGTTTGTTTTGCCTTTTTATTAGGATAAATCTTATCATACTTGCCAGTAAATATTTCACAAACATATGGACTAGGACTGTTAGCAAAGGAAAGGGGAACCGCTAAAACAAAGACATGTTACATTTGCCCGTCCAGATGCAGATCGTTAAATACCTGCAACAACCATCTCTGATAAAATGTTAGACCCACGGATGGTATATAATAAGTGCCTATCAGGACCCCGGTAAATAGTGATGACCATAAGCACGCAGGGCTACAAATTTTTCGCCTCATCGGCTCGAATTCAACCGTTTCTACCTCATGAGGGAGATCCGATTTATCTACAGCTGTATACTTTACACCTTTTTTAAACATTTTAGAAATAAATAACTATGTCCGAAAGCATTTTATTGTTTCACGCTCTAACATCACTGATCGTCACTCTTCATATTACTTTTCCGGAAAACATCAAAAATTCACCGCCTTTAATCTTTTTGTTGACGTGTAATCAAAATTTAGATGTAAATAAAAAAAGTGTCACTACTAGCATCTTCTTTTTTATGAAATTTGGTAACAGAAAGCCACAAAAGAAGAAGACAATATTGGGGGTTAGGAAGGTAATAATTCATATTTAAAAATGGACGGAATTTTAGCATTAGGTCATTTTTGCGAATCTCACGGGCCGTGTGTAATACTTTGCACTCAAAGATGCAAAGAGGAGCCTAAGCAATTCCCCCACAGCCTTACAGTTCCGGTATGTGAAGCTTGTCAGTCTTTGGATTTGGAACAAGCCATGGTGAGCAAGGGTGAAAATACATGTTATGTGACGACTCGGACACCTTTGCAGCAAGATCTTGCATTTCTGTTGAAGCAGGCTGTTGTTAGAAGTCTTAGTTGTGAAGTAAGTCCAATTCAAATTTTAAGATGTTTTTTTTATGGTAAAAAAGAAATATTGTAGGAGACAAGTAAAGATGGCGGTACCTTGTATTTTGGAGATAATGAGAGGGGGCATGTAATAAGCCATATTTTTTCTGTACATGATTCGTTGGCAAGGGGATTTCTGAGGAAGTATTGTATTTTATTGCTCATGAGAGACAGGGTAATATACAAAGAAGGATCAGAGTTAAGTAGCCGTACCTAATGATTTTAGATACACTTGTTGAACTCTTGGCCATTTATAACCAAACATGTAAAGCAAATTTCTGAGGATTTACAAAAGAAATCTGAGAAAGTTAATAACATTGAGCAAATGCATAAATCTCAGAGAGCAGTGAGGCAAGCCCAAGGTTCTCCTACTAGTGTAACAAGGTCTTTATCACAGCTTACTGGAGAACCAGCAGTATTTGCTCATATGCACCTGTGGTTTACTTGGCTATTAAGTGCAGAAACTGTTGTTGAAAAGCCCTTAAATGTGCCTGAGTTCCCAGTAGAATGTAATGCTTTAAGATTGAGGGAAATCATTAGAAATATGAGTCAGGTCTCTTTGAACACAATTTTCATTACAAAATATTATTACATAGGTTTTAGGATGTGTTCCACAAGGTTTGCTACTGTTTCCTCACTGGTATAAAAGTAGAAACAAATGATCAAGAAATAACACCTACCTTCCAACAGCTCTTACCTAAAAAATTTACTTTACCAAAGACTGGAGATGTATGCAAGTTGGAAAAAAACAATGATGGCTCATATTCCGTGGTCTGGAGTGGCTGTTTGCCACAAAAACTGCCAACATTACTTAGGTCTGTAGAAAGTGCCTTGAGAGATACAAATCTCCCAGATTTGGCTCTCAATTCTTATATTACAAGTCTTTTGTTGAAATGGCATAACATTGCGTCAGTTATATGCCAAGCTCCAAGTAATAGCTCTGAATTGTTGAAGGCTCTGGGAGTTCAGAAGTGTGATATGCCTCTGTTGTCATATTGGATTGCATATTGCAAAAGTTAATTCTTAATTAATAATTGTATTTTGTGTAAAATATAAAATGTTTATTTTTCTTATGCCTCTTTATTTAAGTTTACATTTTTTTTGTTTTTCTTACCTTTGCGCTTACTTTTCCTGCTTGTTTCTTCTGTCTGTGATATTACATCAAGTTTTCGTTTCTTCCTTTTGCTTTTTTTCACAATTTCTTCATGTGCTTTCTCATCATCACTCACGTCCACTTCTATGACAACCTTACTCTTTTTATTAAAAAGCAGTTCCTCCTTTTCCGCCAACACTAACTCTTCCTCTTCTTTTTTAATTTCGCACATTAACCCCGCAACACAAAGGCAAGTAATACGACAACCAGTCTTCACTGAGCTCACTTCCTTCAATTTTCTCGTCCAAACTTTAATTTCGCCATCACTGCACGCGCTTACCACAAAACCCTCAAAATATTTCGCAGCCTTAACTCTCGACTCATGCCCTTTTTTGATTTTTTTTGATTCGCTGTTTATGTCAATCCGGGCGATGTTGCCATCTTCATAGCCCACAAATAGGGTATCATTGTCTACCCAAGTGCTACATGTAACTTTTTGCTCATGTTCAATTACTTTTAGGACTCCGCCTAATGAGATGCACCATATTTCCGTGTATCTTCCACCATAGAGCAAAAATCGGTTATCATCCGGAGCAAACACAATTTTTTCTATGCTCTTGGGGTCCTTGCATTTGGTATTTAAGTTTATTATGTAGGCAGAACGTCCTTTTACTAAATTCCAAGTGTGCAAAGTGTGATCAGCACCCAAAGTAAATGCCAATTTACCACTAGAATGAACGGCAATGTCCAAAATCTCACATCCTTTATGAGGTTTGTCCCATATTTTCTCGACTTGCCAGTTGCCCACACGTACTATAGTTAAAACACCGTCTTGGCTAGCCGATATTACATGCGAATGATCTTTCGAAAAGCAAACGCAAGATATGGAGGCATCATGATGAGTTAGCATACAATGTTCTTTTCTGGTCTTCATATCGTAAATTATTATACGGTCGTCCGATGCTCCGGATGCCAAATAATGATCATAGGTCGAAACGCAACGCACACTACCGCTGTGATCGTGCGACGCGAAGCTGTTCGTCAAAGTTTTGGCCTGAATAACGGTAAGGTTAAAAACAACATAATTACACAGTAATTATAATATCCTACTTCACCCGAAAATACGTATCCTAGTAGGTATTCCTCGTACGTGCCGACGATAATTTCGAAACTTGCACTTTTCGGCATTGCGTGTGTATAATATTTAAATTATCTAAATAGGGTTATAAGCACAGAATACTAAGGTCAGTTCTATAAAACTCTTTTACTTCAGTTCACTCAGTGACAATGGGTAACATTAATTTGGCTTGTGTATAACAGGTAATTCATTTAAAACGAAGGATTGTTCTACGTAAATAGGTACAAATACATTTAAAACAAAATACCTTGAAATTTATTTCTGTGTCTCTTGAATGCTAAAAATAGGATCGTTGTTACCTAATGACCTTATCTGACCGCACATGCGAACGCTGATTTAAAGTTTTATCAGCAAGTAAAAGGCTTGCCGGAATTTCAGTACCCATTTATCAGTCTGTATGAGTATGTTAAACCGATAACGAACTATTATACCGCGTTGGTGTTGCTGGGTGAATATGATGCCGATCATGTTTTACGTTGTTTTGCTTGTGATTATCCTGGTTTTTTATGTCTGGAAAAAGCACTTTAAAACCCAGAACGCTCCCGATATCGAGGAACTATGGTGGCGACCACGGGAGGACGATCATGATGAAACAATTAAACCATTCAAAATCGACATACCGCGAGAGGTAACTAACCAACCAGCTCGTTCATATTTACAGAGCGATACTTTTGGTTTAGATTATCGCCGACCTCAACCAAAGACTAAGCAGCGTGTTACCTTTTGAACCACCCCTAACCGACGACCACTCCTTCGGTGTCAACACTAAATTTTTAAACGAAGTCGTCGATTACTGGAAAACGAAATACGACTGGTCGGAAAGGCAAAAGTTTCTCAACCAGTATCCCCAGTTCCAAACCCGCATCCAAGGCCTAAACGTCCACTTCCTCCACATCAAGCCCGAAAACCCGCCCGATTTGGCAACCGTGCCTCTGCTGCTCCTCCACGGCTGGCCAGGATCTATCAGGGAATTTTACGAAATCATTCCTTATCTCACAAAACCCCAACCCGGTCGAGGTTTCGTATTCGAACTCGTCATTCCATCTTTGCCCGGATACGGTTTCTCCGAGGCACCGTCGAAACCCGGCTTGGAATCGACGCAAATGGCGGCAATTTTCAAAAATCTCATGATTCGCTTGGACCACCCGAAATTCTTTGTGCAGGGTGGAGATTGGGGCGCGATAATCGCCCAGGACTTGGCAACGTTGTACCCCGAACACCTGTTGGGGTTGCACAGCAATATGCCAGTGAGTCGGGCGCCCATAGGCGTGCTCAAGATATTTTTGGGGTCGATCCATCCCTCGCTGGTCGGCATTACCGAAAGGGAGCGCAAAAAAATCTATCCCATGTCGAAAGTGAAACAACTGATGTATCAGGAGACAGGATATTCCCATCTGCATTTTACTAAGCCCGATACCATAGGAGTGGCTTTGAGGGACAGTCCCGTGGGTTTGGCCGCTTACATTTTGGAAAAGTTTATCACGTGGACCGACATAAGGTGGCAGAAACGGAACGACCACGCCGAATTCTTGCAAAGGTTCGATTTGGACCACCTCCTCGACAATATAATGATCTACTGGGTGACGAGAACCATAACGACCTCTATGAGGTTGTACGCGTTCCGGTTCCAATCGCAGGTCAACTTGGACAGGTCAGTAAAAGCAATAAACCCAAGTAGATACAATCAGCATCTGTGAGTGTTATTATGACACCACGTAATTTAATGAGTAAATCTGGACCTTGCCCTGGTGCGGGATCACGCGATCAATGATTTTTTCTGTTGAATTCGGAAAATAAGATTATGTTTTTTTCAATCTATAAATAATATCATCAAAATATAGCATTGGTTGGTCAGTTGGTTCTATATTCAATTCAAAAAACAGTAGAGACTTATCGAGGGTGTCATCTCAAACTCAAAAACTGACGAACATTTGCGAAGTGAACTTTAACGTCTTGCGTTGTTTATGCAAGGATAATAGAGGTTTGGCTGGTTGAGCGTTAATTGGTTTTATCACGCAGAGTTCCGGTTATAGTGCCCACGGGCTTCGCCAAGTTCTTCAATGAGCTCTTCTTCTTTCCGAAAGCGGCCTTGGAGGACAAGTTCATCAACGTCGTCCATTTCCGAGAGTACGACGTGGGCGGCCATTTTCCCGCTTTTGAAGTGCCCGACGTGTTGGCAAGAGATATTTTCGACTTTGTGGAGGTGGTCAGATCCCTATGAATCGTAATTTTCGGGTTAAATATATTCACTTCAGTATTTTGACAGTGTTTCTTTTGCACGACCCTGTATACGGACAAGATTAATAAAAAATATGGTATCATATCGAAATATATGAACATGATAGAAACAAAATCAGAAAACTAATTACTAATTTCTATTGAAGACTTTAAATTGGGAGAGCTCAATAGGGCGTTTCAAAGTAAAACGAAATTTGACTTCAGCCGGGCGGAACGTAGTAGATCTACAATATTCATAAATTGAAAATTTGGAGCTTGGAATTTATAGTAAAGAAAGTATGGCGGTTAAGAATACTTCTTTACTCCAATAACTAATACGGATAGTGTCCAAACCAGACAAATTTTCATTTCGATATTAATTCTAATAAATGAGATTTTTTCTTAAAATTTTCCACCCTACATCTTAAACTCCATTTATTTTCGGAGATACTTTTATAAGACCTTTTAATGCTTGAAATATTATAATAATTAATTAAATTACACCCTGTATATGAGTGCGAAAATAAAATATGCAAGTCCGAACCTGCACATTCGCGAACAGGTTCTCAAACCTACCCAGACGAGATAAGTAAAACAAACAATCGGCGTGTAAAAATAACTGAACATCAACCCGAGAACGTATCGAGATAAATTTTCGGCTTCATGCGAATTTCGCGATATTAAAGATGGCGTGCGCGTTGTGTTACGCGGGTCTGGTGGGCATCGTCTCCGTCGCGTACTACCTCTACGCCAAGTATGTGAAGAGTCAACCGCTGCCCCCCATCGACGAGCCCTGGTGGGGCAAGGGAGAACCTTTTGAAGAGGATGAAGCCATTAAGGAGTTCAAGATCAACGTTTCCGATCAGGTAGCGTGGGTTTTCGCGGCTTAAAATTTGTGGCATGGCCATGGGTTCACGGTTAGTTATGGCATATTTTTAAACGCGCAGTTAAAAGAAATGTTAGAAGACACCAGGAAGTTATGTTTTCTCCATGGGAGAAAAGATCAGCGTTTCAGAGAAAGAATGTGACTAAACCTTTGAGATACAAATAATAACACACAGCATTTAAGGAAAATGCCTAAATCAAGGTCAATCTAACAGGTTGTGAAAAATGATATTACTAGATTTTGAATGACACCTCAGTATTTTACGACTCACGACAGAAAATTGTTTTTAACAATTTTCTTAATCTTAATATGAAACACGAAACATGTTGTCACAAAAGATCGCTTTCTATTTTAAGTCATTTTATTATTACCTACAAAACCTTATTCGTTTCATTTCTGTCAAGGTCATAGAAGATCTCCATCACAGGCTCACGAATCACGTCCCGTTCGAACCGCCACTGACAAAAGACCAAAAGTACGGTATAAACACCAACTTGCTGAAAACCGTGGTAGATCACTGGAGGGACGAGTACTTACCTGGCTGGAGAGACAGGGAGCAATTCCTCAACCAGTATCCCCAATATGAAACCAGTATTCAGGGCCTCAAGGTGCATTTCCTGAGAATCAAGCCGGAAAATGCGGACGGGCTGGAAATCGTTCCGATCTTGCTGGTCAATGGGTGGACCAGCTCGTTCAGGGAGTACTACGAGGTCATACCGAAACTGACCAACCCGCAGCAAGGTACTTGACCTGATACGACCACATGGAGAAGTCCAATCGCGTACTTTCTTGCAGGCAACAATTTTGTGTTGGATTTGGTCATCCCTTCGATTCCTGGATTCGCCTTTTCCGAAGGCCCGGCCAAGCCCAACCTAAACACCGCTCATATAGCGACGATTTTCAAGAATTTAATGAAGCGCCTGAACATCGACAGGTACTACATTCACGGTACCGATTGGGGAGCTGCCGTCACTCAAGATATGGCCACCATGTTTCCCCAGCAGGTCTTAGGTTTTCACAACGCAATGCCGGTAGTAGCCACCCCGTTAGGCAAGTTGAAATTGCTCGTGGGTAGCGTATTGCCATCGCTGATGGGCATATCGAAATGGGAGTACAAGCGGATATACCCACTCTCCAAAACGAACCAGCGATTCTACCGGGAAACCGGATATTTTCACTTACACGTGACTAAGCCTGATACTGTTGGTAAGTAGGTGCTTGATTTAGTACTCTTTGGAGCTGACTGGTGGTGGCTTTAGGAGTGGCCCTTAGGGATAGTCCGGTGGGCACTGCGGCTTACCTGCTGGAGAAATTCATTACGCTGACGAATCTCGAGTGGGCAAACATGGAAGACGGCGGACTCACTAGGAAGTACTCATTGACGCAGCTCCTCGACAACATCATGATTTATTGGGTCAGCAGATGCATGACGACGTCCATAAGGATATACGCCTTCGGGTTTGGGCAATACGAGCGAAAAATTAACCTGGAAAGGTGAATGGGTGGCCCAACCAGTGGCGTAACTTGACCATTTCATGTCGTAGGGTGCCGGTGATAGTACCAACCGGCTTAGCTAGGTTCGCCAATGAAATGTTTTACCCGTTGCCCAAAGCCGCTCACGAAGGTAAATACGCCAATTTGGTGCACGTTTCGGATTTACCAGATGGAGGGCACTACCCCGCGTTGGAGGTACCTGAACTCTTCGCAAGGGATCTGTTGAAATTTGTCGACACGGTTAGGAAGCTGAGAGTTTGTTGATTGTAGTTTGTCTTTAATTTTATTTTTCTTCATAATAAAATGTATAAATTCCTTTGTGGTTCTTGTTATCGGGGGTGGAGACTAAATAGAGATGTTGTGGGGTCGACTTAGTGGCTGTGTAAAAAAAATGGAGGAAATCGAAAAAGGAGTAGAACATTGAAATTAACTCGTTTTCAGGAGTCCGGCATAAAAGGTGTCTCGGAAAAAACATTGATGATGAGAATTTAGATATGGGACTGTAAAAATTATTAAAAATAACAAACAAAAGTAATAAACAATAAACGAATCAATAACAACGAGAGTAACGAAATCAATAATATGTGGTTGTAGCTTTAGTTGGCTTACCGCATGAAATTTATTGATGATTTAGGTAAATTGAATTTATTTCCAAATAGAGGCAAGATTTTTGGAATACTTATTCGTTTTCTAAGACCGTAGTACGCCACCGTTGCTACGACAACGGTGGAAGATTTTATTCCAATGAAATCTCAGTAATTAATTTAATTTTTTTTGTTTTTTCATTCCAAACAAACACCTTTTTTGTTAACTAATCTAAACTTCGAAGTTAACCCTGCTATTGCAGAAAACTATAGTACGCTACTGTTTTTACGGTGTTTTAATAGCGTAGATATGAAGCTTATTTTCACTCAACCGAACAAACACTAGGAAATGTAATGAATATATATATATATATATATATATATATATATATATATATATATATATATATATATATATATATATATATATATATATATATATATATATATATATATATATATATATATATATATATATATATATATATTTGTTTTGCTTCTACTGAAAGTTGAAAAGGCTGCTTTCAACAGAACTAAAACTTTTACAATTTATTATGTAAAATTTAAACTAAGAAATTGACGAAAATGAGAAAATTTCCTTTAATTTTTCAAAATTTGTCATCTGCTCGCTGCCTTAGTAGTATGCCACGAAAAACACCAAAATTTAACTAACCCGAACACGATTGCTTATATTTCTTGCACTTTGCTGGCCCAACACCAAAAGAAACCTTTTTTTTAATCGCCCTATATGTTGTTTCCTTTATTCACCATTCGAGTATTTATTTAACTCACGCCCACTGAGTATCTCATATGATTGGTGCATTAAGCAACCAGTGACGGCGGCGTCCAATCTTTTTTCTACTCCCGCGTGCGGGAAGCCTCACTTTACACGTCAGTTTCGTTTCCCACGAATCCGAGCCACTTCGGACATTTCCGGGATTTTACCACACGGGCTTGGAGCAATCGGATGTTTTCGGAGATATTTCTCACGCTTTGAATTTTGACGTTTGTCAATTCTGACGGTCATGTCAGTGAATGTATTCGTGTTGTTTTGCGAAAATGTCAAATGCCGTTTACCGCACTTGCATACTATACTATTTCCGAATATAAATGGGAAAAAACGTATTAGTTTGTTGGGTTAACTCTCCAATTAAATATATGTACGTATCCACTAGTACCGGCAACTTGTTTGTTTATATAATTGTCCGATGTTAGAATTACAGTTTGACAGCACGACTTAGCATGATCTTTTTAAAAAGTTAGATCGCCAGACTTGTTCGCACACAGTATATGACGGTGCGAAAATCAAAATTCAAGAAATGCAAAGAACAAAAACCAAACAAAACTTTAGAAATAAATCTCAAACATCCCTGAACCACGTAGCAGATGGGATCACTTGGCATGATGTCAAACTAAATACTACAAAAGCCATGGCCATGCAAGTTCTGATAAAAAGGTATCTACCCGCTCAAATCGACTGAGTGGAATGGCAATAATTTAATTTAAATTTAAACTCACAAGCACCTGCAACACTCGCCATTTATCTATTGCTTCAAGTAATTGACGAATAAATGAAGAGAGCAGCAGTTTGTTTTACTTGTGGCCTCGATAACAATGGAACCCTATTTGTCTACCTATCTATATCTACAATGCGAGGTAGATTTTGCAAAATTTTTACCTCCGTTGTTAAAAATAAATATGCTTTGTAAATTTGTACTGCGTTGTGCATCTAGTCCGACATTAACTCAAAACTCGAGTATAAATGACTATTTTTCGCATCCTCCGCCTATGGCGTCAGTTCCACAAAATATATTTATAAAAGCACGCTCTGCCGATTAATAGTTGTAAACAATATCTCGTTAAAGTTGCATCGCACATGGGTTTGCTTGCGAAAGGCGCGCTTGGCGCGGTGCTTTTGACTTCCGCTTATCTTTACTTCAAAATTAGTAAGGTACCGCCTGTGCCACACCTGGAGGATACGTGGTGGGGTCCGGGCAAACCGACGAAAGAGGATATCGCCGTGAAGCCGTTCAAAATAAACGTACCAATCGAGGTAAATTGTTTGTTAATCATTAATGATTACCGCTGGTTGGTTCCTTAATGCCGTCGGCACACTTTTTTCACCTTGACGTCATGTCATTCGCATAGAACGATGGGGCGTCCTTTATCGGCGACTCAACATTGTGTTCCCATATTATAAACACTATTAGTTTTATATTATTTTTACAGGCTCGCGAAAGGATAAAATTAGGCATAGGTCCATTAAAAAGCTTTGAATGTGACAGCACAACAATTAAATGTATTAAAACCAAGATTGCTTTCGAAAAATCGTCGCTAGTTTTTCTATCGTGCTCGATGTGATCGATGTAATTTAATTGTGCATGCACCCTGTATAAAGTGACCTTCACATCTCGTTACAGCAAACATCGGTAAATCGGTACAAATTTGCACAAATAATAGCTTTGTCGAATGATATTTTTTGAAATATCTCGCGCCCTGTATAACTGACGAAACCTGAAACTCTCTCTCGACACAGTTTACGATAATGTTCAAATAAAATTATCCCATCTTTAACGGTTTTCCTTTATCGCCAATAATTTACCCACAAAAACGGAAATTTTTAGGATATTTTAGATTTTTTGCCCATAAACGACACACCCTGTATATGATTCAAACAATGTTCGAAGTAGAGGTTATAGCCCTGGATATTCCACGTTTCCTGGTCCAAGAATTTTTTGAAAATGGTAAATGGTTTTCGAGAAAATAATATTTTTCTGAAACCATGTTGTGCGCCATAATAATCATCGCGTCTTGACAGCCCCCGAAATAGCGATTTCAATATGGATTTTTTCAAATATCCTAAGCAGCGTATGTGATAGACGAAAACCGCAAATACAAAAATTGTAGCTCTTGATGCGGCCTATGACACTGTTTCAACCCATTAGCCATATTTTTTACGATTTTTGATTTGAGGTTAATAATTTACTCTGTAAAAGAACAATTTTCTATGTCTTATAGATTTTTGCCTATAATTTGAAAACCCTGTACATAATCGAAAAAATGCCTGAATTAAATGTTATTGCACTGGATCTTCCGCGTTTCTAGGTTTAAGAATTTTGCCGATCGGGTGAATGACTATGGCGGAAAACATATTTTTCTGGAAGCTAAAATTACCAAAAAAAAATTTCAAAAATTATTAAAAAATACTTGGTAAAATTTGATTTCACCCAATTTCTACCGTTTAAATGTCGACAGGGGCTTTTACTACTAAATTTGAAGCTATTATCTGCAAATTTAGGACAAAACACATTTCTCAATTTAGCACGGAATATCGGGAACACCCTATACAATAGGTAAAAACCTTAAATGCAAAAGTTTTTGCTGTCTATGTGGGGTATATTGCAATATAAAAGAAAGGGAGATCTGAATCATTTCTTCAATCTTTCAGTCAGTCATTTTCAATAGGTTCTGTTACGGGGCCAAGTCGATTGCTTCAAATTTCAGACACTTATCGTGCTTCATAGCCATGTCTAAAAAACAGTCGAAAATCGCGAAAAAAAGATGGATACCGGCGTTGGATCAGGGTCATTTCTTATAAGCTTATGTGCCTCGTGGAGGATTCAAAAGGAGGCAAATTTTAATTTTGTAGCTCCAAAGGTTCCAAAGTTATTCAGAAAAAAACTAACGAGAACGGAGAACGGACAGACAAAAAAAATTTTTTCGACGGTGATCATTTCTGTACCAACGGCGATCCCATAGGACCTACCGTTACCGAGATATAAAATTTTTATACGAGCGTAGATACTTTGGAAAAATTAGATTTCATCGATTTTCGAAAGTAACAAGTAGTATTTATTTCATAAAGACTACACTAAGCTTTGATTATTTTGCGTCTGCGGCGATATTACACCCAGCACACCCATAATTGCTGAGCAGTCATAGCTTTTACTGGCACTGACTTTTATTGAGAAATGTTGGGACGTCTATGGTTAATATACGGGAATGTAGTCGCGATATAAAATAAATCCGCATCATCATCCTAACGCGGAGAAATAAGTAGTAATGTTTTAAGTATTTCCCAAGGTTAAGCGATTACCGAAAACACTCACCATAAACGATAAGGTTTTTTTTCACGATTGTTACAGGTGATAAAAGACCTCCGCCATAGGTTGGAGATTTCGCCACCCTTCCAGACCCCGCTGGAGGGCGCGAACCAAAACTACGGCATCAACGCCAAACTCCTGCAAACCGTGGTCGACTATTGGAAATCGAAGTACGACTGGCCTAAGCGCGAGGAGTTCCTTAATCAATACCCCCAATACCAAACGAAAATCCAGGGGCTCAACATACATTTTATCCACGTCAAACCCCGAAACGCGAAAGGGTTGAAAGTATTGCCGATGCTGATGGTCCACGGCTGGCCCGGATCGATCAGGGAATTCTACGAGATTATTCCGCTTCTAACCGAACCTCAACCAGGTGAGATCTACCCCTACGCCGATACCCTTAGATGACGTTTTACCTCAGGTAGGAACTACGTGTTTGAATTGGTCATCCCCTCTTTGCCTGGTTACGGATTTTCCGATGGCGCGGCAAGGCCGGGCTTGGCAACAGCTCAGATGGCTCATATTTTCAAGAGACTCATGGAGCGTCTCAATTTCGACAAATACTATCTGCAAGGAGGCGATTGGGGGTCTTTGGTGACGCAAAACTTGGCGGCATTATATCCCGACAACGTGATCGGCGTCCACGGAAACACGTGCTTCGTGAACAGCCCTAGATATCACTTTATTTTGGCGTTGGGGTCGTACTTCCCGTCGCTCGTATTCGAAAACGAAGCGGAAAAGTTTAAAAATTCCCCTTATTCCAAAACCATTAGGTTTATGATCGAAGAAAGTGGTTACTTGCATATACAGGCAACCAAACCAGACACCGTAGGTGAGTGTGCGCTCCAGCTAGTGGAAATGGCTTCTGAGTTAATTCGTGCCTCCAGGTGTGGGTCTAAGAGAGAGTCCCGCCGGTTTAGCAGCCTATATCCTCGAAAAATTCATTACCTGGACGAACCCGACGTGGAAGAACTTGCCAGACGGCGGCCTTACAAGAAAATTCACCTTGGATCAGTTGCTAGACAATGTTATGATCTACTGGGTCACAAAGTCCATTACCACATCGGCTAGGTTGTACGCGGAAAATTTTGCGTCCAACAATACGGCCCTGCAGATCGACGAGTAAGTCTTACTATAAGAGGGTTAAGATTACTTCCATATTACTTGATGTTAAATTCGTAAGTACTTGATGAAAATCCCTATATATATATATATATATATATATATATATATATATATATATATATATATATATATATATATATATATACCGTGTCTTTATCAAATGTAATATTTACAAAGTACCTGCTAATATATATACCGAAAAATTAATTAAATTAATTAATTAATGTTGTGAGAATTTAAGTTTAATAATGCAGGGGTATTTAAACCTAATTGATCGTTAAGCAATACATGTGAATGTCTCATTTTGTTAATCTCCATGGCTTCCAATAAATTAAATTTTCTACTTTTTTGTGTTTAAGTGTGTAGAATAATCAGATTTTAGACTTGTTTTTAAACGCTTTTTTATGTTCGTTAATACGTTTCTTGAAGGAGCTAAAGGATCTACTTGTTTGTCCAATATAAATGTTAGGACATGATCTGCATTTCAACCTGTAGGCACCTGATTTTTGAGATTTTGGACATTTCGTTTTATTGTTTTTTTTTTTGAATTTTCCTATTGTGTTGTTAGTTCTGAAAGCTAATTTTAAACCACATTTGGACTAATGTGAAACTTTCACTGGGTTCTCTTATATATGTAATTGTTTTAAATTGTTCGTGTTATGTATTATTAGGTTTCGGATTAATAGAGTTTAATGTTGTCTGGATTTGTTTTTTATTTACAATTTTATCGATAATGGACAGATTGTAGCCGTTGTCAGTACAATTTGTTTAATGATATTAAGTATTAAGAAGTCTGTATATAAGAGTGAAATGCAGCCATTCTGTGTGTATAAAAGTGATTTGAGCTGTTATGTATGACTGTGTCCGTGTGTGAAGGTTTACGGTAAATCGAAAATTTTAATTTGTTTTGCTTCACACACGGACGCAGTCATACATAACAGCTCAAATCACCACCACCACCTAATACAGAAAACAATTACATACACAGCAGAACCCAGTGAAAAACAGTTGTCAAAATATGGTTTAAAAATAGCTTTCAGATCTAACGACACAATAGGAAAATTAAAAAAAAAACAATTAAACGAAGTGTCTAAAATCTCCAAAATCGGTGCCTAAAGGTTGAAATGGTTGGACAAACAGGTCGATCCTTCAAGAAACGCATTAACGAACATAAAAGAGCGTTTCAAAAAACAAGTCTAAATTCTAATTATGCTACACACTTTAACACAAAAAAAGTAGAAAATTAAATTTATTGGAACCCATGGAGATTAACAGAATACGACATTCAATTCAATTAGATTTAAATACCTCTCCATTATTAAACTTAAATTCTCACAACATTAATTAAGGTGTCATTGTCATTTTTTGGTATATATAGTAGCAAGCAGTTTGTAAATATTACATTTGATAAAGTCACGATATTGTCGAAACAATTGTCATTGTCATGTGAATTTCGTGAAAATCTGAACTTTTAGTTTTTATTTATTTTGTTTTCATAAGTACGTGTATTATTCGAAAGGCAAGGCAAGGACATCTAGTAGCCATAGCATTCTTCTAATTCTGTGAGGTATCACTCGCCTTCGGATACATTAAATGATTTTTTTATAGAAACTAAAAGAAAACGATACGTTTATCGTTGTTGTTTAGAAATAATAAATTTAAAACTTTCGCCACTACTATTTAGAAAACTTTTGAATTCATCCTGCGTCGGTTGTTGTTGAATCGAACTTGCTGTCGGTTTGCCAATCATCCTGTTAGCTTTTAGCATCGCAGGAGGAATCCAGAAGCTTTGTAAATAGTGTTACAGTAGCCTCTGGAAGTTTCGTTTCAAAATTAACCCTAGCTATTGTTATAAATTGATTTATTTCCACATTGTAAATTGATCTCAGTCAAAAAAATGTTAAAAAAATGCCCAATTGGTGTGACCGAATAAAGTTAGTCGAAATACATAAGGATATTCTTCAATTTGGTACATTATATGAGGTTCTATGTTTTCTTGCTTTCGCAGGATTCCCATCAAGGTACCAACCGGATGCGCTAGATTCGCGTACGAGCTGCTGTACCCCCCGAGGAAGGCTATGGGAGGAAGGTTCCCCAACCTCGTCCACCTGACCGACTACGAAGACGGGGGTCACTTTGCTGCTTTCGAAATACCCTCGATCCTAGCAGAAGACATTTACCAGTTCGTGGACAAGGTCGAACGGTTAAAGATTGGAAAACAGGAGCTGTGACATCGTGGATAAGACTGATTCGTTGTACAATACAATAAAGAATAAGAAAATAAGAATTAGTAATGGTATTGACTAAAATGCCACTCCCTCAACAAACTTTGGTACAATTACTAAACTCTAACTAAACTTTTTGGCAAATGGGCCTTGGCAAGAAACGCCAATAAGCTGTTTAAGCTGATTTTCAAATTTTTTAGTCAAACATCACCAGCTAGAAAGTTGAAGAACCCTCCAATACAGGATGTCAGAATGGTATATTATGCAACAAGTGCGGTAATCGCCATTTGACTCCCGAATTTATTTGACACGAACAGAGCGCGTTTTTAATAAACGAGTGAGTTAAGAAGTTTATCGAACGTGTTGCATACTATACTTTTTCTACTACCGTTAGTTTTTGGGTACATTTTCGCAAAACAACACGAATGCATTCACTCACATCTCCGAAAATATTCGATTGCTCCCAAATCCGTGCGGTAAAATCCCGGAAATGTCCGAAGTGGCTCGCATTCATGGGAAACGAAACTGACGTGGTAAAGTGACGCTTGCCGCACGGTAGATCGATGGGTAATTCGGTATTTTACAGACGGGAGTAGAAAACATTATAAACACGCGACTAACATAAACTAAAATTGCTTGTGTTAAATTTATCGTATTTTAATGAAAATTTTTAAAAATGAAAGGCATTTTCCTAACATGCTGGATATATTTCTATATTCGGTGGGTACAGACAGATTGTTTCTAAAAACGCCTTCTTAACGCGGCAACCTGTGAAAACGCGTCACAGACCACAAAAGCGGGATCACGCGTGTTTTCGAAGATCGTCTGGCCGATATGAAAATTTATGGAGATCCACGCGTCTCGGTACATAAATAAAATCGAAAAACGGCCACCTTGCCGTTGTATTTTTGCCGGAGCTGCACATTAAGGCTTTTAAAATAATCGGAGCCGGTGGATTACGCGGGATTGGTAATGGTATCGCGCGAAAATTAAAAGCCCGAACGATAGATGTATTTATAAAAAATGAACATAAAAATGAGTTGGTCTCGCGCAGTCATCCAAGCGCGCCTGGTGCCTGAATGGTAAATCAACAGGCTGAAGCTGAATGCAAGCAGCAGCCTCGTTTGGAATACGTAATTGTAAGTATTGGAAACGAACATTTTTGTTCCCTTATGGTTAAATAAGTAAATATCCACGTTTTTCCACTTATATGAAGCGAATTTTCAGAAGTTCACATATTATAGTTTCCGTTACCCTTGATAATTTTCCTTCACAAAATCGTAATTATTCACCATAAGAGGTCAATTTCATCTTCATCAATCCAATTTTTTTTTGTCCATCGACGGCATGTTTTTTATTAAACGCTGATTATTTTCAGTCTCCCACTAGTTTTTATTATTAGATTTATGTATTTCATTTATAAATGATTCGAAAATAAATAATAAATCATAATCATCATAAATAAAAATCATTTTGAACGGAACGGAATTTCAGTCGGAAAATATTAATCCACAATGTATTCATATGCCTTATGCTATTTTTAGACTGTTTATTTGGATTTCTTTTTTATAATAACCAATTCACGGTTAAATTTTTTACACCGTTAATAGAAACTTTACCTGGAATGGAATGCAGAGTATGTGAGAGATGAAAAAACGATGCAAAACATGAACACTTTTTTTTGGGATGCATCAAAACGTTCGCGTATAAAGCTATTCGTGTAAATGTGCCAGTCTGTTGCATGTCGAATGCATTTTGTTAGTAAAAGTTGTTATCTGTTTTTTCTCTAAATCTACCATTGGGCAGTTGCCTTCTCAAATGGCCACGGTACCAACTGAATTGGACATCGAGAATGAGGTAAAAACTATGATTGTATTTATATAAAGTATCTGTATATCTGTATAGAACAAGAAAGTATTTCTAATGGACAGCGTTAAGTGTACTTATCTACTAATTCTAGCACACTGGATTTTCTTACACGGCAATGTGCTACGTGTTTACATGTTTACCAGGCGTTGTTTTGGCTCTTATCGGGTACCTATACCACCGGCTCAAGAAGGTCCCCAAAGTACCCACGATCCCGTCGTTATGGTGGGGCGCTGGTACGGCTCCAGAAACACCCCTAGCTCGCCCACTCATCAGAAGATTCAGAATCAATGTTTCAGATGACGTGAGTATGTCTTCTTCTTTCTTTATCATGCACACAAACAACAACACACTTGCAAAACTTTTTTAATTTTGTGTCAATCATTGAGTCTTTCTCTCGCAACCAATCAGGAGCTTCAAGATCTCAAGGCTCGCCTCCAGCGTACGGCTCCATTCCACCCCAGTATGACTGGCGTAGGACAACACTACGGCGTCCACTCTACCGTCTTGGAATCTGTCCTCCAATACTGGCGCCACCAATATCGTTGGCGCGAGAGAGAGACATTCCTTAACCAATATCCTCAGTACAAAGTAAACATTCAAGGGTTAAACATTCACTTTCTCCACGTGCGACCGCGAACGAAGAAAGCGATCCCACTTCTGATGGTACACGGATGGGCCGGTTCTGTGAGGGAGTTTTACGACATGGTACCGATCTTAACCACTCAACAACCGGGCAGAAGGTTCGCATTCGAATTGGTCATACCCTCCCTGCCCGGACTCGGGTTTTCCGACGGTCCTTCCACGCCTGGACTTTCAGCCACTCATATTGCAGTTATTTTCAAAAACCTAATGGACGCGTTGAATATCGCGCAATTCTACGCCCACGGCGGTGATTGGGGTAAGTTGCCATCACCGTAAAAAAACACCTCTTACGTGCAATCCTAGGTGGCGTCGTAGTTCAAAGGATGGCCAGTCTGTATCCCCGCAGTGTTCTAGGAGTCCATTCTAATTTTTGTTTCGTCAACACCGTTTTAAGCGCGTTCAAGCTTTGCCTGGGCCGGATCATCCCTGGTTTGGTTTATACTTCTTCGGAGAGACGAATCTGCAACGGCACCTCCAACTCATGGCCGTTTTTGATGGAAGAGGCGGGATATTTTTATTTGCAAGCCACCAAGCCGGATACCGTCGGTAAGACCAGTTCCGGTCAGCGTCTAACATAAATGTAGATCTTATATTTTGTAGGTGTGGCTCTTAGAGATAGTCCCATGGGATTAGCAGCATACATTCTGGAAAAGTTCTCCACCCTCACCAATCCCGCCTTCAGAGACCTCGAAGACGGCGGCCTAACTCGAATGTTCACCATGAACCAATTATTGGACAACATCATGATCTATTGGATCAGCAAATCCATCACGAGCAGCATGCGGATATACTCGGAACTCTTCACCAACATTAGACTGGAATTGACAATGGAAAAGTAAGTTTTGCTGTTCGCCATAATAAAGCATTCGTTAATAACTCTTGTTTTCAAAACAAGTAGCGCATACGACGTGATTTCATGTGTCGTTGTATTGACGTTAGTGCGATTTTGCAGAGTTCCAATCAAAGTACCAAGCGGCTGCGCGCGCTTCCCCAACGAAATTCTGCTGACTCCCAGATATATCCTGCAGGACAAGCACAAACAGTTGATACATTTGACAGATCACGACGAGGGCGGCCATTTTGCCGCGATGGAGCGGCCTGCCGTGTTGGCGGAAGACATCTGCCAGTTCGTGCGCAAGGCCCGTTCGCGGTAGTTGTACATTGTGATATTTTTGTAATTGTTTTTAATCAGTCTTGTCGACGCACCGCTTCTTGTAGGTTTTAGGTTTTAAATGTACTTAAGTTAAATCGAGATAAGACTTTGTTCGTTTTCAACGTTGCCTGAAGTGTTAATTCACGTGTATAAATAAACAATCCGTTTTGATATCCGTAAAAGTTGAGATATTTGCTGTGTTTGTTTGCGTTACAACCTACCCAATTTTGGGATTACAACATTTTGTATGAATACAATTTTTGTAATTAAAGTTTTTTGATAAAAACCGCTTTTAAATACTTTTCTTAATAAACTTCATTATAAACATATTGCGGTTTTTTGATTTCCTAAAATAAGATTTTACCTATAAATGTAATTTTTCAAATTACCTTTTGCTTATTAACTAACAACCTCTTCAATTATAACTATAACTCAAATTATAACTTCTTTGTAAGTACCTTCAGAACAAAATTTCATTATAAGCACAACTATTCTGACCTTATGAATACAATTTGAAAAAATCTTATAAATGCAACTTTTCGATTTCGTCTTGTTTATAAACAAAACATTCAGAAAAGACACAATTGCAGGGTGAGGCAAAAAGGTAGGCAGGATTTCAAATGGTGGTTGTTCGATTTGTAAAACCGACAACACTGTGTATGCACTCGGTGTATTTTTCAGTTATCGACATGGCTTAGTGTGGAGTTTATTAGAAATGGGAAATCAGTTTGATGTTAGTCGGCATGGCGCGGTTTCGAATGGAAGAACAATTTGTCGGTGCGTTTTACACTTCAGGGAAAAAGGTTCCGCGCTTAACCGAAAATCTACTGGTCGGCCAAGGACAGTAAGAACACCGGAAAATGTGAATGCAGTAAGAGTTTCCGTACAACAGACTCCAAGGCGTTCAGCTCGTAAGCATGCAGCTGCTTTGGGAATTGCCCATAGAAGTGTTCGAAGAATTTTACGCAACTCACTACAAATGCATCCGTACAAAATGATGGTAGTGCAGGAATTAACCGGAAGAGATTTTGAAACCCGTGCAAATTTATGCCGGGATATTCTTCAAAACATTCCCAGAGGCGCTGTGTTCATGTCTAGCGATGAAGCTCACTTTCACCTCTCGGGTACCGTAAATGAGCAAAATTTCCGTTATTGGTCAGAAAATACTGCACAGGAACTTCATGAGTGGCCTCTTCACAGTCCAAAAGTCATCGTCTGGTGTGCAATCTCGGAGTTCGGCGTGTGGGGTCCTTACTTTTTCGAAGGAGATGGAATAACGGTAACAGTCGACGGAGATCGATGGATGTCCAAAAGTGAACGAGTTGAAGAACGATCAAAGGTTCCAGCAGGATGGTGCTACATCGCACACAATGCGTCGGTCACTAAATTTTCTTCAAGAAATGTTCCTAAACAAACTGGTATCTTCACGGGGTGATCTTGGCTGGCCGCCACGTTTGCTTGATTTGTCGCCTTGCGATTTTTTTCTTGGGGGTTGCCTGAAAGCGAGAGATTTCACACATCGTCCAAGAAATTGCCTCAATTCCCCAAGAAATAATCCATCGGGTAATGATGCGCTTATAATATATTCATCATTTTTAAAAAATAAAGTTCCTAAACGGCATAAAATGTACATTTCAAAAATAATTAAAAAAAATATTTGCTTTATGTAGTTTGGTTTTTATTAATATCCCAAATAGTACCTATAATTTTGCCTCACCCTGTGCAATTTTCAGGAATATTTCCCTTGTAATTGTTTTAATAAAATAACTAAGGAAGGTAGCGGTTTGGGTGATTGTCGCAATCTCTTTTTTTTTAAATCACCAACGGCAAAGATTTTTCCTGGTGTTTCTACTCACCGCACGCACGATCGTCGTCGGATCCCAAGGTCAAAGATTAATTAATTTGTTTATGTGTATTCCGTACTTTATTTCGTTTCGCTGTCGGTATCGCAGTTGGCCTGGCACTCACTTGAGCAAACGTCGTTGTTTTCTCAGTAATCTTATCAAAATACGATAAAAATTTCTTGTTGCTAGCTCACCGCTCGGTTAGCCGGCTCAACCATAACAAAATCGGTGTCAACCTTTTCGAGTTGTGGATTCAGAAAAAATGGGTTTATTCAAGTTGGGTTTTGTAGGCTTGATCCTGGGAGGTCTGGCTTACTTATACATCCAAAGCAACAAAGTGGTGCCGGTGCCCAAGTTAGGAGATGTTTGGTGGGGTAAGGGTGACCCTAGCAAGGAAGACAAGGGCATCAAACCTTTTAAGATAGACGTATCCGAATCGGTAAGTTCCCTCTGTAATTCTTGGACATCGTCAACATTTCCCCGCCATCGCGCAGGTCATCAACGATCTCCGCTATCGTCTCGAGCATGCTCCACCGTTCGAACCTCCGTTGGAGGGGGTAGGGCAAAACTATGGAATAAATACGAAACTTTTGGAGAAAATCGTGGCTCACTGGAAAACAAAGTACGACTGGAGCGAGCGACAGAAATTTCTAAACCAGTTCCCCCAGTACACCACTAGTATTCAAGGATTGAAAATCCACTACATCCACGTGAAGCCTAAGGCCGTCCAAGGAGCGCGGGTGGTACCACTGCTTCTGCTGCATGGCTGGCCAGGGTCGGTCAGAGAGTTCTACGAAATCATTCCCCTGTTAACGACACCCCAAAAGGGTAGGAAGGTGGTGTTCGAAATCATCGCACCATCTCTGCCCGGTTACGGGTTCTCCGAGGGCACATCTAAGCCGGGATTGGGCACCCCCGAAATGGCGGTGATTTTTAAGAACCTCATGAAGCGTCTCGGGTTCCAGAAGTATTATATACAAGGAGGCGATTGGGGAGCCCTCATAGTGCAACACATGGCGATCCAGTTCCCCGACCAAGTCCTCGCAGTGCATTCAAATATGTGCAGTAACAACAAGATGGTGTCAAATTTCAAGATTTGGGTTTTGGGTGAGTAGCTAGTAGTTAGCCAAACGACAGGGTGCAATTTACTGCGTTTAGGGTCGCTTTTTCCATCCTTTTTAACCACCGAGCAGGAGCGCGAGTTGTTCTATCCTCCGTCTCAGAAGATATTCACGAACGTCATTCTGCTGGAGATGGGTTACTTCCACATCCAGGCCACCAAACCGGATACAGTAGGTAAGTAACAATCCAAGATACCACCACCCAGATGATGGTGATGGGTTTGATGCTTCAGGTGTGGGATTAAGGGACAGTCCAGTCGGTCTGGCGGCGTATATCATAGAGAAATTCATTACTTGGACGGATTCGACTTGGAAGAACTTGGAGGACGGCGGGCTGACGAAGAAGTTCACCTACGATCAGTTACTGGACAACGTCATGATCTACTGGGTGAGCAGATCTGCCACGACGTCGATGAGATTGTACGCGCAGTTTTTCAGCAAGTCCACATTGGAATTCGATGAGTAAGTCTAGCATAGATGACAGGACAGAGACGACAATATTTGTGTTTTAGGGCACCGGTCACAATTCCAGCCGCGTGCGCTCGTTTTAGAAATGAAATCGTTTTGACTCCCGAATCCGTCTTAAGGGACAAGTACCTCAATTTGACCCAAGTCACGCTTCACCCCGACGGCGGTCATTTTGCTGCGTTCGAGGTACCCGCGTTGCTCGCCAAAGATGTTTACGACTTCGTCGAGACGTTGATTTAATTGGTTTTTGTTATTTTTTTACGAAATAAAAAACCGTTTCTGGTATACGTTTCTATTTATTTCGTTCAACTTACTATGGATTCCTTTGATTGTATACATTCGTATGGTTTAAGGTTTCTTGATAATTCGGCGAGAGCGCATTTCTGCTACTTTAATTATATTGGTAATGATTGAAAATGGTTTCCGAGAAAACGTTAATTTTCCTGATTTTATCTGCGTAATTCTTTTCCAACACAGAATAGGTTTTCAGGGACAAACTTTTACAGTTCTAAAGAGAGAGTAGAATCAAAAAATTTTAAATGAAAGTTCCCAATAACATGTTGGTATTAAATTTCAATTGTCTAAAGCCATAGAGTAAAAAAAATATTTTTTTTTACTCGAAAACCATGAGTCATAGCCAGAGATCAAATTTATACCAAATTAAATGCGAATTTCAAAAATCACTTCATTTTAAGAACCAATGCCTTCAATTTCTGAAAACGGAATGTGCACTAAAAAATGCCTCTTGATTGAAAAAGATATATAAAGTTTGATGAGAAGATCTAAAGTAACATTAAAATTATGATAAAATTTGTTTTTCTTAGAACACCATCTTCTAAAACTTGGTTCTCTCTAAAGATATTTGCCACGGAATTTTATCATGAGACTGATTATTTTTTAGCATTATTTTAAATGTAAATTGCACGTTTCTTATAAGAGCCTTTAGATATATTTTTTAAATCAAGTTGAAAGCGAAATTTTTAAGTTTATTGATGATTTGGTGAAAGCGCGTCGTAGTTTTATATTTAGTTTTTTTCACCAAGACATAGTCTTTAAGGATGCGAATCTTTAGAGCATCAATAGTCTTCTTCTGATGTAAAATATTTATCATTTGTTTACGTACGTGGAGTATGGGCCCTAGATATTTGTAGAAAATCATTTTTTAAAATATTGCTTTGCTTTTACTTGCTAAAAAAAATTTTTTAAAATTTCCATTTACCTTATAATTTGCGCTGAGAGAGAGAGCGAGGGGTGGAGAGAGGGTTGGAGAGAGAGAGAGTGAGAGAGGGTGAGAGGGGTGGAGTAAGGGTTGGAGAGAGAGAGAGAGGGAGCGTGCTTTTTGAGTCAACAAAAAATCAAATTGCCACAGAATATCATTCGATTTTTACTACTTTGGACAATTCAACTTGGAGATTTGTCCATGGCCATGTTAAGTTGGTTTTCTATCTGTTTTATATTCTCTTTTTATAATATTTGTATTTTAATACTTGTAATAACTTCTTCAAGCTTTATTGTTAAGTATAAAATGGTTACAAGATGCTGACTAAGTTTCTGCAATTTTCTGACTTCCCTGCGCGATCGTGACGTTGTCAACTTTAACAAACTAAAAGGCTTCTTGTTTTTATTTGTGTCTTGATTCTTCTGAAGATAATTCTTGAACCTTCCAATGAAAAAAAAACATTTGTTTATTAAAAACAACAGATACGGCTTAAATTAGTTAGGTTATGTTAGCAAACCACCTCCGCGTTTTTCCAAAGGCAATTTCGAACCTTGCGAGAGACCAATTTTGGTTAGTTTACAACAACATCCGATTAGAGCTGTAATCAAGTGTACCGCTCTCACGGAACGCATTCTGCTAGGCACGTTACATTTAAATCTCGAAATACGGTTAACCGCTTGGCGTTGTTTACTCGTACAGTAACTAGATTTCATTCGCGTGCTATTCCACTTTTTTTTGGAAATTTTTACCTACGGCAATAAACAAATTCGAACCGTTGGGAAATCGGATTAATCTGTCAGGCGACACATCGGCGGCGGTGCTTTTTTGGCCCTGACGTCAGAGGAATAGCAACCCTCCATACGTCATCCGTCTGTCTGGCAACCGATGGGATTCGGTGTTATCTGTTGATGAATTGTTCCGGCGGCACATGATGCACCCGCGGGTTGGCTTCGATTTGAAAATAGAAATTGGGGTCAGTGGCGTTACTGGAAAATTTTAAAGTGTAACGAATACTGTACTGATTGTAAACGTCAGAAGTAAAGATAAAGAGCAAAGCTCAAGGGAGAAGATATCGTGTTAAAATGTCATCGCGTCGTGACCAATTGATGCTAATATTCAATTCACAGTAGCAGTCAAAACGTTCATTTGTACAAAACAAATTATGATTAAGAGTGATAAGAAGATTTAGGTTTCAATCTCAAACCATCAAAAATAATTTGGGATCAATATTGACATTCAAGTAGCAATAATAATAATTTATCAACTTAAATTAGTGAGCAATGTGATTAACAAAAGATAATTCGTTCATGAGTGAGAAAAAATACCCAAGCATATAATTGCATGCATACCTACTTTGGTTACATTATCATTAGGGGATCCAACTAATAGTTATGGAAAGGTGCTTTTTTATAGAATTTAATATAAAATAAAAATAAAAGTTAGCATTATAGTTAGTTTGTGTTTAGCTCCCGCTTAGCTATTTCATGTGTTCTGTAGTACTATTACAGTATCTTAGCTGCTAGATTATTAATGACACTAGGTATACAGTTTTCGCTTTTTTTTTCACTTTTTCATATTTCTTGGCCCACTTGTTACTTTCAAAAATCGATGAAATCGAATTTTTCGAAAGTATCTACGCTCGTATAAAAATTTTATATCTCGGTATTGGTAGGTCCTATGGGATCGCCGTTGGTACAGAAATGATCACCGTCGAAAAAAAAAAACTTTTTCCTGTCCGTTCTTCGTTCTTATCTTTTGGTTTTTCCTGAATAACTTTCGAACCGTTGGAGCTACAAAATTTAAATTTGCCTCATTTTTAACCCTCCACAAGGCACGTAAGCCTATTAAAATGACCCTGATCCGGCGCCTATATCCATCTTTTTTTCGCGATTTTCTACTGTTTTTTGGACATTGCTATGAAACACGATAAGTGTCCGAAATTTGAAGCAATCGACTTCGTATTTGGCACATATATGCAGCTTTGCCCCGTGACGGAACCTATTGAAAATGGGGGGGCTGGGGAGTCAGCAAGTATTCTAAAAAAATTAAAAATCGCGTGTGTAAAAACTGAAAAATGTCTTACTTTCTTATATATTGCGATATAGCCCGAATAGATAACAAAAACCTTTGTATTTAAGATTTTTACCTATTGCACAGGGTGTTCCCGATAGTCCATGCTACATGAGAAATGTGTTGAGTGTCCTAAATTTGTAGATATCAACTTCAAATTTAGCAGAGAAGTAAAAGTTCGTGTCCACATTGAAACTGTAGAAATTGGGTGCCATCAAATTTTACCAAGTATTTTTTAATAATTATTGAAATTTTTTTTGGTAAATTTAGCTTCCAGAAAAATAGGTTTTCCTCCATAATCGTTCACCGGACCGGCAAAATTCTTTAGCAGCAAGCGCGGAAGATCCAGTGCAATAACATTTATTTCATGCATTTTTTCGATTGTATACAGGGTTTTTAAATTATAGGCAGAAAATTGTTCTTTTACAGACTCAATGTTAGCCGCAAATCAAAAATCGTAAAAAATTTGGCTAATTATGGCGCACTGCATGGTTTCAGAAAAAACTTATTTTCTCGGAAACCATTTACTATTTACAAGAAATTCTTGGACCAGGAAACGTGGAAGATTCTGGGCTATAACCTCTACTTCGAACATTGTATGAATCATGTACAGGGTGTGTCGGTTATAGGCAAATATCTAAAAGATCCTAAAAATTTTCAATTTTGTGGGTAAATTGTTGATGATAAATGAAAAACCCTTACAGATGCGATAATTTTCGTCAAATATACAGGGCGCGAGATATTTGAAAAAATATCATTCGACAACGCTATTATTGGTGCAAATTTAAATATTTACCGATGTTTGCCGTAACTTTGAAGTTCGAGCAGTTGTGAAGGACACTTTATACAGGGTGTTTGCACAATGAAATTACATCAATTTTGAGAAAGTTCCACAGCGGTCCGCAGGAGCACGATAGAAAATCAATGCATCCCTTTACCACATGAAACCGCGAAGCTCTTCCCTTTTATAATGAAAAGGTGCTTCGCGCTAGCCCTGCCCTGCGACAATTTTTCGAAAGCGATCTTGTTTATATCTGTTGTTAACAATGTAAAAGAATAGATATTAGCTTGAAAAAAAAAATCTAATCAACTTATAGATACAAAAAAATCAGAAAATCAAGGCAGTCTCTGACAATTTCGCAAACTAACCAAAAGTACTAACTTTAAAAACCAAATTTCACGATAGCGGCGTTACATTATATCGAATTCGACCTATTTGAACTTGTTGAATCGACTATAACATTGTAGTGATTACAAATCGCAAGTAACTGGGGCTTAAAGATAATTTTTTTAATAATTTCTAATTTTCAACTATTTCATATGCAAAATGCCGAAAAATCTTGTACATTGTCTGTAAAGCAGTGTTGATTATTTGGTTCGTCACCCACATATTATTCAATCATTACTGAATTTACTAATTATTGTGTTGTACTGAGGTGGCTTTTACTTGATGAAAATCTATTTAAAATAGTTAAATAAGAACAAACGTCTATTACTGAATCTCAAGGTTTTAAAACATTAACATACACAGGAGAACCTAGTAATAAAGTTTGAGATCATCTCTAGAAATGTGACCTCAAAATTGCTTTTAAAACTATAACACCTTAGGAAAATTTGTTAAAAACAATAAATCTAAATCTAATAGATCCCAGAATTCTGGAGTCTATAGATTAAATTGCGGATCATGTTCTAAGATTTATATTGGACAAACTTTTGCAAAAAACGTATCAATGAACATTGACGAACATTTAAAAACAATAGTTCAGATTCTAATTACGCTATACATTTAAATTTAGAAAAACACAATTTTGACGGCAATTTCGATATTTTACACACTGTTTCAAAATGTAGAAAATTAAATTTACTAGAAGCTATGGAGATTAATAAGATGAGATTTAATGACCAACTGGATTTGAATGGATCCCCCCCATTAAGTAATTTCTATCTGTTTTGTATTTATAAACATCGGTACCGTTTGATATTCGCATTTGATAAAGGCACGGTGTTGACGAAACAGCTGTCATTTAAATATATTTCTGTGAAAATCTGAACAACGTTTGTTGTTATTTAACTAATTATTGTGTTCCCTTATTCTACGCTCATTCCCTTGAATTAAGAGAACATATTTAAAAACACCTGAAATAGTATATTATGCAACAAGTGCGGTAAACGGCATTTGACTCACTACTTCATTTGACACGAGCAGAGCGAGTTTTTAATAAACGAGTGAGTTAAGAAGTTTACCGAACGTGTTGCATACTTTTTCTACGACCGTTAGTTTTTGGGAACATTTTCGCAAAACAACATTAATACATTGACTGACATGACAAACGTCAAAATTCAAAGAGTGGTAAATATCTCCGAAAACATCCGATTGCTTGCAAAAGCCGTGCGGTAAAATCCTGGAAATGTCCGAAGTGGCTCCAATTCGTGGGAAACGACACTGACGGATCGGTGCGTAATTAGGTATTTTACAGACGGGAGTAGAAAAAAATATTTTCGGCGATTGTTATTGCGTATTTGCCTATTAAACAACTACGCCGCTGGCAACCAATTTGTATTGCCTATCTGGGTTCTCGGTTTTAGACATACGCAAACAGATGCGAGCGCAGCTGTTAATTAAGAAGATTGCCCTTTGACACCCCGAGATACCCCATAAGCGCGGATAGGAAATTCTACTACGTCTATTTTAAAAACTTTCACCGAAAGGCCAGCAATCTGAACCGATTCGGATAAACGTGGGCCAGGTCCCCCGAGATTTTGGTATTAGCTTTGTCACTTTTAATAAATAATAAAATGTGGAGGTTTTTCCTCGAAATAACCAATACAACTGCACGTTTTGAACGTAATACTTACATTACTCTGCTGCTCTGGGTAACAAGTTAAGTAAGGTCCGAAAACTTGTTTTTTCTACTCTCGTCTGTAAAACACCTAATTATACACCGATCTAGCCTGCGGAAAGCGTCACTTTACCATGTCAGTTTCGTTACCCACGGATCCGAGCTACTTCGGACATTTGCGGGATTTTACCGCACGGGTTTGGAAGCAATCGTATGTTTTCGGAGATATTTCCCACGCCTTGAATTGTCAATTCTGACGGTCATGTTAGTGAATGTATTCGTGTCGTTTTGCGAAAATATACCCAAAAACTAACGGTCGTAGAAAAAGTATAGTATGCAACAAGTTCGGTAAACTTTTTAAGTCACTAGTTTATTAAATACTCGCTCCGCTGCCCTCCGTTCGTGTCACATAAACTCGTGAGTCAAATGCCATTTACCCCACTTGTTGCTTGAACAGACGTTTTTGCCAACACTATTATAAAACATACACATTTTTCTATTCCTCTTTCGCGTTCCTACAGCCGAAATTAAATTTCTTGGAGTGTGAAAAAAATATGTATAGAATTTCTGTAGCATCATTTATAATCAACTGCTATGTTAATGCGGTGAGGTATAATTGTCATTCGATTTTAAAAAATTAACCAGATAATAACTAAAATGTGAGTATGTTTATTCCAAAATGAGTCAAAGTTACAACATAAGATTCGTAAATCATTTGCTTTATGTCTTAAGTAGTTTCCTTTAAAGAAGGCTAATTAAATATGAAGTTGTGCTGAGGACTTGATAGTGACATCATCTCCCCTGAAAATGAATCAGAATAAATTCTTTCTGTTCTATGTTCTTAAATTTGTATAAACAAATCAAAAATTTATACTTTAAACGTGTCCCCGAATAGTTCAGTCGTGATAGTTTCAAATACACAAATGAAACTTTCACAAACGACTTCACAACAAAACTTACTGTGTTTGACATTTGCCGCAGACAGACATTTGACTTTAGATAGTTCAAAGGCTCCTTGATTATAATTGAATAAAATTGTTAATATTGGGTTTTTATTTTATATTCGGAAGTAAATAGTATATTATGCAACAAGTGTGGTAAACGCCATTTGACTTACGAGTTTATTTGACACGAGCGGAGCGCAGCGGAGCGCAGCGGAGCGAGTTTTTAATAAACGAGTGAGTTAAAAAGTTTACCGAACGTGTTGCATACTATACTTTTTCTACGACCGTTAGTTTTTGGTTACATTTTCGCAAAACAACACGAATACATTCACTGACATGACCGTCAGAATTGACAAACGTCAAAATTCAAAGCGTGGGAAATATCTCCGAAAACATCCGATTGCTCCCAAATCCGTGCGGTAAAATCTCGGATTCACGGGAAATGAAACTGACGTGGCAAAGTGACGCTTCCCGCACGCTAGATCGGTGGGTAATTAGGTTATTTTACAGACGGGAGTAGAAAAAAGATTTTTCGCTTTAAATTGACAAGACGTGTATTTGTGAGGTCACAGCAAAAAAAATCTCTATTGACAAACGAAGGCCGTTCGACCCGCATATAAATGTTAAAATTGAAAGGACCAAACAAGCGAGCAGAGCAATAAATATCCGGGCAGTAAATCATATTCATAAACGGCTTAATTGTTCGTAAATCTTGGCTGAAGCTAGAGTCGTAAAAGTAAATGCGGGCAATTAAACGACCCGAAGAATAACAGGAAAAGTTATTCGTCAAAATTTTCGGCTTAGAACGCAAAACAAGCCTTACGGAACGCTGTCTATGCGTCGCGAGAGAACGAGTTTGTTGCAGGTGGGTCTTTGATGTACATAAAAAGCAAAACAGTCGATTTCTCGAGAACCCACTGCTTTCTTCGACGCCAGACGTATGGACCACAAAGAAGAAATCAAACGTATGCGGGTTGGCGATGCGATCAGTTAGTTCGATAGAAAAAAAACTACGGCAAAACGATAGGGGGTGGAGGGCCGCCATTTTTTTTTCGTTACGAACGTCGGACGTGCAGTTTAATAGAATATCTTATTCAGATTAATTTATATTGTAGTCCACTCGTTTTTGAGAGTTGGAAATTTGTATATAATTTCAATAGTGCCACGACGGACTTCAACAACAATAATTATTTACAACTTAAAGTAGAACAATAACACTAGAAATAACAAGGCACACTAAAGCAAAAATATCTTTAACTACTCTAAATACTGGTGTATGTGACCACCATTTACCCGAACGCATTTCTCATGCACTCCATTTAGTAACGCTTCCGGATTGTCTCCTAACTGATTTTTTATGTGTACCCGAAAGAAAAAATCCATTAAATTTAAGTCAGGGCTGTTCGCTGGCCAATCCATAGTTCCGCCGTTCCCTATCCAACCATTGGGATATTCCACGTTAAGAAAATTTTTAACTTGCACAACATTGTGAGGAGAGGCACCGTCTTGCTGCCATATCATCATCAGCGTTGATATATTTAGGGGTAAATCTTATATATATTGTTCTATTTGGTGCTCTAAGAGATTTTAATCTATAAATATCGAACCCAAAATATGCCCATCTATGACACCACATCATACATTGATGGTACCCCTGGGTTTTTATTTCGTGTATTTGTCTAGTATTATTTAAAAACCAATATCGCGTATTTTGTCTATTACAACCCTTTCCTGTAGTGAACGAACTTTTATCAGAACATAAAATGTTTTTCAAAAAATTATTATTTGTATTATGTGGATTTTTGTGAGTGGATTGGTCCCCGAGAAATACCTGTCTCTTCATATACTCTAGTATATGATATCCCTCCTTTCACGGATGCTAAATTCGCGAAAAACCATTTTAACAATAATGACATTGACAATAATTCAACCATCAACGTTGTTTACTAATATGTCAAACATAAACATATTTTTATTTGTTTATTTATTTAATTTTAATTTTATTTAATAGAAAGTGTGTTACATCATTGTAATCGGAATAAGATATTATATTTAAAAAAATAAGATGTCAGAAAATTGATAGTGATATCCGTCACTTGGAAAAAACTTGGCTACTAACCCTACATTTTGCTTTTTTGTTTACCTTGATATCTCTAAAAACAAAATAAGTTACAGCCAATTAAAATGTTATCACGGTACACCCTTGTAAAAATCGTTCTTTATGGTTCGATTTTGTTACTTTTTTTGGTTGGTTTTTTGTGTGTTTGTTAAAGTCATGACCAACCGAGACTAATTAACATTAGATTTTTTTTTTAAAATAGCGAATTCTTATTCAGGAGTACTTAGAACCCAACGATACCAATTTTTATAATCTTTTAATGCAGGGTGATTGAAATATCGCTTGCGTTCCGCTTAAGGCTGTACATCGTTGTAAAATCTTTGATTACTTTTGATCTCTTTTTATAATCTTTTAATGCAGGGTGATTGAAATATCGCTTGCGTTCCGCTTAAGGCTGTACATCGTTGTAAAATCTTTGATTACTTTTGATCTCTTAAAAACGGACTAAAACCTTATGTTTCTTATTACATCAACCCGAAATCATGTCTAACTGGGACTAGTTTTTGATGTCAAATATCGAGAAGGATTTCTTTAAGAATAATGAGAATTCTTATTCAAGACTACATAAAACCTAACTATACTAATTTCCATGAAGTTGGAATACATGATGCTCGAAATATCGCAGGTACCTCGCTTAAGCAGTTTTTTATAGTTCCATTTCGATAATTCTTTTTTGTTGGATAGATTTCACTGAAAGTCACTAATGAATTTCTCAAAATTAAATATAATTAACTCACTAACTTATATTTTAATTTTGTTTACATATTTAGACTTAAGTCGATGCAATATGAAGAAACCGTTTCATTTCTCTTTAGTAAGATCTATCCAGCAAAAAGGGAATTATCAAAATCAAATTTATCAAATCAAAATTATCAAATAGTACTTCTCTTCTCTCTCTTTTGTTAAATAGTCTCAGTTGGCCATGACTTTAGGTTGAAGCAAAACAAGGTTTTAGTGCATTTTTTAGAGACCTATCTAACCAAAAAAATTATCAAAATCAAACAATAAACAAAGATTTTACAAAGGTATAGGGTGTAAAGTTCTTAAGTGTATAAGTTCGTAAGTATATAAGTTCTTAATATACTAGGTGTTTCAAATTTACATTATTTTTTACCACACAATATAATACAAATGTACAAATTGTACAAACAACAGACAAAAGGATACGAATAGACTAGCTATCTTAAAAAAAAAAAAAAACAAAAAACAATTATAAAACTTGGCAATCAGTTGAATACATCTTTTACACATTTCTTAACTCAGTAGATGATTTTTTTTAAATGTATTGTTTAAACACTGTATTTTAATGTGATATGACGTGCTTAATATACCCATATATGTGTTATATGTAGTATCGAAAAGCGAAATAAATATCTATCTATCTATCTATCTATCTATCTTAAAGCTACAAATACAGAGGGAAAGATAACGTAACATTTAATTCAGTGTGGAAGGCACTAAGAAAATGATCCTGTAAATATAAAAGTCGAAAATTTCCCAGAGAGAATACTGAGCCTAGCAATTTTTTTACTTTAAATTAGAGTACATTTTTCATGACAAATTGTTTAAAAAATGTATTTTTTTCATAAAAAAATTAATATGGGAACTATATATATACATATATATATATATATATATATATATATATATATATATATATATATATATATATATATATATATATATATATATATATATATATATATATATATATATATATATATATATATATATATATATATATATATATATATATATATATATATATATATATATATATATATATATATATATATATATATATATATATATATATATATATATATATAAGAAATCGGGGGTAAAATAAGTGAGTCCACAGAAAATATATTTTTTAAACTTTTTTGACTGAACCAAAGGCAGTTGTGGTCTAAATTTCATTTAGGCGTCGTCAACCATTCCAAAAATAAAAAAATGCAATTTTGTGGCACTGCTTTTAGAAGGATGTTACACATGGATGTTAACCTAACAGTACTAACAATATGTAATTTAATTTCTAAATTCATCTAATCTAATTCCTAAATTAGCGTTTTTTTTCTTTATTGAAACACCCTGTATTGTGTGGAGTCTAGTGTTTTTCTTTCAACAAACGTTTCAAAATTTTTGACAAATAAAAATTTTATTTAAACTTCTCAATAAAGACATATGTCATAACGTTGTAATGGAATTTTATGCGCTGCAAATCTTTCAATCTTACCAGTTTCCGAACTCTATTTTTCCATATTAACTTCGTCTCTGTGGCAACCATCACCTATGCGTTTGGTCGATAACTACTGACAAGAAGCATAGAGCATAGAAACAGGTCACTCCGTGTCACTTTCTGGCATCGATTATCCCCTTCGGTGCTTCACAATGGCAGACCCGGAGCCCCAAAAGCCGGAATCCCTACCTGACCAATACCAGATCGAGTCGGAAACGACCATCACTCTAACCAAATTGCCGAAACTAACCAGAGCTCACATACCGGCCAGAAAAAAGAAGGTACAATTCAGCAAGCCGGTTTCCAAGCTTAAGAAAAGGTATTTTACGGCTGGCGTAGATTTGGATGATGCAGAGATCAAAGATTTGCGTCAGGTAAGAACTACTAAATAACTAATTTGAGGATACGCACTGGCTGATGTTCAAGGAACCGTCCCCCTTTGAATATCCTAAAGATTTGGAAGTATTTGCTCATAAAGTAATGACGAAAGCCTGGAGGAACGATGTCCGGATCAACGAGCTTCACATGAAATGCTTTCAAAAGCCCAGCCACAGAGGAAGGCACAAGAAGGACCTCCTGGCCAGGCTCTACGTGGAAGATCCTCCCAAGGACAGCATGAAGACAATCCTCGACATTGATCCGGAATATTACAAAGCGGTCGAAGGTATTCTAAGAGGAGACTATGTGATAGCAGCTAATAGTCGCTTGCAGGAAGGCCGATACCAGATAAGTTGGACATCAAGCAATATATCAACACGGTGAGGGATTCGTTGAGGACGAGGATTATAAACGGATACAGGGAAGACGACATCATGTTGATCGAGGAAAACCTCTTGCTGGAGCAAAAGATTATCGACTCGGTCAAGGAAAATTACGAGAAGTATGTAAACGTTTTTGAGGAGTTCCTCTACCGCGATCACACGTCGGCCACGCAGCTGCTGCAGGTAAATTTGGCCGGCAACAGAGTACTGAGGAATTCTTCCGCTGTTGGTTTGTAGGATTCAGACAGAGCTGCGGCCGATGCGTATCAAAAGTACGAAGAGTACAAAGAGGTGGCCAACAAATTCGCCGCTCTGAGATCCGCTTTATACAATACAGAAGAAAAATGGCGGGGCTGCTTGATGTACGAAAAGTTCCTGTTCTTGGTCAGTCCGTTCGCTTGGAGGACCGAAAGAATGAAAAGATCGAAGAGGTTGTCCGTGTATAAAACCGATGACGACACCGACGAGAACATTTTCGGAAAGTACCAACTTACGAAAGAAGACGAGGAGATGTCTTTAGAAGAGCTGCTGATGCGATTCGAACAAGAATGTATGGAGGACGAGGCTCCGGAGCTCTACTTTACCGATCCGGAGCAGCTCGCCGACGTGTTCAGGTTTATGGAAATGCAGAATCTGAACTCGCTGCTGCACTCGGAAGAACTGGCACTGCCGCTCGAGCAAATTAAAGAGGGGATGAGCAGGGCGGAAGAGATGTTCGACGAAGAGATTCGTAACTTGCGGGAAATCGTCGACAGACTCGAGGAAGGCATATTGTACGGTATCTCCGTGCCGAAACGAACGCCTGTAGGTTTCTTTCCAGATGGGAGGAGGATCGCGCCAAATACTTGGAAGAACTTGCCCTAAATTTGATCAATAACGAGTTCAAGAAACTGATAGTCGACGATGAGGTGCTGAATCTGCACGTGTTCGTCGAGGACGTGTACGAAACGCGGATAGGACCTAATGACGCTAACCTCAGCATGGTGGAAATGATGAACGCAGTGGAAGCCAAGTACAGAAGCGAACTGCTCTCTCTGGACATGGTGAGAGGGGGGGTAGGGTCCAAATGGAAATATTGCAGGGGGTTTGCAGGTGCCCGCTGAGGAAGTCGCGGTATTGGAAGGCAGCTACTACCTAGAGCAGATGACGGTGATGCGGCTTGCGGAGAAGGCCGCCAAGCAATACCAAGAGCTCGAGCAGATCACCCGCAAGCTTAACAAAGCGTTCGCGGAGCCGTACGTGAAACCGCGCGGCAAGGGTATGCTAATTCCTCCCTAACGTACACACGGACAACGTTTCGGATCATTAAACGCGGGCGTGTTACGAATATTTCATTTCCCGGGGGATCATTGTCGTTTTATGGCGGCATCAGCGATTCGTAATCTGACCTAGTTTCCGGTCCGTCGAGATCTTCTTTAGCTATTCGATTACGGGGGGAATTTTCAGGGCTCGTTTGACATGCAAAGCGTAGCTTGTTTGGAGTAAGGCTGGCGCTGTTGTCACCGTTTTTGAATGTCGAGGAGGATTAAAGCTCAATGGGCATTGTTTTTTCTTCCGTTTTTAGAGCCCAAGAAGCGCTCGCCGCCGGTGGCGCACCGATCGCGCCAAGTGGCTCCCCCTAGGGAGCTAACGGACAGCGAGAGGGAGTACCTGGAATATTTTACGGAATTCTGCTCGCATACAGACGACCCGAAGGAGTACGGCATCGACGTTTTCGATAAGAACAAGAAAAACGAAGTCGAAATAGTGAAAAATTATGGCTAATTTGGGCTAATAAAATCTGATTTAGGCGAACAGAAGGGTGTGCGGCAACCCGCCCACTGTTTTCTTTGAAAAATTCAGTCGCAGGTTATACCTTTTGATATTGGGTCCATTTATGTACCTCCATTATGCATCCTAAACACTGATAACTGATACAACAAAAGCGTGTACGTAGAATTTTGGTTAGAACAATGCGTGAGTTAGGCTTAATATGTATCCCATACAAATGATAACGTATTATTGGATAATAAGTTTGATTGTAGAATTCTGAGCTCAAAAATTTATATTGTGAAACCTGTTTTTTGATATGATGAAATTCCTCTTTTTTTGTGATTGTGAATGAAAATTTAATTTATTTAATTGGGTCCTTTTTGGCCTTTAACTGATCGACCAGACTCACCAACGGTGTGTAGATACAGGCCAAGAAGTTTCGTTGGTTCGTGTGCCTTTTTGTTCCACGTAGATGCTTTTTTTAGCTTGTCTGTTTTGAACCATAAATTGGACACATGAAATATCAGTGTCAAACACTAAACTGGATCATGAAGGAATGACCTTGATAATGGTTTGACTGGTTACTGCCCACTAAAGAAACACCTTACCCCAATGAGGACACAAACTAGAATTACATTGAATGTAGCCAAGACAAGAACATAATTATAGAACGAGTTAGACGCTTAGGCAAAGAGAAAATCCTCCTCTCAAACTTGTGATCCTTAACCTCAAATATATCCGGTTCAACTTATCACATCTCACACGTCAACAAAAGCTCAGTATGATCCATTTTTATGATGGAAGGAGAAGTTTGAAAAATAGACTCAATATTATTCATTGCTATTATGAAGGTTAGGATAAGAGTAAATCATTCCTTCAAAATCTCTCTCCCTCTCTCTCTTTCTCTGAAATCTAAAATGTGTAACAACAGGTTCAGTATAGTCCATTACTATTATGGAGAAAGTTAGTGTGTGGAGTAACCAATTACTATCATCCTACATTCAGTTTTTATGTCTATGGTAACATCGTCGTAACACACACTGAAAGTTTTGACATTTTCAAGCGTGGACTTGATTGATTGAAACAAATCATGGAAAATCCACGAGCAAACCTGTTCAAAAATTTGTTTATGTTGAGTACCGGTTTCGACAGGGTATAACGTATAACATAGGTAATCAGGTCAAAAATATATACGAGTCATGGAGGTCTGTAAAAGACCCCCTTTGGGACAATATTTTCATTTTCATTTTTTAAAAAGTCTTGAGCACGTCATACTACTATTCAGACGTCAAGGGTGTGCCACAAGGTGGCGTCGGGGGACCAGTTTGATTGGAATCGACGTTCGGGTTTCACCGATAATGTTTTCGTACGACTTTCACGCGGCGACAAACTTTTCCCGTCATTTTAGCCCATATGGCGCGCGAAAACAAAGTCGTCATTTTGTTTTCGTCGTCCCGTATAAATAGATCGAAACCTGAGAGCCGGCGGGCCTAAAACGGGCAGATGTTTCAAAATTTATCGCCGATGCAACTACGGGGCGGACATTTTTACAGGTAAGTAGGCAGAAAAAGGCCGCTTTCTCACAGAGCCGAGTGCGTTCACATCGTCCTCTTACCAGATTCGGATAATCGGTGTCGTTTATAAGCAATTTCGTTTAATAAAAATAGCCCAAAACGCAATTTTCTTTAAGGGTGTGTCAATACCGAAGGGAATAATTTTCAGACAAAAGATTGATATAGACATATATCCTAGACGTCTTAGCATTCGGTGGTAAAGTTTTACGAAAAAAAAAAAATCTAGTGTTTTTAATATTATTTAAAAGATGGAGATATATTTCTAAAATTTGCCAGTTGAACTTAGTACTTTTTGTTAACCAAGGATTTTTTTAGAAGTCTGCCGTGATTGGGAACGCATGTTTTTGGCAGTACCATCTTTTCCAGTAATTATTTTCTTTGGATAATGTGGTCTGTATGAATCTTTTGAGTTACATTTCGTTAAAACACTGGATAATCAGCTTTGTCTATGTCTATATGTACTTACATCGATCCTACTGAACAATAAGGAGACATGGCGGAGATAGATGGCACGACTTACACCACACAAATGCTTCCAAATCAATTATTGGAAATAGTAAGAAAACTAGAAATAAAAACAATAATAAAGACTGTTTGTTATTTGGAGTAAACGGGGCTAATGTGACCAATAGAAACTAAGCGATAGGGCGGAAAGATAATTTATTTAGGTTCGAATAAATTTGAGGTTATAAACATCAATGTTAAATCATTATACATTGTGTTTTCGTTAAGTTAAATTAATTTTTTCTACTCCCATCGGTACAATACCTAATTAGGCACCGATCTAATGTGCGGGAAGCGTCACTTTTCCACGTCAGTTTCGTTTCCCATGAATTGGAGCCACTTAAGATATTTCCGGAATTTTACCGCATGGATTTGGGAGCAATCGGATGTTTTTCGAGATATTTCCCACGCTTTGAATTTTGACGGTCATGTCAGTGAATGTATTCGTGTTGTTTTGCGAAAATGTACCCAAAAACTAACGGTCGTAGAAAAAGTATAGAATGTAACACGTTCGGTAAACGGCATTTGACTCACGAGTTTATTTGACACGAGCGGAGCGAGTGTTTAATAAACGAGTTTACCGAACGTGTTGAATACTATACTTTTTCTATGACCGTTAGTTTATTGATAATTCTTTGCAAAACAACATAAATACATGCACTAACATGACCGTCAGAATTGACAAACGTCAAAATTCAAAGCGTGAGAAATATCTCCAAAACATCCGATTGCTCCCAAATCCATGCGGTAAAATCCCGGAAATATCCGAAGTGGCTCGAATTCATGGGAAACGAAACTGACGTGGAAAAGTGACGCTTCCCGCACATTAGATCGGTGGGTAATTAGGTATTTTACCGATGGGAGTAGAAAATATACTATTTTGCAATTTTTAGAAAATTTTCTATCAACAATGGTACGGATGTACCTCAACAGTGTTGATTCTAAGACATACGTTGATATTACATTTTTTTATTGAAATACATTCACGAATTATACCGTTCAGTTCGTGACACAATATTAAGGAACACCCTGTATTTTTTATACAGGGTGTTTTTAAATTACGCGGCCAAAGTTCGGAAGGTGATTGTTAAACAAATAGTACATAGGAATATAGGAAATGCTTTGTAATTGGGTGCAGGATACCAAAATTTCAAGAAATATATGGTTTTTCATGCAATTTTTGAAAAATAATTTGCGGATTTTGCTGAAATTTAGTGGAGCCCTCAAACTAGCAAACTTAAAACCACTCTCTATGAAATTAAGCCCCAATCAATTGTAGTTCTTAAAGTTTAGTTATTTAACTTTGCTTTTCAATTTTTATAGTGAATCTACAAAATGTTTTTTTGTTTTGCTATTATTACTAAGCTATTCAGATAAAAAATATAGGCGCATTAATCAGCTGCGCTGTTGTTGAATTCTTCCAAAAAATCTTAATTCTTCCATATTATTAATCAGATTTTGTCAAATTTAAATAGTGACTCGGGTTAAAAAATTTAATTAACAATTAAAGAAAAACGGAGATAATTTAATTAAGGTTTTTAAAGTGACGATTTTTGCCTTCATTAAGAAAATTATATAAAGAAAGGAATATTCTCAGCACTCGACAATTTTTTCAATCGATTTGATTACCTAATAGAAAGCCAAATTCCGAAATTTAGTATTGAAAAAACTTTTTAAAAGTTTTTAAATTAGACAGCTACCGATTTTTCTCCATTAAATTCTTATGACTATATTGTGAATAGTGCTACAATGTACTATCACAAATTTGATCTCCATGTGTACAAATATGCTCGAAATAAATTTGACCGTATTGAGGCCTATCCCAACTTTTCCAGGTGAAAATTTGTCGCCAAATCATTTGCCTTCTTTACATAAAATATTTACGAGATCGCGTCCAGTCGCATCACAACCTACGAGCACATTTGCGTTCAACTGTGCGTTCAACGAAGGTCGCCGCTCAATAAACTCCATTGAATTTGTTTGTCCGCAAACTTCCTGTGCGGGTGAATAGATCGGAAGGAAACACTTGCACGGTTTGGCGAGTTTAGTGGGATGTATGGGAGACCCAACTTTTTCAAATCGCAATCGTTTAATGCGAGCAACAACCTTGAAAAGTATAATTTTTCGCTGTCCAATTTTGTTTGTTGCGATTGTCGCTGATTTTTTAAGTTTTTATTCCTCTTTACTATTAACTCAAATTATACATATTGATGCATTTAAAATTTTTGAAAAACCTACAATGTTCGTCAAGTTGTACGGCATCTAACTGTAAAATGCACATTATTATTGTTTACAGGCCAGAATATAAACAAGACCTTTCTTCTTTCATTCCGATAATGAAATCGAAGCAGAGTTTGTATTTATTTATCCATCAATGGAAGAAAGTGTCCATTGTTATACATACCAAAGTAAATACAAGATACTTATGCTACACTAAATAAAATATAAGAAAAAGTAAGATTAGACTAATACTAAAACTAACACGATGGCATAAGCAAAATACGCTAAATAGGCTGAAATAAAATGAACCCAGAACGGACGAACCAGAACTAGAATACAGGTCGCACGAAATCGAACTCTTTCGGTGCAAAAAAGCCAACTCACTAAATTAATAACCCAGGGCTGAGGTACGTGATATAAAAATGTTTGTACGGTAACAAAGTAAAGTAAAGTAAACACAAATACTGCCAAAATGTACAAAATATACAATACAATACACAAAATACACAAATACTTTAATGTGCGATGGTTTAAAAATGAATATACTTTATCTGGCTGTTTAAGAAATTGTTCACACTATAGAAAGGATTTATAATTAAGAAAGTTTTATTTATAATTTGAAATAATAAACTAAGACATGTATATATCTGCAATGAATTGTTAAAATTCCCGGATTACTAAACTGCCTTTCATTATTTTCATTACTCTTCTATGTAATGCAACCAACTTCTTTGCTTATGGAGAATACCCTCACATCAATATAATATAGGTGGCTATTGACTCGAACATGGAGAAATGGACCATACGTGTTACTTCATCGTTGGTAGTGTATTAACATTTTTTATGGAATTACATTTAATTGGAATTAGATTTAATGGAATTAAAGACAGAACGCCGTTTACTAAACCTCACGACTTTGAACTTGGATGTGTTAATCTGTATGCCATCGGTATAGTGCAAACCTATTCAAGTCAAGCCAATATGGCGCCCTTGGGGAACTCTTGATGAAATATGCATTTTATGAGACAAAACGTTATGGACTCGTACAATCTGGGTTCTATCAGTAAGCTAAACAAGGCCCGGCGGCTAATAAGGCCCGCCAGCCAAAACTCGAAACCTACGCTTCTTATTTAAAATCCGGCAACGTTACGTATTTCCAATAACTTATCCGAATTCCACATCCCAGAAGAAATACCGCGAAATTTGCAACGATATGTTTTTCTTTTTGTTATGGTAAAGAAGAATTTCGGTTAATAAGACCCATTAAATAGTGGGCCTGTGAAATATTCTTTCTTCTATTTAGTTTTCCATCAACCATGGCACCGACATTGAAAAAGCGAGGAGAATTGGACTACAGAACAAGTTCCAGCTGCCATTAGCGCGGTAATAGATAATGAATTGTACTAAAGAGCTGCTCAAAGATATGGAATACCCAGGAGAACTCTTAGAAACAATCTAAGATCTGGCGTTCTAAATAAAAAATAGGACGATCCAGTGTATTAATTGCCGATCAAGAAAAACAATTTTCTGAAAGAATAATTCGTCTCTGTGAAATCGGAATGCCGCTAACGTCGCTCTGCATACAAATTCTGCATTGAAAATAATATCAGGCACCCGTTTGATGCTTCCAAAGGAGTCGCTGGTAAGGATTGCCTCGATGGGTTTTTGAAACGTAATCATAATTTGTCTAGGCGTCTATTCATCATCAACAGCTTGTTATTGTGTGTAACCAAAAAGGTGCCAGACGTGTTCACTTAGTTGCACCTAAGCACGCAGAAAATATGTACCATTGCTGGATGCCTTAATGCGTTGGGAAATAGTATTCCAACTATGGTAATATTTAAGGGAAACAGATTAAAGCTTGAATGGGAAGAAAATCTATCACCAGGTGCCCTGGTTAAAATGGCCGAAAACGGTAGCATGACCAATGATCTTTTTATTGATTTTCTAAGGCACCTATATCGTTGCAAGGGTCCGGACACTATCTTGCTAGTTTTTGATGGAGCTGCTAGTCACCTGGACATTTCCATAACTGAGATTGCAGTCGAGTTGAATATAAGGCTGTTCTGCTTGCCATCTAATACCACGCAAGAACTGCAGCCTTTAGATTAGAAGTTCTCAGGTTTTGGGAGGCACATCCAGATCGTCGTTTGAACAAATCTCGTTTTGGCAAAATTCTATCTAAAGTTTGGCCCAGATGCATGACCCCAGAGACCCCACTTTTTCCCCTAGGGGAGGTGCCAAAAAGGCACGGCGTGGAATTGCCAAAAAGGCACTAACGCTAGCGGGGTCGGCATGTCGACGTCATAGGGGTACACACCTCACGTTCGACACAGGTAAGGTGTAATTAGCGACACCTAACGGTTGACACACCTGTCACCCCTAGGGGAGGTACCAAAAGACTTTATTTACCCCAGCGGAACCGTTGCAACCCCCTACACCTGTCACTAATTACAGGTGAGATTTCTGTACACCTTAATTACTGGTGACACACAGGTGGAAAATCACGTGATACCCACTCTGGTCTTCTTCGGCGTGACCTTTACTTCTTTTACATGACCCTTTACGAAGAACTAGCTTTGGTACACTGCTGATGGAACAAGCCATCGGCCACCTTGAATCGTCACAGTCCCGCGTTAGAATAACTACTCATCTTAAGCGGTTTTCGAACGACAGGCTTGTATCCGCTTGATCCTCCTTTAATTCCTGAATCAGCTTTTGCCCAATCACTAGCAACTGAGGAATATGATGGAAACAACGTTAATGCTAACAATGTTAACAACGATACTGAGTCCAATAATTGTAACGATAATACTATTGATATGCATATGAATATGCAATCCAGCGATAATTGAGACGACTCCGAAGATGACATTCCACTTAGTATATTAAAAAATATACAAGGAAAAGTCTCTAATAAACTCCAAAGCGATGAAAAGTATTAAATACCTGTCAAGGCTGAGAATACGATCTCAAACACAATCGCTTTCCTCCAGCACTTTATTTTAACAGATAGGGTGATCAACAAAAAATAAACATGATTTGTGGTGGTTTGTATTTTCTAAAATATTAAGTAGGAGACCCTGTCCTTTGCGATGTGATATTTTTAACTTCTTTATCTTTATCAAGGTTGTAACATCAAAGTTTTTTCTCGCTCTAACGGCTTAGCTATCCTAACCGTACGCCTTATTGAAGCACCCTGTATTTCTTGCAGATTTCCTGCGTATCCGTGGCGATCGAAAGCGTCGGAGCGCGGTATCGATCCTGACCAACTAGGTTAGTGTACTTTCCAGAGCACGACAAAATGTCCAACAAAAGTTTCGCAATTAACCTTTCCGCCATTGTTTGTTTTTCTGCCCTCTTTTAATTCGGAAGGGATTTAAGGGAGCGAATTCATCCCGTGGCGATCTCCTAAATTGCTTCATTGGAGTAACACACGTCCTCTACATACTTACCATAGTATAAAATATTAAAATACAAAAGACCTGATCGTAAAGCCCGATAATCACAGGTCAGAAAAGATTTTTTGATTTGTCATTTTTCATATTTTTCGAGTTATTGGGACTAAACTATTAGAAACACAATTTTTGAGATGTCGTTGTTATTGTTTTAAAACTCGGATTAGTACATAACATTCGAAAAATTGAAATTGCTCCCCCATTTGCCTAAATTGACAGAATATTAGCGGGGAATCCCCGAAAGTGTAGTTAAATTTATTTTTAAAGTGCAAAGACTTTGTAAAAATATTCCACATATGTTTGAGGTCAAGAACTTTAGACGTAAAATTACCTGTTTAAAAAAAGGTTGTTTGAAAGTAAAAATTCGAAAGACAGAGGTAAGCTTTAAATAAAGATCTTTTAAATACCTATGGCGAAAATTTCCTGCTCTGTTGGATGCAAAATTAAAGAAAGGAATTTTTGTAGGTCTCCAAATAAGGCGATTAATGGAGGATCAACACTTAGTGAACATCATGATTGAATCTGAAAAGGTTACACCAAATATCCAAATTACAAAGACTTTATTGAAAACATGTTAAACAAATTTAGAGAAATGGTCAGTATAAAACTACACTTTTTACACTCATCTCTGGACTACTTCCCGAATATCTTGGTGACGAGATATAAAAGGAGTGGAACATTGCAATGATAGCAGATCAATGCTGGTCTTTAAAAGGGGACAATCGGACCATGGAATATACAAGAAAATTCACTAAACGAAGTTTCTCCGTCAAGATTTTCCAAAAATAAATGGACTAACTTATTGTTTGAGGCTTTGCTATTTCATTTAGATTATTGTTGTCATACTAATAAAAATAATGTTTAAATCATCAGAGATTTTCATTTACTATCGCATGAAAAATATAATTTTGCGCTGTCCAATTTTGTTTGTTGCGTTTGTCGCTGATTTTTTAAGTTTTTATTCCTCTTTACTATTGTCTAAAATTATATACAATGTTCGTCAAGTTGTATGGCATAAATTTAAAATTAGGAGGCTTAAATTTCGAAATCAACTTTCAAAAGTTTAAAAATTGTTAGCCTGTGTAATCAAAGCTTAAGTATAATGCTTGCGGATTTTTTTGCCCATTTTCTGTCTTCTTGTAAATATTCCTACATATTCCTTATTATATGTGCATATAAATTATTTGCAAATTTTTATTTTTTCATCAATGAATCTAAATTAACAGCGTTTTAGTTTGGTTCGATTTAATTTTATTAAAAAAAAAACAATTTTTAACTATTTAGGTGCAAACTAAAGACTCACTTAACGATTGCTTATTATTATTTTTAAAAAAGGAACACAAATAAGAATAACAAAAAACACCTGCCTCTGTCATTACAAAGCTTTTGAAAACATTGTAGTTCTTTATAAAATCAAATGCGGATTTTATTACTTTATTTACTATTTTTACTGAAATCGTGAAAGATGGTTAGTTAATACCCTAGTTTCATTTTCTCTACCTGTTTAGTAAATTAATTTCTTACCTGCTGGCGTCTGACGGGGCATTTCTTGGTAGTTGAAGCGTTAATATTAAATGAAATATGGGTTCGAGGGGTCCCGAATTGTAGTCGTCAGTTTGCGTTTGAGTTGACGTGAAAGAACGTATTCTTGAATCTGTAATGTGGCGGTGCAGCTGCTTCTTCAGTTGGAAGCTTTGAAGCACAGAGTCTCAGCCAAAATACTTGTGGGGCACGACGGTCACAAGCTTCGCCAAAGTTTAGATAAACTTAGTCAAATATAAATCGACTTTATGGTTAAAAGTAAAAAATAAAATAAAAAAGCAATAAATTCGATACTCTTAAATCAAAAATATCTTCTATGCGATATCATATTTTTTACCAAAGCTGCAAAGGAATGATTTCTTAAATTTTTATTGAAAATAGTCTTGTAATTTCGGGGAGATGGATTGGTAAGGGCACGGAACAAAAACTGCCGTTCATCTTTTTTTTTAGAAAACAAACATGGATTTAATGAAAACTATGGTACACAGTATTTACAACGGAGTTACGTACAAACATGGCGACGCGGTAGCGGGTCGATATAATAACAGGAATCCATATAAATTCATATATTTTATATAATATAAAAACTTTAAATATAACATAGTCGTGTCGAAAATTCAACGCAGGTATAGGACTGGATATAACGGTATTAAATATATAAAACGATATTACGCCACAATAAATATTTTATGATTACGTTACAAAGTGCCATACGGTTGACTTAGCTACGAATTCAGTCATGCTTAAACCTAAGAAGAGGCCCGTATACTCAACAGATAAAGCGGCCATTCGTTTCAGTTGGGACGGACGATGTTACTCCCGCAAAATCAGCCCTAATACGCCCCTGGCTACTTAATGCAACGATTAAAGATAACGTTAAAACTAAAAGCACCTTTGGTATGGTTTTAAACGAGGATTCTCAAATGAAATTGGCGCCCACTCTCGCGGCCCGATTTGAGTTCATGCGATTTTAGCGATTTTTTTTTTGCTTTATTCACGCATAGAGAGAACTAATAAAAAGATTGGTTTTTGAATTAATTACCAGAAAAATTAGAGTAAATTTAACACATAACTTATTGAATTTAAAAAAAAAATTATCTAGATATCAAGTTCCTATTTGATTCTTGTTTGAATTTTTATTTTACTTATTTTGAAATAAAGCGAGATTAATTTTAAGTTTATTCCGTCTTAATTCAAATTTCCCGCCATCTAACATCAGAATGTTAATCAATAATTCTCCTTTTTATCAGTTATCTCTATGGTTTGACGCCAAATATTAGATGGGTATAGTTGGAAAATTACAAAGGCTTTTGTTACCGAACGAATAAACCCATACGGAAACCAACACGGACGACCACAAGCCGAAAGACTCACGGCTAAACTGGAATGTTCCTCAAAAGAATGTGACGTCTTTTCTCATTGATATTTCTGTAAATTTCATTCGTTCCAAAAATTGAAAAATGCACACAAATCAAAATTGACTATATTCTTGAGCCCTTTTCAGGATTTTTAAATAGTAAATTGTAGACGTAGGAGGTAAAGCTCTCCATGTTCCCATAGACTTGAAAGAAAAGAGATCGCAAAACGTGGTAAATTTTTGATTTAAAAGAATTTAATTTAGCCATGGGTCCTGCTAAAATCTGGAAAAACGAGAACCGAAATTAAAAAATCGATCCAAAAAGATTCAAAGAGTAAAAAGGAATCCGACACAGGGCCGTATTTCATTTGAGACCGCGGCAACAATTCGTAACAACAACAAAAAATTGCACATCGAGATATGAATGAACGTCCTGCGAAATATTATCGGTCCGTGGGAAACTGTTCGATTCCCAGCACTTTCGATTTCCTTACGAAACAATGGCGGCGCGTTCACTTTTCAAACGGAAAACGCTACGAGCGCAAACGTTTCGACCCTGCACTGTTCCATCGTCGATTCTAACTATATACGCTTTCGTATTTACAACTGCGGTTGTAGGCGTGAAAAACGGTACAAAAATCTATGTATATATATATATATATTATATGGGAGTCGCGAATTGGCCGACGAAATTGTACTTTTTACCAAAAACATCGCGGATATATCACAGTCAAAAGTACAACGGCGGTGGTTGACCTACTGTAAAAAATTGTTGTGTGCATTGGTTCTCGAGGTGCGTCGGTGACTTTACATCCGAAAGACACTCGACCAATATTAAAATCACATTCTAAACGATTTTTTTAAAAAATTCATCATACATAAACACATCGATTAACTCATATTTTTAACTTTTTTTACCGACTGATCAATGAGCCCCCGTATACTTTAATAAATTGCCATGATCAAGAAACAAAATGAATTTTCGATAAATTTTTGGCCTTATTTGGGTTTGGAACGTTATTATAAGAGATGTATATGTCGTAGGCGTATTCTAAAACCACAATAAGAAAATCTTAGGCTTATTTTAAAAAGCCTGAAGGATATTAGGCTAATCAAGAAAATGGAAGTATTTTACAATTCGCCTGGTTCGATTTAGGCGTTTTATAATACGCATTTGCATCAGTTAGGCTTATTCTAAAATTGACAGTTTCCAATAAGGTAGCGCCGAAGCGGTTTGTTTTGTTTACGAAAGTGACGATGTCCGAAGGGGCAGACATTATCCAAGAGTGAAAAAACAGTTACTACATACAACTAGATAGGTTCTACGCAGGTGAGTGGAAAATGCAAAATGCAAACCTTAGAATTTCATTCTCCTACTATCCTAACCTCTAAAAAGATAGCGGTGGCTCTTCTCTCATGCAGAGTTGCCAGATGTTGCAAAATGTTGTCCGATCCGACGTTTTTTTTTCGTATGCGGAGCGTCGCACACAGGTCATTACGCTTTTTCTAGAGAGAAATTAATCTGTTATTTACTTTTCTAAAAAATTTGACTTTTAAATACATATCATTAACTGTTTTGTTTTTACCCGACTCCAGCACACGTCGAGAAGAATAGTAATGTTTTTTGCTTGGGATATGTTTGTGGCACTATATTTTTTTAAACAGGAATCAACATGGCGCAAGTCAGATGCCATTTTGTCACATCATGTAGGCTTTAAGGCATTAAAATTATCTAAATTTCAGGCGATTTCACTAAAAATTCTGTGATCACCCATTGCAAATTTCCTATAATTTGCTGTAATTACTTTGTAGTCCTTCTTGCTCCCACTTATCTCCCCTCCTGTAATTTATTTCCCCTTCTTCGAAAATCATATTCGCATAATTTTATCAAATGTAGGGCGATTTCAAAAATTCGTTCTGCGCACACTTAAAGATATTTTTCCCCCTTCCCTCTCCCCCTCGCCCTCTTTATTAGTAATAGCTGTAGCTATAACTTTCACAAATATAGAGGGATTAGTAAAATTTTTTCTCCTTCAACTTAAGTCAATGTTTGTAGAAACGCACCTATCTACCCTTTAATCACAGTTCAATTTTTAACAAAAATACAAGATTTAGATGTGTCACTAATTGAATTAAGGGTACCGCTAAATTAATGGAAAATGCATAGTGCTTTGAATAAAATAAAAAAAAATCAAAAGGGCAAAAGTTAGAAATAAAAAAAAATTTAAATTAAAAAAACTGTTAAATCTACTTGTACCTACGACTGGCACAAATTTATCCAATTTTTTCATTTTATGAAATTACAAAACTGTATAAATCCGTAAGTGCTCTTTGGGCATCAAAACTAATGGTTGAAGTATTGAGTACATTAAAAGTATACCTATCAATTTTGTACCCACCTGCGACTAGTGGGTACCAGTAGATTTAGCAGTTGGTTTTTTTTTTAATTTATTTATTTTTATTGGTAAACAAAAGAAAATGGCGCCAATAGAACAATAAAAAAACGTAACATAATTTAAAGAAATAATTTGAATTATTTGTCACTTTTCCATCAACCCACTCATTTTTCTTATCTTCAAATAACTTTTTTCCCAGACTCTCTGTCCACGAATTCTTTTAAATTTAGATTGTACTGGAGAAGGTACTGGAGGTGTTGGCAACTTCTGCCACATAAAATATAACTTATTTAACAGCGTTTAAATATAGTTATCTAAAAAAATATATAGTTTTACTATATGCCCAGTCATTTCGTGAAAGCCTAGGCGTATTATAATAAGCCTTCTTTTACAACTTACGCCTACGACATATAAATTTCCAAATCCTTTGTCAGCCAAGTCCATGGATTCCAATTCGTTTGACTAGTTTTTTTTTTTTGAGATTAGAAAAAAATATCCACAATGTTTCCACTATAAACGATAATATAGTGAAAATAGTTCTCTTGTCATTGCCATTGGTTTTAAATCCGAGAAAATTTCTTGATATTACTATTTAGTTGATGGCAGGATACTAAGTTTATAATATACGGGATGGTATGTTGGTGAGGGGAACGCAATATCCAAAAATTCAAAATACAACCCTGGAACCTCGTAATTCTGTATACAAAGTGCAAAAATAATGGGCTAACATGTTAATAAAAGATTCTTTGTGTATTTGCTGTTTTATTTTTATGGTTGGCTTCTTTCGTTCTTCGATGTTAAACTTAATTTTAGAAAAAAACATATTTTTTCAAAATAATTCAAAAACTAAAATTACGCAAAAGTAAACTGTTTAAATGAAATAGGTTTCAAGACCATAGGCGCACATCGAGAAAATTATAATGGCCAATTATTATGTGCACCACAAAATACGAAAAGAACTACGAAATTCACAAGTAAAAATGTAATTCTCAAAATAAAGTTTAACGCCCTGTTATAGAAAATGGTGTTCCAAAAGTCCCAATATTTTCGTACATTCTTCATTAACGGATTAACCCGTCTTTTCAACTCACCTTACATTGCAAGCAGCTTTCCCATTCCACATTGCAAAACCCATTCATCGTCAAAAGGGGGAGAGACGAGTGGTTTCATACTAGGGCAGAGTTAAAAACTTTTTTCGCGTATGGTCTGACTTCGGATATAAATTTCACCGAGGTAAATGAACACTAATTTTTTGCAATTTAGAATATCGATTTTGGTGTTTGCGAAATGCGATTCCAAGCAGTCCAATTCGGGAGTTTCTCGCCGTCGACGAAGCTTCACATTTGACAACCTCGACTCTCAAAGAGTACTTCACGAGACGAGTAAAAAACGTACCTGTCACGAGACGTGCGCGTTCTCCCACTGGTCGCCAAGTCTGGCGGTCTCGGGGACCGCACCAAACACCACACGATCAGGCACATTGAAAGCGCGAAAAACTAAAACGTTCGGTCCATCCGGCGGAGTCTGCGCACGCGCACAAATTGACTTGCTAACAAAATCCGTAGTGCGAGCAGCCCTCCCCGCCGTTTCCCTTATTCTACCTAATCTTTTTCTTCCTCTCTTTCGCCAGTTTTCTCCGTTTCAGTATCATTTCGTACAACACCTCCAGGCCTTCGTGGAGGCCGTCGCCGGTTATCGCGCACGCGGGTTGCACGTGCCAGAGATGGGTGCCGGGCGCACCACCGTTGCCCAGCTCCGTCAGCCCCATCAACTTTTCCAGCTCCCTAGGCTCCCTGGCACCGGGCAAGTCTTGCTTGTTGGCCAGTACTAGGATTGGTACGCCGAGGTTTTCTGGTGACTTCGCCGTCCTGATCAGCTCCATTTTGGCCTCTTCCATCCGTTCGACGTCTACCGAGTCGAGGACGAAGACTATGCCGTCGGTACATCTGGTGTACGACTTCCACAGCGGTCGCAGCTTCTCCTGACCACCCACGTCCCACACCAGGAAGTTTACGCCTGCAAAACGTTTAGCTTCACATGGGCACAATTTTTAACGGATGAAATGTTACCTTTGGCTTTGCCGATCATCCCCTTGACCTTCTCGCAGTTGAACCCTATCGTGGGTACCGTATTGAGGTACTGGTCGAACTTGAGCCGGTAAAGGGCGGTCGTTTTGCCAGCGGAATCCAGTCCAAGCATCACCACGTGCAGGGTGCCTTGACCGGAAGGTAAGGCGTCGAGCAGGGATGCATTCTTGCCCATATTAGCACCCATTGGTGGCGATTTTCGGAGTCCGGCGGGTTTCTAGTTACATCGTGCTGGTCGTGGCAGGGTCGAGGCCGATGGTTTGATGGGAAAGTTGATCGGTTCGATCTAGGTGATGATGGCGGACATATCTCTGGGTTCCACCGGTGCCTGTGGGATCTGGAACGTAGAACGACGAGTTTGAAGACTTCATTTCGTAAAAGGCACAGTGAGGGGGTCTGCAAGTCGAGAGTAATTCATGAAATACAGTTTGTTAACATTTCAGTGAAGTCTTTAAGAAAGCATAGCAAGAATAACGTAAATATTGTGTAAAAATTAATAACAATAAAAATATTAAAAAAGTACTACTTTACGAAACGAGAGCGAGGCAAAGAGACGTATCGAGAAGGCTGTGAGAAACGTGGATCTTTTGTTCTCTCGGTATTAACTAAGCAAAACAAAAAAAAGTCGCCAGATAATTGTTTAATTTAGTACGGATAGTAAATTTGCCGATTTTTATCGAAGGACGTCGGACAAAAACCCAATTTCAGGTTAGCTCAGATAAACCGCAGATTTCTGCAGGCGACGCGGAGGTGACGAAAGGATCTTTTTCTTTCTGAAGAAGCCGGTCTGTCGCAAGTTTCGTGCCCAACATTATTGTTGTATCAATTATTTACATCAAACAACAATTTTATGCCAACATTGGATAGCATTGTACAGGGTGATGGTAGTTTTCTAAATTTTTATATCAAAGGAAACGGACGGTGAGATCACAAAAGAAAATTTAAAACGTATTTTTTATTACAAATACGATTTTTTTTTCAAAGAAACTTCCACTGGTTGCTGTAACTTTATTTACGAAACTTGAATTCTACAAAATACTGATGTAGAAAAAATATATTTTCTTAATAACGCTTACTTCTTTGAATCATCGTAATGAATGAATAACTATCGACAGAGACAATTTAATAACAATATAACAAATTATTGTTTTGTGGTGTTGATGCTGGGGTCCTGAAATTAATTAACTACATTTATCAAAGTGTAAAAATAGAAAATGAACTATAAGGAAAAAAAAATTACATATGGGGAGCTTCACTGGGCAGTGAATTGGAACCTCTATTGTTCATAATATTCTTCAATGATAATTATAGTTTTATTTGTCTTATGGTTGATTTTAGGAAGTAAGATAAATTATAAAAATATATAGGAATTTAGCAATAAAGGAATTATTGAATATGCTCGATTTGGAGTCTACTGGTCATACAATACATAAGCTTCCAAAATTATTATTATTAGATGATATTTTGTAACCTACTGTAATACTATATTATGCAACAAGTGCAACGTGTTACATAGTATACTTTTTCTACGACCGTTAGTTTTTGGGTGCATATTCCGCAAAACAGCACGAATACATTCACTGACATGGCTGTCAGAATTGACAAACGTTAACATCCAAGGCGTGGGAAAATATCTCCGAAAACATCCGATTGCTCCCAAACCAGTGCGATAAAATCCCGGAAATGTCCGAAGTGGCTCGGATCCGTAGGAAACGAAACTGACGTGGTAAAGTGACGCTTTCCGCACGCTAGATCAGTGCGTAATTAGGTAATTTCATTTTGCAACTTAATTGCAGAATTTTCACTAGCCAAGAAATAAATAAAAATATCTACCTATATTTCTAAACACACACAAATTGAATTTGACACTGTATAATCTAGGTTAGGCCAATAATTTCGACGATATATCAATTTTTTGATTCGACAATATAAAACTTAACGAAAAATACCTTTATTTTCTTAGCGGTTTCCAAAAAAGAACCGAAAATGGAAAAAATGGCCGCCGGATTCGGAGAGGTCATTTTTGCAATACGTTGTAGAGTGTAAAAAAGACCTAAGTTTCACAATTATAGCTCTAACGGTTCGAAATGTATAGACTTAACACCCTTTCCGCCAGGAACGGAGAACAGACAGATAAAAAATAAAAATTGGTAGTTAAGCAACTAACCAACCATTAGGAAGCTATGAAATTATGTAATATAATTAGATGTCATCGATTTTTAGTAACAAGCGTGTTCGTTCTAAAATTACGGACAAATAAGTTGTCCTCCGTTAAGTCCCCTCCGTGTGCGTCGTTATGTTCTAAATAATCCACGAAACGACGTTAAATAGATGGGAGACGTTTAAACGAAATTGGACAACAAACAGCTGTAAAGAGTCATGTCGGACAACTCGCCAACGTTCCACGCGATGATTTATTTGACCATTTAATAAACGGACACGTCCTTTGCATTGTAAGAACGGCGGCGTCTAATGAATTTCAATTGGAAACGCCGGTGCCTTGCGGTTGTTTTCACCGCAACCGCCGTTGTGAACTATACGCGATATTACATCGATTTTTGTCGAACGAAAAAAAAAAAGAGACCCGTTCGATAAATACGTTCGCGAATTCTCGCAACGAGTCTATATCGGCTACAGTTACGTATACATGCGCGGAAGAATTTAAATTAAATCGACCAATCACGGTACAGTTCGGCGAATACGGACCGTGTTGTTATTCGATTATGTCACCGGCCAATCGGCGCCGATATTACTTATAACGAACCAAGATCCGGAAACACAATACATGAGGTGCTAGCAGAGGTAACGCGTCAATTGGCAGCTGAAACCATCATATATAGATAAAAGATGCAAAATAGATGGTCACGTGCGATACCGTACTGCCAACGTGAATGAAGTGTGAACTAAATTTTACCGCCAAAATTATGAATTTGCGGGCATTCTCACAATAGTTATTTTGCTTATAGACGCGAAACTTAGCCTAGTAACTTTTACGTAATACATGTAATAAAATAACTGTGTGGTGGTTTCCTTCTGTATAGGGGTCAGTAAGAAAAAGTAATTGTATTCAAAAATAAATAATATAGTTTCAACAATGTTTTACAACAACTGAACAGCTTTGTCGCAGTATAATATTTGAATTAAATTAAATTTTTAGAAAACATGGAAACACCATGACCATTTCGTGATACAATTATTAACGGTTTCGGGATATTCAAATATTTTCTTTTTGGGTTCTTAATTTTAAACCCTTAAGACATTAAAGTTTTTTTAACAAAACGTCATTACAATTTTATTTTTATTTTATTTACGAAATATGATTTTGACACACACATCGACATCTAACATGCTAACAATGCAATACAATGTATTTTTTTTTTCAGGGAATGGCGTATGCAAGGCACCTTTTGAAAATATTTTCTTATTTAACTAGAACGACTTTAAGATAGATCTTTAAGAAATTGATGCTTAATTGATTGCTAATTTCAAAAAACTTCATTGTGATATCTTCTCCAGAAGTGTTTAGTTTGATATACACCATTTTTCGTAAAAACAGGGGCGAAATGTTCAAAAAATGTCTAATCACATCAGCATTAGTCAATAACTATGGCATTCTTATCAAACTCTAATTTATCGCCATTTGGCGCCATATCGTTCCGTAAATCATCGTCCAGTTCTCTTTCTGCCATCTCTGATTTTATTCCTACTATCCAGCTTCGCCTGGCTCTTCCTCTCTTCCTTCTGCCTTGAGGAGACCATCTCAGAGTTTGTTTTGATAGTCTTTCATTACCCATGGCCATGGTACATGGCCATACCATCTGAATTATCTAACATTATTTCCCGTATTCTTTCATTTCTGATTGTTTTCCCCTTCGATTTTCCAGCAGAATTTCTCCAGAAGTCCATCTCTGTCACCTTTAGTATTCTCTCATTCCTGTCTTTTTGTTTGTTGCATATACTTGTGTATACTGTCTAGTAATGAAATAGCTCTTCTACCTTGGATACATATTTCCTCGATCGCTTTATCCATGTGTCCGTCTTCTGCTACTTTTAAACTCAAATACTTATATTCGTTAGTCTGTACAATCCGTTGTCCTGTTCCAAGAATTAAGTTTTGTTGTTACACATGTATCCTGTTTTATTGATGTTCACTTCCAGGTCCTATTCATTGAATTCTTTAATAACCTTTCGTGTCATCATAGTTTTGGATCAAGATAACTTAATCGTCTGCAAAACAAAAAGTGAAAATATGATTATGAACCAATGGTATTCCCATATTCTTACATTTTTCCTTCCACCTCTTCAGGGCTTGTTCCAAATATATTTTAAATAATGTTGGAGGAATACTACACCCTTGCCTCAGTTCTTTATTTACGGGAAACGCTTTAGAAGTGTTATTCCCTACTTTCAATATGGCTTGGTTCTTATTATAAAATTTTGTAAATGCTTTAATAAGATTTACGCTTATGTTGGTATGTTCCAGAGCCTCCTATAATTTCCTCGTATCGTATGCCTTCCTAAGGTCTATAAATACCAAATGTAGCTGTTTTTTTCTCCATTATTTGTGTGAGATAATATAGATTGTCTGTTGTAGCCAGCCTGTTCTTATGCTTCCATGTCTCTGTAATCTCCCTCTGGTTTGCTTTCCATACACTCTACTGATCGTACAGATGACTGTGATTCCTCGGTAGTCCACATTCCATTTTGTTACCTTCTTTATGTATCAAAATCAGAGAGAGACCATTCTTTCAGGATTTCCTCGCCACTAAGACACCTTTTGAAAAGTTGAGTTAATAAAGCATACAACTTTTCTGTACCATATAACAATAGTTCCGATGCAATGTGTCCTGGTCCCGACGCCTTTTTTTTAACCCTCTATATGCCTCCTTCACTTCCTTATATTCTAGTCTTAACGGGGAACCTATTGCAGTTATGTTTGTCGTATGTCGGTTCTCATTATTCGCAAATTTTTTTGCCTATTTTCCGTTAATAGCTCCCGAAGGTATTTTTTCTTTGTTGTATCTTGTCTCGATGCTTTAAGAAAGTTCCAACTCTCCGTATTTTTCGAACCTCCAAGGTAAGTATTTAAATGATTCCATTTTTTCTCCCATGTTTCGTTCTACCTTTTTATAATGATTTCCGAAGTTTGGCCTGCAACAATAGGGTTTTTTCCTTCATGCATGCTGTTATATATACGTCTGGAGCTCTTCTGTGTTTGCGAATGTCGACTGCATATTGAGTGTGTTCTTTAATCTTCTCTTATACAGTATTCTAACGCTTTCATGTCCCAGGCTATCGAGGTTAATATCCACGTTGATCTATGTTAGTTGATTCGCTTTCAAGTTTTCTCTGCCCGTTTCCCTGGGGCCTTATTTTTGACCTAAGCAGATAATGATCGCTTTCACATGTGGCTCCTCTACAAACTTTAACATCTTGGACTTTCATATGTGTCTTTTGTAATGACGTAATCTATTATTGAATAAAGATTTCTATTGTGCTGTCCATGTGTGTTTGTGAATCCAGCGATGCGGAAAAAATCCGTTCATTATCCGTAATTTGTTTTGTTTATCTATTACCGTTGTCGTTTCTCATCTCTTCGCCATATTTTCCTATCACGTTGTGTTGCTATCCTGTTCTACCATTCATGTCCCTTAGTATTATAAGTGTTCTTACCTTTTAATATCTCGTAATTTTGTGTTTCAAAAAATTCTTCTTTCTCGCTCACTGGGGCGTCTTCGCTTACGCCATATGGTCTTTCGTTAATAGCTTCCCAAGATGTTATATTGTATGTTATCTTCTAGAACATCTTCGTATTATAGGAGATACTCCCTGTTTAGCCCTCTGGTCTTTAGGTACGCCACTGATGAAATTAAATTCTGCATTAAAGAATACTAAGAGCACGACTACCAGTGGCATCGATCTTTCTCCTAACAAACATATTTTCGATAGAGTAATAACATTACAAAAATATTTAATTACATCTTTAAACTCTGATAGAGTAGATTATAGTTACAGGCTCATTCAAATATGATAATCTAATCTAAATAATTTAACAAGTTTATTGTCATTTTTACAATCAGGACAACAACACCAAAACGTATAGCATTAATAAAAATTGTGCAAATGACACTTTAAAAGACGAAAACGTAAAAATAAAATTTAAAACCCGTTAACACATCAATGGATGAAATAAAATGAGGCAATGGTGATGTACGACACTTTTAATTATCATTTGCTTTTCTCGAATTTGATGGCCGTCATTGAGTAAATACTATCGTCATCTTTCTTCTCAAGCAATAATTCTTAGTGGAATAGAAGAAATGGCATGTATCTATGGTAGAAATATCTGACGGTTTTCACTTCAAGATATGTCAGGAATGCGATGTGCGGTGGTACTAACCGCAGAATAAAGTCATTAAAATCTGAGAAAAAATATTCTTTTATTATTCCATATTGGATGGCGTGATTTCGCAAGTTTTTTGAACGCGAACAGCGCGTGTAATTCAAAGTTGTCAAAATTATAAGATTATATTAATAGAAAGCGCTGATTGATCATAGTATGTCGGGTAGAGTTTGTCCTGAAGTTTTAAGCGGATTCAGTATTAACAACTGTCGCTATTATTGTTATCCACGATTTCATCGATTGTTATCAGTTATTTAATGAAAAAAAAGTTTTTGACCAGATTAAATTTAAATGGTAAACATAGTTGGAAAATTTCATGTTACTCGCAAACTGAAAATACCTGTTGCCCTTAATAAAAGTAATTTTAATCTCTCAATAAATTAACTCAAGTGAAATTAGGAATACAAAATTACAACACTAATATTTATGAAATTTGTTCTAAATATTGGAGCCCGTAGCTTCTACAGAATTTCTACATAAGAAATAATATAATTTTCAGCAAAAGCAAAGCAAATTTCAAAGAAAAGTAAGCAATGCTGTCGAAATAATTTTCAAGTTCATCATTTGAAAACGACTTACATGCTCGAAATATCGATCCAAACAGAATAATTCGTTTATTAAACGGCAAATAAGTTACCCTGACGTTGTTGAAACATCAAAAACCGCGCTCTCAATCGAACAACAGATTTTCCACCCAACAATATACAGTTCTTTCTTTGAAAGCATAAAGCCACACGTCGCTTTCGACAAAGCAAACGAGAGATAAGATAAACAGTAGTCTTTATTGTCCAGATTTAAGTCGTTTTCAGGTAAAGCTGGCAATAAAATCCACGTTCAAGTTCGTCGAACTCGGGAGCATTTTTCACGGAAAAGTTCCTCGGAAAACGAATAATAACAATACGGTCTGGTGCAACGTTCCAATTAGAAACCAACCGTTCGAGCTGGGAATCATACGGTAGAATTGTTCTTAAAATTGGTAGTTTTCGATTAATGAGTGATCGGAGGTAAATTAGCCGCTTCCCAGAGATGATACATCTCCGCCCGTTTCCTCGTTCGGAGGAAATTGATACCCTATGTTTCAAAAAATGTTGAGTGATTTATGCCTCCTTCAGAAGGGACCTAAAAAAAAATGTTATTTTTTGTAAATACAATTTAGATTACCCAATCAAAGTTATTTGTGGTCTAAATGTTATTTAGGTATCAGAAATAATAGGGGTTCTTTTATCTTATTCTGAAAATGCTTTTCGGGATATAAATATTTATTTACGAGACTAGATTTTAATAGTCTACTTACGCTAGAAATGAGCGGAATGTTTTTTGAAATACGCAGTATATAAGACGTCGTCTTGTTGGGAAAAGTTTTATACTTTGGTTCAGGCTTTGGGTTAAAATTTATACACTTTTTGTGTCTTTCTGGGCGACAACAACCTTCCCCTTCTAGCAATGGGAGCTTTACTTTGGTCTCTGTCCGCAGTTTTGAATTTTTAAAATTAAAATCGGGCAGTTTTAGTTTCGGAACTCGGATTTCGTGCAAATATGTTACATTCGGAATTCGTTATTGGTTTCAACCTTGAATCGGCCTTTTGTGTATCCATACTTTTATACCGTTTTGACTAATACAAGAAAAGCCGCTGGATGAATGAGTGAAATACATTGATCGTTATACCAATATACCAAAAACCTGGATTTCACCCAAATGTGCCAAAAATGTTGTAATGATAGCTATATACGAGGGCAGCGCCAAAATTTCCCGCCCGAATATGAAAGAAACAAAGTAGAGTAACATTTTTTCATTATTTTTCAATACAATCCCGCTTCACTTCAATACACTTATTACATCTATTTACTAACAACTCAATCCCTTTAAAAAAAAATTCTTTAAACCGTTAAACCGCGGTCCACGTAAGTCCTTTTTCAAATATCCAAACAAATAATAGTCCCTGGGGGCCATATCTGGACTATAGGGAGGATGATCTATTTGTTGCAACCCACACTCTAAAATGGCAGCTTGTGCAACACCAGCAGCATGGTGCAAAAGACGCACGCCTCTGGTCAGTTTTCCTCGACGTTTTACACGTATGCAGTCTCGCAATTTATGTAATAATGCTGCGTAATATTTACCATTGACAGTGGTATTAGTTTCTTTAAAATCTATCAAAAGAATTCCTTCACGATCCTAAAAGATCGTGGCCATCAGCTTTTTTGTTGATCGGCAGACTCTGAATTTTCTTGGAGGTGCTTCACCCTTATGACGCCACTCCATTGACTCTTTTTTCGATAGAGGGTCATAATAGAGAAGCATAGTTTCATCTCCTGTCACAATAGTTTCTATCACAGGCTTCGGTTCCGACCCACAGAGTCCCAAAAAAGACCGCGCACACTCGACACGGCGTTGTTTTTGAATAGGCGAAAGGTTTTTAGGAACCCATCTTGCACTAACCCTTATGCATACCTAAATGATCATCCAGGATTCGACGAACACTTGTATCAGAAATCTTAGTACCTCTTCCACAATCGCAACAATATCCTCCGTTATGACCTCCACTCCTCAACCAGCTCTTGAATCATCTTCAAGGGACTCCTGCCCTATTCGAAAACTTTTTTCCCATTCTTTCACTACAGAATACGAAGGAGAACTTTGGCCGTACACACCATCCAGCCTTTCTTTAATAATTTTAGGTGTTAACCCTTCTTTTGTCAAAAACTTTATGACTGCTCTATACTCAATTTGCGTTATTTGCGACAATAAAAAACCATTTGACGCAAGACTTCAATTTTTTTTTCACAGCCTACTAAGATATACATATAAAACAAGACAAAGTTTTATCGTGATACTGGAGCTGCATCTATGTCAGGCCGGCGAATGTTGGCGCTAACCTCATATAGTTAGTATCTTTACACCCCTTCTATCTCTATTGTACCATTTTATTCACTGAAAAAAAATAACGTAAAGAATATTGAATATTGTGTGAATTTCAATTAAAGAACTCGAAGTCTTTAAGGTGGCACTAGATGGCGCAGCCAAACTAAAGGCACACGAAGTGGGATATTAAAAATATTGCCTGATTTTGATTAACTCAACTTCGACATTTATTTCCCCATATTGTATTTTCGAACAGTGATGCAAAGCGCTATTCTTGGGCTTTGCGACAGTGGTGTACAGCTACAGGGTGTCTTCTTTATGATATTGTGTGTCTAGGTCGATATCTCGACGTCTTCATGCATTGCTTTTTTTTATAGGTAATCAATAACAATGAAAGAATAACACGTAAAGAAAATGATTAACACCGAGGACAAAACTGGGTTTATGAAGTTTGAAAGAAAAAACGTTTTTTTTCAAAATTTTTGACGCTTTTGTTAAGCCTTATTGTTTAAAAGGTAAAAACTGTAGTAGTTTCTCTCATTTTTTATATAGTATTTTTACCTAAAAGGTACATTAAATAATCTTCCTTCTAAAGAACTCGTGTTCTTTGATCTCCTCAAAATGGTTGGCGTGAAAAAATACTTTGTAAATTTAGGTAGATATACCTAGACGCGCAACGTTTCATTCCATCAGCATCAGCCTTCATTGAATGCAACGAATAATAACGAGTTCGATAGTTTAATCTGTCACTCTCTTTAGTTTCATCTATGGTGTCCCACCACTACACCTGTAGTTCAATTTATATGAGATGAATTTCTTCGAAAGCAGCCGCAGTACGCCAGTACACAGAGCAACGAGTAATCTCAGCGGTGGTCTAAGTCGGAAGACCAGGAAAAGGAAGGCTCGGGGCATACCGTAAAAAATTGCAGGACGCATCTTCTTCCTGGTGGAGCGGCGGTTGGCAGACCCCGCCCGTTCACTAGTCCGCCGCGTTTAATTAAAGATTCCGCGCATTTTAAAAACTCAGCGGCGCGTGAAGAAACGCGGCGTACGTAATTAAAAAAATCATGTGGCACGAGCTGCGGTTACCGCAAGAATCGGCTTACATCATGTTCTGCTCGCCGATCGCTTTTAATTTATGTTACGAACGCGTATTGTTACCGCACGAGACGTGAATATCGTTCGAATAACGAGAACGTCAGTTTCCCGCTGCGACTACTGAGTTCTTCTTCCGCTCTTCTTCTTCTTTTTATATACCGGTTTTCTTTTGACGCGAGACCCTTAGAGGCGCTTGTAAACAATTTTTGAGATAAAAATTTAGAAACAAGCATTATTGAAGCCCCGTAAGACATGCCTCAGATCCCTCTCTTCCAGACTCTAACCAAAACAACTAGTTCCTTGCTCAATCTGAAATATTTTTGAAACGCCACTGTATTTGTTTATTATCATATGAGATTTCTAACCTCAAAACATAAACAAAAAATTGCATCTGTAACTAACCTCAAAGTCCCTCAACGTGCTCGTGCAGATCGGTCAGATCAAAATATTGCCATTGTTCGCGAAAGTGTAGCCGAAGATCCAAACACATCGATTCGTCATCGATCGCAGCAAGTGGGCCTTACGTATTCAACCACACAACGAATTTTAACAAAAGACTTGCATCTACACCCACATAAAGTCCAAATAACTCAGGAGTTGAAACCTTGAGATCATCAACAGCGCCGCGTGTTTGCAAAATAGATACAGGAACAAGGGGTTCACTTTTCAACGAAAATTATCTTTAGCGATGAGGCACATTTTCACGTTGGTGGGTTTGTAAACAAACACAATGCTCGTATTTGGGGATTAGAAAATCCAAGAGAGATTGTTCAAAAAGCAATGCATCCTCAAAAAGTGACTGTTTGGTGTGCATTTTGGTACGGAGGAATAATTTTTCGAGGATAATCCGGAGAACGCTGTTACGGTTAATGGTGTTCGCTATCGAAACATGATATCTGATTTTTTCTGGGAGCAGTTGGAAGGTGTGGACATTGAAGATTTGTGGTTCCAACAGGATGGAGCCAGTTGTCACACATCCAGAGAAACGATGCAATTGCTGCGGGGCAAGTTTCCCGGTCGGATTATCTCACGTAACGGCGATATCAATTGGTCGCCGCGATCATGTGATCTTACTCCCCTAGACTTTTTTTTTGGGGGTATCTCAAAATCAGAGTGTATAGAAATAAACCAAACACTATTACAGAGCTGAAACAGGAGATTAGACGCGAAATAGCGGGCATAGAACCTGAATTGTGTCAAAAAGTGATAGGAAATTTGAATCACATCATCTTTCATACCTAATTGCAATACACTAATCTAAAATGGCAAATAAAAATGTTTATATATTTTTATATTCTTCCGAGTTTTTTTTATTATTTTAATGTGGAAACCCTTATTGAATCACCCTTTACAAAGAAATCAGTTTGGTTTTGTTTAACTGAAAGAACGAATAAACTAACAGTTAGAGAAAGCCATACGTGAAGAATAAACTGCTGCGTGATAGATTATTCAAAATTCGCGACTTCGGTTGTTTTTTGAGATTCACAGACACTAGCCAAATATAAAAAATAGAATATTTCTCCATTCTGCAGTGTTGTATTCGAAAATAGTAAATAGAAAATCTTCCCCATATTTTGTAAATCAAATAACCAATCGTTCTGATGTACATAACCTTAATATACGATTTAAGGGAACACTTACTACGCCAATGCAACTGATGTTTTTCATATATCATTGTTACATGTTTAAATAATTTACCAAGTGACAATAAAAATTAAAGCAACGCAAAGCTCTTTTCTCTCTTTCTCTCTTTTTCGAAATCTATTAGATGCTTATTTTCTTAGGAACGCCAATTATTCACTTAAATTAGAATCAAGTATATATCATCATCATATTCTGACAAGCATCTACAACTTTTATTATTCTATCAAGAAATATCCCGTCAGGATCTTCTGTTAAATTAAATAAATGAAATAACAACCCTACAACTTGTTCATTTTCCATAATAAAATATTGCCGAAATCTTGTACAATTTACAATAATATAGTATTTATTACAGATTCATAAAGATCATGTTGTCCTCCATCAAAGAAACTTGATACTACAATAATTAAACTCTGTTTAGTGTCAGTTTTATTATTTTCAATAGTTTTGGTGGTATCTTAAGGTTGTTTAGAGCTTCTATTGCTTCTATGCTCCTTTGAGAGAGAGAGAGAGAGAGAGAGAGAGAGAGAGAGAGAGAGAGAGAGAGCACAAAATAAGCAAATATTATTATACAAATAAAAGGCGTTGCCTGTCGCGTCAACTGGGCGTGGGCAGCGAACTATCGGGCCCTCGATTGGCGGCGGCAACCAAAGGGCGTCGCCGATTACAAGCTAATTGTCCTGCGGGCGTTATTTCAGGCAATCGGGTTGGACGAAAGGCATTTCACCGAAGGAGCCACAAATAGACATTTCTACCGCGATAACAAAAAACAGATCACTTAAACGGTGTCAATAGTAAACGGATACGCCATACGGCTAACCATCTCGCGGCGGCAGAAGTGTGTCGGGCGAAAGAATGCCAGGGGACAGGTTCTTTTCTCCAGCAACGTTAATACACTTTATTTTGTGCTCACAATAAGTGAACGCGCGCGAACGACGCAGATGAACGTAATTATTCGGAATACCTCGGGAGAGCTGTAGCGGGAAAACGGTGTTTGTGTGCCACGGCGGGTCGCGCGGAGAAAAATTAAAATAAGAGAGAAAAATGAATATGCAGGTTTAACCGAAATCGTATCGATCGATGTGGTTAGCGACGCGGAACGTTCGGCCGGAGAATCGGCCTTATTATCGATTTGATTTTCGATCGAAAACCGTGACGACAGGTGGTCGAGGTCGACGATTTTGCCGGGATCCAGTTTTGCGGTTTTTTCCCTCATTGCGGCAGAGAGGATAAGAAAATCTTAGCGCAATGTGGTTAGTTAAGCCTTAATATCTTTAAAGGTGCTGTAATAACTCGTTCTCATTCATCGGCTATAGCTGTGGCTACGGAATTGACGAACTGTTATTGACAACATTTTTTGATGCCGGCTTCAAAGGTATTATCCGCATAAACAACGCCTTTATACTGGTTGCACTAACCAGGGAATCATTGAAAAGCTTCAGTTTCATTCCTTTGATTTTTTAAATATAAAAACAAACATCTTCGGGTTGGTTTTACACTAAAAAATTGTTTTATTATCAATGTTTCCAAATTTTCATTTCGCTGAACATGTGTTCAGCATTTTTAAGTTTTTGAAAAATAAAATTAAATTTTGAGTTATGGTAATAGGGTAATTGAATATAAATATAAAAAAAATTCCTACTGCGTATAGAAAATCTTGGCACGTTTTGATTAGTTGAGTACAGCCTTAAAATTTTGTCGGCTGTCAACATTTTGTTGATGGTGACTTGACTTGGCTTCATAAAGGTGTCACCAGAAACCAGGGACTTTATACTTGTAGTTAACCACGAAAGCCAGTTAGTTTTATTTCTCCTATTTTTTCATTCAATTTTGTTTCCTGCTAATTAGTTTTGCGGTACAACCATTTTTGGGATGATTTTGCGTTGTAATTTTGTAATAGTTTTATTAATAACGTTGCAAAAATTAACCGATTTTAAGAGATAATTTTTCATTCGAGTACGAATATTTACGTGTGTTCGCAAATTTTGAGTTTTCAAATAATGACGTTCAAAAATCGGTCATAGGTAAGAATATATTACATTATTTGTTTATCTAAATGTGCTTAAAATTGTTGTTTTCAAATTTAGCTAATTTCTGATTTCCAGTTATCTAGTTATGGTATTTTTATGGTGTTGAATCAACATAAACATACAAATAAGCAAATATCAAAAAAACGAAAGTAAGTAAAAAGTCGAAACACGTCACAGCTAAAGAGAGTGAAAAACACGATATAATTAGCTATCAGTGGCCATGCCTACATCCTAACCTAAGTTTCATTGATAACATAAGCTACAAGCCGCGACATATTAGAATCTCCATTCAAAACACATTCTATATTCAATTAGTTCACCCATAAGTTAAATCTACTAATTAAATCAAATATATTACAGGTAAATGACAAGGTACACAATCTTATCCATACTCCTCAAACTAGAACTTGTGCAAAACGCAGCTATCTAGTATCTAATATTATACTACAACCAACCAGAACAATCGATGGGATAAAATGATGATCATTATTATAATTATAATCAGTTACTGACAATTCGGGTTTACGGGTGAACCCAGAAAACTTTTACCATTTACCTAATCAGTTTCAGTACTATCTCTGTTAAGGTAATGATTATCGCTACCAAAAATGTTTCATATGGTACCCGTTGAATTTACGAATAAATCATTTCATAAAATAAAAAATAAACTCAAGCACTTAGTACGATTTGTATAGTCTCTGCCTATTATTATTACACGTGCTTTAACATTCATTCTGTATCACTTATAGTTAATCATTCTCAAATTCTTAACATTTAAAACAAAAAGTAATTTTGTACGATATATACTACATAATATAGGATACAGCCGTTTTCGCCGTATTGTATTGTAACCTGTTCCATTTAGGAATTTGCAACACTATTTCCAGCGCCATGTTAAGTGCACACACAGAACGTGAAGTCCATAAAGCACGATATTAATGTTGGGGAATGTTATGTTGTAATTAATGTTTTTGGAAATAAATTAAATTAAATTATTGCATTTATATAACTCTGATAAAATAAAAAATTATCTCATATTGCCTGGATTTAAAACGTTTTTTTTATCTATTTAACAAGAATATCTAAATTACTTCTTTTATTTAGGCACCGCTCCGTACCACCATGCCACAAACGAATGCCGAATTAGCTAGTGCAAAGTGTATCATTAGCAAGATATACTTCGTAAATATTAGCTACACAGCGAAATAAACCAGTATATGTTGCCGTCGGATTATCGACTATAAACCTGATTAACACAACCCGTAAACATTTTATGACTTTCTCTGCCAAAACAACAATAAATGAAGGTGCCCCTTAAATAAACTGGAAATTTACAACGACAAACTATTTTCGCTCGATGACGCGGCACGTCCGTCATTTGTTTTCCCGCGGATTGATAAAATTCCACGGTTCGCAGATAAAAAAAACATCCGCGCGTTCCGAATCGACAGACGTTTCGGGACAATAAAAAAAAAGCCATCAGCCTTCGATCGCTAATCGACAACCGCGAGCGAGTCGCGGCCCGTATTTTTAGACCCAACAAAATCAAATGGAACACGACCGGGCGATCCTGGAGTGCGTTCTCTGTTTATTTACGCACGTGTCGGGGTTTCTGAACGGTTTCACAATATTTGAATCAGCCTCGTGCGGAATGCACTCCAACTTTATGGGCTGGAACTAATTCTCGGTACGGTTAAGCACCGCGTGACGTAATTAGTCCGCCTAATTATTGCGATTTTGATGTTTCAAGCGGGGACTCGCGGAATAGAAGAGTTTTTGGTTAGGAGCGTGCGAGTACTGTTAGCTACAACGGTATCTCGTGTCGCATGTATTGTATTCAAATAGGTTCCGTTTAATAATGGTGAAAATTCATTGCGTAAGTTTCTAATTTTTTATAGTAATTACAGTGGCGATGTTGGTATAGAGCTGGTTCGGAATTAGTTAAAACTAAGATTATCACAGGATCAAAATAAGAAAGACCAAACGATCACAGCATATGGATACTTCTTCCAAGTAGATGAAACGAGAGGGATTGTAACGTTCAATCCCCTAAAGCCAGAAAAAATAGATCTGTTACAGAGAGATGTTCTAGAATCCGAACAAAATGTCCAGGGTTCACCTTTCATGTTAGGATTCATATTTCGGGATGCTAGCGAGTTTACGAGCGAACAGGCACTAAAGGCATTCTACTTTAGTTATTTTAGATCTTAGATTTTCAATAAATATCTAGCTCTTAAGTGTGTATGGTGTATACAGAGATGTTTTCATCACCGGCATTAACTAATCGTAAGAACTATACGTTAGTTCAATTTTTATTTAAATTATGCATACAGAAGTCAGAAGTCCACTCTTTAAAGCAATGGACATTTTTAATTGTATATATACATTCAGATATCAATGATATGATCTAACACCGGCTAGTTTACTTTGGCATTAAAAGATAGATTTTTGCGTTTCAGTTTAGTATTGTAGATTCCGTTTTGAGTTTTTTTTTATATATATAAAGTTCTTTATATTTATGTTTTTTACTATATTGTTCCTTGGTACGTTTTCGATATTCGGTACTTTCATTTGACCTGTTAAATATACTTAGCGAATTAATTGGTCTTGTTATACTATTTACAAAACTCCTGGATTTAAGAATGGGAGGTTATTATTAGTTTCTAATTCACTGGTAGAACTTATGTTAAGGTGTATAGAATTTAAATGTCTTATGCCCCTCAACATCCTCTGTGGTTGAGCAATCCATGAGGCGCGTCCTCCGGGTGGCGGATGGGGGAGCCCAGGCCCTCACGGGCCTGGGTGGCTGGGAATAAGGAGGCTTGAGGAGGTAAAAATCCAATAGGGCTGACAAATAACCAGTCGTGGACCAGCTCACCCTGCCCAGCTGTCGTGTCGTGGCTAAGGGCCTGCACAGGGTATAACGGTGCCAACTGGCTTGTAGTCGGTTGATAAACCAGGCATCGGGCCGGCTCGACGAGTGGGCACGCGACGCGGGGGGTCTGAGCTTCACCACTTGGACCAAGAGGAGTAAACCTCAATATAAATCCTAAATCCTACGGTGGGGGGTCGGGCCTAGGGGATGCATGGCTGAATAGAAGATCAGTCTCTACCGATCCCAACCCCGAGGCACCGGGCGCACCTCGGGGAAGGAAGCCTTACCTCTGCATGCGGGGCTCTGCAGAGGTGGACCGTTATGTTTCCCTAGCTACTCGTGGGACCTTTATTGAACCAAAAAATGAAATGCGAAGTAATGAAGAAGGAGGAGGGGACCCAGGGGGGCTCCAGCAAGCAGGGGCGTCCTCAGGAAGGCCCCCTCCAAGGGCGATCCGAACAGGATCCCCAGGTCGCCAGCGGGGTGGAGGGCTCGGTACAAACCGGGAACACCACCTCGATGACACACCGCCCCAGACATAGGAGTGGGGCGGAAAAAAGGAGGGCGAAGAAGAAGAGACTCGCGGTGACGGTTTCGGAACCGCAGACGGGCTCTCTTCCGGCGCCCAGGAATCCTGCTACGCCATCAACGGAGGGCTCCATAGGGGGCACACCGGAAACGGCAGGCGGGAAGCGGAAAAGAAAAATGGGAGAGACCACCCAGGTTGGGGCACCTGCCGGGGGTCGGCGGCCGACACGTGGCCCGGCGAAAGCTAGGCCCGGGAAAGGCGGGCCGTCCCGGGGGGGCTCTGAGAGGGGGGCTAGGTCCTATGCACAAGCGGCGGCGGGGGGGCCTGAACTGGTGGTGGGCCTCAGAGGACAGGAAACTGACCTGTCTTCCGAGGACCTGCTGCGGTTCATAGGGTCTCTTAACCTCCGCATAAGCATGTATATCATGCAGGGGGGGCAATACACCCCTCCCCGGATACGCTCGGTTAGGCTGTGGAGGAGCCACATCCTGATCGAGATGATGGATGAAGAAACCAGGGAGTGGGTTCGCAGGGAGCTGATTAACGTCAGGCTCTGGGGGCTCGCAAACCTGGTGGAGGTCGATCCGGAAGGATTGAGACTGAGAAGGGCGGCGATATGGATTCCGGGCCTGGGGGCGGGTGTCTCGAATGAGGCACTAGTCCGCTGCCTGGCAGCTCAGAATGGCCTAGATTGCCGTGCCTGGAGGGTCTGGCAGAGGACGGAGGATGTAAGGGGCACAAGGTTGGTGGTGGGCGTGGACGAGAAATCGGCAAGCGCCATCACGGCTAAGGGCTCACTTCTCTTCTGCCTGGCGACACAGGTAAAAGTGAACCTGGCGGCGCCGAGGCCGCAGGGGGATGAGGTGGCCGCGGGGGGCTCACGCGAGGAGGGCTCGTCCATGGAGGTTGGCGGGCCTGTCGGAGAGGCGGCGCCCACGGCTTCTGTGGAGGAGACCTCCGGAGGGCCCTCCGAGGAAGCGAGAACCGAGGAGGTATCTCAGATGGAAGTTGACCGGGGAATCCCATCAGGGTCCACCAGTCAGGAAGCGGAAGCGGAGGGAGGTGCTACCTCGGGCTGAGGCTAGCATCGTGACCCGCAGGTGGTATTCCCGCAATAACATCTTCACGGGGATATTACAGATTAACCTGCAACACAGCAGGGCTGCAACGGCCCACTTATGCAGGAAAATTTCGGAGGGCGGTACATCTATTGTACTGATCCAAGAGCCCTGGATTGTAAAATCAAGGGTTAGGGGCTTATCTCTGGGAGGATCGATGCTGCATAGTGTCGACTCCTTAGAGGGCGGTCCCAGGGCCTGTATTCTAACCATGGGGCTGGAGGCCTTTTTCCTAAGGGATAAGGCGTCCAGGGACCTGGTTCCAATTCTGGTCAGATCCCCCACTCGGGACGGCGTGAGGGAGGTAGTGGTCGCCTCTGCGTACTTTCCAGGCGACCGCAGCTGTCCTCCGCAGGAGATCAGTGACTTGGTCTCCTACTGCGAGGAGGCGAATCTTCCTCTTTTGATTAGCTGTGACAGCAATGCTCACCACGTTTTGTGGGGCAGCGCGGCAACGAATAGAAGGGGGGGAGACCTCGTGGAGTTCATGGCCTCTGCAGGGCTGCAGGTGGCCAACAGAGGGCTAGAACCCGCGTTTTTCACGACGGGTCGGAGCTCGGTCATAGATTTAACACTTTGTACCAGGGCTCTGCTCCCGGAAATAACTGGGTGGTGTGTCTGTGGGGAAGACTCTATGTCGGACCATAGATACATCACCTTTGGGTTGGAGATGGGTGTTCGGGAACCCGTTAGATTTAGGAACCCCTGGGCAACAAACTGGGAACTCTATAGAGAGGAACTTGCTTGGCGCCTAGGGGGCTTACCAACGAAACACCGCACAATGGAGGAGATTGACGAGGCCGCCGACCGAGTCAGCTCCGCTATGATGCGGGCGTTCGAGAATAGTTGCCCTGAGACAGAGGAGCATAGGGCGGGAAGGACTCCTTGGTGGAGCTCTTCCCTGGAGCGTCTCAGGAGGAAAGTGCGGAGGCTGTTCAATACAGCGAGGAGCAGCAGCCAAGGTGCGGACTGGGATCTCTATAGGGAGGTCCGCAGACAGTACAAAAAAGAACTACGGGCATCACAGAGGAGGGCCTGGAGGGGCTACTGCGACGGAGTAATGAATACCCCGGACGCGGCTAGGCTCCTTAGGGTACTCAGAAGTGACCCTGCGGGAAGACTGGGGGTGGTCCGCAGGACCGGCGGTGGCTACACAGCGGGACCAGCGGACACACTACAACAGTTGCTGAACACGCACTTCCCAGGGTCCGCTGATCCGGACACAGGGGGGAATATTGAAGCCGGGGGTCGTCTTGGAGGCGACTACGCCACGGCAAGGAGGGTGGTTACCCATAGTAGGCTGAAGTGGGCTATTGACAGCTTTGGCCCCTTCAAGTCGGCGGGCGGGGATGGAGTATTTCCGGCTCTGCTGCAAAGGGACGGAGGTCTCCTGACCCGCCCGCTGATGGACCTGTTCAGGGCGAGGGGGTACGTGCCCGAGCTGTGGAGACACAGCAGGGTAGTGTTCATTCCCAAGGTAGGGAAGAGTGACTACACAGACCCGAAGTCGTACCGGCCTGTTTGCCTCACCAGCTTCATTATGAAGACTCTGGAGAGGCTGGTGGACCGGTATCTGAGGGACTGGGTGGAGCTGGAGGCCCCTTTAGAGCCAGCTCAGCGTGCGTACCGAAGTGGCGGGTCTGTGGGCTCAGCTCTTCACCATCTGACTTCCAGGTTGGAGGAGGGTATGGGCTCGGGACGGCTGTCGGTGTGCGTGTTCGCTGACATCGAAGGGGCTTTCAATAACACGGCCCTGTACTCGATCTGCAGGGCGGTGGAGAGTACTGGAGTGGGGACGGCCATTGTAAGGTGGATCCGCTCCATGCTAACCGACAGGAGGGTCGAGGCAAGACTGGGTGGGGAGCAGGTCTCCATCGGTTCATCACGGGGTTGTCCACAGGGCGGGGTCTTGTCCCCGTTCCTGTGGTGCCTAGTGGTGAACGAGATATTGCATATTCTGAGGGAAGAACACGGGGTCTATGCTCAGGCATATGCAGACGACCTTGTGATAATGACGCAGGGGACGGACGTGAGGAGGATGCAGGGGCTCCTGAACGGGGCATTGGCAAGATTCTCACAATGGTGCCTGGACAGCAAGTTGGCTGTCAATCCTGGCAAGGTGGAGATGGTCATCTTCACTAGGAAAAGGAAGATGGAGTGCAACCTCAACATTTCGATGGATGGGGTGCCTCTTTCTGCAAGCGGAAGTGTCAAGTACTTGGGCGTATGGTTGGACTCTAAGTTGACCTTCCAGGAACATATAAGATCAAGGACCAGGTCGGCCTTTGGAGCTCTGTGGGCGTGGCGGAGAGCGGTAGGGGGCACTACGGGCCTGGGGCCGAAGATCATGCAGTGGATCTACGGTACCATGGTGGTGCCTATGCTCACGCATGGGGCAGTGGCATGGTGGCCGGGGACCAAAAGAGCGGGAGCAAGGCTAATTCTTGACAGACTGCAGAGATTGGCTTGCCTCTGCATAACGGGCGCCATGAGAACGGCGCCCACGAGAGCCCTGGAGGCTCTGGTGGGGCTGCCCTCTTTGGCGGATCGGGTGCAGATGGAGGCGGCCAGGACAGCTGTGAGGCTGGCGAGCTGCGGGCTCTGGAGGGAGGGAACCTTCAATCGGGGTCCGTACGACATTTTAGAGGTCTGTCGCGGGGATCGCGGAGTCATGGGCATGCCGAGTGACGTCATGATCCCCGAGAGGACCTTCTTTGATAAATTGACCTTTCTCTTTCCATCAAGGGAAGATTGGAGAGAGGGCAGAGTCGGCTCCTGGGATGGACTTGTCTGGTACACTGACGGGTCCAGAATGGGAGATCTGGCCGGAGCTGGAGCGTACTGCGAGACAACGGGATCAAGCTTGTCGGTCCCTCTGGGTCAGTACTGCACTGTGTTTCAGGCGGAAATTTTCGCTTTATTGATGGCGGCCAGAGAGGTGTTTCGGCTCAACTACGGAAGCAGGAGAGTCTTCTTCTGCTCGGATAGTAGGGCTGCACTCATGGCGCTGAAGTCAGTGCGTACGCGCTCCTTGTTGATAAAGGAGTGCAAAGGGGTACTGAGGAGGGTGGCTAAGGAGAGAAAGGTCACGTTGGTCTGGGTCCCGGGTCACACCGGTGTCCGGGGCAATGAGGCAGGGGACGCCTTAGCCAGGGAGGGCTCCTCGCATAGGCATATAGGGCCAGAGCCCCGCTTGGGGATCGCCCCGTGTGTGAGGCGGGGAGCTCTCGAAGCCTGGGCGAGAGACCGGGCCGCGGGGGGCTGGAGAGTTGCTCCGGGAATGAGGCAGGCGAGGCTTATGATGGATGGGCCCGCCCTTCCTCGGACCAGGGAGCTGCTTAGACTGACCAGGAGGGAGTGTAGAGCACTAACAGGGGCCTACACAGGACATTGCAAGCTTAGGAGGCATCTCTGCTTGCTAGGCATTGGAGACGACCCGGAGTGTAGGTGGTGCATGGAAGGGGAGGAGACCCCGTATCATCTGCTCACCGAGTGCCCTGCCTTGACATGGGCAAGATTGGGAGTCTTCGGAACGGCCCTGATCGATCCGGACTCAGTGCACGGTATTGGGCTAAAGGAGTTGCTGACCTTCTACAGGAGGGGCGGCATTCTGGACGCCCTCTAGAGCGGCCTGGGGGCACAACGGGCCCATCTGGTGGCCTAAGTGCTTGGACGCCCTCGAGGGCGCCCCCCTTTAATACCAATACCAATACCAATGCCCCTCAACATCTTCGATCCGTCAAAGACAAGATCTCATTTCACGAGTTTACAGCATTTCATACATATGCGGCAAAGAATAAATTGGAGAGACCGGACGAAAAAAAGAAGCCTGTAGAAGTTTCCTTGAAAAATTAATTGTCTAGTCATTAGAAATTATATCTGTTAAACAATAAAGCTTATTATCAAACGGTATTTGTGACATATAAGGTAAACTCACAAATTGTATGGTATTACCTGTCCCGCCAATGTGAGGTTCAACGAAATAACGTATATATATATTAACATAATATAAATATAATACGGGCGTAAGTGATACTAAAAGAACATTATTAATTCTTATTGAAATTATTAAACAAGTTCCTATATATAAAGGTTGCATAATTTCTTCTCGATTAACCGATGCAAATGCCTCTCCTTTTTGTTTTCGGTTAGCTTGCAGTATACCTGAGCCGAGTCAAGGTCAATGATAATTTATGTACAATTCCACTATTTTACGCGGAGAGTATATGAATAATGGAGATTCCTCGATCCCGAGCCAAAAAACTCGAAAATAACTTTTTCCTGGTGTGTATTTTGGGACCACAATGACGTCCAACGGCAAGTTGCGTGTGCCGCGGGTGAAATACGTGCCAGGGGGCGCCAGGATCGATAAAGTTTGGCTTTTGTTCTCTCCAAGCACGAAATTATATTTTTGTATAGTCGGGTTTATTCTGTAAGGTTAATCTAGAACATTATAATTTTAAAAAACCACAAGCATATAACAATTATTATTATGAGCTTAACAATATTATCAGGATCCGATATATTTTTCTATTAGCGTGATTGCTTCCATGGCACTGTCTTGTAACAGTTTGTCGAAACAGGCTTCACTTTAAATGTTGCATTGCTATGTATAATTCCTTAATAAGAGTTCTATAGGATTAAGATAATGTACGTAGGAAGAAGTCATATCTCACAGAACGATGTGTGTAAATGTAATATTTTTTATCGGATATCCACTTAATTTTATTTTATTATACCTAAGCCTCCAAAATAGACACATGGGCGTAATTCCATTTTTTATTGCTCGTTCAGTTAAGAGAAACAGCTTATAGTAGTTTAGCGGTTGTAAGATTGCTATATTTAATCTTCTTTTTGTTTTACCTAATATGGTTCTGTGCAAATAAACTGAAGTTTTGACATTTCCAATATGAGGTAATAGAAATGATTCGAGAGGTTCGGTAAACATTGAGACAGGAGATTTTTGGGATTGAATCAAAGTTTAGAGGCACATGGGAGCAAAAAAGCAGAAGCAAAAATGTTTTCCAAGTCGCCTTGACTCTACCATTTGAAAGACTTGGTTGCTCATGGTATTCTTCCGGAGTTAAACAAAGGAACAATCTTATGTCACCACTGGGATTAATGGAAGGTATTTAGCAATTTGTAAATAATTGTGCCTCTCGTGTGATTCTCGCGATGTTTAACGAAGCGGCCTCTAAACGCCAAGAAATTTCACCACCAGCGAATAAAAACTTCGAAGCAAAAGTCGGACATCCTTCATAGACGTTGCCGTATCCTTCAAATCGATACGCGAACATGCAAAACGTGAGAAAAGATACTCGGTCATTAATTATCGCCCCTGGATATTCGTCTACTTTCTATTTTCAAAGAGTCTGCGACGATGCCAAGTAACCGTTTTTTTCCTTGCTCTCGTATATCGAGAGTTACTCGAAGACGTCTGAAAACGTAAACCCACGCAAATAGTTTCGCGCGGCGCTAGATAACATCTGGTCACGCGTTTTCGCCAATTAAACGGAGCTTTGGTAGATACCGTCCGCTTCCTGGTAGGCCGGGCCCCGTATCCATCCACGCCGGCGATATAAAACTCATTAAATCCAAACGAGGTTGGGTTTAATTGCCGAACGCATTATTAATAATTCGGTATATTACAAGATGATGGGGAAACGAAGGTACTAAATTAATGGCCAGCTTCGGATCGGCGTTGCCGCGTTTAATCTCCATCGGAAATTCCCAGGTATCTTTTCCGGGATCTTGCTATGCCCTTCGGGCTGAACCACGTAATTAATGGCCAGCTTCGGATCGGCGTTGCCGCGTTTTATCTCCATCGGAAATTCCCAGGTATCTTTTCCGGGATCTTGCTATGCCCTTCGGGCTGAACCACGGCATGATTTTGAACATATTATTAGTGTTATTTCGGTTTTTGTAGGGTTTTTAATTATTAAACAGACTTTGTGATCATTTACTAATAGTTTACTATTCGATTAATGCTTTGTAAATAAAAAAGTAAAAATGAAACAAGAAGTTTAAGTATGTTATTGCAAATTAAAATATGCCTACAAATATTAATTCTCAACATCCATTATCTAAACTTATTAGTTGAGGGTTCCCTACTGGCTTGTACTAGCTTGGCTTCAAACGATACTACAATCGGAGAGAAACATCCCGAAACAATGACAGATAAACAATGCTTATGTTTATAGGATACTTCAAATGATCTAATGGGCTTTATTCATTTCCAATTCTAATACCTACAAAGTAATGACGAACTCTGTTAAATAGTCTCGAATAATCGTTGACAGTTGACAATTAAAATGGCCGACACTACGTGAACACTAATACAGCGTGTTCCGCGTTTTGTTTGAGGAATAAACTGACGAATACCAGTTGCCAACCGCGTCTTTTGTCGATCATGAAACTTTGCGCTAGGCTTTAAATAGCAACTACGTATTAGTTCCCGGCCAGTGTTTATCAAAACTAGAGATGTAACTGGACAGCCAACATCCGAAACACATTACAATTTATTCAAGAAGAACCAGTATTGAGAGTTTCAGTTTGGCAGTGCTCACTTTGAGAGACCATTTTGACTTCGATAACTTATTGGTGAGTTTGCGATGAGGGGAAAGTCAGCAAATCGTTTACATGTATTGGCAACATCGCATGCGGCTTGCGCTTTGCAGAACTGCGTTATCGTTATGGCCGTGACCTGGCAACGTATATTTTTTTGGTTTTCATTTTAAAAGTAGAAAAAAGAAAATCATAAATGAGGAATTAGTTTATTTTGGCTCTAAAAATGCCGCCAAGAAATAAATAAATCTGGCACTGCTGTAACGAATGGAGGCAATCCAAGATAGCTGATTTCGCTTGTTGTTTGCAGATCTTGTATGTACTTAAATAAATCTATTGGGTTAGTTTGGTTCATTGTCAAGTTTTTTTTTCAGCAGTTTCTACGGGGGCGGTGTCTTTTTCTATATATGATGTCGATTTCTGGACATTCTACTTATAACTTTTATTTCTTTCGATTATAAAGCGATTTCTCGCCATCAGAGTTACTATTCTTCAATTTTAGGCAAAGGCCAAACAGCTAAATGTGCCATAATCTTGAAAATTTTATTTTTTAAAAAAGGCAAATTTTTACTTCCTAGTGTTCTGTCGGTCATCAATGATATAAATGGGAAAAATAGCAATATTATAAGTTAAAAGTTTGCCTTCTGTTTGATTTTGGTGCTTATTCAACACTAAATTAAAAAGTTAACCAAAAACTTCAATGATAATAGTACCAATCTGCCTAGTGGCATGATATTATCAATACCGATTATGAGGAGGCTGTCGAGAGGACATTGAGGTTGGTTACTTAAACGGCTAACTTCATCGAGAATTTGCGTGGATAATCTTTCACTTTTCCTCTCAACTTTAAACCTTGTTTACAATCTCGCGCAACGTTGATCATCCATATCGCAGCTAGCCGTCGATTGTTGATGGAGATCCTCTTAACCAAGCAATGAATACACTATTATTCAATACCAAGTAATATTTTCAAATGTGCACGCCAAATTCTGTACTGTTTTCTCCGTAAAAAAAATATCTCGTTAATTTAACGCTTAAAACGGTCACGCTTCAACATCGGTATTACCTCCATCAATATATTAAATAAATTATTATTAGAAAGTGGTATATGTGCGATTTCAAATTACACGCCGCGTGGCTCGTTAAAATCGCCAGGCAGTGTCCGAATCGCAACTAGCAGATATTGTTTAAGAGTGTCCATTCTATAACTACTCCTTTTCTTTCACGTAGCACAAAAGAAAACCCACAATTAATGATAACATCGCAATTTGCCAAATATTTCGACCTTGTTTGGGCAATTGCTGGCTTTCTAATACAAGCTTGCCGAAAATCCTTATTAAACGCTGGCGAACAGACCTCTGCATTTTTTCCGTATTTTTAATTTGAAACTAATCGTCGTAAGGTCAACCAAACGAGAGCCGACATTATCTCGACGGTGGTAGAGCTGTAATTACGTCTCGACAAATCTGTACAATTATCTAAAATCGTAAATTACCCAACAATGGTCCGCGGGTTGCCTTGAACACGGCAAACAACCTGCACCTAACCCGACTAAAATATTGATTTTAGATAGCGCCGCTTTTTTTTATCAACAAAAGCTCCCTCCGTCGTCGCGCCGAGCGATAAGAAAAGACCCTACTGAACATGTCCAAGGTCTAAATTCTTTTCGCCCCAAATCGCGATAACATTCGCCGCATTGGTACCTAATCTGCCTGTCGCAAAAACCTGCTGTGACATAACGCGAATGAAAATTGAGGAATAACCATACCCGCCACCGACGCTACTGGGAACTTTAATTACATCCCAGAACGGAGCCACATAAAATATTCCACCTCAGCGGTAGAAAATTATGAACCGGACCACCTCAACATCTTTAATTCGGGAAAATATCGATTTTCACATAAACAACCAACCTTGTATAACCCGTTCAGGGTAAGAGCTCGTACTGCGGAAACGCACAGTCCAAAATACCGGTTGAAAATCGCCCCCAGATTCGGCACCGCGCCGATCAAGACGTAACCAAGGAATTTGTTTATTTCTATTGACAGTTCACCACTCTTTCAACCGAGCGAACGCACCAGGCGACGCGCATCTCACAACATTTCAGAGCACACTGCTGACTGGAGTGGTTGACTGAAAGTTTGAATTGTAACGAGTCGCGCAAGCCGCCAGGGGGGGACACACCTCGGTGCCGAGAGTTCCTCTGAGCAGATTCCTGGTCGACCCGCGTCTAAAGAGGTTTCGCTAATTGGACGTCAGATGCCGCAAGGCTCGGCGTAGAGAATGAGATTGTAGACACTGGAGGGAGCATATTTGCCATTTTACAATTCAATAAAACCTGTTATGTTGATATTGCTCAGCAACAGTTCTAATATATCAAATATGAAACTTTAAAGGAAAAAGTACCTTTTCAAAATCGAAAGACAACACAAAAAACAATAAATAACAATTATGTAACAATGTCATTATTTAAACCTACCTAGAAACCCTTCAGGAGAACTGTAGTAATATTCTTGCAACTTCCCAACAGACTGTAGAGCTGACCCTCTGTAATATTTAATTAATTTCATAGGGGATCGCTAGTTTGATTGCGCAATGTAAGAATGTCCTTTGAGCTACAGTCTCTGTAGTAAACCCGATTAAAATTTCACGTTTTGGAATTAATAACGGTACGGTTTCTACAACGCACCGAATGTGAGCAGCCATCAGAAAGTAAATTCGCGAATAGGACCCGCTGTCAGCAAAACAACTTCTAAACTACCATCTGAAACCACTCTTGCGCTATCGGTGGTTGTAATTATTGATACTACATTTCCATAAACGTTTTGTTTAGTTTTGACTCTGGTTATAGGAGACTTGGACTAGGGCCAAGCTAACCTTCCCATTAACATCTCATTTCTACTACAAAATGTGGATGGAAATGGAATAAACTATCCAACTGATACTACTGATGGATTTAGTGTAGCAGCTTTTTTTAGGTCTTCATTCTTCAAAAGAAAAGTTCTCTCAAATAAAGAACACATTGCAAAAATACCTTTTCTTATTGTATTTTCTAGATACCATCTAGATCATCTGGTTCAGATTTATCATTAATACCAAACCCACAACTACAAAATGCCAATTAACAATTCAGGTATTTGTCTACTCTACAAACAGAAAGTCAATTTCTCATATCTTTTGTCCAATATCCCAAGATAATAAAGGCTTCACTAATAAAGAGATGTTTATAACCTCGTTTTATCATTTATTATTATGGCCAGCTAAATCTTAATTTTCTGGTTGACAGAGATCAATTTTCATGTAACTCTAAGACTGACACGAAATTAAACTCAAACTCAACTCAAATATTATATTCCTCCCAAATCATTCGTCAGCCATCCAAATATCCGACGTGCAGTCTCCACCGGGATATCTCATTTCGTGCGGTAAGAGTGGACCATCTTCGGTTTCGGAAAAGTCCACCAGGAACTTTTCGTCGAGCTTCATCCCACCGTTCTCGACGTCCACGTCGATTTTCACAATTTTCCCACCTTCCTTGATTGTCTCAGGATAAAACTGACGATCCCATGGGGAGAACAAGCTCGAGCTGACGTAAAGTCTACAAAATGTAGGCGAAAGTGCGAAATGGTTGTCGACGGTTTCGGATTTTCGTACCTTTTGCCATCCAAAGAGAGCTGCAACATCTGAGGTCCTCCGAAGAATCGTTTTCCTTTTAAGTATACCGGCTCCACGGGAGTTGTTTTTTCCGGATCATCCAATACCTGGATAGCAGAGTCTTTAACCAGCTTTCCGCCGAGAAATATCTGTCCCGTAAGCTTTGGGCGAGACCTATCGCTTATATCGTACTGCCTGACGTCTCCCTGCAGCCAGTTGCTGAAGTAGAGGTACTTGTCGTCCAGCGAGATCAAAATGTCAGTGATCATACCTGAGAAAAACATATTCTTCTATTTATTCAACAGAGTGGTCAGGAAGAGTACAAGTAGTTCCTTGGTCTCTTCGAAGCCGCCAAGCATATTTTCCAATAGCTCTATAATGCCTATATACATGGCAGTAGGACAAAAAAACGCAAACCATTAGTTATTAGTCTTAAGGTAATTCTATTGTGGTCTAGTATTAGTTTGATAATTTGTTTTATGAGACAGGTCATACCGGACACTACTTAGATAATTGCAAGACGTTACCGTTCACCGTGTTGCCAAGCATCCACTCGGACACTTTCTTTCTTGGTATATCGATCACTTTCTCGGTTCCCCAGGTACCGTCGTCCTTCAAATAAAACCTGTAATCTCCAAATTAGCCATTACTGACATTTGAGTCGGTCCATTTAAACTCGCCTGATGATGGTGGAGCTAACGGCGCATCCGACGTAACCCTGTTTCTCCTTAGGGTCGTGCAAAAATCTTATCTCCAGTGGAGCCACCCCGTCGCCATCAAGGTCGATGGTCTGGATCAGTTGCCTCTTAGACCACGAGTAAAAGTTGATCGATTTCCCAAACGCTAAGTTCTCCACCGAATCTCCAGGGTGGACTCCAGTTTTGAAGATCCTGGGTGCACCCCATTCAGAAGAAACCATGACGTCGTAGTACGGCTGGTACCAGAAGTCGTAGTTGAATTTGGCAGAGTCGCCCTTAACCCAGGTGCCTGTAATTTTGTTTTAGTCGCCGATCTGATGGATAGGATGGGCAAACAAAGTACCTTTGACTGTGAAAGTTTTGCCATCGACGAGGACGTAGTCGCTTTTTGGGTTCCCGTCTACATCACCCATTACGGAGATCATTATGTCGCCCGTAGCCAAGCAATGGGCAGTATGGGGAGTCGAGCAATTCAATTTTTGCATTTCCTCGCTTTCTATGACCTAATGATAGGAAAAACATTTTTGAACGTTTGTTGTCTTGGGTTGTTGAATACGTTGCTTTGGAGTACGACCAGGAGTGTGGGACAAAAGGAAATTAAACTTGTTAAGTAGTTTCAGGACGCTTTTCAAAACTGAGCTTAAAATAAGTGGACTTCAAAGTTTCTTATATGTACATCAGAATTTATTTTTATGTACAAAGTTTCTGTTTTTGTTGGTAGAATACTATTGTTCAGTTAATAATTAATACTGAAAATTAATTACCAACGCAAGTTTAAAACGTATTCGTTTATCAAATGTTATTCTGTTCGCAATAGAACACTCCCCCTGAAGTAAAAAATAAAGACAATGCTTTGGAGTTTCAGTTACTATAAAATTTTAAGTTAGAGCACTGGCAATAGTATATTATGCAACAATTGCAGTAAACGGTATTTGACCCACGAGTTCATTTGATACGAACATAGCGAGTGTTTTACAAACGAGTGACTTAAAAAGTTTACCGAATGTGTTGCATACTATACTTTTTCTAGATCCGTTATTTTTTGGTACATTTTCGCAAAACAACACGAATACATTCACTGACATGACTGGCGGAATTGACAAACGTCAAAATTCAAAGCGCGGGAAATATCTCGGAAAACATCCGATCGCTCTCAAACCCGTGCGGTAAAATCACGGAAATGTCCGAAGTGGCTCGGATTCGTGAGAAACAAAACTGACGGATCGGTGCGTAATTAGGTATTTTACAGACGGGAGTAGAAAAATCATTAAGTTAATTAAAAAAAGGAAAACCAGAAGACCCAGATTTTCTACATCGATTATCGCAATATACATTAACTCCTCTTATAGGTAAAATGCAAGATGTATAATTTATTTATTTATTATTTATTCATTGGATTTATTATTTCTGAAATTGATTCAAAAATTTTATTGGGAGCACATAGAATTGCCACTAGTCTAGTAAATTAACCGAGACCCCGAAGGCAATCAGTTTTCTCAAAAGAATTGATGTATTTATTGAATATATGATTTCTGATAGATGAGAAAAAATACATTTACATAAAATCGATTAAAAAAATTACTGGTTGCAGTTGCCCAGGTTCTATAGTTGTTAAAATGGGAACATCACCCTCTATCATCTCGATAGATGCTAGAATATTCTTTGGTTTTCAAAATTAGGATAATGAAGCAATTGAAGAAGCCAATGAATGCGGATTTTAATTATCTATCTTATCGGGCCCACCGACTTTTTAGGGTTTATCCTCTTGGTATGGTCTGTTCATAGATATAAGAAAGTGACCAATTGCTTTTGAATGGGATTATCCAAGGGTGGTCATTAACATACAATGCAACAAGAATATTACCTAAAGTTTCGGAATTTAAATTCAGGTAAAATTGTGGTCCGTAATAGAAAATAATTTTATACCTACTTTTGTTTACTATTCTTTGGTTCGGTATACTAATCATTCTTATTTCGAGTGTAATACAGCGTGTGTTGAATCGTGTGCGAATTATGCAAAATATGTGTGAGTCAGGGGATGCTCCCGCCCAAATGTAGAAAACACTATTCTATTGAGACTAAGGAAGTTATAAACAATGTTTATTTGACTCTCATTGAACGTGGTGCCAGCAAGCAAGCGCATCTTTAGAACAAACGGCCACATTGACGAAAATTCCAACATCAACTGTATGGAAAATTGTGAATAATCCTATTTCAGCGAGGAAAAAAAGAAGCGATGCTGACAATTTCTCGAGTGTAGATGAAAGTGATCAAGATATAGCACGGCATAAAATTTACCAGTTATACGACGAACAAAGCGTGCCTACATTAGATATCTTAATTAGGAGGCTTCAAAAAGATGAAACATGTGTTAAATGTGGCAGAACTACCTTATGGAAGTGCATTAAAGATATGGGTTTTAGATTTTAAAAAAAATTGACAAAAGGCAAGTTTTAATGGAATCTTTTAGAATTCGGAAAATGGAAACTGGAATATCTACAAAAAATAGGATTTACAGAGAACAACAAAGGCCAATTATTTACTTAAATGAAACCTGGTTCGACACCTATGATACCCCGGAAAAGGGTTGGGTTGACTCAACTGATAAGTGTAAAACAAACGCGCCATCAAAAAGAGGTAAAAGAATAACTATTTTGCATGCTGGCTCTAAAGATGGTTCAATTCCAAATGGACTTTTTCTGTCTGCGAAAAATATTAAAGATTCTTCTCTGGATTACCATAAAGACACCACCGCTGACTAATTTTAAAGTTGGTTTAAAAACAAACTAGTTCCTAACATTCTTCCTAATAGCGTAATTGTAATGGACAATGCAAGTAAGTTATCACAGTAGACAGTTGACTAAAACCCCTTCCTTATGCGACACAAAAGCAACAATCCAAAAATACATGTATAATAACGACATTTATTTTCACGAAGATTATACCAAAAAGCAATTAATTGAGGTTCTACAAATCTTGAACCTACAAAAGGAATACGTCTGTGATAATTATGCAAAAAATCTACTGCATACAGTTTTAAGGCTTCCACCTTACCACTGTATATTTAATCCCATTGAACATGTTTGGCACCAACTGAAATCTGCCATTCGTCGTAAAAATGTTTTTCCCCGTGTTAACTTCAATGTCCTCAAACATATAGAAACCGAAGTTTTTAACATCCCTCCACAAAGTTGGGCAAATTCTGTTAAACATATAGAAAAAACTGAACAATCGTTTATCCATATTGCAAATAATATAGAATAAATAACAATTAGAAGAGGCGATGATAGCGATAGTGTTACTGATATATTATGTGAATAATTTTAAGTAATTTAAGTAGGTAATAAAAATAATTTATAATTTTATTTTAGATTTAAACATAAATACATAAATAAATAAATAAATATTATTTAGTATCTTTCCTAAAACAACCCCAAATAATTAAATTCTAAGCAAAGTACGGACCTGTTCGGCCATATTTCATTCTTACAGCTTGCCCGAGTCTTTCCTTAGTTCGTATCAGTTAGTTAGTCACTTTCTTATATCTATGAACAGACTTTATTTCTGTCAGCCGTACGATCAATTTGAAAAGAGTACATATTGGCACTAGACCTTGAAAATTGTGGGTCTCCTCGGATCCTTCCCGACATCCACGACGTAGATCCTATCCGACATGAGAGCGGGCAAAATCAGCTTGTCCCTCTTGCAACAGTTCTTTTTTCCGTGGCAACTGGAACATATGTTCCATCCGCTGTGGTGCAATTCGTCGTTCTTTCGACCGGTTCGCAGCAGGTTGATGATCTGAAACTCGGCATGATCCACCAAAATACGCGAAAGTTGTTTCCTACCTGACAGTAAGTGGGCGACGCCGGATCGACATCTACCGTTGCCAAAGCGTCACTTTTTGTACCTCTCTGGTCGGGTTGGACGCAGCAGACGTACAGAATTTCCTCCCTGGGACCGTTGAGGAACGCGTCCAGTGGCGTGGCATAGCCTGGTCCTATATAGTTCGTTTAAATTAGAAGTTTGAGTTAATTTCGTACAATTTTATGGCAATTCTCTTTGAAAATGATCAATTTACACTTTGTTAGTTCAATAACCTCCTGATGTTTCGTTTTTTGTGCACTTGTTGACCTAATGAGTAGCTTCTACAATCGATTATAAGAATTAAAAAAAAGGTTAAATAGTACTTCTAACCAATTTCCTCGACATGAAAATATACTATTATTGTTCATTGAGACTACACTTCTTTCTTAAATATTATGAAAAAGTGATATAAAAACGATTTAATTCCATCAAGCAAATTAAAAAACTAGATCTTTATCAATACAGGTAGATGACCGATATCTATAGCGCTTTATGACGTCTATTGCGGCTAATAAATCAACGAATATTTCCGAAACGGATATTACTTGGAGCCACTGCAAATAACACTTACCTTTATCCATTACTTTCGAGTCAACGCTGGTTAGGTTAAGTTCAATAGCAAGGTCGCACTTAAACTGTACTCGTCAGGATGCGGTACGACTGCAGCCGTATAAATAGACGTATTTGAACCCCGTTGATTATTGTTTATCTCGGACCGAGCGGTATTCGGTTGATATGTTATATTACTCGGCGATCTTTTCAAATCGACGAGATTTCTGGGCGAGATGAAAGCAACTCGAAACGCTTGGACTACAGGGTGGCCCAAGTGGCAGTTTATCAAAGCGCAACATTGAACCTTTCTATGTAGCTTGCTCCTCATTGTAATTCTTCAGACAAGTGATTTATTCTTGTTAATTCTTATAAGATTACCATATACTGTACCAAAAGTTTAACACATTCAATTTCGTCCATTTCATTGATAGTGTTATCAAGATTTTTTGTTCTCATTCGCTGACATGCTTCAAATTTGCCATTACAATTTGGTACTTCGTAATCACTTCACGCTTTAACGAAAATGACAGATGTATGGTAAAAATAAAACAAGCACTATGAGACCGGTATTTATAGAGGATATTCTGAAAATAAATATGGAACGATGTGTGTTGCTCACTTTTTATTCCGTAACTGCAAAATTAAATTTTGTTAGCTATTAATGTCATATTGTTATTATATTTTATATGTTGTCGGTGGATTTGTACATTTTTGCTACTTTTGCATACACAATTATTTAGTTGTCTTAAAATAAGTGTCGGAAACTATTTACAAACATTTTTTTATTTGACAATTGCTTCAGATACTACGGCGGACGTTGCTCTTAAACCTGAAAAAACTTGTTCGGGTTTAGCTACCTAATATCCAGTAAGATGCTTCTAGAGTTTCTAAAAAAAACATGAATTAATAGCGTTTTTATTGAAAACGGCGTAAAAGTTTGATATAAGAATAATAAAACAAAAGCAGCATTTTGAATATTCAAATTTGCCAATTTGTTAATTGCTATTAATTTGAACAACATCTCTTGCTACCAAAACGTTTCAGCATCTCTCTGTTTTAAGTAATATTCAAAATTGCTCAGAAGCCTCTAATAATAAATCAGAAGACACAAAATAGTAAATAACGTTGTTTAAAGTGACATAACATGGTAAATAAAAAATGAGTTAACCATGACATAGATATATCGGTGCCGCACAGCGGACTAAAAAATTAAAAAAAGATTTAGAACGTATTTTAAAAACACAAATCAACCTACTTGGTTTTCACGCATTCCCATTACAGGTAAGCAGTGCATAATAAATCCTTTAAGTGCATATTTAGTTATTAATTTATTCACGTATTAAAGAAATTAGAATAGAGTAGTGGAGAAAAACAAAATTATCTGAAGATCAGCTTGTTGCATATTATACTTTTTCTATTACGAATCGTCTTTAAGTAAACTTTGCAATAATTCAATGAGTGACTTGACTGCTATAAAATAATCATAGAGAAAAACTAGCGATCGTGGCATAATTTATTGCTTGTGTAGTTGACTTTTATTGCGCGCGAAAATTAATGGGAAAAGTAAGCTCTGTGTGGAAAATTTACTTAAATACTAACTCAAGCAAAAAATAAATCTACCAAAACACATTGTACGTCGCGGTACCAAAGTTCAGGGAAGGAGTACCAGTCACGCTGACTACGGTCGAGAACAAGCCTTCAACCCCCTGCTCACGCCGTTCCCCAGCTGGGAGTTAAATGATGACTCCGACTGCGCGAACCTTCAAAGCGTACAAACCATGGAAATCGGCACCCAGGGTGTCATGTGGGTGCTGGATGGTACCAGGATAAACAACTACAACCGCTGCCCCACCAAACTGATACAACTCGATCTCAACAATGGAGAAATAATAAGCCGCGTTAAGGTCTTCCCAAACGAGGTTTTCCCTAGGGTAGGTGGTTTTCTTAATGACTTGGTGGTGGATGAAACGGGTGGAGGCTTTGCATACATCGCGGATACATCGAAAGTCGATCCGGGATTGATAGTCTACTCCAAAGAAAAGAACGAGGCATGGAAGCTTAGAGATTCTTCCATGTTTTCCGGGAAGACAAACCCGCAGCTGTTCATGAAGGGCTCGGTGGTGGATTCGTCATACCCGATAGATGGGATAGCCCTATCTCCGCCGCGTGGCGACAGGATCTTTTACTACTGCAGCGTTGGCTCTGATGCACTCTATTTCACACCGACCAGCGCGTTGAAAAATCAGCAACTCGCAAACACCGGAGAATGGAGGAAAAATATCACAGAAGTCGGCAGAAAACTTGGACAAAGCGACGGTATTACGATCGATAGCGACGGATACTTGTTCTACACTTTGCCAGTATTCTTCGGGGCGGGCAGATGGAACACGAGCACCCCTTTGTGGACCTCCGAATTGTTCGATTGCGACGAACAGCAGATGGTGTGGACAGACGGATTCGCGTCCGACCAGCGCGGTGATATTTACTTCCTAGGAAAGATTGTTCAACGACGGAAGGGTGTTGTTTAGAGTGTTTAGATACCGCACGGGTACCAAAAGTTATCTGTACAGTGAATAAATCGTTGTGTCCAAGGTTAATAATACAAAATAGTATTAACGAGAAGTTCCGCATAATAAAATAATTTAGTGGATAAGTTTTACAGAAAAAAGCGGAATGGAATTTGCTTGGCCTTATAAATAATAAGGCGCTTGAACTACAATTACTTCTACAGTTTTATTTTTCTTGAATATATTTTTCATCAAGTAGAGGTGCACAGCGCGATGATGGGCATTTCTATGTAGCTTGCTCTTCAGACTTGTTGCTTTCGAAAATCGATGAAATCGAATTTTTCGAAAGTATCCGCGCACATATAAAAATTTTATATCTCGGTAACGGTAGGCCCTATGGGATCGCCGTTGGTACAGAAATGATCACCGTCGAAAAAAAAAATGTTTTTTTTTTTCTGTTTTCCATTCTTCGTTCTCGTCTTTTGATTTTTACTGAATAGCTTTCGAACCGTTGAAGCTACAAAATTGAAATTTACCTCCTATGGCGGAGGTCTTTTATCACCTGTAACAATTGTGAAAAAAAACTTTATCGTTTATGGTGAGCGTTTTCGGTAATCGCTTAACCTTGGGAAATATTTAAAACATTACCACTTATTTCTCCGCGTTAGGATGATAATGCGGATTTATTTTATATCGCGACTACATTCCCGTATATTAACCATAGACGTCCCAACATTTCTCAATAAAAGTCAGTGCCACTAAAAGCTATGGCTGCTCGGCAATTATGGGTGGGCTGGGTGTAATATCACCGCAGACGCAAAATAATCAAAGCTTAGTGTAGTCTTTACTACTTGTTACTTTCGAAAATCGATGAAATCTAATTTTTCGAAAGTATCTACGCTCGTATAAAAATTTTATATCTCGGTAACGGTAGGTCCTAAGGGACAACCATTGGCACAGAAATGATCACCGTCGAAAAATAAAATTTTTTGTCTGTCCGTTGTCCGTTCTCTGTTCTCGTTTGTTTTTTTCTGAATAACTTTGGAACCTTTGGGGCTACAAAATTAAAATTTGCCTCCTCTTGAATCCTCCACAAGCTTATAAGAAATGACCCTGATCCAAAGCCGGTATCCATATTTTTTTCGCGATTTTCGACTGTTTTTTGGTTAGTACTATGAAGCACGATAACTGCCTGAAATGTTGGCACATATATGCCTTTGGCTTTGCCCCGTGCCAGGACCTATGGAAAATAAGGGGTGGCTAGGGGGTAAGTATTCTAAAAAAATTAAAAATCGCGTGTGCAAGTGTCTATAAAAAACCTTATTTTTCAACAACCATTTAAGACACCAAAAAAATTCTTGAAAAATTTTCATGTTTGACAATTTTTCAATAATATACAGAGTACGCCACAAATAAAAAAAAAAGAAAAATGCCCCCCCCCCCCTCGTCCCTATTATTGAAAATTGATTATAACTGAAAGACTATGATTCAGATCTCACTTCCTTTTATATTGCGATATAGCCGCATAGACAGCAAAAACTTTTGCATTTAAGGTTTTTACCTATTATATAGGGTGTTCGCGATATTCCGTGCTAAATGAGAAATGTGTTAATTGTCCTAAATTTGCAGATATCAACTTCAAATTTAGCAGAGAAGTAAAAGTCCGTGTGCGCATGTAAACAGTAGAAATTGAGCGCAATCAAATTTTACCAAGTATTTTTTAAAAATATTTGAATTTTTTTTTTGGTAATTTTAGCTTCTAGAAAAATATGTTTTCCTCCATAATCCTTCATCCGATTGGCAAAATACTTGAATCGGCAGACGCAGAAGATCCAGTGGAATAACATTTATTTCGGACATTTTTTCGATTATATACAGGGTTTTCAAGTTATAGGCAAAAATCTAAAAGATATAGAAAATTGTTCTTTTACAGAGTAAATTATTAGTCGCAAATCAAAAATCGTAAAAAATATGGTTAATTGATTCAAACGGTGTTATAGGGCGCATGAAGAGCTCCAATTTTTGTATTTGCGGTTTTCATCTATCACATACGCTGCTCGGGATATTTGAAAAAATCCATATTGAAATCGCAAAGCGTGTTGCGAGAGAGTTTCAGATTTCGTCAATTATACGGGGAGCGAGCTATTATTTGTGCAAATTTTAATATTTGCCGATGTTTGCTGTAACTTGGAAGTTCGACGAGATGTGAACGACATTTTATACAGGGTGCATGCACAATTAAATTACATCGATTTTGCGAAAGTTCCATAGTGGTCCGCAGGAGCACGATAAAAAAACAGTGCGTCCCTTTACCACACGAAACCGCGAAGGTCTTTCCTTTTATAATAAAAAGCTGCTACGCGCTACGAACTTGCCCCGCCCAGTGACGATTTTTCGAAAGCAATCTTGTTATTTATATACTATATACCTTAAAAATTTCACGGTTTCTTCGTCGTCCGATAATGAAAGATCCCACATTTTTTGTTCTCCTTCGATTAGATGCTTGAAATTCCCAGTTGAAACTTAGTATTGATTACACATTTAGTTACTTCATATTTTAATAAAAATTACAGAAGTATGGTAAAAAAACGGAATCACTTTTTATTATGTCCATTCAAAGTTGAAGAAGTTTCTGGTTCGCCAGAACTCTCAATACAGACTTTTTTCAATAATGCATGTGCTTCTTTTTTAACTACGTCCTCAGACATTTCTAATAATAACTTATTGATTTGCAACATGCGTGAGGAAATTATAGACCATTACCAGCGCCCCAAAGGAGCAAAGTCAGCAAGACAGAGTTTTCACTCAGCGCTCAAGAGAAATCCAGAAGGGGTGTACTAAGGAAAGAAGTAAATAATGCAACAATTTTGATAAACGGCACATTAGATACGAGTTCTACGACCGTTAGTTTTTGGGTAGATTTCACAAAAGCATCACAAAAAATGAGTGATGTAAACGGAATTTGCGTCACGAGTTTATTTCTCACTAGCGGAACAGGTGTTTAATAAATGAGTGACTTAAAAAGTTTACCAAACCTGTTGCATACTATACTTTTTCTAAGACCGTTAGTTTTCGCATTGATTTACATTCGATTGCTCCCAAACTCGTGTGGTAATATCCCGGAAATGTCCGAAGAGGCTCGGATCCGTGGGACAAGAAACTCAAGTGGTAAAGTGACGCTTTCGGCACTCTAGTTCGATGTATAATGAGGTATGTTACAGAAGGGAATAGAAAAAAAATATTTCAAGCTAAACCAAAAATTGTTATTATTATAAAGATCAGACAGTATGATAATATAAATTGTCTACTTTACTAATTTACTAACTCAAGCAAAAGCAATATCAATTTTCCGATAAAGTAACGCATAAATATGCGATACGTTGTTCGCTCACCTTAAACGTTTAAAAATGGCCGTCAATTCACCATGAAAATCATCTACCTAATTACCTGCGCCGCGCTGGTCAGCGGCGCTGAAAAATTCAAAGTCGTACGCCAATGGACTCACCTCAACTACACCTGGAGGTCCCAGGCAGAATACAAGGACGCCCTCAAAACAGGTCGCTACGTACCTCAAAACAATGCACCGGTAGGTATCAAGATTTACGGGAATACCTTGTACGTTTCGGTGCCAAAGTACCGGAAGGGGGTGCCTGTCACGCTGACTACCGTCGAGAACAATCATTTCAACCCTCTGCTCTCTCCGTTCCCCAGTTGGGAGCTGAACGATGATTCCGACTGCGCGAACTTGCAAAGCGTGCAAAGCATGGAAATCGACACCATGGGTATCATGTGGGTTCTAGATGGCGCCCGGATAAACAACTACAACAGATGTCCCACTAAATTGGTACTACTCGATCTAAACAACGGAGGAAAGGTGATCCGAGTTAACGTCTTCCCGAACGAGACTTCTCATCAAGTGGGCGGGTTTCTTAACGACTTGGTGGTGGACGAAACGAGCGGAGGGTTTGCATACATCACGGATGCTTCACCAGTTGATCCCGGACTGATAGTCTACTCCAAAGAAAAAGACGAGGCGTGGAAACTTAGAGATTCTTCCATGTTTTCCAACGAGGCGCAACTGGTCATAAAGGGCTCAGTATTAGATTCGTCATACACAATCAATGGCATAGCTCTATCTCCACCATGCGACGACAGGATGGTATACTATTGCACCATCGGATCTTATACGCTCTATTCCATACCGACAAGCGCGTTGAAAAACCGGCACCTGGCAAACACCGAAGAATGGAGGAAAAGTATTACCTTAGTCGGCAGAAAACTTGGCCAAAGCCAAGGTCTTACGATCGACAGCGATGGAAATTTGTTCTACACGATGTCGACCTTCTACGGGGTGGGCAAATGGAACACCAGCACCCCCTTGTGGACATCGGAATTATTTGATCGCGATGAGCAGCAGATGGTATGGACAGACGGATTCGCGTTCGACCAGCGCGGGTATATTTACCTCATTACGAATTACGTGTATAAATTTATACAACCCAAGGAAAGTTTGTTCAATGACGGGAGGGTATTGTTTAGAGTGTTTAAGTACCACTCACGCACTAAAAGTTACCTATACAGCAAATAAATCGTTTTTTCCTAAAGTTGATTTTGATATTGACATTGTAGGAATGTTTACAAAAAATAAATAAATTTCGTTCAAATATCATAAAACCCAGAGCAAAAATAGTAATAGTAATAAGAGTTTCATATATGTAAAATAATAAATTAACATGCTACTTTTTAATAGTTAATTAGACTATAAGTTATGGAATAACAGTAAATTGGTAAGCAACAGTAAAGAAAAAAGAAATATGAGCAGATACAGCGATATTACAGTTTGTTTAAAATTATAGTTCGAAAGTTGCAGAAACCATTTTGAAAAATGTCCACTTCACGCAGTTCACTATTTATTAAGTTACACATTCTGTCCTGTCCTAGATTAGTGTAAGCTCTAGCAAGTTCAAAAGTGATATTATTCCTTGTTAAATATGTAGGCACAATGAATCTTAAATAACTAATTAGAAAAAAATAATCTATTCTGCCCCAAACCAGTTTATACAAAAATATTGCTTCAGCAATTTTCCTTCTTTTTTCAAGTGTGCAAACACCAAACTCGCCAGTCAAAACGATATAGGGTACATCAAAATAATAAATATCATACTTCTTATAATACCTCAAAAATTTCTTCTGAATCTTTTCTAATACAAAATAGTACTGACTCCAGACAACCGAAGAATATTCGATAATACTCCTAACATATGCATTATACAATAGATTCAGCGTTTCCTTAATCTGAAAACCGGAAGAATTTCGAACCACAAAGCCTCACATTTTTTTGTTATGCTGTCTATATGTTTATAAAATTCTAATCGGAAATCAAAAATCAAGATCCTTCATTTCTGTTTTTTGTTCTATTATAATTTCTTTCATTCTATATTGATACTTGATAGGACTTGATCTTTTGCTAAATGTCATGGAACAACATTTGCTGATATTAAAACTCAACTTATTTGTTTCTGACAATTTGATTACTTCATTTAAGTCCTTTTGCAGCAATTCACAGTCTTGTCTACATCTAATTTTTCGAAATAATTTATAATCATCTGCAAAAAGAAGATTAAGTGAATTTGCTGCAGATTGTGGCATGCCATTGATCAAAATGTCAAAGAAGAGTGGTCCAAGGTTCGAACCCTGCGGTACCCCCGAGCAAAGGGCTCCGAAGAGGCACCCCTGTAAATCACATATCGTTTCCGGGAGCTTAAATATGAACTTGAGAGACTCAGAGTTCCCCCGAGAGACCAAACGCTGACAGCTTCCGCAGAAGAACATCATGGCACAAACGGTCAAATACTTTAGCGAAATCAGTGTATACTACATCACCCTGGATATTCGCGGCTAGAGCAGCGTTAACGTATTGAGTAAAACACGCTAAATTTGTCACAGTGGATCTTTTCGTCGTGAAGCCATGCTGCTCTTCCGCAAGTATCGGTCTGACATGAGCATACATTTTCTTATGAAAGCTCGTTTCAAATATTTTACTTGGCGCGCATATCAAAGCGATAGGGCGGAACTATTTTATATTATTATGCTTGGTACTCTTTGCTATTGGACAGATTTTGGAAATTTTCGAGATATCCGGATATGTTTGAGTTTTGTCTGACCAGAAGCTCCCTGCAGGCTTTAAAAATATAGGGCGTAATATACATGATTTTTTAGGCTTTAGCTTAGCAATAGCCTCCAGTATGTCATTTTTTGCAATTGCATTTATGGTTAGTGTCGTATTTGTGTACAGTAAGTCGTCCTTTGCAAGATTGTTTGTAGCCGGCTTTTCTGAATACACACTTTTAAAGGCTTGGGCTATCTTACTGTTGCCACTAATTTCTCTCTCTCCTCAGAGAACATGCAGACCGAAGCAACATCGGAGTCCCCTTTGTGTTGTGCACAAGTTTGCAGAAACTTCCTACATCAGAGTGTAGGTTATTTTCAGCACACATTTTTTTTTCTTAAATTAGTAAATATCTGTATATCAAAATCAATGTTGAATTTTTTAATATTATCGTGATAAAAGGCTGTACGTTTTAAATCCTCTATAATATTTTTGTTGAGCCACAGTGGATAGCGTTTTTTAGTATATTTGGCAAGTGGGACACTCTCTGATAAAATTCTTAGAAATATCTGGTAAAAATGAGCAATAGCTTCATTAATTTCTTTGTAACGCATTCAGCTCTTCCCACGTTGTAACTTTCAACAAGTTATACAGCTTTTCAAAATCTGCTTTTTGGTAATTAAATTCGGTAAGAAAACCTTCAGTTTCGCCATCAAATTGAGTAAAAACTGGTCCGCTACTTCTCCCAGGAGAGGAAAATCGCTACGACTGACAGTTAACTTATGACTACTCAGAACCAAATCCAATACTCTGTCTCTACCGTTTAATACCGTATTATAATTTCGCATGTCGTAGCAATTTATTAACTCTAGGTACTTTGTTTCAATATTGGTTAAATTTTCTAAATTACTTAAGTTGCACAGAAAGTTCTTTAGAATTTATTCTCCGATTTACTGCAACAACAACCCCTCCCCCAGTTTTTTTATTTGTGTACATAAGGTCCCTATCTCTCTTATAAACGGTACATTTATTGTCAAAACACTCAAAATCAAACACTGATGGGTTACGCCACGTTTCGGTTAGTACCATTATGTCAAAATCCTGTTGTGAAAGTGCAATTTTAATTTAGAAGACATCCCTTGAACATTTTGATAGTAACAGGTAAAAACAAAAGACTTACGTTTAGTGAATGTCATTGAAATTGCTTGTTGAGTCTATTTTAAACGCCTTCACACTTCTCTTTGTGTTTTCTTTTTCGAAAGAAACGCATTTCGTTCCCCACACGGAATTTTTTTCAAGGCAATCCGTGATTTTTTTATCCTGAGCCGAAATTATTGCATTTGTCTCCTCGACTTTGATATAGCAATTTTCTATAGAATGCTTCATGTCATTGTTAAGAACTTTAATAGTCCTGATTTCGCTGAGGATTTCCTTATTTGGAATGGCTGATGAGCCGTCCGATTTTTGTCCTCGGCAGCTACACAGGATACGCCCACCCATATATTGCTCATATTGAACTGGTCCAATGTAAACAGATACAGAAAAAAACAAAACAATCTCGGACACTTTTTCCGAACTTATTATCGGTTTTAACGGAGCAAATAAAACAGCGTGTACTCTGACCTTCACGGCTCTCTACTTTCGTGTCAAGTGTTGTAGGATATACTATATACTGATAAGAGACACCATTAGAAGTCAATTTTTCAAAAAAACTTCCACAGGCTTCTGTAATACTATTCGCAAATCTTCTGCGTCGGTTGTTGATAAATGAAATTCGCTAACGTTTCGATAACCATCCTGTTGGCTTCTTTAGAGCTGCACTAATTTTTCATTTAATGAGATACCTGAAATTTTCCATTCCAGGTCAGCATTTGGTAGTAATTATCCTTTTAATACTTTTAACACTTAACTGAAAATAACAAGCGCATGGTAAAAAATAAATAAAGAACGGAATACTAAATACTAAAGTTGGTAATTTTGTATTCCGTAATTGCAAAATAAAATTTTGCCTAACATCACGTAACAGAATGCTATTAAAATTTCTCCCACTTTGATATATGAGGTCCTACTTTTCTACGATTTCCGAAATGAACATTAATTAATTAAAAACTTAAATTCGTAGAACTTTTATCATCGTCTATTGTTGAAGTAGTTATCTTGGTTGAGATTTCAATGCACACATTTTTCAATAATGTGTCTTTTATTTTCAAACCTTGCTCCTCGGATATCTCTAATAATAAATCATTGATTCGTGACAAAATCGAAAAACAGTGGAACGATAATCAACCTTAGTGACACATGTTTTAAGTAATGTTAATAGGTAAACAAAAAATGAAATGTCCATGAAATTGATGCATCGCTGTGTCACTTTCAAGCTGGCTAAAAATTAAAAAACTTAAAACACTTAGAACATGCTTTAAAACACAAATCATTTTACTCTGCGTGTGGATGTTAAAAATATATAATTAAAAATAGTAATAATAATTATAAATTAAAAATATATAATGAATCAGTTAAGTGGGTATTTCATGATTTATGCACGGATCAAAACGATTTAAAAACCATATTGAAGAAATTAAGGAACCTATGGAAAATACATTTAATTTAAATGTAATAACTCTAAGGATAGAGAATTAAGTCATTCCTAAAGCAATTAAACCTATCTTCCCACTGCTATTACCACCGGCAGGTATTTAAGGTGCCTACGTAGCAGTTTGAGCTAGCTCTCTGAAGGAGTCAGTAGCATGTTTGGCGAAATCTAGAAGAGGTGTGCCTACAAACTCGCACCAAAGTAGCACCAATTTTACTAAGTGGCATTTTAGTCACGAATTTGATTTGGCACGACCGAAGCCACAACGTATAATAAACGAGTACATACTTTTCTCTTTCGACAACCATGGGCTCTTGAAACCTAAAAGCTATAATAATTATAAGCTTTCTTGACTTTACTTGTATTTAGTTAATTTAATTTAATATATATTGCTTACGTACTTGACCTGTATTGCGAACGAATGTTAATTGGGAACGTAACCCTTGTGCGGAAAATTTACTGAAAAAAATGGCACGATAACGGCACAATGGCAACATACGCTATCTACTTACTTACTAACTGAAGCAAAGTCATACCAATTTTCTGATAAGACAGCGCATAAATGTACGACACGCTCTTCGCCCACCGTCATTACACCATGAAAATCATCTACTTAATCACCTACGTAGCGCTGGCGAACGGCGTTGAAAAATTTGAAGTCTTCCGTCAATGGACTCTCCTCAACTACACGTGGAGGTCCCAGGCGGAATACAAAGACGCTCTCAAAACTCGTCGATATGTACCTCAAAATAACGCACCGGCAGGGATCAAGATCTACCGAAACATATTGTACGCCTCGGTGCCGAAGTTCAGGGAAGGCGTACCCGTTACTCTGACTACGGTTGAAAACAAGCCCTTCAATCCTCTGCTCACGCCTTTCCCCAGTTGGGAGCTGAACGATGACTCCGACTGCGGTAACTTGCAAAACGTGCAGAGCATGGAAATCGACACCAAGGGTACCATGTGGGTTTTGGATGGTGCCCGGATAAACAACTACACCAGGTGCCCCACTAAATTGGTACTACTCGATCTAAACAACGTAGGAAAAGTGATCCGAGTTAAGGTCTTTCCGAACGAGGTTTCTCTTAAAGTGGGGGGGTTTCTTAACGACCTGGTGGTGGACGAAACGAGCGGGGGCTTTGCGTACATCACGGATGCTTCACCAGTCGATCCCGGACTGATAGTCTACTCCAAAGAGAAGAATGAAGCTTGGAAGCTTAGAGATTCTTCCATGTTTTCCGGGAAAACGGATCCGCAGCTGTTCATAAAGGGCTCGGTGGTGGATTCGTCATACCCGATAGATGGGATAGCCCTATCTCCCCCGCGCGATGACAGGATCGTATACTACTGCAGCGTCGGCTCTGATGTGCTCTATTCCATACCGACTAGCGTGTTGAAAAACCAGCAACTCGCAAACACCGGAGAATGGAGGAAAAATATCACAGCGGTGGGCAGAAAACTTGGCCAAAGCGACGGTATTACGATCGACAGCGACGGAGACTTGTTTTACACGTTGCCAACATTCTACGGGGTCGGTAAATGGAACACCAGCACTCCGTTGTGGACGTCGGAATTGTTTGATCGTGACGAGCAGCAGATGGTATGGACAGACGGATTCGCGTTCGACCAGCGCGGTTATATTTACCTCATTACGAATTACATGTACAAGTTTATACAACCCAAGGAAACTTTGTTCCATGACGGGAGGGTATTGTTTAGAGTTTTCAGGTACCATACCGGTACAAAAAGTTACTTGTACGACAAATAAATAGTTGTGACCGAATGGTATTTTTGGTATTGAAACGTGTAGGTCCCCGGCAATTTTCTAACCGGCAATCAAACGATCGATACGCGCCGATAGCTGTAATTACGAGAGCAACGATTGTCGCTCCCCATGTCCTGAAAATTATATACATTTCCCCCTCATTTTTACACAACACCGGCTATATATGTGCCCAGCTCGATATCTCTCTCGAGGCACACCGTTGCATCACTAAAATGCGAACGAGTCTTGAACAAGATCCCCCGAAATGGAGAGACGCCTACGTGGTGCCGAAAACAATGCTCCAGGTGTGCGGTATTTGGCCGACGCGTCATACCTCCAACCTTACGACAATGTTTCGGATCCTGTTCTTCGCCGTCTCGCTAGTATTCGACATGACGATCCTCGTAGAACTCAAAATCCTCATCACCTCGAAGGATTACGAGGCCTTGTCCACTCACCTGTCCACGCTGGGATTGTACATCGGCTACACCATAGCTATAATGATATTTAAAGGGCAAGAGAGAAAATTTACCCAACTACTCGACACCTTGGAGGCTCCCATATTTGATGATTTTCCCTCGAACCTTGTAACGTTCAAAACCGAGTGTATTTCCCTTTCCAATGGCATTTCCACGTTCTACATATCGTGCGTCGCGGCCAGCATCACCCTCTACCTGAACAGACCCCTGTATACGGAGTTTTCCTTGCCCATAAGCTTCTCGTTCGATATCAGCGCTTTAGAGTTCTATATGTTGCTGGCTCTTCAAATCTTCTCTGTCTTTTATCTCGTGATGACAGGCATATGCTTCAATATGCTCAACATAAGCTTGATCAACGTTGCCTCGGCACAACTCGACATACTAGGCGAGACCGTCAGCAGTTTCTTGTTCAAAAGGCACCCAAACTTTGAGGAAATGGAGAAAGTGCATTTGATCAAGTGCGCCAAGAAACACGTCGCTGTTATTCGGTAAGAAGGAAAATGCCTCCTAAACTACACGTTACTTAAACTGATTATTTAACCTGTATAGATTTGTAGATCAAATTGAGGAAGTTTTTACGTACATTTGCATGACGAGGTGTTTGAGCAGCATCGTCTCCATATGCAACGGCGTTTTTCAACTAACGCACACTGTTAGTCTTCAGTATTATCAAGAAACGATCACACTATATCGCCTCAATTTCAGGGAAACCTGTACAGCGTCGCGTTCTTGTTCAACATCGCGTTCGTCTTCGACGTCCTCTTCGAGATCGGCATTTACTGTTGGTTCGCAGGCCTGTTGACGATAAAGGTGAGGTCGGGTCCTTGAAATTACGTATAGAAAATTTCGTTTTAGAGTTTGGCGGTGGCGGATGCTTGCTACAACTACAACTGGCTACTTTCCTCCGAAAACAACAAGAAATTGCTGCTCATCGTGCTCACAAGGAGCCAGAAGCCGCTGTTCACCACGGCCGGCAAGTTTGCCAGACTTAGCATGGCGTCGTTTTTGTCGGTACGTTTTCAAATATTGCTGATTGTGATTTGTACCGGTCGTTTTGAAGGTTTTGAAGACGGCTTACTCCTACTTTGCGCTGATGCAGAGTCTGTACGAGAGAAACGAATTCGAGGAGTGCCTGTAAATCATCTCTGGCTTGTCATATGTATTGCGTCTTAACGTTCTAATTCACTCTACGCGTTGGAATAGACATTAGAAAAATAAATTATATGAGATACATTTTAATAATTAATATCGCGCCAATCGAACGTTGATTACAGAGGCTCGGGACAAAGGAGACAAGGAGAATGGGGTTTTAGACATAATTTAGATAATAAGATCTGTCATTTTAAGGGGGATATATTTATTCACTTAGTAATTTCCGAGTCGCAATTAAAGGGTTACATTACGGACACAAAAAATCTCTTCCCGCAGGCGATATTATTTAGATCGCACGATATTCCTGTGCAAGTCCCAGTACAAGTGGCATGTATCCGACCAAGAACCCTGTAAGTAGACGATTAGGCCGCACCTACTACTGGCACGTTGCTCGCGCCTTTTCCAGCCCCAGAAATGGGAACAAGCCTACTCTGTTCCGGCGAGGTTTCTAAAACTAGCCGGCGTTTGGCATCAAGACTCTTGGCCGGCCGCGAAACGAATCCAACACATTCTATTTTTCATCTTGTGCGTACTATTCGACGTCGCGATCTACATGGAACTGGCAAATTTGGTAACCTCCAACGATTACGAAATGTTGTCGGAGCATCTATCTCCCGTAGGGTTTTACACTAGCTATACTATAGCTATAGTGGTGTTTAAAGCTAACGGTAAGAAATTCAAGAAAATGACGTCTAGTTTGGAGTCGTCAGTTTTCAACGACCTTGCTTCAAGTTCGCTGAAGATCAAGGAACGCTGTATTTTCGAATCGAACAGGCTGTCGACCTTTTTCCTATCTACGGTGGGCTGTTCTCTAGTGATCTACCTGGCCCGACCTTTGTACAGCAATTATTCACTTCCTATAAGCTTTTCTTACAGCGTAAATGGTATCAAGTACTTCCTGGTGTACTCCCTCCAGATCGTCTCGGTAATCTATCTGATTATAACGGGTATTAGTCTGGTTATGCTGAACATAAGCCTGTTGAACATCGCGTCGGCGCTGATCGATGTCCTAAACCAATCAGTCGCGGGTCTCGGACAGCTAAGTGGAGTGGGAGTTTTGGTGCAACGTCATTCGGTCATAATTAGGTAGGTCCTAAAAATATGGGAGCAGATTAATCCAGCTTAAATTTTAGATTCGTGCAGGAAATCGACGAGGTATTCACGTACATCTCACTGACTCGATGTCTGACCAGCATCATTTCCATCTGCAACGGGTTGTTTCAACTGACACACACGGTGAGTTTGTTTTCTTCCAGTCGCTTTAACGACCCGTCAATTCTAGAGGAAAATTCCAAGCGTGACGTTTGTATTCAATGTGGTTTACGTCTTCAACGTCCTCTTTGAGATCGGTATCTACTGTTGGTTCGCGACCGCGCTGACCGAGAAGAGCTTGACCCTCACCGACGCATGTTATAACTACGACTGGCCCGAAGAGTCACTTTCTAACCAACGATCATTGCTGATGATCACCGCGAGGAGTCAGAAGCCTTTTTACGTCACCGCCGGGAAGTTCGCCAGGCTCGGCGTTGGTTCGTTTCTCTCGGTAAGGGTTTGAAATGCAATATTTGACTCACTTTTCGCCATTTAATATAATAATAATAATAATAAATTTTACCCTTGACATAATCATCTACAGTTTACAGACTCAGTCTCATGTGTAACCACATCACACACAAATTGCCTTTACTGACGTATAACATTTGTTTTTTTAAACACACTTTATGTGATAACGTTGTTTCCTTTCCAGCTCGTCAAAATGGCGTACTCATACTTCGCACTGATGCAAAGCTTGTATGAGAAGACCGAAGATTTACGGACATTATGAAAGTATACCAAGCGTATCCCTGACCTTATTTTTAACGCGCCGCAAATTAACTCGATATCGATTTATTTTTTGTCCACCCATTCACTTGTTCACGATACTTTCGCCATCTCGGCGGGACGAGGAGGGGAACAGTCTCAGTGTCTGCCATGCGAGTCGCAACTCGTTTATTTTTATCCGTCGCCATATTAAGCGCGTGTTTCGCCACCAAACGCTGCCCCCGCGCTGAAAAATTCAACGTGATCCTCCAATGGACGCACCTAAACTACACCTGGAGATCTCCCGAAGAGTACGAAATGGCCGTCAGCACCGGGAGGTACGTTCCTTTGAACAACGCTCCTACCGGAATCAAGATTTACAAGAACACCTTGTTCATCTCGGTTCCGAGGTTCCGACCTGGTGTACCGGCCACCCTGGCTTCGGTGGAGGCCAAATCCCTCAATCCCTTGCTTGTACCATTTCCCAGCTGGGAGATGAGCGATGAGTCCAAGTGCACCAACCTTCAGAGCGTCCAAAGCATGGAGATCGATTCCAAAGGGACTATGTGGGTATTGGACGGAGCCAGGATCAACGGCTACTCCAAATGCCCCGCCAAGCTTCTACTTTTCGACCTCACAGATGGAGCCGGTCTCTTAAGGACATATACTTTCTCCAACGAAATATCGCTCCAAGACGGTGGATTCTTGAACGATTTGGTGATCGATGAAACCGATGGTGAATTTGCTTACGCTACAGATAATTCGCAAATCGATCCTGGCCTGATAGTATACTCGAGGTCGAGGAACAAAGCGTGGAAACTTAGAGACGCCTCGATGTATCCTCAAGAGGGTGCTAGTAGATTCGAGGTTAATGGGAAAATTTTGGACAGTTTCCTTCCCTTGGATGGTATCGCGCTGTCTCCAAAATCGGAAAGAGGCTCGAGAAGGGTGTACTACTGCGCTATGGGGGCGTTAAACTTGTACTCCATCCCCACCAAGGTGCTGAAAGATTCTAAATTGATCGAATCTGGAAACTGGAGACGCCACATCGTCAAAGTGGGCCAGAAATTGGCTCAAAGCGACGGGCTGGTGATCGACAACGAAGGAAGCATGTTCTACACGCTTTTGCCATACAACGGGGTTGCCAGATGGAGCACCAACTCTTCCTTATGGAGTTCTGAGATAATCGACCAAAACAAAGAGACTATGGTGTGGCCCGATGGGTTTGCCTTTGACGAGAGCGGATATATTTATTTAATTACTAATTATATTTATAACTTTATCGACCCCTTGGCAGAGGTGGAGAAAGACGGTCGGATTCTGTTTAGAGTGCACAGATACCGCACAGGAACCAAAAGTTATTTATTTACTTAGTTTGGAATAGCATTGTTATGTTGAATGTAGACACCTCTAGCTAGTAAAATAAATATTGCTTGTCATGATATTTTTTTTTGACGTTCACCCTTTCCGAAGAACTTTTCCATATAATTATAAACGAATAAAGTTTTGAAGTACGTCACTTCGTTGAGATAGAATAACAGAAACTCAGCAGAGATTTTATTCCGCTACGCATGAAGGTAAAATTTGACACAGCGTGCCTCTGTCACTGATTAAAAAAATTGTTTTAGTTCAAACAAAATTTCACAGTGTCGGAGAGAAATTTAATTCAGAAAGTGGAACGGGAAATCAATAAAAAGGATCTGGAATTACGGGCCGGCAAAAAAATACCCAGCAATCCCCTGATTCAGAAAAATCTGACGTTTTTGCAAGGCTACGATCAAATTTTCGGGACGCCTCAGTATTTCGGGCACTCTGGCGCCAGATTTAGAGGATCCCTAAGGAACCACAAGTCTTTCGATTTGGTTCGCGATTTAAGACTGGATCAAGCGGAATTTATTAAATCTCAGGTACTCCAATGACACTACAATGAGAACAAGTCAGTATGCGGGCCTTTTAGGTCAAACAAAGATCGAAGTTAACCAAACATCACCGTCTCAACGAAGCAACCACCAACAGATCATCAGCTGGATATCTATTTGAAACAGACGCTGTAGGAGATCACCAGAGTGAATCTGAAAACAAAGAATCGACGCAAACTTCAAAAATGGCGGAAGAATCGGAAGACGTTGAGCAAGATCTTGCCGTCGCAGAAGAAAAAGGGGAAGAGGAAAGATTTGAAACAGAACCGGAAAAAATGGATGATGATTTCTTAGATCAAGAAGAGGAATTTGACGATATACCCGAAGAGGATGAAGAAGTAGGGTTGCTCGGAAAATTATTGCTTAAAATGTTTACCGTCTTCTTTTTAGGAAGATGATGACTTGCAAGAGGTGGAGAAAATGATCCAAGAAGCGTCCGACCAATTGGAGAAAGTGGCCGAGGAAGGTCAAAAAGTGATAGAAAAGCTTGTAATGGGCGTTTTTAATGAAATGATCGAAAATCTAGTTTTTCTCTATTTTAGGCAGGGGAGGAAGAGCAATTAGAACTGGTAACAGAGACGTTAGTTGAGAAACCCGAAGGAGACGAGTCCGTGTTCAAGTTCGATGCTGCTACAGATGCGGCGGTTCTGAGAGAGCTCGAGGAGGCGGAAAAGCAGGCCAAGGTAACTGCCAAGGTGATTGCGGATCTCAAAGAGAGAGTTGGGGAGCTTTTGGAGAAGGAAGAGATGACCGAAACGGAGGCCAGAGAGTTGGAGGCTAAAAACATGGAGCTGAAGAAGCAAATGATGCTTTTCGAGGAGAAAACTAAGAGGATGCAGGCGTTGCTGACTCAAACGAATCTATTCGACAAAATGGTGCCCATCAAGCCTCCTTTACAGGTAAAACATGCAGAAGACGTGTTGCCGAAGATGCTGGTATGTGGTTACGGCGAAGACCTGATGCCGAAGATCGTGGTCTGTGACGATAAAAAACGAAGCAAGTCCAAAAGCCCATGCACCGCTAGGAGTGTGGTATCTTTATGCCAGAATTTCCATTGTTGATGATGAAAACCTCATTTCATTTTAGAGTCCCATAGGCAGACAAATGATTGATAGTTACCACATGCTGGAAGACAAGCCAAAGTATATCTGACGTGACAGTGACAGCACGCGTACTAAATTCTCCGTGATTTTTTTCAGATTCGATCGAAAGAATGTATTAAACAGAGATGAAACTCTAGGATGTCTTCAAAGACAGGTTTGTGTTTTGCGAACCGAAATGGCAGCCGTACACCAGGTCAATGCTGCGTTTACTGAAAATCTTCAGGTAAATCTATAGACAAGGTTTCATTTTAATTTATCTCTAAGCGATTTTAGATGTGCCCCAATCCAGAGTGCCCGAAGAATTCACGGCCCGGTTCGCCCGCAAAAAAGTCCTGCGGGCCTGGCCGAGGCGTTTGTCCAGCAGAAGTCCAAAATAGGCTTAAAGAGTATTCACACACCACCACCCAGCTGGAGAAACAACTAGGCGACATAGAAATAGAAGTGAAGGGCATCCAGGAGGAACTTTTAGAAGTCCAAAAGGAAAGAGAGCATTTGGAGCACCACAGGAAAAAGATGTGCGTGCCACCATCCTGTCGCCACATACCTTGTATGCCTGCCACGCCCAGACTAACGTGCGGTGGCGAGGATCAGAAATACAAGGAGTTGAAAGAACAGTACAACAGACTTCAGGAAGATTTCAGAGCAAAGCTCACAGAGGTCGCAGGATTGAGGGCCGACAATGAAAAACTTAAAGACCAAACAAAAGCCGCCGAAGACGCAAGGAAAGCGCTGGAGGACAAGGTCAAGGAACTGGAAAAGAGGCTTAAAGAACTCAGGGGTGATTTGGGAGTGAAGGTTGGACATGCACCCAACGGATTCCAAGTTTAATGGACGGGTTTTAGGGATCTGGAACCCGAGAGCAAATAGTGGAACTTGAACAGCAGCTCAAGGTGTTCAAAGAGATGTACAGGCAAGCACAGGATGAGCTAGAGGAGCTGAGAGCGCTAGCCGAAGACGTTCAAGGTCAGCTGGGTAGCTACCGCAACAAGGTGAGGCCGCGGGCACCGGTGCACCATTTCGCTTAGGTAGGGGTCTTTCGTAGTATTTAGAGGCAATCCAGACGGTAGAAGAGCAACGGCGCCAAATCGATATCATGCGCCTGGAGAACGACAGAGTTAGCGAGCAGGTCAATTTGGAAATCCAACGGGTGAAGAATCAGTTTCAGGAAAAGCTGCAGGAGTTGGCGCCGCTGCCCGATATTCTCAAAAGCACGCAAACCAAGTTGCAGGAGGCCCAACAGCTTCACCTACTGGCTGAGCGTAACAACGAAGCTTTGAGCAAAGAGCTGCAGCTGTATAAGGATAAGCTGCAGGCTCTCAACGACGAGATGGACACGAGAGTCGGCGACGGAAGCGAAGCTCTCAGCCAAAAAGAGCAAATGGCTTTGAAGTTTAAAGAGTTGGTGGAGAGAGAGCGGGGACTTAGGGATGAAAACGAGAACTTGATCTCCGAAAAAGAACGGTTGAAGGAGGTGGCGGATGAAAATGAAAGGGTCGCCAATGAGAAACTGCACGAGATCGCGCAGCTGGAGAGCCAGTTGGAGAACGTGAGGGAGGAGTCGGCCAGGCAGGTGTCGAGGATCAAGGATCGGTGCGAGATCGTAAGGAGGAGCATGCAGAACCAGATATCGGACCTGGAGCAGCAACTGGCGCAGACCAAGGCGTGTGTGAGGGTGAGTATTGGAAATGTGGGGATTACTTCGTTGATATGATTGATTTTAGGCTGCGGAGAAGGACAGGGACGAGGTGAGACGAAAGATGCACGTCCAGATCGTCAATTTGGGCCAGAACTTCGAGGACGCGCAGATGCGGATCAGGAATTTGCAGGGACACGTGAATTTCCTGAAGAACGCGTACTGTTCGCCGGGAGATGCCACCAGGACGGCGGATCCTGATCCGTGTGGCTGTCCGGCGGAATACTAAGGGACGCGAGGCAAATAAAATTACATTTTGGTTTTAAACGCCTTTTATTATAAACATCGGATGTCGAGATTAGGTACAACTTTTTATGTTACAAAAGTGAAAAATTAGCCTATAGGTATGCACAACGGTATTTACAGGGTGATTGCACGCGATCCCTTAGCACGTCAAAGCTGACTTGAGCCACTGGAAATAAAAATCGTGAAACCTTAGCTTGTCAAATTCGAAGGTTGCTTACCTCTGATAAGTTTAGTTTGATGCTGCCGTTTTGCAGAGGATCTTTGATTTCGAAAATGTCTAGAAAAGACTTGGTGTTAAGAGTTCATCAACATTTCAAAAACGATATAAATAACAAAAATAATGAAAAGATAACTTGTCAAAAACATTTTCCAGGTTGCCAAACGTCGAAAACATGGTTTAATACGATAAAATTTATAGAGCAATGTTTTTAACATGTTCAAAGGTATTTTTCGATTTTTGCGAAAAAAGTTTAGACGCACGTAGAAATAATGAGCGAAGAAACAAAGCTGTTTTTATTTTGGATTTATTTGTCGAGACTTTCTAAATTTGGCATAATTATTTGTGATAAGGAAATAAATCGATTATAATCATTTTGTTGTTATTGTAAACAAAATTAAGTTACACAACGCGCTATTTAATGAAGTAATTTAGTTAATCTAATTTATGAGGTACGAGAAAAACAAACCATCTTGTAAATAACTAACAAAATGCAGACGTTGAAAATAATACTAGCTCAAATACTTTCTGCACATAATAATAAAATTACAAGGACTTTACATAAATAAGAAGTTAGAAATACACACAACTAACCAAAACTAACCCAACCAAAAAAAAATTGTTTAAAATAATGTGCTGACCATTAATTGCAGTAAGAACTTTTTAATTTTTATTAAAAAAATGCCTTTTAACAAACAATTTTGTTATAAGCAATTCTTAGTTTAATAGTCGACACAAAAATGCTAACCAAAAACCAAAATAAAAGCTCGATGAAATTTCAATGAGCAAAATTATTTTTTAAAACTTTTAATGCCATGTTTTGAATTTTTTCCAAACAAAAAAATAAAAAAACTATTATTAAATAGATTAACGAAACTAAATTAAATAAACTAATTTAATAAAAATTTTGTCTTTTAATAATTCAATAAAAATTATTTAAATGAAGTTTCCAAGAGAAAATATTAGCTTACAAAAAAATCGAAAAATTGGCTAGTCAACCCAAATATTCATATACTCACTAAACGCGACGGTCAAATGCAAGATGGACGACACAAAATCGCCGAACCGCAGCGTGCCATCTTTCCGCATGTACCTCAGGATAAGCGTAATGAGCACGTCGCTGCTGAGCTGAAAGCCCACCTCCAATAGAGCGTCCCTCAACCTTTCCGCTTTGAGGATGCCGGTCCTCTCTTTCGTATGGTTCTTGAACGCCATTTGCCAAAACTTGAGGCTGCACATCAGGTCTTTGAAGTCGGCGAACTTCAGCCGTCCCGAGCTAGAGTTCTGGAATCGCGAGGAACACGTGGAACCGACCAAAAGTCGATACGAGACGGCTTACCTCGAATGTGAAGACTATCTGTCTGCAGACTTCGATGGAGGCGCAGCTTTTGATGTAGTCGTTTGGTAAACACGCGTCCAATAACTCCTGGAGTTCGAACGCGTTGACGGTCCGATGTTCGTCGGCCAGTTGAAGAAAAACCGCTTCATATTGACTAAAACTTTTGCCGTCCAGCAGCGGGGGTGCCTTCACTATCGCTGACTTCACCAAACAGGGAACCGTGTCTACCAGTTTGAGCTTCAGAGGTTTGCTGGAGTACACCCTCAGAGTGAACCCCGACTCTTGCCCCGGCTCGAATGTTGTAGGTATAATAAGGTACCCCCCTTGCTCCAACTGACACCTAAAGAGAGGAATAAGCAATGAGTATTGTTCAATTGAATGATTGGAGTACCTCACCTGTGGCTGACTTGGCGACTGTTGGTGTACTGTGAATTGAAAAGGGACTTGTTCTTCTTAAAAAATCCTTTGCCTATGGTGTCGGTCGTGCTCTTGGGTAGCGAATAGGCGGTAAAACCTATAACCTTCGGCTCCATAATGCTGTGCTGGTTGAGCGACACCACGACTTCTTCCATCTCGCTCAGCAGCAGGTGCAGCTGAGGATTGATGTGGAACGTATCGGGGTTGTTCCGACACCCGCCTGCAGTCACCCCCTTCTGCCAATTGCCTTGGTACAGGCGCATCTGCCAGGTGTTTTTGTTGTGTAGACTAGGTTCGTCCCGGCTAGTATCACTGTCCAGGTGCACGATCTCTAAGTGGGTGAAGGTCTTGACGAATTCGGAGTAGGGTATCCAGAACTCTTCGTCGGACGTTTTCGACTGGATCCGTTCGAGTTCTTGGGGCGGGAGCTCCGCCCAATCGGGCGAGTCCAACGCCCACGGACCCACGTAATCCGTTGCCAAGCCCAGCGGGTTTCTCAGCTTTATGAGCTGCACGGAAACATTATTGAATGTCTCCGCGCGTTCTATAGAGTAGATCCTGTAATTGACTCCGGTCTGTATGCCGTTGACCAACTTTTCGGTGTGAGATCTGACTTGGTTCGGCGGCTGCACGGCACACGTTATGATCGAGGTCATGTCAAGCAGTTTGTGCAGCAATCTGGCACATGACGTCGCGTCTTGCCTGATCTGTATGCTCTCGGTTATGCCGCCGGTCAAGTCAGCCAAACCGTCGAGAAGGGAACCGTATTTGAGGGCTTCATATGAACCGTGTAACCTAAAAGGAGGAGGTACTGTCAGGCGTGAAGTTTTTGTCCGTCTTGGCCAACCCAGAACCCAGGTGTGGTTTTCTTGGACCTTTGTACGTAATACAATTGGTCTCCCCACGAAGGAAGGGGGACGGGAAGCGGAAGTTATTCATTCATGATACTTAGACGTGCATCTTCTACTCAGGTTTAGTTCGGTCAACAGTTTGGTGACTTTGTGGAGTGTTTAGGTGTATCAATAATTTGTATTTCACGGGAAGAACAAAAGGAAGCTTTGACCTTTAAGATAAAGCTCGTAGGAGCGGATTTGGACTCTTAAGATTAAGAATAAAATAAACCTTTCCTGACTCAGCAATTCCAAGTTTGGGTGTTCGAAGGAAAAGTCCAACACGTAAACATTTTACTGCTTTTTCATCTAATTGGTATGAAAAACTGGTATCGACCTCCATTTTGAACAGCGGAAACCGTAATCCGGCATTGTTTTCGTGTGACTTTAACAACGGTGAGCCGCCATGAATATACGGAGTGTTATTTAATATGTGTCCGATATTTAACATTATGACTTCTCAACTATTTTAAAAATTACTAAAGTGTCTGTTCACGTTCTTATCTAGCCAACTCTAAAATATTTATATGGTTATGAACTTTTTAGAATATACTCACATACAATTCAATACAAAAAATATTAATAAATAATAATATAAATTTTATTATAACACTGATATTGTGGTTACATCTTTATACCTGCATGTACCTACTGGTATATTCAGGGATTTTCTGCTTTTTTTGTTGAGAACTTTTAAGCCTTTTTTTCCGTAAAACGTCATTTTCTAAACAAATTTTCGTTCAGAAATCGACATCAATAAAACCTTCGACTCCCTGTACATTAAAAACGAAAAATGTTACACCACATGTTTATAGTAACTTTTTACATGACAAAATTCAAATAAAGATTATTATTTTTACTTCATCAATCTAAGCGAATCGCGCCATCTTTGTCATTGAATTTCATTAACCCTCGTCAGCTACCAAACATTCACTCCGGAAATATCGGACTCGTGTTAAATAACACCCTGTATATAATAATATTAAGCACTAAAATATATTTCTCATCATTTTTATTCTTAACGTGGGGTTTTTTCAAACAGGGCGTCGAAAGCGGGACAAAGTTGCGCTTCCAATCACGATTAAAGCGGCGCTACGGGAGCGAAATCGGGCTATCACGCAGGCCATACGTAACCGCGATCGCGTTGGCCTGTCGTGGTAGCGGCGTGGCCCAAATCCGATTTGTAGAACAATTACTTCGCGTAACAATACGCGAAGAGATTGATATGCAAAGTGGATGGATGTGATGTGAACAAACCAGCTCGTGTACGCAAATTACTGCGAACGGTATACCAGTTAACGCGAACGCGATTCAAATTGAATGTAAAATTGCCTCGTTACCGTTACTGCCACTTTATCACCAAACCCGGTATTTGTTAAAGCGATCGTTATTTTTTTTTCCTTTTTTTACATTTTTGGTTAGCGTCATACTGGGTCATTCTTACGGGACAACTAACTAGAATCTCTTAAAATGACAAAAATGACCTTATTGCAATAGAAAATTGCAAAAACCAAAATTGAAGCTTAGCTTCCTATCTTAACCTATTTTTCTAATCTTACAAAACCTTACGGCAATCTGATAAGGAAGAAAAGCAAATATGAAAAAACAGATATACCAAAATAAAAGATATACACATACACTACGAAAGTGACCAGACGATCTTATTAAATCCTTGTCCTCATTAAATTTAAAGCTACTGAGACATATTAAGCTACTTGGTACTTCACTATGACAGCTAAAGGCCTAAAGTAATTCAAACAGAAAGTGTATCATCAAAGATTAAAAAAATGTGTTGAGTTTCATAGAGACATAAGTTCGTGTAACAGTGATTGCAGTAAAATGGAGCAATATTAGAAAAATAAACAAATTCAGTTTAAGACACTGTTAGGTACACCGATATTTCATATTTAAATTTTAATATAATTGAAATCCAAAAGCGTGTCGGAAAAATTGGGTGGTATTTGAAATGCCACTTATGAATTTGTCCGAATTTCGTAAATAACTTACTTTATTCTTAGTTTACAACCCAGGGTGAGAGAAACATAAACAGTAAATAAATAGAAGAAACAGGATCTTTAAAGTTCAGATTTATCATTTAAATAAAAGAATTTACACTGTAATTACTAAATTCTATAGAAAGAAAATGTCAATAAAGATTTACTTGTCCATAAATAATAATTAATACCTAGTAAAAGTCACAACTAATATTACACATATGAAAATGTCGCCTTTAGTGAATTTTATTACCTTTTTTATATTTATTAACTACTAAACAACTAAATTTTGAGAACGGTCTAGAAGGCCTCTAAGTTTCAGTGCGTGGAACTAACCAACTATATAGTCTATTTTCAAGATGTCTTTAAATATATTTTTTAATAAATCGGGAGTTCACTTTGTTACAAACAGATTAAATCCAAGTTTCATTTTTTGAAATCTTGCAATTAAATTGAATTTTGCCATTTGTTCATATTTTTTTTTACTTAAAGTGTTCATTGGTCTAATATTACATTTTCTAATATACAGGCAATTGACATGTAAAAGTAAAAACATCACAAAATGCAAAGGGAGAAGAAGGAACTCCAAGGCTCCATGGATATTAACACCATGTAAAGGTGTTCATGGTTCTAATATATTTTCTAATATCCTAATCAACAAATGCCAAAGAAGAATTAAAATCACTAGGAAAATCATTGGCTAAATAAAACTCCAAAGGAGTAGAACAAACTGTCAAGGATGTTAACACCAACAGCACTTTGAAATCAAAATAAGCATACCAAAAGGCTAAGAAGCTTGCAAACTTAATTTGAATACAATAATTTTTCTAGCAAACTTTCTTCAAAAAAAAACATCTGAGTATTTAATTCACGATAGTTGTAAGCGATTAATGTTTTTCGGAACGGTATCACACCATAACTTTGCTCTTAGAGAAGAACACTACTTGTTGATTTGTAAAAATAGTTCACTTTCCTCTTGGTCAGCAAAGTGAAAACGCCAAAAATCCTTGTTCCTTTTCTATGCCAGGTCTACAATTTCTTCTGACGTGCTTTCCCATTTCCGGTCATTTAGAACACTGCCTTCTTTTGGGCACTCTTTAAAGAGACCTTTCAACAATTCCCGTCTAAGAGCAAAGCACACTATCTTCAGATATTCGAGACAATTAGGTGAATCTGTATTGTATACGAGTAATGCTTTCAACATTTGTTTGTAATTTTCGCTTGTTGACTATCTTCAATGGTTAATCTTTTTGTATTGATTTCAATACATTCATATTCCACCACAGTTCAAACTTTCTAAGGACATTAAAAAAATCTTTTGGGATCGGCGTTCATGTAGCGAAAATAAACCAGAATTCGATCAAAAAAATACAAACCAGCTTCGTTCGGTTGGGAGAAAGTGATATGCCAAATACAAAACGACCCGAACTGTTTACCGCTCAAAATGAATAAGAAAAACAAGTAACGTTCGTAACCTATTGCGACCTCAATATTAGAGCGCGCATAAGAAAATAGCTGCTTTCTTGCCCACTATGAACATGTGGCCGGAAGCGCAACAAAGAGAAACCGGAGATAGTTTTATAGCGATACGATAAGACAAAACCGACAAACACACTGAGACACCCTGCAGAAACGGCTCGAGTACTTCTAATTGGTATTCGGCGTAGGTTGATTTAGAACCAGATGTTTGATCTGCATTCTAAACGGGTTTAACGAACAGGTTGAGGAACTTGAACGCCTTCAGGTGTAAATTCAGTTTGATACCGCGGAACCCTTGTATACAAATTGGTCACAAACCACCACCATTCGCGAGGGATCGACGGTATCTCGTACTCACTTCGCGTACGCCTTCTCCAAGAGGCCCGGCCAGAAGTGATCCGAATTCTGGGACTGCAGGAATGCCAACCTGCCATGGACCGTGGGCAATCTGTCGTCCACCAACACTTCCGTCCACTCGCCGCACCACCACAGTCGGAAACGGAACACCCCCGAGTACTGATCGCCGCTGAACGATTGGTCGGCAGGTACCACCCTGTAGTACAGTCCTTTATTGAGGTAGAGTATTCCCAGGCACGATACCAACCATCTGTCGCCTGTAAAAGTGTTAACAACAAGATGGAAAAATATAGTATATTCATTTATATAGTTATTTATTTATTTGTACAAACTGGCTTGTTACATATAATCTTGTATTACGTAGTTAAATAAATATACTAAACGTAACTAAACTAAGGCTGTAGCAATATGGCTCCAGTTAGGTTTGAATTTTGATTCGGATTTGCAAATAGTGGAGCAGTTAATTAAAAAAAAAAAACATTCCTATAGATGTGTTGGGTAAGTCAGCACGGAAATATTGTAAGCAAACTCCCAAAAACCATATCCAATGTTGCTATACAGAAAATAACCCCTTTTCGTCTCACATCACCGCAAAAATCTGACGTTGTCGGAGATTCAATCAGACCCTTGAAGAGCCACTTAGGAGAGCTTCAAAATGATGTATTACTCAACCACCTTTAAACCGAAAGAAGATATAAAATACCAATAAAATTCGTTTTACTAATTTCGGAATCATAAAAAAATGTGACGTTGCCCCAGGTATCGAATTAGATCATTGAAGAGTCACTTAAGAGATCTTTAAAGTGATGTATTGCTCAACCACCTCGAAACGGTCGGGAAGATATGAAACTACCACCAATAATGAGATACCCTAAAATTCGTTTCATTTATTTCGGAATCTCAAAGAAATCAGACGTTGTAACAGATATTGAAGAACTGCTTAGAAGAGGTTCAAAATGATGTATTACTCAACCACCTTGAAATCTCATTATTGGGGACCGTTTCAAGGTGGTTGAGCAATACATCATTTTTGCATATGTTTTTTTGGAGGAATATCATAAGTAACGAACTGGTCCACTGTAATATTTGCAAATCCGAATCCAAATCCAAATCTAACTTCAGACATATATATATATATACATATATATATATATATATATATATATATATATATATATATATATATATATATATATATATATATATATATATATGGAATTTATATATACAGGGTTTTTCACTTAAAACTCCGCACGTCAATAACTCCAAAACGAAAAGAAATATTTAATTTATGTAAAAAGTAGTCAAAGTGTGGGGTCAAGTAGATATTTCCTAAAGTTTAAAAAATTCGACGCCTGCAAAGAGCTGGGCGTCGCGACGCGTCGAAAAATTATTCGATTGCAGAGACTTTGGAAATACGCGCATACAAAAGTACATATTATTTAAAAATTTTTTGTTATTTACTCAAACTTATTTACTTTACCCGTTTCTAAGTTATACCGATTTAAAGTAAATATTTCTTGATTAATAAAAAATGTGATTAACGCTTATTTTTACAAGTGTGCCATGAATGTTAGTTACTATGGCAACCATTGTTATCGCAGTTGTTTTAAGTGCAATTACAAACAATAGATTTCAACTATTTTAGTATGATTTTATTTATTATTTTTTATCGATTTAGTTCTGATAACATGATAAATAAATGAGAAAACAGTAAAATACCTACAAGTTAATAACCAAAATTATTATTGCAATTAACTACATAATAAGACATTTCAAAAATTTTGTTCAAAATTATGTCCATCTGCTCGAACACAACTATCAAAAACTTTTAACAGATGAGCTTGGGTCACTTGTAGGAGAGTCCTTCTTGTGATAGCGGCACACGCTGCACTAATTTTGTTAATGAGATCAGCCATATCTTCGATAGGTTCTTCATAGATAACGTTTTTTAGGTAGCCCCAAAGAAAATAATCTGGTGGTGTAATGTCCGGGGACCTCGCCGGCCACCTTACCGGTCCATTAGTACCAAACCATCTATTGGGATATTCTCGGTTCAAATACCACGTTACTATTTGGGCATTATGTGCAGGTGCAGGCGCTCCATCCTGCTGTAGCCACATATTCATTCTAGTGTCAAGAGCCACTTCTTCTAATAGTTCCGGAAGTGTAGTTTGAAGAAATCTTAAATAGCGATCTGCATTTAAAGTTCCTTCGTAAAAGTAAGGTCCAATAAGGAATCCATTTAATATGCCGCACCAAACATTGATACTAAAAATTCGTTGCTTACCTCTTTCTGTAATCCAACGAGGATGGTTTTCGGACCAAAAACGACAGTTGTGTCTATTAACGATTCCATTATTTTGAAATCGACTTTCGTCGCTCCATAAAATTTTCGAGAGAAAATTTGCATCTTGGCTATACAAATCGGACAATGTCGCTAAGAAATACATTCTTCTAGCATAATCGCCTGGTTCTAGTTTACTTTTGTACGGGTGAAAAGAGTTTCTATGTAGAATTCTCCACGAAGAACTTATGGTAACACCGGTATTTTCTTTTATCTCTGATAGGGATATCTTGGGGTTATTATCAACCTGCTGAATTACAGCAGCAGTATTTTCATCATTTGTAGCCGTCCTGTTCCTATCTCTTTTAGGTTTTATGAAGCTGCCATATTCTCTTACGTTTACATAAACTTGAAAAGGTTTTTGCATCGGGGACTCTTCTATGCGGATAACGCCGTGCGTAAACTCTTTTTGCTTCTCTACAATTGCATCTGCATTCTCCAAACACCAGTAACATGTCTACTTTTTCCTCATTGCTAAATTGCACCATTTTCACATAATAAATCTTAGTTTTTTTTAAACCGAACAAATTTGGATATTTCTTGTGACAAAATGTGACAATTTTTTGATACAGCAATAACAACTTACGTTTGTAATTGCACTTAAAACAACTGCGATAACAATGGTAACTAACATTCATGGCATACTTGTAAAAATAAGCGTTAATCACATTTTTTATTAATCAAGAAATGTTTACTTTAAATCGGTATAACTTAGAAACGGGTAACGTAAATAAGTTTGAGTAAATAACAAAAAAGTTTTTAAATAATATGTACTTTTGTATGCGCGTATTTCCAAAGTCCCTGCAATAGAATAATTTTTCGACTCGTCGCGACGCCCAGCTCTTTGCAGGCGTCGAATTTTTTAAACTTTAGGAAATATCTACTTGACCCCACACTTTGACTACTTTTTACATAAATTAAATATTTCTTTTCGTTTTCGAGTTATTGACGTGCGGAGTTTTAAGTGAAAAACCCTGTATATATATATATATATATATATATATATATATATATATATATATATATATATATGGAATTTATATATATATCTGTATATATATATATATATATATATATATATATATATATATATATATATATATATATATATATATATATATATATATATATATATATATATATATATATATATATATGGAATTTATATATATATATATATATATATATATATATATATATATATATATATATATATATATATATATATATATATGGAATTTATATATATATATATATATATATATATATATATATATATATATATATATATATATATATATATATATATATGGAACATATGGAATATTAAAATTTAAATCTTATTCTATAAGTAAATGAATCCTTGAGATTTGCACCTGTATGTCTAAAAACATTCCACAATTTTTGCATACCCATTTCGACTGTTTACCTCTTACCTGAAACCAGTTCTAACATATCTGGTCGCAATTTCACTCGTCTCGCCTCTTTTTATACAACGTCATTGGATGCAACCAACACTAAACAATGCGAGGCCACGCCTACGGCGTTTCGGAGGCGAAAAAGACACGTGAGTTTTTGCGTAAAATTGTTCGCTGAATGCGGAACCTACCGATTAAAAAAGGGGGTCTCATTTCAGTGCACACAGGCTTCCTCGTGTCAGCTGTTTTAAAACGTGACAGCAAGCGATTAGCTTTGGTAGACTTTTCGGCCTTAACGGCTCTGATCGCGAAAAAAAAGCTCTCCGGTGGGTATAAAATATTACAGCTGTTATTCTCGTGTTTTGCAACGAGAGGCATTCGAACTCGAGGCACACACACACACACAGACGCCCAGGCTCAACATTTTCACATCCGTTTATGGGACGTATTTCCTCCGATGACGCACACGCGAGAGGTGTCGCCCATAAAAAAATAATCGAGGCAGCGAGGATTATGCGGTGCATCTAGAAGTAGATATACTCCGTACCAGTTTAAGTTTTAGCATGGCTGACGAAGCTGTTGTTTTCTTTGTACAAATGTACAATCTGACAAGTACCGAATGTTGTGTGGTACTCAATAGGGAACTCGAACAAATTTTATTTTTTTTTTAAATATTGCTTATAAAAGCAAATTTAAAGATCCCCAAATATGTGACCGGTTGTGACGTCAATCCGCTACTAACCATTAGAGAACGACAACGCGTTCGTCTTGGTGGTTGTAATTTTAATTTTAATATTGATCCTGTCGCTTGCTTTTGTTATCTTGTGTTTAGTATCAAACAGAAAGTTTTGAAAATGACCGAATCCGATTTTTTAAAACGTCAATCTGATGATTTACCTTTAGTGGATATGTTTATGGTGACGTCTTACATACAAAATACCCAAAGTTTTTCTTTAGCCACCAGTTTTAAACTAATATAATATTGTAATCAGCTTAAAATTTTCTAGTTTTTAAAATTCAAATAGTATATAAAATAAGATGTAAATTATTCAACAAAAAAAAAATTTTTTTAAAGTAGTGGAAACGTAAATACTGGTTTTAAAGTATATTGCCATTGATAACTGTTACAAGGCCATTCCTATGGAGGCTGCAACAGGTTGAATGCAAGAGTACAAAATTTTTGTACGGTCAAGGTGAAAGTGACACCTGAACATGATATTGACAAAAAACGATTGCTTTTATTTTGTGATAGACGAATAAAAAGTTTATGTGGGGTTTTCTGGGTACTGAAACACGATGGCACGATTTGTAATATTGTTTTTGTATTGCTTTCATTATTATCATGTAAAGCACAGTAAGCACAAATACAAACACACCTTTACCTGAGAATAACATTACAAAATGTCGCCGTATGGATCGAAAAGCAGCGGTATGACGTCACGATCATTCCCGCGTGTTTAGTGTCGTTTAAAATGAATAGCCCCGTGGCACAGCTTGAATTATTAATTGCAACTTAAATACTGGATTTTGCATTTTGATACTTGGTATGCGTTATTTCGTAGCTCCCGACTAAGTTTAGTTTTTATATAAAATTATTTATTATTGATCAATTTTGTATTATTATTATTTGAGGATTACCTATTAACGAGTTCAATATAAATACTCTCGTAAACAAGTGGCCTTATATAAGCAACACAATATCATTTGTGTGGTTGTAAACATGGCTTCCGCTTGCCTTGTACGATTTAGATCCCAGGCGGTTGTACTATGTTATATTGCGTTTTATTTCTGTTCACTTTTTATTGCTTGCGAAGTGGTTTTTTTTAGTTTAGCTTAACTTTAAAAAATGATTCCTTGGGTAATTTAAAAACTAAAAACGGACCCGCAAGACTTTTGCTTCTAGTTTTTGACGTTTAAATCTAGGCTGTTTAATTTCCATTTTTTGGTTATTGCTTCATCTATTTTATAATTTCATTATTCACAAGTATATTGCTGTTTATTTTCTATTGTTACGGGCTGCTGAAATGCTTTGAACATATTTTTATATTATCTGGTCAGTTAATTAATAAACCTAAAGGTAGATTTGCAAAAAATTTACCATCAAAATAAAAATCATCAACTAGCAAATAATTTCATTTCAATTTCAATTTCATTAATGTTAAGGCTGGGCAGTTTTCAAATAAATTTAAATATAACATGAACATAAAAATAACATGAAAAATATGACTTCGATATTAACGTGTTTTCATTTTTCTCTTCGAAATATTAGTTAGATATTGACTGCTTTTATTAAATTTACAACCTCTGCAACAGCGCCATCTTAACGTGAATCGCATTATTATTAAACGGCCAGCGCATTTTCAACTAGTTCAGTTTTCGTTAAGTTCAACAACATAACTTCTTGTTCTTTTTATTCGGTACTTGGTTATTAATTGTTTCTTTTTAATAAGTCCACTCTAAGTTTCGTAAGCTAATAATGAGTCATTTAGTAGTTTTCAAATCACTTTATTGTTGATATTTGTTGCTATATTTTCAAGTTGCCTTCAGTCTCCTTCATTCTTATTTTCTTTGACAGAAATTTCTCAAAGTGGCAAAATATTTCCCAAACTCCATTGGCATTGGCATATCGGCCGCAAAACTTAATCCAAATTTAACGTTACAAATGTCAATGCGCCAATGCCCCAAAAGTTAACCTGATGATAGCAAGTAACCATCGGTGATTAACGGGTTGCGGCAACGCAGGTGATCATAAGAATAATATATTCTTGATAGTCGAGACGCATTCTTTCGCGCTGACGTCACGCGGGGTTTAGAAAACACGTTTTCGATCGCCTTTTGACGCGCACGGGATTAAGCGACAACTGAAGAATCAACCGTTTTAAGTAAAACTTCGTCTGCCAGAATACGACGCAAAGTGGGCCAGGATGACCGAAAAAGTTTGAAAAATTATCTAAAGGCTCTTCAAATCATGTGATACAGCAAGTAAAGGCCAAACTAATGAAAAATTACTAAATTTGTATAATTAGAGTACCTGATATATAAGGATTTTTTATGAAGTTCGTGAAAAGGTGAAATACCTTAATGTGTTGTGTTTATAAGGCATTTATTTGGAAAATCAAAAATGCGGCATCTAAAATTCATTCTGTGGTATATATATATATATATATATATATATATATATATATATATATATATATATATATATATATATATATATATATATATATAGGGTTTTTTACAGCTGTCGCTGTCTCCCTTCTCTCAACCTACGCTTCCATCCATCTCTGTCCTGCCATTCATCTCCGATACCTCTTTTTTCCATAGATTCATCTACTTCATCCCTCCAAGATCTTCTGGGTCTACCCCTTTTCCTTCTACGTATGGGGCTCCATTCTGTTATGTTGTGTATCCACCTATTTCTGTCCGTTCTTCTTACATGCCCATACCATACCAATCTCTTTTCTTCAATCAATGTTAAGGTATCTTTCTTGACACCCATTCGCTGCCTGATCTCCTCGTTTCTTACTTTGTCTATTCTCGAAATTCTACAACTTCTCCTCCAGTATTCCATTTCAGTGGCCTGTATTTTACTTTTGTATTTTTTGTTGATCACCCAGTTTTCCGCGCCGTATGTTATTACGCTCTGTACTATGGTGTTAAATATATGTGATTTGGTGTGTCGAGTGATGTGTCTATGTTCATTTCTTCCTCTGTTGTCCCTTTTTGAGATATTATGAAACCTAAGTATTTGAAATTTTTGGTTCTCTATATTTGATAATTTTCATCGACTTGTAGGTAGTTTTCTCCATCTTCTGTTGTTGCCAGGTATTCCGTTTTCGAAAAATTTATTTCCATTTCATTTTTCTCATATTCTTCCTTCAGTTTTCGTAACATGTAACTTAGGTCTTCTTCGTCTTGTGCGAGTACAACTTGGTCGTCCGCGAAATTTAAAGTGTAAAGACAGTCGCCTCTGATTGGAATTCCCATTTGTTCACATTTTTTCTTCCATGGTTTTAAGATCTCCTCTAGAAATATTTTAAACAATGTTGGTGATGTGGAGCATCCTTGTAGCAGCCCTTTTGTTGTTTTAAAGCTTTTTGAGAGTCTATCTTCGATTTTTATAGATATTTGGTTTCCTTCAAACATTTTTTTAACGGTCTCTATTAATTTTTGTGGCAATCCGATGGTCTTCATTGCCTTCCATAGTATCCCCCTGGGTATGGTGTCGTATGCTTTTTTTAGGTCTATAAAAGCTAAGTGAACCGCTCTATTTTTAGCCATTTTCTTCTCTATCACTTGTTGTAGTGTATATATGTGGTCTATACAAGATCGACCCGCCGTAAAACCTGTTTGTTCTTCTCCAATTTTGCATTTTATTTCTATTTCTAGTTTTGCCTTTACGAGTTTTCCATATAGTCTTCCCATAGATGATATTACGCTAATTCCTCTGTAATTTTCACAATTTTTACGGTCGCCTTTTTTGAATATCGATGTCATATATGCAGTTGTACACTCTTTTGGTAGTTGTTTATTTATTTCATTTATTGCTCTTAGAAACATTTGGTGTATCATTGGGTATAGTTTTTCTGATCCGTATTTTATTAGTTCAGGAACAGTGCATCCTGGGCCGGCAGCTTTATTATTCTTCATATTTTTAATGGCCATTTTTACTTCTTCTAAGCTAAGATCTATATCCTTTTGTTCGTCTGATGTTGTTTCCGAGTTTTCTCCAAAAAAGTAGGTCTATCCTCTGTTAGCAGTTTTTTGTAGTATATTTCCCACATGGTATTTGGTATGTATTCTAGATGTACTTTTTCTTTCCTAATTTAATTAAATTTAATTAGACGCCAGGATTCTGAATTACGCGTTCCTCCTATATATTGTCCCACATTTTTGCATGCCTCTTCCCATTTGTTGTTCTTTTCTTTCTGTACTATTCTTTTGACTTCTCGATTTTTCTCTCGGTATATCTCTCTATCTTCATTTTTTTGAATTTAACCACTTCATATAAAGTTCCTTCTTTTCATTTATGATTTCCCTTAGGTCTTTATTAATGTCTATTTTATGTTGGTTTTGTGATTCTTCCTTCTCTCCGAGAGCTTCAGTAGCTACTTCTTTGATGCATGTTTTTATGTGCTCGTATGTTGTCACTAGGTCGTCGAGGCTGAATTCTTCCAGTTTTTGGTCTATTCTTCGCTGATATAATATATATGATATATAACTCATCGTGTAAAAGCTGTATATTTAACTTTTGTTCTTTTTGTTTATGTTCAAATGCTATTTCTTTTTTTGGTTCACGTTTGTTCCATGACCAGGGGAACTCCATTTTCGCGCTCAATAACCTGTGGTCTGTGGCCGCATTCTGCACCTCGTTTCACTCGGACATCTTTTATTTTAATTGAGGAATTGTTTTTGACTACAATATAATCTATAATTGATCTGAGATCTCTGGTTTCTTGTACCCAAGTGAATTTATGAATTTCCTTGTGTCGGTAGAAGCCATTTGTAATCTTGAGATTATTATAGCATCGTTCTCTTTTCTTCCTGTTCTTCCTTTGAAGTCTCCTGCTATTATGAGTTCTTGATTTTGTTTAATTTTATCAATTTCTTCTTGTATCGTTTATATGAAGCTTCTCTTTTCGATTAGTGCACTATCTTCCGTTGGTCCATATACTCCGATTACTATTATGTGTCTTCCAAAAACCACGATATATATTTTAATAACTCTATCATTTATTGGTTCTAAGCTTTTTATACATTTTATCCATTTCTTTTTTATTAAGATACCGCTCCAGCAATAAAGGACATCATCTATAATTTCTGTTCCATTTCCTTTTTTCTTGGTTTCGCTCACCACTAGTATGTCCAGTTCCGTTGTTTTAAATACATCTATTACCTCCTTGCCTTTGGTTCTTCATCCTTGGATATTTCAGGTACCGAAAATTAGTTTTCTATTATCTGTTTTTTGTTTTTGTTTTTGTTTACGTTGGTTGAGATTTAAGACTGGGTTTCGTACACGATCAGCATGTTTGCCCCCCCCACCCCGTATCCGTTGGGCTCCCTCTTCTGCCTAAAAGTCCATTGGAGGTGTGAATTACCACCCGGGGAAAAATTCCGTGGTTTTTCATCCTGCTTCTAGTCTATTTGACCCTTTATATTTTTACATGTACCATGGAGCTTAAACCTGACGCCATAACCCCCATTTGGAGGGCCTTTTTCTTCAGCCGCCCATTCTGGGAACCGTCGCTGTTTCCAGCGGCCCATTGTGAGTCCGACGCTGCGGTGGTGCTTGTTGGTCCGCGGGAGGTATTTGATTTCCCTCCAACCACCCATATCTGGGAGGCCTTCCCCTATCCACCACCTGGGGACGCGCTCTCTAGGAGTTGCAAGCTCTCCCGAGAGCTTGTGATAAATATCTGCACCAGAATTTAGAGTTTCTGCCTTTGAATGAGTAAATAATGTAGAAAAATGTCACCTTGTATTCTTTATTCTGAGATCTGAAAAATCTCTAGTTTTTCTAGGAACCGATTTGGAAAAAAAAAATATTTCAAAATAAAACTAAACAGTATCAACTTTAATTTAATAATAATAGCAATAATAAAAGAAGTTTAATTTTAAATCAACGCTTAATTAGAGTCGCTACATTCGTCTGATTCCCTCATAGTTTTAATATTTTCTTTGAGAGGCTTTGATTTTGGGTAAATTTGCGATTTTTGGATCAGATGAAAGTAACAAATTATGTATCTGTATCTTCGGTACTCTTTATTGTCCTCTCGGACCTATTCGGAAAGTTGTAAGATTGACACTGGACTGGACTTCACGATCTCTTTTCCGTGGGATACAGAGAAACAAATAATCGAGCAGTAACCGATAACTAATTTTTAGAAAACATTCTAAGCACCTAATCCACGGATGAAGTGAGGAAATGCCATATACCAGGTATTCCTCATCGACCTCATCAAAATTTGGTTCAAAATAGTATTTTCAAATTTCGCTTAACGAACAAAGCCTACATATATTTTTGTTGAACATATCATTTTTATAAATTTTGGAAATATGGAGAAATCTGTAAATCAAAAACTCGCCATGAAACTGAGAGGAGACGAATAAAAATATGTTTTTATAAGATATGGAGGAAGAGATAGGCAGAATTTTATTTTTTAGAAAGGGTTTTCTCAATTCTTGAGATATCTCTAAGAAAAGTTATAGGTAATCAAAGAAAAACACAGATTCAATTAAATAACAGTCATGTGGAATCCAAAAAACAAAATCAATATGTCCTTAAGTAGCCTAAACTTACCTCTATTAAGTTTATCCATTGAAAAAAGGTACTTATTTATCGTGGCCACAAAACAAGACATTTTTTTAAATATTTCTGATATTTTAGATAGTTCAAGGCATGCTTGTTAGAAATTAGGAATTTTTCAAACTTTTTGGGCCATCCTAGCCCAATGTGCGATGCTTGTTTACACTTCCTTAAGTACGCGGGAAGTTTATCTGCAGCACCAGCAAAAGGATAAACGGGGCCCGCGCGTGATAACCGTGTCAATTTTTTCTTTCTTAGAGATTTTCCAGAACGTGACGACCAACAACGCTGATGCGCGTGTCCGTTATCACGGTAGGTCCAATTATTTCCGCCTAATTTGCAACCCGCTGCTCTGTCAGAATTCGGACGGCGAATATAGCCAGGCAGTATATATATATATATATATATATATATATATATATATATATATATATATATATATATATATATATATATATATATATATATATATATATATATATATATATATATATATATATATATATACAGCCGAGTGAGTGTTTAATGAACGAGTGACTTAAAAAGTTTACCGAACATGTTGCGTATTATAGTTTTTCTACGACCGTTAGATTTTGGGTACATTTTCGCAAAACAAGACGAATACATTCACTGACATGACCGTTAGAATTGACAAACATCAAAATTCAAGGCGTGGGAAATATCTCCGAAAACATCCGGTTGCTCCGAAACCCGTGCGGTAAAATCCCGGAAATGTCCGAAATGGCTCGGATCCGTGGGAAACGAAAGTGACGTTTCCCGCACACTAGATCGGTGTGTAATTAGGTATTTTACAGACGGGAATACAAAAAAATTATTTTTTGAGTTTGGACTCTTAAATCTAGTTTTTGGTATTGATTAGTGTTTTAGTATTGACAAAAAGATCAACAATTACGGAAAATCGTAATAATTCTATTACCATTCAACCGAGCGGAACTGACTATGAAGGGTGATTCACGGCGGATTCTGGGTTACATATTTACGGAAATTGTGACCGTTTTAGATATTTCGTCATGCGCATAACTACGTGATTGTTATCATTTTAAAATACGTTGCCACTTCTTTGAAAAAGTAGATGAATGTTTGTTTTGTATAACATTTATTTTTCAATAAAACTTCTATTTCCAGTGGTTTTCGGGAAAATCAATGTTTTCCTTATTTTTGAAATAGTTGATCACGAACATATTTGCATTCTGTGTAGAAAAACCTGTTCCGCATTATACAAGGAGATTTTAAATTTGTGATATTTTGCGCCCCCTATATTGTCGACTGTCATTTAAACGCTCTTCAAATATATTATTGACTAGGATTACTCGTTTTCTTTAGTTCTTGTCCAAATATCCCGAAATAAACTTACAAGTTACAATTAAAATTGGAAATCGACGCGGTTCGGCGCGACGGACGCCGACAAAGCTCAAGGTTAAGCCGGCTACGCTAACCGGCGGTAATTTATAAGCGGTTATTACCGAACTATAACCGCCTTACTTTCTCTCTGCGTGAATTCCACGCGTTTGAAATCGTTAGCGGTCGTTCTGTTTCGCGTTTTACATTAATTCGCTTATCTCGAATTGTTTACTTTTTTAAGTATACGCGTTCGCTATCAATTAACAGCCTTTAATGGATGCGTTTTTTTTGTGTCGTGCGGCCTTGAAAAGTCGATTGTTTTGATTAAATGTCATAGTTGGCGGACAGTTGCGGTGTATGGGCTTTTGTACAATTAAGAGAGAAAAACGCACCCATAGGCAACCGTTTTCACCGAGATATACATAAAATATGCAAAGAATCCGATCTAAAATAAACATTTATTTCGATTTTATTTAAAACCGTACAGCAGTTCCAATCCGAGCATGTTTCTAATATGCAAGGCTATTTATGCATAAAGCGCGTGGACCTCCTATTACCTTTAAGACAATAACAAAGTTTTAATTATAAACTCTAGCTTGAAACACCTTTTTTTAAGTTTGCACGATTGTTTGAACCAGTGCGTAAGAAGACATCGACAGTACATCAGGCGCCTAACCCCAATTTGTTTCTGTTGTCGTTAAGCTGGAAGCTGCATTGTCGTTGGCCAATTGCACCTTTGGCAAGCAAACAGGCATGAAAACCAACATGGCCAACGACCAAAAACTTTGAAAAGTTTACCAAACGTGTTGCTACTTTTTCTGCGACCATTAATTTTTGGCTATATTTTTGAAAAACCGCACGAATACATTCACTGACATGACCGTCAGAATTGACAAACGTAAAAATCCAAGCCGTGGGAAATATCTCCGAAAACATCCGATTGATTCCAATCCCGTGCGGTAAAATCGCAGAAATGTCCGAATTCGATTGCAGTTATAGGAAACGAAACTGACGTGGTAAAAGAAGAAAAAGAAAATTCGTGCCTTGTATAAAATAATTGGAATTTTAGAACGGAGATTCTCATTCTCATCCTTATAGATTAAAGGCATATTTGTTATTATTGAAAGAATAGAAATTATAGTGTCACTAAAAATGCATTACATATTTCCTGGAGTGAAATTCCTGCAGACGTCGATATAATTAAAACATTCCTACTTTCATTGCATTCAAATCGAGGGTCTACGCTAACTCATTATTAATCGTGTTGTAATTGGCTACCCGTCTGCCATAATTAGTTGTTCGATGCAATTTCTGAGACAATAAATGACATATTTCTTTATTTCCCTTCAATCTGTCGTTAATAGATTTCCCTATTCACGCATTGTTTTAGTTTAGGTTAGTTTCTACGTACCCATTTTTCCCTGGCTGATGTCGAATTGGGACAAGCCATCTTCGATGAACCCCGGCTTTGGGCACAAATCCTGCAATAAACGCAATACATGTTATTCAGTTTGTTAAAAGCGCAAAAAAAATCAGAACGGAAGGTGCTGGGTTTAATTGTCGAATTTAATAGTAGTAATATGTATCTAGTTATAAATTACTAGTTTATCTAGTTTGAAGATAGCAGATATTAGATTTTTTTTTTCAAAGAAACGTCCACAGGCTACTGTTATACTTTTTACAAAACTTCTGGATTCCTCCTGCATCGGTTTTTGCTTAGTCGAAATTGCTGACGTTTCGCCAATCATCCTGTTGGCTTCTTCAGAGCTTCAGAGACAGTTTCAGTCAAGCTCTGAAGAAGCCAACAGTATGATTGGCGAAACGTCAGCCATTTCGACTAAGCAAAAACCGGCGCAGGAGGAATCCAGAAGCTTTGTAAAAAGCATTACAGTAGCCTGTGGACGTTTCTTTGAAAAATTAGATGGTTATTGTCCTTGAAAGTTAAAGAAGGCTGTCATCAATACAAATTTGACATAAACTAAGTCAGTCTTTTAGATATTAACAGTAGAATTTCTACGTCTTAAGCACAGTTTATGTCAGCTATTTACTACGTGAACTTAGTACTGAAGTACGAATTTTAATTTATGTCATTTTTTTAGAGGTTTGTAAACAATAAAATTTAAATTACAAATTACAAATACTTAATACCAAAAATAGTCCATCTCTTAAATTAAAAAAAGAAACAATTTGTCATGTGAAGTACATTCATTCATTAAATTAGTGTGCAGATACTTAATATATTCAAAAGACGCGTACGGAATGGTAAGTTACTACCTTATTTTGGGAATTAAATATAGAAAATGAAATGAATGGGTTGATATTTATCTGATGATAATATGATATTTATATGACCAGTAAGACGGGTTTCTGAAATAGTTTGAATCTCGAATTATTTTACGCCATATTTCTTCTGCGACCAAAAGAACATCTCCGTCCACGATACAAACTCATTCCCAGAATCAGCGCGACCGTCGACCTAAATATTAGGAGCGCCATCTAGCGTGTAACACTCGCGGCAATCCTCGAAACGGGATTTCTAGCAGCAAATTTACAGTAAGAGATGCACGGAACCCGTTTTTCGCGGGCAGTCGAGCACGTTACACATTTTCCATCTTAGGTCGGCTTGGCCGGTCGCTGCTACAGCAGAGTTATCCACCACAGACCACGGAAAGGCCCATAGTTTCCCGCAGACGTCGAGTTCATTCCGCTTAAATTCCAAACTGGATCACTGATGCGAAACGAAGTCGGTTTCGTTTATTTTGTAAAACGACCTGAGAAACCGCATTCCCTCGGTATACAAGGTGCACCGATCTAAAATATAACTAACGACCAGACCGTTGGAAAATCTATGAACATTGGTGCCTCGGAGGCCTGTTGCGAAACGCATTTACTGTTTAATACATATATACAGGATGTTCCATGAATTGCTGAAAACTCCTATGGGACGTGGCGTAAAGAGAAGTGAAAAGAACCTTCTTTTGGCGTTTTGTAAAGCAGAAAATAAATCTGCAAACAATAAAATTGGATGAGGATGTTGATATCCATTCATCTGAAATATTGCAGATGCTCAAATGATCAAAACATAGATCCAGGATGATTTATCCAGATCTACTGTGTCAATATAACCTATAACCTCCACCGAGCCTGGGATAGACTAATGGCTTGCCAATGTCAACGATATTTGTGAAATGTTATAAAATTAATTTCTATACTATTTTCCTAGTGAGACTCTATTGTTAGATTTCAACAAAAAAATGAATTTGAACCAATTTACGAGTTTATTTTATTTTATTTCACTTACAGCCGTAGGACTTCCTATGTCAATCTCTGACGATTCCAATGTAGTAATACCGGGAAAATCAAAACAAGACATTAAGATAAAGGTAGAATCAGCCATAAAAATAATGCCAAATTGGTATCTTGCCAGCGGTGTCACATTAAATACCAATAAATCCGTGGTAATGGGATTTGCCGCCATTAAATTAAAAACTCATAAAAAAGTCCTGAAAAATTGTTTGTGCAACAAAATTTCTCGGATTATTTATTGATCAAAAACTCACATGGGCAGGAAAATGAAGCTCACACTGTTTTCTGTTAAGAAATATAAGAGACCCAGTCTTTATAGATATTTTGAAATGAATATATAATTATATAATAATACAATATCCTACCTCTTATGGCCGGCATAAGTAGCTCAGACAGAGAAATTTTTTTAAAATACAATATATTGAATTTTCCTGGTTTCTATATCTAAACATATGCACCACCAAGATTACACGTTGGACATCAAGATCCAAACTATATGGGTATAAAATGCTTAAATGAATTATTTGAAATAAATTGCTGTACAGCAAGCAAATTTAAATGATGGAAGAATTTCTTAAGGATGAAAATATGAAATAATGTTTAATTAGATTTTAGGATCTTCAATATATGCATTTCTTAGTTTGTGTTTTTTATTGTTTATTTATTTATTTATTGTTGTTATTATTTTATATTCGGATATCTATCCTTGTGTAATATTTTTCGTGTTCAATTTTAGATACAAAATTTGCTTGCGTATTGTGTATTTTGTATACATTGTCGTTCAGAGGAATTAATATTACCTTACGTAATCTATATTACTAAAAAACTAATTAAGTCATAACACTTTTCAATTTTTTGAATCTTAAACCTCTAAAAGCTATAGAGTTAAAACACATATAATAATTTTTACACCATGGAAGCAAAATTTTGAAAAAATGAGACACCAGATAGTGTACACTGTTCGGGTAAACTTGAAAAATATCTAGAATGTTAATTCTTCGGCGAGTAAGAGTGACACCCAGAAGTAGAAGTAGTGGTGCAAATAAAATAATTTTTACAACTGATACTTCACTATATGTAATATAACAAGTGTAAAATTAATAAAATCTTAACACTCTTGAAATTATATTGAATAACTTTTCTTTTGAAAACTTCTTGTATTCTCCGCATAGGCAGTAGCTATATGTCTAGAGTGAGAACCTATCACGTCTAATGCATTGTTCCAAATCAACTAAGTGGAAGTTAATGTTCTGCGCCCACTTTGACAGCAAATAAAGCCCACCAAGCATTGCAAAAGAACTTTGTGGCCCACTCGCTGACACCGGGTGTTTAAAATGACATTCTAGCCGTTCGCATCCACAAGCATGATTTCATTTGTCATGTTGGTTTCATTTATACAAATTGTTTACGTTATTTACTCATATAATTTTCATTGAAATGATTTACATATTATTTTTTAACTATAAAACAATATTTTCTTTTATTAATAATAAAAAATAAAATTGATAATAATCTTACTTCTCAAAATCCCCTAAAAAAAGTACATAGAAATGGATACACTTCAAATTCAAATTGGGACTTTTCACAAAAGACTTGAAATTACAAACGTATTGACCTAAATATGTATACATTTTAATTGAAAAATGAAAATAAAAAGCACGATGTGCTTATTATTCACAATAATCAATATTATTGACTTTTGAAAATAATTTTTGCATTTTAAGAATAAATTTATCTATTGTTTGCAAACTAGTAGGTAAAATATTACCAACATACATTATTTGTAGTTTTTATTCCTTTTACTGATATTACAGATTATGAAAAGATATCTAAAGTCGGTTTTCACTAGCGTGTTAGACTCTCATTTGACTATCTCTTGTTGCAATAAAAGTGATATCGTTCCGTTTAATTTTTTTTGAGAAAATAAATTTTATTTATGACAATGTCTCAAAATTCATTTTAAATCAATCTGCTCATAACAACGTTGACGGCCCAAAAAAAATCTTTCCAACAACTCCAAATTTGGTAAAACGCGATCAGCCGTTCTGAAGTTATTAACCTTTAACCACGAGTAAAAACCATTTAAGGAAAAGGAATCGAATTTATTCCAGCTTTAATTATCTGGAATGTAAGATAATTTCTCAAAAAACGAAATTCAAAAAGAATGAACTTAAAACTATTTTCCAGCATTTTCTGTTGGCCGCTTTAATCATAAGTTTTTTCAGGCCAAGTCTATACGGCAATTGCTTTTCTAGATAGGCCCGAGTGCCCTTCTTATTAGGCCACCCGCTACATCACATATGTCACACAAGAATCTACAAATTTGAAAAATGTTTATTACTTAACAATATCCTGAACCACAACCACACACTTTAAAGCAGGATAAACGATTAAAATAATATAATTTCACAAAGTACCGTCCAGCAAACGATTTACCATCGAAAACCACAGACACGTAAAGCAATTGAAAAATAACATAAAAAAATCTCTTATAATAATAATAATAATAATAGAGTTTCTTAAAATACAACAAAAAGAATATAACACAATAGAGTTGGTGGCGAGATCTAGCAACGCTACGCCACCTAACCACCTACAATTTAGTAGAACATTCAGAATTTAACAAGTAAAAAACTCACAAATATAAATATTAGCCCTTAAGTCCACCTATATTCATTTTATTTTTCTGCAATTACTATCAATGTGTACGAGAAAGAAAACAATCCGCCTTTACCACCCCTTTATCACAAAATTTAAGAGGAGCATATACCGTATCTCGAAACCAACGGAGGTTACAAAAAAAAAATACAAAAGTTGTTTCTATTAGAATGACCTTTTTTTTTCCTAATCGTCACTTTTTAATATACGGGGTGGTAAAACCAAGTGACATTTTTTTAAATAGAGCACCCTACATTTGATTGCATTTTAGGATAGTCCTTTCAAAGACAAATTCAACGATATACATGAGTTTGGGCTTGTTTCGAATTTATTAGCGCTCATCTTTAGAATTAGGGTTATGTTTAAACCATAATTGTTGGGTTGCTTATTAAGTTATTAAACTTTTTTCCATCTAGGTATTATTTTTACGAAAATAATGCTTTTCTTTAGGCAATGATCAAATTTAAAATATTTTCTTTCTTTCCTCAATTTCTTTTTTTTCTTAAATGAGACACCCTGTATATTATCGGATTTTCGAATAGCCACTTAAATAGCAATTTCAATTATATAACACAGTACGGTCTCTCACTTACCGTTTTGGCTTAATTGGTACTTATTTTCCGATAATACATAAATTCTTTTACATTAATAATTTAAGAATCTTGCGAATAAGGTCCTTAAATGGAAAACAACTTTTAAAAAATATTTGTATTGTTAATAATACAGACCGCATGTCTTTAAAAAATATATAGTATAGTATATTGTAAGACACAAACACAAAATTGATGCTATGAATTTTGACCTTTTGATCATAGTAGCTTTGACAACAATAGTAGTTCTCTGTTGGTATTATGATATTTTAAACGTATTTTTTTGGACTTCCACTATTTTCTATTTATTTTATTAAGTTGCATTTTTGTTGAGAATATTTTGTATAATGCATAACAGAGGAGGAAAATATTGACCAATAACAAAAGGCCGGCTCTTGCTCTAAGACAATATAGAACCAAAATTCCCCATAAGCGATTGCAAGAAAAAAAAATTGCTAAAATATACAAGCAGTTTCCAACAAAGGGCAATTAGTGAAAAAAAGTAGGAGGCGAAAGGATTTCGATGAAAATATTCTTATTCTATGTTCTTCTGCATTTTGAAAATACGCCAGAGACCTCCACCCGCCTTGCCGTTTCAGACGTAGACTTAAGACGGACCACACTTCAAACATGTCGAAAAATTAACAGTTATAAGCGATTTAAATTCACACCAGTACAAAATATAATTTGGACCGATGAATGGATATTTACAACGTCTGCACATTATTGGAGTTCAGAAAATAAAAAATGTGTGTATGCGACTTAAAAAAGCAGAGGCGAACCGTGAAAGTATGGTACGCAATCTGGAGATGTAGAATTTTAGGACCCATATTTTACCAAAAAAATTAACATCCGTACGATGTTTAAACACAAAACGGAACCATCTCCTGGCCAGCGAGCAGTCCAGATTTGACCCCGATGGACTTTTTGTGGGGCACATTGAAAAATATGGTGTACAAAGATAAACCGTCAACAGTTTTGAAAGTGCATCAATGAGATCCCAAGGAAATACACTATGTTTGTAATCATTTCTTGTAGACATTTAAACATAGAAATAAATAATTTACGAAAGTTGGCAACATTGTGCAAAGCTTAATATTGTTTTTAATATGACTTCTCCACAATGCTCTAAAACGGTTGTGAACCAATTTCATATCTTAATAATTTAAATCTTATACCCAGTTTTTATGTATTATTGGAAAATAAGTACCAATTAAACCAAAACGGCAAGTCAGAGACCCGTATTATGTTATATATTTGAAATTGCTACTAAAGTGGCTATTCGAAAATCCAATAATGTACAGGGTGTTTCATTTAAGAAAATTGAGAAAAGCATTTTTTTCGTAAAAATAATAGATAGAAAGAAGTTTAAAAATTAATACGCAACCCAATGATGGTTTAAGTATAATCCGAATTCTGAAGATGATCGCTAATAAATTCGAAACGGTGCATCGCAGACCCATACTCATATATATCGTTGAATTTGTCTTTGAAGGGGCTATCCAAAAATGTAATAAAATGTAGGGTGTTTTATTTTAAATAATGAAACTTTAGGATTAGGATTAGGAAAATAAAAAATATGTCATTATAACAGAAACAACTTTTGTGTATACATTTTTTTTGTAACCCTCGTAGGTTTCAAGATAACGTATAGCCCCTCTTAAACGGACCACCCTGTACACTATTAGGTGCCGTTTATTACAATCAATGCCTACCTAGTCATGGATAACATCATTCGAAAGACCCTCGTAGATTTTCACCGCATACGCTAGCGTAAATCATATACGGGTAAAAATTTTTCCCCTCGACCGGCCGTGAAATAAATAATGGCCGCTCTTTTTATCGTACTCGATTAAAGATTAATTACACAGCCAACTGAGGATAAAAGCGGTTGCAATCCGCACTAATAAAAATATATAATAACGCTCGCAACAAAATGATTCCGTTCCCCGGTATGCAGCCGAGTGATTATACACGACGCGGAACATACAGGGCGTTCGTCGAGCGCTTGTCCGTTTGAGGAAAAATCCTCTCTAGAAAATGTATTTTTTTAGGTCGTTTTGAATGTCGCTAGGGGACCTAACTGTATAAGATAATTATTTTATCTAGGAAAATAGGTTGAGATAATACTGCAAATAAATTAATAATTAAATTTGGATTTTATTTTTTTGTTTCATAAGCTATAGCTATTTTTTTATTGGTTTTAGGCATTTTCAATAAAAAGAATTAATTGAAATGAACAAGGACTTTATTATTAAACCACAAATTTTTAGTAGCCTTTTTTTTTTCGTTTTTCTATTTGAATAGACAACCAACATCACCGATAGTCTAGCAAGCAATGCGAACAACAATGCAAGCATCTGCTAAGACAGGGGTATGTTATACTACTACTACTACTTTTTTTTTAATTTTTAAAATTGTTTAATTAGGAAACTTTCTGATAAAGCCACCGATTCTATGTGGTAATCGTACTTGCCCATGGTCGTAGAAAAATGTCTGCGTTCAGCCCTTTCAATTCATGTTGGTCTCTCATACAAAATGCCGAAGATATAAAGCATTTTTTTTCCTCGTCAATAGTTGTCCACGTGAATTAAAGACAACTGAAATAATTTAACTAACCAAACTACTCAATATCTTTATTTCTATATTAATATTTTAGGATACTTAAGAAACATCGTATACATATTTTGAGACGTATTCTAGTAATATAAGCTGTTAAAATTAAATTTTCCTTTGGCAATGTTATCATATTATGCTTTTCATAATTTTGAACTGGTCAAATTATTTTCGACCCTTAGGTGATGTCTTTATATTTGACATTGACCGCTGTATACACAGCCAAAATGAATAGCACATGACTTATAACTCTGCCATTTTTTGAAAAAGGCTTAATACACATTTTTTGAAAAACACGGCCAACTACTAACTAAGTTGTATTTACTGGTGAGAAATGGGAGAATTATTGAAAGACAGCTGAGTACGCCATTGCCTTTAAATAAATGAAAAAATGAATAAAAATTCATCGGCCGTTTTCAAAATGACCGAAAAGTGAACATCTCCGTACGATAGTTTAGAAATAGATTTTTTCCGCACCCGGGGGATTGTCTCGGTTAGTTTCGTAATTTTGGCCGTCCGGTATATAACGTCGATCGGTCGGGATTGCGACATCCTGTACTTCGATCCAATTTTCAATATAAATCAAAGTCGGCGGCGAGTCGCCGGTCGCAAACGCCACCCGACAGCCATTATATCTGATATAATAAGTCTCAGTACAGATAATTAGGCCTATTATAAATTATAATCCCGTCGGTTCGGTAAAAATCCCATCGATCAAGCTCGGGCAAATAGCACACGCATATTATACGTCGTTAAAGGCTTTCTGGTACGCGAGAGTCTCTTTTTTTTCGCTCGGAACGCGCGACGAGAAATAGATCGCGCTCGACCACCAGGCTATACGACGTATAGTGCTTTCACAGATATATGGTTATCAGTAAACAGGGACGTTACGGTAAATTAATTTTTTGGAAAAAATAAGTACGTAAACATGCGTCCTTTCAATTGGGTTTTTTATTTTTTAAAATTAAGACTTAATTTCTTACAGAAAGTTGGCCTTTAGTTTGCCTTTAACTGCGACTGCAGTAGGGTTCGTCATCTAATCGACCGTCGCTGTCTCTCGGCAAGTTGTGTCAAGTAGGTGTGAAATGTGCCAAATTTGGGCAAAAATCGAAAGTTGGAGCAGTCAAATTTAACATTCGTTTAAATAATAATAAAATAATACTTTTTGACCTTGAAAAAAACAAAAATTTTCATACGTATACAAAAATATATTCAGCCATAAGTTCTATATAGTGCTTTCACAAAAGTAAGTAACAATGCGCCCTATAAATTTAATTTTAATTTCTCATTGAAAGTGATCAATGCCGAACAAATTGCATAAACTGTTAATAATGTATTACTTGATAGAGGACCTAACGCTAGACTATGTGGTATCTACACTACGAAGTCTGAAGGAAATACTTGTCAGTGACGAAACCCAAATAATCTGTGGAATTGCTAGCCTCTGGGAGGTTTTATCCACAATGGCCTTCAAATATCAAAATAGAGAAGAGACTTATACAATGCAAACCATTACGAAAATAGCGGCATGACTAGCTAACAGGGATAAGAAAATACCGTTCTAAGAATTATTTATGAGACATGCTTTGTAATTACTCATGAAATGTTTTATAATACTTAGCAATATTACAATAATATTGCTAAACCCATATTTTTTTTACTTCGCTCATTTAGAGAATATTTATTGCGAAGCTCTTCTATACACGATGGGACCAGCACGGGTGTAGAAGTTCGCACTCTCTTACCTTGGGCCTCTTCCAAGTGAACTGAAACGGCGGCGTCTGGTGGTAGAAGACGGAAGCTTGAGTCGCGGGAAAGTCGGGGTCTTCCCAAAGCTCGCCCCGTTTCAGGCACGCCCTCCTTATCCGCTCGTACTCGCTCATCCCCTGAGTAAAAGAAATAAAAATGATCAACCACAACCTTCATATCTTGAGTATGGCCCGATAAAGGGCCGAAACGTCGGCATAAAAGCTAAAAATTCAGTGTTGTTATTGAGCCGATCCATCAAACCTTTACATCTTTTTGAAAAACCAATTGTGTTCAAAAACATCACGCTTATCGATATTCTTTAAAAAATAAACCACTTTTAAAAAAAGTATAAGCGCGCCTTATTTGCCCTACGGACCAAATAATAATAAATAATAATGATTAAAACACCAAAAGTAGTCTTTTTTCCTTTTTCCCCTAAGTCATTTTCCGTTCGTTACGACTACAACTCCTTTTTCAATTCCTCGCGCTCTCTCAACATATGTTTGATAGTTTCCTTCCATTATCAGCATAATATGAAATTTCCCTAGGCTTCTTCTAACCAATGCTTATTCTCTCTCTCCTCGTTTCCAAAACTAAACCTCGCAATCAACTTCCTGTCCTTCATACTTTCGCTACTACAGTACTGGAGGCACTTTGCGTATCTTAAGTAATTTTGCTACGTTTTCATGAGTGCTCATTATTCCTATCTTCATGAACTCTTTCATATCTTTTTTTTTTTCATTATATTCTTTGCTACCTTGCCGTTGTTTCTTACTCTTTATCTCATCAATCAACCGAATGTAAATAAGCAAAACGCAAAAGTTAGAAAACTTGTATTATAATAATAAACAACGAATAGGTAAGTATAGTGCTTTCACAGTGCTTATTGACCGATTGAATCCAATAAAATTACCCGTGGCGGTTCCATTGTATACACTAGAGCTTGGTAATAAAGATGCTCTAAAAATGTAATGCAGGATCGGCTTGCCTGAAGAACAAACAATACTGGCGCAAAAATTCTATAATTAATTTAATGAAGTGCTCTAATCTCTTTATTAGACGGAGTGTTGTTCTACACCATGAGTTTGCAACCATCAAGGTAAGTAATGATCTATTCTCAGAACAGTATTTTCTTATCGCTTTTCTTATCATTTTTTTAATCGCCTGTGAACTTTCTAAAGGTTTTTCTACAACTTATTTATCCTTCAGACTACGTGTCACTTGATTTTTGTATATGTTATAAGGTTCTAACTTATCACATATGTCAAAACATTTGCTGGAATCCAAATCTTTACGGTTCCTGCGTGTTTTAATGGGATTTGGCACCACTATTTTCACAGAACTCAAGGATATCTTAGCCAAATCAGATAATTCATTTGCATAAGCATTGGCGTGAAGTCCTCTGTTAAGTAAACAATTGTAAACAGTTTTTACAATTTGCCTGGCATCGAGAGATAATTGCTTTTTCTGTAATGAAACACTACGTCTAGCAGGAAGAATGTCTTTCCATGCATGAAACATAACGATGTTTCTAAAATCAACATTTGGCAAAACAACAACGCCCTAATATTATTAACTTAAAAAAAAACATTATAAGCATTTCTAACTTGTCTTTTCAAATAATCATCCATTCATAAGTACCCCCGATATCTGTCAATACACAGTACTTATTGCTCAATACATGTTTGAATTTTTATAGTACATTTTTGGGAAGATTCAAAACATGTTCTTGTTCTTCCAGCATATTTATTCAAGTGTGGCTTGGTTTAGTCCGATGTTATTATTTTTTATATAACGGTCACGTTATATATTTGACATATTTGACCCAGTATACTTGACGCAATGTGGAGAGACAGCGACGGTCGATCAGGAGACGAACCGTTTCGTGCAATTTCGATCGGCTGTTGCTGTCGCAGTTAAAGCCAAGAAGCATTCGCTTTCGACTAAACAAATATTTGCTGAAAGTAGCGGCGCGCGACTCGATTTGGGAACATTACAATTATTATTCTCACGCCGCAAACGCGCACGCAAAACAATGGAAGTCGCAACAGTCTGACGATTTCTTCTCGAGAACGCAAAACATTAGCAACGGAAATCGGTCGGTCGGCCTACCGGATCCTGTTCCGGTTATCGATTCCGGGATCGTTAAGATCGATAGTAGGCATGAAACGAGGCAACTTTTTTTGCCCAAGATGAACATTTAAGGAGAAAAATATAATTTCTTTTGAAAATTGCCGATATCTTCTTTATTTACTAAAAGTTTTTAAATGCAGTGGCCTACTACTACATTTTTTCTATAACTTTTCGTCTTCCCGCAAACGAATAAATTTCTCCTATTTTATATGACAATAGGTATTAAAATATTCCAGCTTCGAGCCATTTTCGATCGTACATAGTTGTCAGGTTTTGTTAACATATAAACTATGAGTTTTACAAATGTTTGAGCCAAAAGCTGCCGACAGCAGTTTTCGTATATCTCCTTTAAAAATTCGAATTTCCCTTTAAAAGTTTATAATTTGGAATACCCGCGTACCTACGCCGCTGGAGTGAAAATAGCGGGACACGTTTTTTTTGTAATGGATTCCGTGCGATCCCCTTGCCCGCGGGTATAGAACCGTCCGCAGTTCCTAGTCCGGGACCAGAACAATAATAATACTAGATTACATACGGTACAAGTGCCAGAGATCCCATCTTGTAATCGAGTGCGAACATCTCGCTATTATATAGGAGAGGTCGACGGCCGCCTTATTTCCAGACATTTTTTCAATTTTTTTATATTCTTATTCGATTGCACGATTAAACTCCCCGACAAATTGGCTAGAATGGAGCCCGATCTCTTTTTTTCAGGAGCGAAAACGTGATCTAATCCGTGTTCTGTGGTCTGCGATAGTGGCAAAGCCGGCTGCGATTAATTCGCAGAGTAAGCGCAGGGTTCGCCGTCTACACGACTACCGCAGTCTCCCCGTTACGCTGTCGAACATTTTCCGCCCGGAATCGCACCGAGACGCGCGATTAGCGCTCAGTTTTGCGGTTAAATCGTCGGTAATTGCTTCTATTGTTTCGCAACAATTCCCGAGGTCCCACAGTATAACCGAGTTATGTATTATTTTCACTTTCTTCGAACGAACCTTAATATCGGACGGACAGGGCCTAACATTCACTCCGTTTTGTCCGTTAATACGTCCGCATGTTCTCGCGGATCAAAGATACCGCACAGAATCACCCTGGTCGCGGTTGATATTGGCCGTGTAGCCAATAAACTGCACGAAAAACGCCCGTAAATCGCACTATCCATGCATCGGGAAGGTCGATCCGAGCATCATCACGGCCGACCTGATCGCCGCACGTGTCAAACCAAACGCGTTACGAAAACAGTACCAAAAGGAGCGACCGCGTTTCCTTAACGCTCACTACGACTCGACTGAAATCAAATTCCTACTGAAAGTTTACCGCTGCGGATCGCCGTCGGCCGACTAGAGCTGAGTGCGCCGGATCTTTGACGATGTCGACTAGATCTTCTGAGTAAAACACCGTTCGATTCTGAATTCATGATTCGAATATACGATTATCGCCCCGCGTTAGTTGGCCGGAATCCGCGGCTGACCTCGATCAAAGAAAGCATTTTCTATACTTGCGCGGCGACAAATCCGGGGGCTTTAAAAATCGTTCGGACCGAAACAACTTTCTTTCGGGATATTTTATAACCGTGCTTCGCGGCGCGGCAAGTGCATGAGCCGACGTTTTTGCGAGTGTATCGTCGAATTTTATTGATACGCGTCGAAACTAGTTAACTGGCTGAAAAGCTTAAACAAGTTTTGACCAGATCGCCCTAAATTGCATACACTTTACGCCAAACGTGCTTATTTACTCGTTGCATTCAAAAAATAATCATAGTTTTTTTTTAAATAGCGCTGAAAAAGTAAAAAATCGGTGATTCAACTCGCAGACATAACATCTTTCTTTTCCTTGACCGCATCTGCCAACACCATTAAACGAACACTCATCATAAATGATGATCTCACCATATTATCTTTTAAAAAAAACACAATCAATTCATACTTTTTCAAAGGAGTTTTACATAGCCATTCTATTACAAAATTGTTACGACAGCAACTAAGGCCACTCGCCCACATCGCAGTCACATACCAGAGTCTAACGGTATAATTTTTTTTCGAGGTTAGTTGCGTTATTTGTTTACTTGTGAAAATCGTCAATCTCTTCCGATGGCGAAGGCTCGAAATTGCTACATCAAATACAGTCTGCAAACCAAGTGCAGGATATGCCTGACTCAAAGTTGGAAAACCGGAACCGATTTGACATCGCCTATGAACTCGAAGGCGGACCAGGTGACTGTAGCGGCCGCCTTGGAGGATTTGATGGGTGAAAGAGTGCCAATCGCCGCCGCGTATCCTTCAACGGTGTGCGGCATGTGCCTGGGGCTGCTCAATATAGCTTCCGACTTGAAAGTTCAGTTCAAAGAGAACCAAAAAGTTATTGCGGATGTTTTGGGCGAGGTAGAGCCGCAGGTGGTTCGAGAGAAGGAACCGCAGGCCCCCGTCGAGCTAGTTGTAGGCGGCAAAACGTACGATATTAAAAACCTACTGATAGTGGAAGAGGAGAATGAAAACGAGACGTTGAGTAATTTTGATGGTTTTCTGAGAAATTTGGGTAATACCATAACGGCCACCTTTGTCAATAAACATGCAAAGCCGTCAAAATTAGTCTGTGAAACAAAAGTGAAAATAAAAAGACGTCCTACATCCTATGTCTTACAGAATAAGTCAAAAACAGATTATGTAATTGTTCCAAACAGTGAGGAAGAGTTAGACTCTAATGAAATAGATCGAGATGGTCAGAAACAACTGAACCTAAATATTAAACCAGAAAATTTAGGTCTTTTTTCAGAAACAGAGAGAGACCTTATAAATTCAGCCATGAATATGGTCTACAGTTGCATGTATTGCAAAAAGCCTTACACCTCCCTGGCAAGATTAAAGACCCACCTGGGAGTGTGTGGCAAAATTTCGAGTTTGCGGTGCCCTTTATGCAATAAAAAGTTCATTCAAAAAAAATTTTTGACATACCACATTAGAAAAGTTCACCTAACTGTTCAAAATTCTACAGATATTAAGGAGAGTAATCAAAATCCTCTCAAATGTACAACTTGCGGGACTGTGTGTCGGAGCTACAGTAATTTAAATTATCACAGGATAAAGCACAAAGGTAAGTTTAAATAAACATGTCTTCACAATTTTAACATTTAATATAATTCACATCGCTTATGCTTTGCACCATACATAATAGAATTTGGTTAGTTTTCGTCGTTCTTTAAATTCTAGTGTAATTTCCTTGCAATTGCAGGAAAGCAGTGCGCATGCGACACATGCGATAAAAAATTTTATACAAGAAGTCAATTGGCATTTCACAAACAGATCCATTCGAAAAAGGAAACCCGCGTGCTGTGCCCTATCTGTGGCAAAAGCTGTTACTACCAGAGCGGTCTGTTTTACCACATGAAAGTACACACGGACCAGAAAAATTTCCAATGCAGTTATTGCGACAGGCGTTTCTTTTATTCCGCTTCCTTGAAACGACACGAACGCACACATACCAACGAAAGACCCTTCCTTTGTAAATTTTGCGGTAAGGGCTTTAGATCGATAGACGAGAAAAAAAAGCATGAGTATATTCATACCGGGGAACGGCCGTACCAGTGCGACTATTGCGACAAAGGTTTTACTAAAACTTTTAGTTTACAAGTGCATTTGATGACGCATACCGGAAACTATGAATGCGAAATATGCCACAGGGGCTTCGTTACCCCCAAAGTTGTAGAGTTTCACATAAAACACAAGCACCGCGTAAAAGATGGTCAGGAAGAATGCCAGGAAGATCAGGTTGAATCTCCAGTAAACACTTTCTTAGAGGGAGAGGATAAGGCAGAAGAATATGTGATTGAAATGATAGCAAACGAAGATGAACTCGAAAATTATCAAGAAATTCATGAGTTTGATATAATAGATGAAGCGACTGAAACCCAGTTTATAAACCCATTCGAATAAAGTTTTCTCAACATATTTTCCTGTGTTAACAAGATGATGTCAGTCTTCTGTGGTCGATTCTAACTGACAGTTGACAGCTACAGGAAATGGAGACCGATGGAGAATTATGTTTGCTAAATGTTGTTTTTTATCAAACACCACTACACTGGCGACGAGTATTTGAATCCAAAAAACCTGCGGCGGACAACATTATGAGCACAACTGAAGCATTCAATGTACATTCCGGAAACGAAGGCATGAGATGGCAGAAATGGATCAGAAGATTCGACAATTTCTTGATCGTCACAGGCATCACCAACGACGTGCTATTACTTCATTGTGTAGGTGAAAAAATGTTCGATATTTTTGGTCCTCTTCCAGAGCCATCACCTGAATTGGACCCAACAACAAACATTCCCATAACATAAAGTATGAGACAGCAAGATTAATGTTTAAAAGTGACTTTTATTCTCCATCCCCTCTAATTTTCCTCTAATTGTCAATCGTCCATACAATCCTACAGTCAGAGACATAAAAGCATGAATAAGCCTTTCACATAAGCCTTTCGGACGTATTATCATAAAGTCATTTAAATGAAACGTTGAAAAGAAGAAAATAATGGCAAACTAACCTTTTACCAATGACAATATTGTGACTGTGTTTACATATTTTGCTTAATTAAAATTGGTAAGCTGTGATTTAAATAAAGTACAAACATGGCTGGGTCAGCGTTGCGCCGCCTGATGGCCGAATATAAACGTAAGTTGAGATCTGCAAAAGCCTAAATAAAATAACCGTGGCCAAATCTTTTTAGAACTTACCTTAAACCCGCCGGAGGGTATTTTAGCGGGGCCCGTGAACGAAGAGAATTTTTTCGAGTGGGAAGCACTCATAACGTAAGAAAGTGGTAAAAAAAAATGCGCGACCACGCTGATTTTGATTTCAGAGGCCCGGAAGGCACGTGCTTTGAAGGAGGCGTCTTTCCCGCCAAATTAACGTTTCCGTCGGATTACCCGCTGAGCCCGCCAAAAATGCAGTTCACTTGCGACATGTTCCACCCGAATAGTAAGCGAGCTTTCCTAGTAAAATCGTTTTAGCGCCAAAGCAGTCCGTTTTAGTTTACGCGGATGGACGCGTCTGTATATCGATACTACACGCGCCAGGAGATGATCCAATGGGTTACGAATCAAGCGCGGAGAGGTGGTCTCCGGTCCAGAGTGTGGAGAAAATTTTATTGTCAGTCGTTAGCATGTTGGCAGGTAATTAGAGGCGATATACGGCGAACTACCGGTACTTTTTGTTAAAAAAAATGCCCCTCACAAATAGGGGAAAAGAGCGGCAATGATAGGGACTTTTCGGGACTTTTAGCACAGCTTATGAAATTTCACCCTTATGTCACTTTATTAATTATTATTTCTGACCTTATTTCGAATTCAAAATTTTAGTTTTCGCAGATTCTTTAAAGAAGTAATTGTGTTCGTCACAATGGAACATATGTTACAGATTTCGAGGAGTACTTGGTGGGAATTACAGTCACCTTACAAGAAATATTATTTTGAGATATTTTCGATGATCGGCCACTCAATTCCTTTTAATTTAGAAATAAATAATTGTACCCCACACATTAGGATTCAAAAATATATTTAGGCATCCCCCAGCAACACCAGGTCGACAGCATAACTGCATAAACTTTCCCGAATTTTTGAAAAATCAAAAAGGAAATTTGTCACAACTGTAGAAATGACTTTTTTGATATGACGAAATTAGATAGATTGCTTTAAAGTTTAGGAGCCACAAATAGGGTTGAACTTTATTGGATAACAAAGGAAAACTATTGCTCATCAAGTGTGAATGCTTCGAAGAAAAGATAAAGTAAAATAACGCCAAAATAAGTGGTGCAAAAAGTTAGCTTTATTTTATTTCTGGTGGAAGGCGAAAAATAACCGGTAGTTGGCCTTGTAGTATTTAAAATACGGTAACAATCTAAAGTTTACATTAGAGCCCAATGACGAGAGCGGGGCCAACGTAGATGCGGCGAAAATGTGGAGGGAGAACAGGGAAGAGTTTAATCAAATAGCGGAAAAATTAGTGCGAAAAACATTGGGCATACCGACATAGAACTGATATTTTTATATTTATACGTTTCCGTGGTGTACAAAGGGTGACGAAAAAATAATAAACGGTTGTTCTGTTTTATCCTTTATATTGGCAAGTATGTCGAAACAAATAAATAATCCCGGGGAACCTAACCTATTTAGTGAAAAAAATCCAAATTCCTTAAAATTACTCACAACCTACAGAAAATTATGCACCGGCAACATGTACGCGATCATTTTCATCCCCCTAGAGACTATTGTGCGTATTATGGTGGCATACTCGTTTCAAAGCGGTCACTACCGAGCGCCCAGTTTGAAAAAACAAAACACTACGCAAAGCGATAGTGGACGAAAACTTTGGGTCTAAAAAATTTAACGAAATCATATGTCCGAATATCAAATGCCTCCAAGAAAGTTAATCTTTTACTTACAAGAACTTCTACATTACTTATATTCCCACTAGCGATATTTGAAGGGAAGAAATCACCCTGTATCTGTAAGACCCTACCGCAACTAAGATCACATATAAAGACTTTGGTTTCCGAATTCATAAAAAAAAAATACATACACGTCAAACACCTAAACTGCGCCACAGTATACTGCGGTCGCGCTACGAATATTGCACGAATCAAAACAAAAGTTTCGCTATTACGGGACTATATCCGTTCGCCGCACGGCCGCCTAATCCATATCGTTTGCCTTTAAAAAGCGGAAGTGCGAACGTTTCATGGCAATCCGGGACGTTCGCGCTAAGAAAGAAATCGGGACACGCTGCGTTAAAACGACCCATAGTAATATCTAAGATTGTCCGCGCGCGACGTTGTTCGCGACGCCGCCATTACTATTACTATTGTTATTCAGTTCGACGTAGTCATTTACAGGTACGATAGGATTACTAACTATTCGGACGTTGTTCGCGCGGGTCGAGGCGAAGTCCGACGGCGTTCGCTCGGACGGAGGCGGCGCCTCTTCGTTACTCGCTTCCGGGACATCCACAAAGTGTTCCGAATAATAATGCGGGGTATTCAGGTAATCGATCATGCGCCGCGGCAGTGGCAAGTCGGGGATCAAATCTCTTCTGACGTTTTTGTGAATCACGAACCTGCAAATAAAACGCTGCGTACGGAAAAACGCATTTTGAACGCTCCTTTAAGCGAGCGCTCTCCCATTGGCCGGTTTGAAGTTGGCATTATTCGTTGACGTTCCAACCAGTAAAGAGCTGCAGGCATTTTCGACATTTTTTTTTTAAATAAAAGAAAAAACGAAGCAGTGTCAGGAATAATTTTTACAACATGAAAGACCTGAAAACAATAGCCAACTGATGTTGAGACTATTAATTTACCTGCACATGTGCTGTAAACTCTGCACCTGCTTGAACCTGGACACGGGATGGAGCAGTTGCACCCGGACGGGGCCGATGACAGGCCTGCGGTGCAAGAAGAACAAATAGCGGCCGCTCCTGGAATGCTCGACCGCATTTTCGATGAACTCGACGATCGTCTGTGATTTGAACTTTGTGCAACTACCGAAACTGAAATTCCCCTGGTCGTGTTCGATTCGGACGTGGCGCACGCAGTTATTGAGCTTTAAGGTTAGTGAAAATATGTAATGATCGTCGCTGCTGTCTCGGACGATGAAAGAACCGTCCGGCTCATTGGACAGTATCTTTTCCGCCGCTTCGCTCGATATCGGACCCCAATACCATCCATACTATGAGAAAAAATTATCAATTGACCTATCGGTGTCCCACAGGCCGCACAGTGGATTGCAGGCTAGTACTAGGTTGACATTTTTTTTTAGAATATACTTATTAGAATTTGATAGGTTTATTTTGATTTTTTGTTTATAACTGAATATTTTTACGAGTAAGTAGTAGTCAACAAAAAGGATGCCAAATTGGTACATATAATATTATATATGATACTATGTTCGTACACAAAAAGTAAAATGCAGGTGATTTTAAAATCATTTACAAATATTTAAAATTTTACTTTTATCTAATTTAACATTAGGACGTGTCAATTAAATTTTTTAGTAAAAAATTAAAAAACGTTGCCCCATTTCGGTTAGCGTTATCTAGCGACAACCGCAAAATTTAATAATCCAAAACCAAAAGGACGTTTTTTAGTAAAAATGCTCTTTTGTATGGGCCCAAATTTGTTGAAATGGGAGTGCTAAATTGGGACATTGGTATCTTGATCAAGCAATTAAAAAAAAAACTATTTTTCTACTTTGTGTCAGTTGTTCTCACTCTATGGGACGTTTTACACAAAGCTAGTTTTTTAAGAAAAAAAATTATAACTTTCTGACATATAAACGCTTACCATTTTTAATTAGCCATCACGATCTGTCAGTCATCGCCCAACCCTTGCTAACGTTTAAAACATCAAATCAACCTGCAATACTTAAAAACTTTGTTTTTCAAGTAAATTTATTTAGCATGTTTGATGTTTTTATACATAATCGAGCTTCAAGTATAGGATTTCTCCTATATATTGATATTAAGCCTTATCTTTTGTAAAGTTGCCTTTGTCAACCTAGTTTGCTTTAATTGCACACTGTGCGCCTTTAGACAAACTCACGTCTTTAACCCTCTGTATACTGGTGGCAAAATCTAACGCTTCTCCTTCGGGCGTCGCGCCCAATTCGTGGTCTATGTTCTCGTCTTTGTGGTTAGGCAAGGGGGGTAGAGCCCGACCTCCGAGCGAGTTGCGTGGATCGTCGCCGCCGCCGCCCTGCCCTTGACTTACGTTGTCCGTCTTTACCTCGCTGGACAAAAACCGTCGAAAACGGAAAATATTGCACAGGGCTTGCTTAAAACCGAACAGCCTGCGTTTTTTCTCCTCTTTTTTGGACGCTGATATCAACGCTTTGGGATTTTCGCAGCTATCTTTTACTTTTTTATTTTTTATGTTGATCAGGAAGGTGGCCTTTTTGCGGTTCGACGGCTGCAACGAGACGAACTAGTTACCTTTGGTGTATTTTTAATGGACCCTTATTAAGACGTGATAAAAACACCAGACTTATGTTTTGCATTTTGTTCTTTTTTAATATTTCCTGTCATGAACCTTAACACTAATGGCAGATAACCGAAATAAAAGATATTTATTTCTCAATTTTTGTACCTGGCTGGTATTTTTTGGGGTACTTTATGAACATTTCAATCGTTTATCCTTCATTGAACTAAGTGGTTGCGATATATTTTGACCATAAAATACAGGTGATAATTAAAGAAACATTTTTTAAGATTGCAAAGTCGTATCTCTCAAATAGTTCCAGTTCAAAGTGTATATATCCATCAAAAGAGAGTTTTTTTGCGGGTAAGTAAAATATTTACATCATCTCATTTTATTTTATAAACAATAATTGATAGAGTTATTACAAAAACAATTTTTATGTGATAAGGAAAATTGATAATTTGATTTTACCATTCGGATGACATGATAATATTTATTTTTGCTTATTATCTAGAAATAAAAAAGAAATCAGTATGTTAAAATTCTTTACATATGGATTTAGTTGCCTCAAAAATTTTTTATTTATTATTATTATTTTATTTTTATTTTTCTTAAATTATGCATGTATATTTGATATATTGATGAAATTTGCCTCGCTTCTATATCACGCCCTTGTTTCACTTTAAAACAAGTTCACTGCTTCCATTTATAACATTAGTCAGAACTATGTTTTGTTTAGTTTGCAAAGCAAAAATAGGTAGCATCTTGCTATCTTCTGCCAAACTCAAACAGTTTTTTTGTTTGCTTTGCTGGTGCATTTGATTTATTCATTGGCAGAAATAGGTACCTGATTGTTCAAATTACATCCCATACTCCTGGTGTGGTACTTATTATTGGCAACGACGAGCGCCGAGTTGGTTTTGGGTCTGTATGGATTTTCCTTGGTGTCGGACGAGTCCGATGAGCTAGAATATAGGGTCTGCAGGTAGTGTCTCACCTCCTGCAGAGTCATGTGTATGGGTTCAGTGCTGTGTGTAGCCGAAGTGCCCGCCAAACTGTGACGTTTCGTTTCCGACTGGAAACACCAATGGGACTGCAAGGAAAACAATGAAAAAATTTCAGTGTCTACGTAAACAACCACAAGATATTTAATGGCAGCGCAATAAAACGCTTACTAATTAAAACGTTAAAACAAACAAACGACTGTTATTTGCGCGCCACTTAGTGAATCAGAGTTTTATTAAGAGCTAAAAATAGCAAGGATCTAAATGTGGATGCAAAATATTCAACCGAGAGTTCCAAAAATAACCAAGTTTATTTACTGAAAAAACAGCTAGCAAATATGTTTTCGCATTTTTAATGAAGTTTCTGTACCTGCTCTGATCTGGCAACACTTTTCCTCCCACTGCCGATCTCCCGTATGGATTTCCGTGGCTCAGGCGCCTGTCCTTTCATTTCCGCCTCCCTACATCCGGAAGATGTGTTTCTCCGTCTCTTTTTAGCGCCGCCTGCGACGATGACGCCCCTTCTGGGCTTGAGAGGAGGCCTAACTACGTCTACGGGGACGGCATACATGTCGCTGTCGAAAGGTACATTGTAGAGATCGCTGATTTGATTCGACGAGAGGGTGTCGTGCGAAACGGCCTGGGTGATGAACGTCGAATCATCCACCTTGCAAGTGGTGGGAAGGGAGAGAGAATTGTGGGAGGAGGACAGCCGAGATGAACCCCCGAGCGAGCTGCGCGAATTGGGTCGCGTGGTGTGGTGGTGGGCGTGGCAAGGACTAAACGGGACAAACTCGGACACAAAATAAGTAGGACGCGTGGATAAGTGTCTAGTACGGTTAGGAATAGCGTAGGAATTACGAACAGGCGACGGGAATGGTGAGCGGCGGCAATTTCTGCAAGTAAAACGCTACCTTGTCACAAAATTTTGACGCCATTGTTGCGGAACTCACATCGATTTTTGAAGCTGCGCTTCCCTAAAGTCCAACATTGCCCGCATGAGTATTTGCAATGACAATTTATTGCAGAATAATTCGATCAAAGGGTACTTGGGGTTATCCTGGAACTCGGGCGGCGGATCTATGGGCGAAGTAGACTGTTTGACTTCGGTCCAGTGGGGACCCTTCTTTAAAGTGTTGAAATTTTCGCCGCACATGATATCAGACATACCGTCCAGCGAATCATCTTGGGACAAAGATTTCTCCTCACAGTCACTGTCCTAAACAGCCTCATGTCAGCCAATCAGTCTTAATTGCAAAACGCAAACATTACCTCAAAGTGAAAATGTCTTTTATCGCTGCGACTCTCAAAACTGGTGCTCCAACTCGACGCTGACCCGTTGGTGAGTAATAAGCCGCTGTCGTCGCTCAGAATAAAAGCCTGAGACCAACTTGAGCTCGACGGAGGCGATTCCATTTCTTTTACACTTGTTTAAGCATTTTCTATCGCCATTTAACCACACTTTCCGAGTACAGTCCGCAAAAAGATTTATTTCCGAACATTAGACTTACGCTAGTTCGCTAATTTAAGCGTTCGCATCTTAAATTAGCTCGTTAATAGAAACGGCAAAAAATTAATTAATGAGTCAAACGCATACATAAGAACAAGGAAAGTTCCAATCATAGAATACCAAGTAGCACAGAACCCTTCCTTACTTTTGTAGGCCATGGTTACTTTGCACACTCGCCCACACGTAACCCATATAATTCTTGACACAATGAACTGTTGACCGTATCGTGGGTTCAGGATATCTATTTTAAAACTGAAGTAGTATAATGACTCGAAAATAGAACAATAAATGGCGATCGCTAATTGGAGAGGTTTTCTCGGATTAGATTTTGTCATCCAATTTTTTAAGGCATTTTGATTATTCTATGATTTGAAAGTTAACAGCTGTAGGGTGACATATATGATAGTTGGCGTTTTTTAAACAAATTCAAATTCGTTCGGCGTTTCTTTTTTGGAAAACGTAATAAAAATGTCCCACTCGGAAGAAGTTTTACCGGAAAAGATTGAATTTAAAGCCAAGAAGCGCAAGAACTTGCGACAGCGAGTAAAATTAGAAGAAAGCGACGACGAAGAGATACAACAAGTGAAGTTAGTTCCACTTTTTTAAATTTTTTCTATTTTGTAAATCCTGATATTCTATGAATGTACCTGACATACCTTGATGCATTACAGCATCACCCTTGTAGGTATAGGGATCTTTACATTTTTTTTATTTTTGATTGATGAAATTTTAGCTCCAAACTGGAAGAAATGAAAGAGCTGCAAAGTTTGCGAAAGAGACCTAATGGAGTTAGCGTCATTGGTCTAGCTCTGGGAACAAAAGTGTCGGCAGAAGAAGAAGTAGTAGCAGTAAGTGCGCTTTATAAGATTCTAGCGCCTGCTGAAACAACCCATGTTTGTCCTATCTAAGTTTTTTTTTTAATATATTGACCGCATTGGATTAATTGTCTTAAAAATTCGACGCGTGGCAATTCTCTTCCCATACTTCCAAGTGGAATCTACTACTAAGAGTGAATCAGTAAAGACAGACCATTCATTATACGTCAGACTGCAACCACCCACAATGTGGTGTTTTTATCAATTCAAGCTCCTTTTTTTTGTTTTCATTAAACGGGTGGACTTAGCAGGCGCTACAATATTATGCTTCAGCCAGTTGATTTCCAATAATATGGTACAGAAAGATCCGTTCAAAGTGCAAGCGGGTGGTATGGTGAACATGCAAGCCTTGAAGCAAGGCAAGGTGAAACAGGTGGACGATGCGTACGACACGGGCATTGGCACCCAATTTTCCGTTGAGACTAATAAACGGGACGAAGACGAGGAGATGATGAAGTTTATCGAAGAAGAACTGTCGAAGCGGAAGGGCAAAATTGACCCGCCCGTCGCTCACTCCTTTACTAAAAACAAGAGCACTTACCTGAGCCCCGAGGAGGCCGCGTTACAAGCGGTCCCGGAGCATCTGCGCGAATCCTCCACCAAACGATCAGAGGAAATGTTATCCAATCAAATGCTGAGTGGCATACCAGAAGTAGACCTAGGCATTGAGGCGAAGATAAAAAACATAGAGGCGACTGAGGAGGCCAAGCTGCGACTGCTCTGGGAGAAACAGAACAAGAAAGATGGCCCGTCACAGTTCGTCCCCACCAATATGGCCGTGAATTTCGTGCAGCATAACAGATGTTTGTAACTTTGGCTTTGGACCAAGAATAAATGCCATAGAGAAGCGACAGTTATTTGGATGGGCTGTAGACCTCTGACATCATCTTTTACATAGAGAGAATTTTTCGTAGTCGTTGGAAGCTTGTTAAATTACTTGAATTGTAGTTTTATTTTCGGAGTTAAAGACTCGAAAACCTTCCAACTGTCGTTTCTGTAGAGCGTTTGTTCTGGGACGTTTGGGATTTTATTTTTGCGAATGTTGCAGTTAACGTGGACCACTCCGAGATCGCGAAAAAGAGGGCGAAAGTGGATGCGGAGAAGCCGAAAAAGAAGACGGAAAAGGCAACCGACGATTACCACTTTGAGAAGTTCAAAAAACAGTTCCGAAGGTAGTGGTGGGGAGGAGCTTATTTTCGAATCGGAAATGACGTCACGCGTTTTGAGGTATATTTTAGAGTTGCTCATCCTCTTAAAAAAAATAAATACTTATGAAAGTAAACCTATTTTTATCAGCACACGTTTTACTACCAAACATCCTCGTTTTCTACTTTAAACGCTTCGGGTAGATAAGTACGTTATTTTATAGGAAAATTAAGACTGGACGGATGTCGGTAATGGGCGAGTGTCCTTATCAACACGGCTTATGGTTAGGAAATATTAAAGATGAAGACATTTTTTTATTTATGTCATTCTATGTGTCTAGATATTTGCGCTTGCCTAGTTCGCTTTGGTGACGGAAAGGTGACGCTATTATCGCAGAAGTTCCGATTATGATTCGCGAAAAAGGGCTGAAAGTTTTGTTTGTCGCCGAAATACTCGGGGCGTCTGGCAGGTGTAGCGCGATGTTTGAATGAAATTAGGGTACGTGTCAGTAATTTTGTTGACCAATTTTAGGCAGTCCATTTCGCACGTGAATGAAGTAAACTTGGAACTCATTTACAAAATTTAATAATTATGATGCCTAAGATCGTAGAATATCGTCAGCCTAATTGTAACATCACATAGGAGCTATTAGCATTTCTTGTGTGTGGTCGATATAGCCGGTTCCCTATGGGACCTTATTTTTATTTTTTATACTATCGCATCATGCATTGGACATTGAGAAAATAGTTGCAGTTGCGACCGCGATTTAAGGATCAATAAAACTTGCCTGCCGATCCGCTTAGGTATTTATTTACGTTTGTTTACAGGAACGACCCGATGAAAACGCCATGGTCGGTAAAGACTTAGAGGTAAACTATAAAAAAGGCATTTTTATTTCAAAACATACCACAAACAAACGCATATATTCCACATTTAAGTAAATCATACAAACTCTTCCGGTTCCCGCGGTGCGTCCAAGTCCCGGTAATGGATGATCGGTCGCCCGAAGTCCCCAGCCGGCCCGCCCCTGGAACGCACAAACGTCATCAATCAAATTCGTTGCCCATCCACCACCCGTAGTACGACGAGTACCTGGCCCTGGGCGCGTATCCCCGCGACCTTGGCGCGAAACCCTGGTTGTAATAGGGCTGCGGCCTGCCAAATCCGCCGCCATAACCACCGCCTCCGCCACCGCCACCCCCGTACCTAAAACACAATTATGGCTAAATTTTTGTCTAATTAATAACAATATTCTGGTTCTAAGCTAGATATTGCAAACTTAGCAACCACATTTATAATACAATCACTGACCAGCAATATTGACAGTTGCCTCATATTTGAGTAAGAAAGTGTTTAGGATTGTGAAAAGATATCAACCTCCTTGCAAATTTCTATGTGAACATTTTTGTTGCATTAGAAAATTTAGAAAACCACTAAGTACGGTTTTACAGAACCTTTAGAGAAAGAAGAAAAGTCTTTTCAACTTCACAAAGAGGTCAACCGACATTTAACAGCCGAAATAAAACTATTTATGCAAACTCTTATCTTCACTTATAGGTTAATTAAAAAAAAAGGTATTTTGCACACAATATGTGTCAATTTTCATGACTTAATTAAGTATAATCAACCTGTACTAAGTAGAATTATTGCCGAAGCAATTGTTTGATCTTTGGTTGTACGTTGTGCTCTAAATGTCCATTAGATTAGAGCAATTTAAGAACCATTTAACCAGACACTGAAAATATACAAAGTTTTTTTTACTACTGTTCATAATCGAAAACAATGCTTCCCATTGTCTCAGTTGAAATACTTTGAAATAGCAATAGGCCATAGGCTCAACAAAAAATTAGCAACACCAGTAGCAATATTAGTTAAGTTGGATTTCATAACCATTTGTTTTGTTGTTTTACTTGATCAGAAATAACATTTTCCCTTATTAACCGATAAAGTTCGACGCTAACTACGCCGGAATAAGGATCCGTTTACTAAACTTTAGAGCGTAGGCGGTGTTGTCGCTAGTAATACCATAAGTTGCTTTCATTTAATTATACCTTTTCGTTATTTTTATTTCACTGGTTTACTTCTTGTTTGTTCTAAAAAACATCTAATTAATCGAAAACGTGCTTTTTTAAAATCCTAATATGTGGGATATAAGTCAGGAATATGTTAGAGAACTTCAGCATACTAAAAGTTAATACATTGTCCATTGCGATAAAAATATTTTTTTTAAATAACGAAAGGAACCCAGACTTAATCTAACATAAAGGTGCAAAAACTAAAAATGTGTAATTCAAAATAAAGTCAAAAAAATTACGTTATAACCAGCTAGAAACCAAGTGACATAAGGGTTAAATTTCATAAGAGGTGCAAAAGGTCCCTATTAATGTTAACATGAAGGAACATTGTATCCATATCGCTATAATTTCAACAGAATCCGCCTCGATTATGATTTTAGATCCTAAAATTTCCTGATTGCGAAAATCCCTTTTAGATATTTCTTAAATTAATAGAAACATCAGACTTTTAATACAAAAACTTAAAAATTCTGAACATTTACTGCGTAAATCTGACCTTTAGTTACCGTTACCGTTCAAAAAAATCTACCCACTTACCCGGGATGGCTATACGCCTGCGGTTCCTCACGTTTCGGCTGCGGCGCCTCCGCCAGCATCGGCCGTTTCGGGTCTTTCAGGTAGTTGTTGAAAAACTCCACCTCCTTTTTGACCTCCTCGATTTTTTCCGCGTGCTTGTTGAAAATGTGCTTCCGCACAAAGTCGGGCCCCTTGAACTTTTTCCCGGAAAGCGGACAGAGCCACTTGTCCTTGGCTAATTCGCGAGTGTTGGCCTGCACGAACTTGTCCACCTCCGAGTCGACGTCTTTGAGCGCCATCGCTATCAGTTTGGTCTCGTTCTTGTCTTTTTCCTCTTTCGGCTTCTCCGGCAAAAAGTTTGACATTTTCGCCTCGACCGGCGGCCCGATGAACAACGTCATGTCGGTTTTGGAGGCAGGTGGCGGTCCCCTGGCATGCAAAATACCGCAACGGTTCGGCATTTCGTCCTCGTTCGGGTACTCGCAATGGTTGTAGTAGTCCACGGAGTGGACGACCCGCAGGTACAAGATAATCCGGTCCAACACCTGCAAAAGCATCGCACTCAGTCGAGTAAAAGAGTAGGAGGAATGGATTAGGATTTACTCGGATCAGATTCTCGTCGCGGTCAACCGTCGACACCGCTTCCTGGTTTTCGGTGGACGGCTCCAGTCCCAGGAGCTCCTCCTCTTCCGCGCTGGCTTCTTCGATAAGGTAGTCGGTAATGTTGTGCAACACGGGGTTGTTCGAAACGAGTCCGAAACTCTACAAGGGAACATACGTTGTACATTTGAACTACTGTTTGTAGATTCACCCATTTAATTTTTAACAGTTAAGAATGTTGTACTTGTACATTTGACCTACTCGATTACAACAAGCTCGCAGATCGCGTGTACCGATTATTTCTATTTTTTTTAACGTCGTTATATTCAGGATACTAGAGAGAGCTTTAAAGTTTTGATGGACCACTAAATAACAGCGATTAATTGCGAATACCCCTCCCAGTCTTCAGTCGCCTTCCCGCCTCATAATTTGAACGTGATCATCCCTCTACAACACCGTAGATACGCATAGATTTTCATAATTATATTAATAAACTTTGAGTTGAACAGGAATGTTACGACATTAATAAAATAGATGGACTGTACATTTATTTATCAATTATATATTTATCAAGTAAAAGTAATTATTCATTGTTGTCAATTTTAGGGTAAAATCAAGTGTATTTTGTAATACGTCTAATAAAAACCAAAACACTTTTCATTACTTTATTTGTAAATAAAACCTTTCGTGTTTAGGTTTTTTTAAAAAGGCTTTAATAGCGTTATTTTAAAACTTTTATTCTTGGGATTTTATAACACTCCATAAAATCTTTACAAATCTTAAAGCACCTAAGAAATATTTTACAGCTACCACGAAACCTAGACTCGTTTGCGCTTGGAAGAACCGTTAAAGGCGGTGCTGTTTTCCCAACTTTTTTCGTTTGCACAATTTTGAAAGGCATATTTTATTTAAATATTTACAGAAAACTAAAGCCACCTATTGTAAGAACATCTGCAAAGTGAGGTTATGATCGCATAATTGACTTAGGACTAGTATAATTGACATTCGACTAGTAGTTTTCAATTTGCTTTCCTGTTGGTCTGAGTTTTATAGGGCGTTACGAAGATGTTATAAATACCTTTTTGCTAACTTCTTTATTTCATTTTATCAACCCAAAGGCTAACCAACAGGCAGGCGAGGCTGCTCAATCACAGGATAGCGCATTCCTAAGCTTACAAAATTCTGAATACGTTTCTTTTAAACAGATGTAGGCTTAAGTTGAATAAGTCCGTATCTATGATTTTTACAGTAGATAGTAAACATAGATCATTCTGAAGGTCTAAAATGTCCAATGTTGAAAACAGCTTCCAATACTAAATATAAAAATATACATACAATACATATTCCCTTCACCCCATAGCACAGTCTACTATGAAAGGTATATAACTTATAACATTTATATTTTCTTTAAAAATATAAACGGTTTCTTTTAAGTTAATATTATATGAGCGACATTTTTTTTAATACAATTTTTTTAATTGGACATCCTACGAGTGACTCTTGTCTTTTTTCTTTCCTTTTCATACAGTGTGCTTTTTGTAGAGGATTTAGAACTTTAGTGTATTGGCATTGTCAACATTAATAGACATTATATATAGTCTACTTTGGGGACTGAACTCGAATCTTTTTTCAATTCAATTACGGCTTCCTCTTTGCTTGAAAAATTGGTTATCGGATTTACTTACTTATTTACTTACGGCAAATATCTAAAAATTATCATATATACGGAAGTGCCAGAAATTTTCACTTACAGGGAAGAGAGTTACAAAAGCCCTGAAGAGATTGTTAATGCTTTTGCTAAGTTTTTTGGGGGGTATACAACAATCGTCAACAACAGATCCCTCAGTTGAATGGATTTTCTAATGTATTTATTACTATTGATTTTTTAACTGATGACACTATATTAGAAGCATTAGAGTTAAAAACAAAGTATCTTGTGGTCCAGATAAAGTTCATTTTTTCGTTGTGCGAGATTGTGTACATTCTTTGGTTAAACCCATGTCTCTTATTTTTAACTTGTCATAACAACAAACACCCGTCCTAATAAAAGGAAAAGCATCTGATATATCAAACTACAGACCTGTAGTAGCGAGGACTTTCGAGATGTCGCTGCATGATAGTATTTTCAACACAATGAAACACTTGGTAACTCACAAACAACATCGTTTCTTTAAAGGTTGAAGCACTATCAGTAATTTGCCTTGCTTTACAGAATTCACTGCAAAGGCTTTGGACGACGGGAGGCGGGTGGATGTGCTATATACGGAAGTTTCAAAAGCCTTTGACCGAGTGGACCGCACTGTACTGCTCTAAACTGAGGATGCTTGGATTTTATGATGATCTTGTGGCATTTATGACAGAATACAGTATGTGGAGCTCCACGGTCACTCATCGTTTGGGTTCAAGGGTAGTAGCGGCGTTCTCCAGGGTAGCAATTTAGCACAATTGACATTCTTGCTTTTCTTTATTAGTAGCTAATATTGATAGTCAAATTTTGTTCTTTGCTGATGATGTGAAATTGTTTAGAATAACTGATAGTGTAGTCGAGTGTGTGTGGAGATTATTGGTTCTTGGTGTGCTTCTACCCCTGAATACAGATAAATGTTTTCGAAATGACATTTTCAAACAAAACTGCCACTATAACTTTTAATTACTACCTGGATCATCTATTATTAAGAAAATGTGACAATTTTAGAGTCCTGGGTGCTGGGTGTAACGTTTGTAACGCTTGCGCAAGTGCACTCAAAATGCTGGGATTCATGGTGAGAACTTTTAAAGATTTTGCAAGGGAACATACTACAGTTATGTGCGCTCGAAACTACAGTACGGTTCAATGGTTTGGCAACCAATATTTGGCAAGTACATCACTCAAATTGAAAATGTACAGAGAAAGTTTCTGACATTTCTTCACTTTCATATCAATGGTTTCTACCCGGCTAGGGGACTGCTACAGAGTGACTTATTACTAATATTTAAGGTTCCCTCACTATTGAATCATAGGAGGTACCTTTCATTTCAGTTTTTATATAAACTTTGTAATTCATTAGTGCATTGCCCTGAGTCGTTAAGCCAGCTGAACATTCATATTCCTTGAAGGACTATAAGGGAGCTCACAGTTTACAACATAAATTAAACATAAATTTGAAATACTATAATGGATTGAATGTTTCACTATTCCTTTGATGGAGTGAATATAGTTGACTACTTACTATAGTTATACTTATAATTCTCAAGATGAAATTGTCTTCTAAATGGATGTTAATCTGTTAGAAAATAAAGGTTATTATTATTACTAATTTTAATTTTAGCTAACCACTCAAAGTTACGTTTCAAAGTGCTTAAAATCAGGTCGCTTCAGTTTTAGGAGGAGACAAACATAACATTATCCAACAAATTTTTCCGGCCAAATAAAATTAAGTTAGAGTGTAGTAAATTTTTTTCATAATAATGTCAAAGTTACCTACCTGATGCGTTTTTTCTTTCTTTTCGCCGTCGTCGGGCCACAAACCCGCCTTGGCATCCAGGTGCAAGGTCACCCTCGCCGCTATCCTGATGTCGGACCTCACCACTTGCTTGTGCGCCATGATACCATTAACGGGCCTACAAATCGCGCGGAATTACGCTAAATTTCCCCCCTTTAACCCGTTTAACCCCCCCACCTGATCCTTCGGCTCAGATCCCGATTAACGATGGCGCCCAACTCGCACTCCCTCAGTCGTATGTTGTTCAAGTTCCAACAAATCTCCTTGATGTTCGCCTCCCGTTTAAAAGTAACCCATCCGCGTCGCAGCCACCTCCGCTCCGGCTGCGGGTCCGCCAACGCGACCCTCAGGAACCCCTCGTACCGCGCGCACACCGCCTCCACCTCCTGCTTGGTGATGGTGGGCGCCAGATTCCTCAAAAATATGGAAGTGGTTTTGTGCAACGCCTTCGGCTTCTCCGGTTTGCTGTCGTCTGATATCGAATGCACCTCGTCCTTGTCTTTGTCATCCTTATCCTTTTCCACCTCCTCCTCATCTTCTTTGTTCTCGTTCTTTTCTTTCGCTTTGTTCGCTTCTTCGTCTTCGCTCTCGCTGCTGGAACTTGACGACGAGCTACTTCGGCTGCTGCCGGAGTAGGATCGCTTCCGTTTCTTCCCGTTTTCTTTCTTCTCCCCCTTTTCGTCGGATTCCTTGACTTCCACCGTTTCCGCGTGGTTATTCTCCTCCTGTTCCGACTCTTTCATCTCAGCATCCCCATTCGCAGCCTCTTTCAGAGGTTCTTCCTCGTCGAGCTTCTCCGGCTCTTCTGTCGCGCGCTCCTCCCCTTTTTCTTCGTCTCCTTTATCGCCCTTGTCTTCGTTCTTTTCTTCCTCTTCTTTCCCGTCGTCCGGCGCTTCTCCGTCCTCTTTGGTGTCGCCTTCTACTTGTCCCGCTTCCATCGTCTGATCCTGGCCGGTTTCGTTCGCCTTCTTATGCTCCACCCCCTTTTCCACCTTAATTTTAGCCTCGATTTCACCCTCCTCCTTTTGATTAGCGGCCTCCGCTTGTCGCGCTTCCCTCGCCCGTTCCGCCGCCGCCTCTTTCTCTTTTTGCTCGCGGTACTTCTGCTCCATCTCCTCGTACTCCTGTTCCAGAGCGGCGAGGTCGTCGTCGCTCCCGCCCTCGAGTTTGATGACGACCGTGTCGAGCAATTTGAGGAGGTCGGTGGTGCGCGCGCAGTCCACCGTTGTGCTCTCGATCTTGCCAGCGTTTAGGAGGTCTATGAACACCTCGAGGCGCCTCTTGAGGGCGGCCGCCTGTTCCTGCTTTCGTCTGATCGAATCTTCGGGGTGGTACTTTAACCGGAACCTACGGACCGACCCCGAAAGTCGAAACGTTAGATACGCCTCCCGGAATGTTGCCTGCGTCACTCTTTGTGAATTCTCGCAATTACTGTGACAAACCCATTCGTTCGTTTCACCTCTCGCACCACACACGTGGATTAAACACAAAGGAATACAAAAGCCGCTCAGATATTATCGTTCCGGGCGTTGATTTTAATAAATGTCAATAAAATTGACGAATTTGAGAACAGAGCGGTTATCAAAAATCGTCAGAAAGCAGGTTCATATGTATATGGCACAAATTAATTTTCACATTCACACACATGAACCTGTGACCTTCTGAATCTGGTGCATGAAAGATGGTGAAATTAGTGCGCTGATTCTGATGATAGTGATGTTGCTGAAACAATTTCACACCAAGAATTTGTTCGTTACTCTAAAACTATGTGGTGACTTATAATACAACACCAAAGAACATACTGAAAGGAAGATATCCATAAATGATAATAAATAAGAATTTAATTTAATTAATATACTTCAAGGACTGTGACTTTAGTGTGTATATAAGTAAAATATATGTAAATGTGAGCACTATCATTATTATGTATATCATTAGAATTTACTCATTTGCGCGAATTATTGTTCAACCTTAATCTTTAGTACCAGGCAACTCATTTGAGGTAATAAATGCATAGAGAATCTCGAAATGGTAACTACGCAAACGGTTCCCATTGGGAAAGATTTGTTACTGTGGATGGAACATGAAAGTTGTCCACTATGATACAGCGTCATAACGCTGAAAATAGAATGGAGGGTTCAATACCCAAATTTATGGAACAACTTTGTACACTTTTTAGGACATGATCGCACTATAAACTGGGAACTCGAATTTCAAAATAGAAAGAAAACTCAGGCGTGGTGTCGCACTTGTCGAAAAACCGCCGAAAGGAACAATAGGGATTAACGAGTCGTTTAAAGACAGTTTTTTCCGATGATGTTACTGCCCTTCGAAGTGGTTTTTCGAGGCGCGTCAACAACGGGCCATGATATTGAAAAAATATATATCTGAACGGCCTTGGTATGGGAAAACGTGGCGAGAAAAAAACGATCGAACTACTAGCGCGGGGGCGACTCTTGCGGTGGCGAACGCGGCGTCCCCTGGCGTCGGAACGCTTTTCTCGCCACGTAGCACCGATCAGAACACGCCCGGCTCAGTCATACTCCAAAAAAAAAAAACTCGTCATCGATCAAATAGTTATCGTCTCACCTGTAGTAACATAAACCTTTTAAGAAAAATTGTCGCGAGAGGCCAGTGCATTGCGCGCACTGCCTCGTACATTAAAAAACGGCTTTTTGACTCGCATGTACGACGTCACCAAATTACATACGTAATGCGCAATTCATGTTTCAATGCGGTTAACTCAAAACGGTTTAAAATATCGCGGCATCGAAACACACACGTTTTATTATTTTTGATTTGTTTTGTCGACGACAGAGAGCGCGAGAGGCGTTTTCCCCCTCGACCCTTACGAGACGCTGCGAAGAAAAACATCTGTCAATACAAATTGGTCGGCGGCACAGCTCGTCTAGTCAAAATCAGTACCCTATTATATAATTGATATAATTGTTGTTTTGCGGGTCTTCGGGTGTGTTGTGGGGCTACCCGATAACCGTTTTTCGACATATCCCGCCAAACTTAACAGCATACAGCAGCGCCACATGGCGTACTTTAAAATCGCTTGTACCTTATGTTTTAAATACCGGTCTCGTTTGGTATCTTTTCTTAAATAATAATATGTATCTCATAGGTCTTCTAATTTTGCAAGTTGAGGTGGAGCTACAGTGGTTTGTTCAGCAATCAACCGAACCAACCGGTCTGTACAAATATTGCCCATTTACAACAGTCCCGACACTAACAACACAATTTTTAAGACTCAATAAGAATATTTTGAGAGTCAAACTCAAAAGGACAATAAGGAGAAGACAAAAGTCAAGTGGGTCCATACAACTTCGTGCTGCAAAAGGCACTGACACCTGCGATGTCAAGACACGCACAGGACAAACTATATGACTGATCTTTGAGAAAATTGAAAAAAGATATTTGCAATTATGATCACTTCTAATTAGCAAAAACTAAGCATACCGTCCGTCAGAACAAGCCTGTCTAAATTGGCTCAGCCGTTGAAATAAATAAATATAAATTTGCGTTTGTTCAAAAGATTACTGTCAGTTCTGAAGTAAAATCTATTTTTGAATTTTTCATTAACAGGATTGGTAGTTCAAAGCTCCGTGGTTCCTAAACTAATGATCGATAAAGTAAATTTTCTTTTATCTAAGTAGGCATCAAAGTAATCTTGTGGCATCCTATAAAAAATGAAAAAAAAATTGCTGACTCTAAAACGTCTGGACCGCTGTTTACATGAACTTTTTTTCTTAAAAACACTTTAAGAATCGCCCGGTGTTTAAAAACTCTTGTAAATTGTTAAAACAAACAATGCATTGAAATTACCGAAACAAATAAAAATGCAGAAGCGTTTCAAAATATTACGCACTCAAATATTGTCTAATACTAGCAAGATGACTTTTTGAAAAATTGCTATGATTTTTTGACTCATGTATTTTATATTTGTTACAGGCGGTGTTAAAACTACATTCCTTCAAGAATTTTTTTTTATTAGTACCCCCAATAAGTGGCAAATGTAAGTCCAAGCAGACTGAAATTGTTAATAACATTGGCCTCTACCCAATATTTAAAAAAAAATGTACACTACACTGATACCACACTATTTAATTCTTGTATTTTATTAGTATCAAGCATCTAAAGACAAGTTTTTTTCATCTAAAGTTTTGAAGTTTTCTTTATTTAATTGTTGAATATACTTTCCATATAAAACATTGATAACAAGAAACTCAAATAAGAAAAAATTTGAATCTTCCTAACGCTGTAGTAAAAAATTAAAAACGCAGTACTTTGAAAACAAAGGGTTTACAGGCCTACATACAATTTACTTTTTTTCCTTATAGTCACTGAAAGAATTGTAATTTTGGTCACATACTAAAAAACATGCTGCAAATTAAAACATACTATAATGAAAAAAAAACATTCCCTGACATTTCCTTCTTAGGTTCAAATAAAATTAATAACCTTATGTCACACATATCCTTCCCACCCATTTAAAAACTTATGAGGCAATCTTTTGGGTCACTTCTGTGTGGTGTTTATTTTTGGCGGATGATATGTCAAAAAACGCGCAAAACTTGCCTATTGATAAAATAAAAACGATATTAATGTAACTGACCAAGGAAACTTTCAGTAATGAATGAAAACAACTCACCATTCATCATCTTTGTGCGCAACGAAAAATTCGTTGAGCTGCTGCCTCTGAAACTCCAACTTATAGTCGTTATACTTCTCTATTGCCTCACTGTCCGATATGTTGTCATCCTGGGTGGCGAGGAATGACTTAAAAGACATCATCGGTGGCTGCTGGCCTTCCATCTGAGACATGCTCTGTTCTCTGTAGAAGAAACCTCTTTGAAAATAAAAGATAAAAATGTCGTTAGTGAAATCGGTGACTGAGTAAGCGATTGTGGAACAAAAGGATATCTAAAAAGCTTCAATTAAATAAAAAGTTATTCTGCAACTTTAGTCATGCACTATTAACTTGATAAAATCAAAATTAAATTGAAAACGAGGGCATTTTTTTAAGTACCTGTGTGGGGGCTGATGGTAAGGTGTGTAATGGTTGTAGTAACCCTCTCCGTAGTAGTCATGCCGCATTCTTTTGGCCGTGGGCTCCATGCCCGGCGAGTAGCCTCGATCCCGAGGCCGGTAATCTCTGGGCCTTGGTCGTGACCATGAATCGCCAAAGCCCCTAATTACGTAAAAACATTTAACAGGACTATACACATACATACACGCACATTTAATAAGCGTTCGCCAAATCGACAAAAGACAATTCGGCGGTTTAACCTCTTACCTTTCTACCCACTCATCCCGAGGTCGGGCTACGCGTTCGGGGCCTCTGTAACTAGCTTCGGCGCGCTCACCGCGAAATTTGTCGCGCCTTTTACGATCGTATTCGTCTTCGCTGTCTCCCATTAGGTCCGTCCCTGCAACCGAAAAGCGCTGGTCAAACTTTCAGAGCGTACAATGTATGGGCTGGGTCCTGTGCGACACCTAACCTGTCGCTAGCGCAATTTACAACAGGTTTGGTGGCGCAGTTGCATACTAGAAATTTACCTTTAGCTATACAGAAATGCAGAAGGTCCGGTCAAATAATAACCTGCGTCCGATAAGCGGATTTCTAATTTTTATTCGAAGACACGTCAAAATTAGGCCAAAAGACGCACACCACAGAATCATTCTTCTTCTTTGACAAATTCCATCAAAAGTTAATATAACTGGGATCGTTTGCCAAAACCGGTACCTGGGATTAGAAATTAAAATATAAATTTTCAAATTAAATAATTTGTTTTCCAAAAAAATATTATATCTAAGTGAATTGAAAGTTGATAAGCAAACTTAACATACGCACTGACATTGATATCATCCAAAAACGACTCTATCAAACCGAAGAATTTCAAAAATGCTATTAAAAGATCAACTCCAATGGTTTTTTATACTTTTAATTTTTTTTTGAAACTATACAATATTGACGTGTTTGACAAGGTAATTTAAATTCGCATTAAATAACTAATTTTTAGTTTCCTCTTGGAACTAAATAAAGTAATTTAATTATAACTTAAATATTATATTTCAAATAAACTACTTAAGGATAGACCTATTTTTACATAATATAACTTTATACATGTTAGGTTTGTTTAATATTGCTAAAAGTATAAGTTTGGTATAATACTTAACAGCATACTATTATTTTAGTAGAAGAATTTTAACCTTTAGCACCAAATTACACAGGAATAAATACCAACAAGACCATTCATTGAAAATTCTTCTACTCAATAATGTTTATGAAGTTTTCCAAATAATAATTAATATAATCACAATTAAAATCAGTGCTCCTATGCCAGCGAAGATTAACTTCTTCTTCCTTACTTTGTCTTTGAAGGAGCCAGCCTGCTGCAACTGCTGCGCCCCCTGGCGCACATACTGACTAGTATTCTCAACGTTGGCTTCTATACTGTCAATAGTTTCTCCTTGTTCATGAACCAAGGTACCCAACTCTTTAAATATTTGATTTACGTCATTGATGTCGCTCTAAAACAAATTCAACACAGAACTACACGAATTCAAAGCCATTCTGACACTAACCTCCAGCTGTCTGACTGATTGTTCCTGTTCTTGTAGTGCCCTAAGGTCAGCTTCTTCCTGAAGCTGATGTTGCTGTTGCCTAGCAGCATTATCTTGAAGCTCTATGAGCTGCTGATCCTTCTTGTAACCCGCTGGCACAAAATTTAATACCATCTACTACAAACAATGACAATTTTGCCACTACTTACGCACAAATGGTTCTCCATAAACTTGCTGTTTGGCCTTTTTTAATTCGTCTTTCTCCTTTTGAGCAGTACTCCTTTGTACTTGTTGGAACATGTTCAAGGAGCTAGTGAATTCATCCTGAAGTCTTTCCCTCTGCATTTTCCGTTGCCTTTGTTCTGACTGTGACCCAGAAGGGGTTATATTACTCAGGTCTTTGATGTAATCGTTTGTATCTTTTGCCAGTTGCTGAGTGAAATGTTGGATAGAATGTCTACAACGAGACCTTTTAGTTTACCATTATGGCCAATGATGTAGTGCTTACAATTGTTTTCTAAGCTCAGGCGAATCCTGATGGGTACCAATTTGGTTTACCATTCTTTGCATCCATGATACTACAAATTGCACTGTTATAAAAAGTTAAATACCTCATTCACACCTTACCGTTCTGCGAAATCTTTTGAATGCTAGTACCAATTGTTTGCGATAACTTTTGGAAGTCATGATCCCTCGTCTGGGTACCGTTTTGATAAGAACCTCCGCCCGATTCCATATTTCCTAGACGAATAAGTACGTTGATTTTTTTAGTGCTTATGGTTCTCACCGCCACATAAAATACGTCGTAAATTTTAGCCGAGTAACATTAATTAAGTGCAATTAGCGCTACTTTTTGTTAATTCAATCAATAGAATGACACGGACTTATCGAAAACAATGTAATGTCAAGTTGACAGCTGTCACAAGACAACTGGCCTGAACAGGCGTTCACCTTTTTGTTACTATTTGCTCCTAATGTGGAAATCAGGAATAAAGGAAATATTAAAATTTACGATATAGATATAAACTCTACGATTCACGAATTCCAGAGTTTTAATTATTTTACATGCAGGTGTCGAATGCTGATTTTTTTTTTCAATTTTTAGTGTTGGCAACAACTCTAGGAACCTTTTCCACGTTTGAGGGCCGGAAAAACTTTGGTACGTGTGCGTCAATGTGTACGAGTGCGTCGATAAATTTTGTGAAACTTAGTTGTTATGTTTTGTAATTTTTTCATGACTTCCGAATGATTGATTTGGAACGCGTTTAATAAAAAAGCAAGCACTAGTCGGAATTGTAAACTCCCCCACGCATGCGTATCAAAACGCGGATGAATCGGCCTCCTAGATTTTAAAGAGGTGCGGTTTTTTGTTGTGATAATTTTTGTCAATTGATTTAGGGACTAGATACTCAAAATTATAAATTCGTGAAGTTAAGAATGGACGGGAAACTACCGCCCTGTGTTATCGATGTCGGTACCGGGTGAGTAACAATAATTAGAAACCAAGGGAAGTTTCATGAGGATGCTTGCCCTTCATAGTTACACCAAACTGGGTTTCGCTGGCAACAAAGAACCCCAATTTATTATACCATCGGCAATTGCCATTAAAGAAACTGCCAAGGTTGGTGAACAAACTACCAGGAGACTGGGAAAGGGAGTAGAAGACTTGGATTTTTATATAGGAGATGAAGCATTCGATGCGACGGGATATGCTGTTAAAGTAAGTCAATTCTGCAAATTTTATCTCTTTAAAAGGTTGACTGCTATGTCCAGCCATTTCGTGGATGCCTGAACACACTCATACCATGAAAAAAGGGGCTATTTCTGAGTGTCATAATTTAATCAGTTGTTATTGTATAATTTTGTAGATACTCTTAGGCATTTTATTTCGAAATCTTATTTGACTGATTACAAGACCAAAAAATGCTCATACTGGGTCTATCATATAAGGTCACTGCATGCTTCCTTCTTTAGTATCCGGTTCGACATGGTTTAGTTGAAGACTGGGACTTGATGGAACGATTTCTTGAGCAATGTATATTCAAATATCTGCGAGCGGAGCCGGAAGATCATTATTTCCTGCTGACCGAGCCTCCTTTGAACACTCCAGAAAACAGGGAATACACAGCAGAAATTATGTTTGAGTCTTTTAACGTACCTGGCTTATATATAGCTGTCCAAGCGGTTCTCGCACTGGCGGCCAGTTGGACGAGTAGGAGCATTGAAGGCAGGACTTTGACGGGTATTGTCATTGACAGCGGAGATGGAGTTACTCACGTGATACCTGTGGTAAGTTCCTTTGACCGCGTTTAAGACGCTCCACTCGCAACTTGGGGCTTCCAGGCCGAGGGTTATGTGATCGGAAGCTGTATCAAGCACATCCCGATCGCCGGACGCAACATAACCTATTTCATTCAGTCGTTGCTCAGAGAGCGCGAAATAGGGATCCCTCCAGAGCAATCTTTGGAAACCGCGAAGGCCATCAAAGAGAAATATTGTTACATATGTCCGGATATAGCGAAAGAATTCGCGAGATACGATTCCGATCCCGCCAAGTGGATGAAAAAGTACGACAGCGTGAATTCGGTAACGAGGCAACCTTTCAGTGTGGACGTCGGCTACGAGAGGTTCTTGGGGCCCGAGATCTTCTTCCATCCTGAGTTTTCCAACCCGGATTTTAATATACCGCTCAGTCAGATCGTAGACGACGTGATTCAGAACTGTCCAATCGACGTCCGGCGACCTTTGTATAATAACATCGTCCTTTCCGGAGGCTCGACGATGTTTAAAGACTTCGGGAGAAGGCTGCAGCGGGATATCAAGAGAACTGTAGACGCCAGATTAAAATTGAGCGAAACCTTGGGCGGGGGACGACTCAAGGTAAAGTTTTTTTGAGATTATGTTGGTTGGGTGCCTATTAAATTTTTTCCTAGCCTAAACCCATCGACGTACAAGTAGTTTCCCACCATATGCAGAGGTATGCCGTATGGTTCGGCGGTAGCATGTTGGCCTCGACGGTATGACACAACTTTGGCTAGAGGGGCGGGGTTCGTTTTCAATTTTTACTCTTTTCAGCCCGAGTTTTATACGGTGTGCCACACGAAAGAGGCGTACGAAGAATATGGACCCAGCATCTGTCGGCACAATCCCGTGTTCGGAACAATGACATAAGTCCTGTTTCAGTCCTCATGATTTTTTTTTATCTTTTTTTTTTTCACACATTCAATGATAGTTTTAACTGTTGATATATTGAAAAATATAATTTTAATCTTTTTATCTTTTTGCTGCTCCTAAATTTCCCTATTCCTGTTATGAGATGGTTGCAACAGGCTATGACATCACTGGGTTGTGGCAGGTATAACTCGCTAAAACGACTGGCTTGTCGTTGCACCGGTCTTATTGCAAAAAATGGAAGAAAAATGTGAGCCTTCCTCGAAAAAAAAAGTTGCCAAAAATCTATAATCCAGAGGGAGAACGTTTTATTTCTGTTGAAATGAAGGCATACAATGACGTCATCGTTTTAAATAATTTAGAGTATGGTAGTGCTGAGGGGTTGGTGCCATTGCTTGTCACCAAATTGCGAAAGTCGAGGTTAATTCGAAATTTTCGGGGTCGTTTATTAAATTCCTATGATGGATAATGCGGAACGGCCAAAACTAAAGGCCAGAAGACGCCGCAGACGCTACAAAAGTGCCCGAGAAAATAATAACAGTCCAACATGCGCGGAGCCCAGCACAAGCCGGGGTCAAAAAAGGGGGTCTACTGCTCACGCTGAAGCAATTTCCAGCAAGAGGTATTGCCCTCCGAAAAAATATTTGTCCTTACCGCCCGCGAGTTCTACTCCCGGTAAAAATAACGCTAGCGATCGGCTACAGAAGTTGAGGCAGGTTTTAACTGGCGAGGAGACAAATGCGACAGGAAAATTGGCAAAGATTGCGGAAAAGGTACCGCCCGATAAGATTCAGACCGGCGGCTGTGCACAAAAAGCGCCTCCCGCAAAAGGACAAGTGCCTAAAGTGTCTCCTTTAATGGGTAGGTTGTCGCGGATTCGGAACAGCAGTGGACCAAGTGAAAAGGAGCTTAAGGAAAATATATCTGCCGAGCGACTCCCTGCATTATCACATCCCAGCGACGATGGAATTGTGGAAATATCAGACGATGATCTACCCCCAAGTGAGCCCGAGTTTAAAACTCCGTTGTCTAAGCAACACCCGCCAATCGGGCAGCAAGAAAATCTTTCGCAAACCTGCGACCAGTGCTCGAAGGTGTCGTCGACGAGGGACTGGATTAATACGCATCAGTGTTTAAATCGCGATTCGCGTTTTAGTTTAAGCGAATCTTTAGAAGTCAATGTGAACGATACTATTTCAAATAAGACCGCTGTGGTGGATTCGGAGGATGACTCGATGGAAGTAGAAACAGTAGATGTAAGTTGGGTTTGAGGTTATGTTTCGATTTCCATAGCTTTCGTTTTAAGATTACCGAGAACATTCTGACGGCGCCTCTGTCGTCTGTACCGCCTAAAGATGATTTGTTGTGCGTTGTCGCCGATACCAACATATTTATAAATTATTTGTATAAGATTAAAGATATTGTTTTCGGCAGTTGGCCAGGTAAGTCAAGAAGGTTTGTTTTTATAAAAGGGTGCCATTTCAAGTCGTAGCTTCCAAACGGGTGATCGTGTATGTGCCCTGGATGGTGTTCAGCGAGCTGGACTACCAGAAGGATAACGCGCGTGAACCATTGAAAGGTAACGCGATGGAGGCGATTCGGTTCATCAATCGCTGCCTTTCGGAACGAAATCCGAGGCTCGTCGGCCAGTCGGTTTTGGAAATGAGCCAACAGAAAGACATTGGGGTCAGTCAAGACGACAAAATCTTGTCTTGCGCGATGCAGGCCATTGAAAAGTACGAGACGGTGGTTAGTACATCTTTTTTGACTAACGCATCATTCCTTACTCCAAAGATTATTAATAACATAAAGATGGCACCAAGCCGCAAAATGTTTGGAGTTCGACCTCTTAGCAAACCTAAAAGATCATTTTGGTCTGGGTGGGGTTGTAGTTTCTTCTATCCAACGACATTAACCTGCGCAACAAAGCAATGGTCAGCGGGCTGACGACCTGCACCCCGAGCGATATATTACCCAGGGTCAGGGCCACAATCATGAAGACGAAGAAAACGCAGAAAATTAGCGTTAAAATGGGCATGCTGTGTTCGCAAATTATCTGTGAGTGCTGCAGAGAAGCCTACGGCGAAGTGTGGTTGAAAATGGATTTGCTGAGTAACCCGCCATGGTCTTTGGTCGAGTGCCTGAAGCGAATGCGGAAATACTGGTTCTCCGTCTTCAGAATGAAACTGCTCAAGCAGTGCTCCAAGACAATTGACGATTTCCTTCGCATTCTGACGTCGCATAGAGGTAGGGCGGGCTAGGAAGATGGATTTTTAGGTTATGTCCATCTGAGTTTTAGATATTTGCGACGATTCCGCTGAGTTCGACGAGTTCATGAAGCTGGCGATAGCGTTGTGCATATACTTGAAAGATATTAAAGAAAAGAAGGCGACCGTACAAAATACCATGAATGAAATAGTTAAAATCGCCTCCTGATCAGTGGTTCGGGAGCGGGTGGGCGGGCAGAGAACAGTGTTCAAATATACTGTGATACTAAGTACTATTCTAGTTCCATTTATTCAAAAAAGGAATTTAAAATATAAACTTTGTTTTGATTACTTTTTTTTAATAGCAAGGGAACAAGTGTCAGATACCGCTTTTAGAGGAGGGTTCAAGTCGTTCAGCCCGTGTATTCCGAGTCACTTCATGCGAGGTGAGTAACTTCGAGAGAGAATTCAGAACTACCCTTCATTTAAAGTAAAAACCAATTCTCTCGCCTTTTAAATTTATTAAAATTAAATTAAAAAAAAATACTATCTTTGTCTATAAAAAAACTTTTATCTCATCGATATTAAAAATATATACGAACTAAATTTTAATGTTTAATGACTTTTTAAAATCACCTATTGTTTAAAAGAATACTTATTTTATTTTATTAAAAGAGTTTGTAACACTCCAAACAACTTAAATTTCCGTTCCACCTCGTAATCTTGGCTGATTTCAAGGTGCTTACGTGAAGTTGACTTTTTTCGCTACTCCAAAAGTTGTTTATAAATAAAAACTCACTTCCTTTGCCGGCTAGGCACTCAACTATTAAAAAACTCCAGTTGATTTTTTTGTACAACTATCAAAAACTTTAAGTCATCGGACGCAACCATTGACATCGTCATCTTGCCAATCTTCCGACATTTCAGTGACTTCAAATTCCTTATTAAAGATATTTCGTGAAATAGTTCGTCTTCATTTTACAATAAAACAGTTTTTGTTGTGGGTCGAATTTCTGAGTAATGTGGAATTGCGGCCTTGGTAATGTTTATAAATTTTCTGTGAATTAAAATATTGAAAAATTGGTTGGTCAGCTTGCTTCATAAACACTAATCATTCGGGAATTGCGTTTTGAAGTAAATAGAGTGACTCCGTGTGCGTTCGGTTATTGTATATATGTGAATTTTTATTGTATATTTTCTTTAAATTTTCTTGGGTATACGGTTTCTCGAAAACAAATAACGTAATTCTTTTATATATCTATTGACGTTTCCATGATTATTTCGATCTTTTTCAAAATATTATAATTCTCTATGTCACATTTATAAAAATTGATGACATTTGACGTTACGTTAATAGGTTACACATTTAAAATAAATATAATTTGTCTGCAAATGTTTCATGCATGCAACGCAGATACGTATTTTTAATTTCATTTCAGTATTTTCCTTTAAATAAACTACTTAATGATGAATTGTAAAAGTTAAATAAACAACGTAACATTTTAAAATTGTTTATTCCGTTGTTCATATGACATATCCACTAATACATCTCTCTCTATCCAACGAACATAGTTAAAAAGAGACAACAATAGCGGAACCGATCGGGACGATAAACGAATAGGTTTAATGGTAACTAGTAAATATTTTGTGTGAATTGTAAGAAATGTAGTAATCCGATAATCTGTTATTATATATTATTTGTCAAATTGTAAGTTTTTCGTGACGGGCGTAGAAAAAATATAGTATGCAATACGTTTGATAAACTCTTTATCTCACTCGTTCAAGCACTCGCTCGGCTGAGCACTCGCTCGGCTGCGCTGTGATCGTGCCAAATAAACTATATACTATATAAATATACTATAAAATTCAAGTTTATGTAATTATACTCCCGGAACCGGTGAAACGGACGCGGAGCATCCCGTGCAAGCACTGGGACAAACAAGGCGTTACACAAGGAGTATTTTTATGTCGTAGGGCATCCTCTGGTATCACGAGGGGTTTTTTGGGGTTTGGGTTTAACCGGCATAGCTACTAATGTTATTTTGTTAAGGCCTTTAGAATCCGTTTTGTAATTAGATTTTTTGGATTTCTATATTCCATGGTTAGTAGGATTTTAACTTTTTGAAAATTAAATGTTTGTTCTTGTCACAATGGGTATGAAGAGCTATTTTTTTTTTGTCATACTTCTGCCCATTGATGTTATTTTTTAAATATTAGATTGTTTGTCCAATATACGTACTGTCGCAATTAGAGCATGGAATTGCATATAACGTATTACTTTTTTCATTCGGAATTTTTGCTTCAAGTTTAGTGAAGAAATGTTTTTTGTAAATTATAACCTTTGTGTCCTATTTGCATTTTGTGTTCTTTGAAAATGGTTTTGAGTTTTTCTAATAAACCAGGTACATATGGTAGCGATATATATTTGCTTTTAGGATTTTGATTTTGTTTAGTTTATTTGTTATAAAATTTGTTGTCACGTATACTAAAGATATTTTTTTTTTTGAGGAGGAAATGCTTTATGCACACCACGCGCTTGGCGGTTTGCGTCGTGGTAGTGTGGGACTCTCCGAAGTTTCGGACTACCCACTAAAACCCTCTGTTGCTCCAGTCGTTACACCCGGAACCGTCGTCGACATATCTTCAGGAGCAACCAGCAGTGTTTGTTTGTTTTTGTCTTTCAAGTTCGTCTCTCTCTTTTTCGCTCAAAATTCTTCTTACCATATCTTTCACAACCCGCCAATTTTCCGCGTTTTCCACCATCTTCGGTACAAAGGAATCTAGATCTAGCGCACAGCCTATTGCACCATATGTTTCCTCCCTTAGCTCTCTCCATTTCGAACACTCGAACAGGGTGTGTTGGGCGGTATCAACCTCGGAGCAGCGGTCCGTGTGTTCCTTGCCAAATCTCTTAGCGTAAACTCTAATACAGCCGTTTAGGGCTTGTGTTAAGTAGTAATCTGTACTACGATGTTTGCAATCTAGCCACATTTTCAGGTTCGGTATGGGCTTTTTGGTCCATTGGGCCTTTAGAGTCTCGTTTTGCCACCTTTGTTGCCAGATATCTAGTGCATTTTCGCGTGCAGTAGCCTTTTTGTTTTGTGGGTCTCCGCCTTTGAGTTTCTAGATGTGCTTTCGTTCATTGACCATCAAATCAATTGGTAGTACTCCTGCAACAACCTGCAGTGCTTTTAGGGATACAGTTTTGTAAGATGATGTCACGCGCAAAAGCATTTTTCTTTGTGTTCTTTCTACCTGACATTTGTATTTCTTGACTGTTAGCACTTCGCTCCAGACCGGAGCACCATACAGAATAATGTTGTGCATAGCGCTGCACAGTACTGCTCTTTTTTCGCTCTTGTGTCCTCTTACATTAGGCATAATTCTGACTAAGCTGGATATTTTTGCTTCTGCTTTCACAGTTACGCAGTCAATATGTTTTCTGAAACTTCCTCTGCTGTCTATGGTTATGCCTAAGTATTTCACTGTTTTAGAAGGGATCACCCTCGCTCCTTCCAAGTTGAAGGCTATGTGATCTCGCTTACGTCTTCCCCTCAAAATGACTGCCTCTGTCTTGTCTGGTGCTAAAATGAGTTTGTGCGTTTTCATCCAAGAGCTTATTCTCTCCAGACACTCATTTGTGTTGCTCATGAGCACCTAGTCAGAGTCCGCGCCGACAAGCGCCAGGTCATCGGCAAATCCGATGGTCACGGCATCCCTAGTAAGTTCTAAGTTTAATACGCCGTCATATAGGACGTTCCACAATGTCGGCCCCAAGACAGAACCCTGTGGAACCCCGGCCTCAGCATCCATGGTTTCATTTTTATCAATAAGTATTTTTCTGTCTAAACATATTATTAATTAAGTTTTTGGGATAATTATCAATTTCAAATATACATATTTAAACTGTTTATTAATAAGGGGCATCAGATTTCAATTTCAAATTTTCAATGTTTTCAATTACATTGACTTCTTCATTATCCTCGTCGTTCAAATATATTCTTTTTATAAAACTACACAGAGGCACAAATATTAAGTTATTATTCATTACTAATAAAAATAAACAAAAACAAAAGTTTGAGGTTTCCATTGCATCCACAGGTTCCCGCGATAAAATAAAACCACCTGGCAGGGTTATAATAAAGCTTTGTTTCTTTAAATAACTTTCTTAATACATTCAAAACGTTCACTTAATAACAACACCGATAGAGCGGGAAGCGCGCCTTAAGTCATATCGTCGTCTGCCGAGTCGTCATTTTCATCGACGTCCGCGTCGTTCGGGACGTCCGGCCGATAAATATTCAGCAGATCCCTCATCGCGTCCACCAACGAGGCGACGCTCTGTCTGAGATCGACGTTATTTTGTACCCTGTCCTCGTTCGCTTGCCCCGCTCCTTCGTCCGGTTCCCTACGCGACAAATCCATTCACACCCCTTATACCGGTAATACAAAAGAGCTCACCCCTCGATCATCCTGATCTGGTTCGGGTTGAAATCTGGCAGCAGCGAACCCAAAAACATCGCCAAAGGGTTGGCGCTGGTGTTGACCACCGTGGTCGGTCTTTGGGGCCTGCTGTACAAATTGATCGAATCCGGAGGCGGGAGCGGATCGAACCTCATTATGGGTCCGGATTCTTCAGTGAACGGCGATATCCCCTTGACGTCGTCGGACAGGATGATATGCCGCGAGATGCTCAACGGCAATGGCCCCGCATATCTCCGCGCCCTCTTTTCCTTGTAGTCCGCCACGACTGGTTCGTTTCTCTCCACCCTGTCGAGCACCTCGTGAACGTTCTTTTCTAACCACGGCAGCAGGTCGCTATCTTTCCATATATGATAGCCGCGGTGGACGTACAGATTGGTCAGCTGAGTTAGCGACATCGGAAAGCTGAAATGTTACCTGTTCGGAAGCCACGCCTACTAGTGATGTAGTTTTGCGAAATTTGGTTCGAATTATACCGTCAACCTACGCCGCGACGAATAAATTACATATAAAGCCCCGTTGTGTGGGTCAGAATATATAGCTCTTAGATATGTAGAAGCCTTGCTCATTCTGATATAGACACTTTTCAGGATAAATGTTGAGTTCAATAAAATGACACCCGCCTTTCTCAGGAAACAACACACGTCACCTGAAATTTGATTCAAGACACACGTAGGAAGCGTAGGAATTACTGCATACAAATCGTCCTGAAGCCAAACTTTTTACCATCAAACAAAAACTCTCCTAACAGAAATTCATTTCACTGCCCGTGCCTGAAAACGAAGTGTTCATTTTTGTCGTGCCATTTAATATACGCAGACGGGAGAGATTTCGCAACTCGCTTTTGACCCACAACCTTGCGGCATTCAAAAATGAACATGGCCGCTGACAGTTCTTCAATTCGACAGTTTTAAGTTTATCATGTATGTATTCATTCATGTATGTTCGCTGATTATTAGTATTATAGGCTGCTAATTGACACCGACATTAGCACTATAGGCTGCTGGACAAAAATATCGTGTTACCTTGATAATAATAATATGCTTACTCAGTATATAACGATAACTTTAAATTAAAAATAATACGTCACATTTTGTCTTCACAAAAAAAAAAAATTCTCAATAAAACCCTTAAGCTCTGCAGGATCACATATAAATTTACTCTGCCACATATTGCAGAAAGTGACGTTAACAAATGTTTAACAGAATTGCTAAATAATTTATTTAAAATGCAAAGTCTAACCTACATAATATGAAAATTTTAAACACGAGCATTACTTTAAATTTGATATTGAAAACAAGCAAATCTTATATGTAATTCTTAAGTCTGTTTATTTTAGACACATAAGGTAAAGGTATTATGGCAGCCACAACATCAACGATATAATTTGAACCAAACTATACCATACCTTACCTTTTCTCCGTGGCTCCGTTGAAAAACGCATGCTTGGCGACTCGATCGTCGACCTGTACCGAGCACGCATCGAGCAACGGCAGCAACACGCCGGGGAACATTAGCAGCGCGTCTTGCAACATTCCGTCAGCTCTGACGACGTCGCCCACGTAGAAATACGCCACCGCCAACGAGAACGCGAAATTCGGCAGCTGCGTCAGATAGTGGGTGGCGTCCAGCTCCGTGACGAAGTCGACGAGCCACTGGTACTCTTTCGCCCGTAGCGCGTAGAAATCTATGGCCAGTTTGATACCGATCGGGTCTTTGTCGGGATCGAGCGACAGCAGCAGCTTGCAAAACTCGAGCGACGTGCGGGAACAAGCCCGGCCCCCCAAGAAGGTCAGGTGTTTGAATAATGTGATGTAAAGGGCCCTAGGGAGGACTCCAGTTGACGTTTTTAATATTTCTTATCAGCACAGTGAAAGGCGTCATCGTCCGCGAACTTGTTCGAGAGTAACCCCATATCAAACCAACCAAACACTCATGGTTAACCTAGGGTCTTTTATATGACATCACTACCTTTATTCAATTTTACACAATATAAATCTGCCAACATAACTTCTGAGAAAAGCGACTTTTTAGAATGGAGACTTATTTTTTCAGACCCATTACCTCGAACAAATTAGTACCACGATATTTTAGGATTTCATCACGGTAACCTTACCTATTTTCCTGCCGCCGATAGTCCAACCTGCAAGTCCCTTGGGCCAGGTTAAAGAGGGGATGAAAAGCATACTCCAGACAATAGAGAGCGCGTTCGATAAGCTCGGCCGCCATGGCCAAGTCTTCGCTCAGTTTGCACAAGTCTGAGAGTTGAATGAGAGCGTTCACATGGTAGGGGTGCTCGTTTATAATCGCGACTATGTTATCGGGGTTTAAACTCTCCACGGCTTGCAAAAACCGCGTTTCCACCTGCCAATAGCTCTGACTGTGTTCGTATGCAAAGTACTGCAAGCTATTTTTTGTCTCGATCAGAGACATTGACAAGCCTGACTTGCCCACCTGCGGCCAATTCTCTTTGCAAGTCACCAACCATGTGGTTTTCACATGCCCCCTTGAACTGCTCCGGTTCTTACGTTTACTTTAAAAATAATTATAAGGCTATTTTAAAAAATACACTCGCTAACTTACTGCTCAGATTGTATAATTTTGGACCCGAATATCCGTTTCAACTCATTGTTAGGGTTCAAGTGTTTGTGCTGCACAGAAAGTATAGTTTTCTTGCAGGCCTTATCCTGTTTGTGACTAGATTGAGTGGCCACGGACGACGCTATGTTTTCGCCCAGTAACCTGTTTACTTCTCGTACGGATCTTTCCACCTCGTCCATCTAAAACGCTTTACAATGCACCATTGTATGGAAGTAGTGCGAACTTACATCAGCGTTGTCTTCGCTGCTTCTGTGTGTGCTGACGTGCTTGCCAGACTTTTTTTTCCTCTTCTTGCGCTTTTTCTTTATCGACTCGTGCACGGGATTACCCTCACAAGACTTTGCCGCCTCGGTTTCATTGTCGTCCTCTTTTACTTCACTCTCAGAGTGGGAATGTTGGTTTAACTTGAAAACGATAATTTTTAACAAGAATCGAGGGTTTAATTACTATAGTTACTAAGTCGTAGCGGTTTATATTCAGCTGCCGACGCCGTGCGCCGCCGACAGGGGTGTCCGTCTCGATATCCGACAAAACTTCGCTATCCATAAGTTCCTTTTCTTTGTCGCTTTGCAGCTTGCGCAATACTCGGGACGACATGTTCACTAGCTGCGAATCGAGGCTTCGGCGTGTTTATTATTTAACGTTATATATGAATAAACATACGCTGAACACAAAATATTTTTATATTAACGTGCCACTTGTCAATGTCACCTGGTTGACGTCTGCCTGATTTTAATCAAAATTGTTTTCCGCACCACAGATCAATAAATTTCTGAAACTAGTAAAGAACAAGACGCAATAACTTTCGTTTTGGTATTTTTTCATTCGATTGTTATTAATAACTTGAATAAAAATAAACAGAAAAAAATCTCACCTGATTAAAAAAATAAGCGTTTCGGTATCAATCATCTGAACAGCTATGGGGAATTCGCGCGTTACCAAGTTTTCGATTTTCCCCCCAAGTCAAAAACATATGTTTCTGCTGTGATCGTTTGGCATTAAGAGTTGCCTAAGTTCTCAAAAATTCTCAAAGATTTTTTTTCATTTATTTAAGCATTAAAATGCAAGATTCGTTGGAGGATTACCTGAGGATATCTAAAAATACTAAGGAGACCGAAACTATCAGAATAAGGTAACAATTCTTACCAAAAAAGTCTGGTTCACCCATCGAAATGAAAGTAATTGCCCAACTGTGTGAGCAATCTTGCGTAAAATTAATTATTGTTGGATTTTCTAAATGCGACCGGTGTTTACTGGTGTGGTTTCGTTTCAGCAAGGAAATTCAAGCCACGGCACAACGTAAAAAAGATTGCGACGCTCGTGCTATGAAGATAGTTGAGTTTTCCATTGAAGGTAAATTACGTCCCGAAGTTTTTACCAAATGCGTAAGTTTGCCTAGTAATTATGTATTATCCGCGGCTAACTATAATTTCGATTTAGTTGCCGTTTATTACCCAAGAACATTACCAAGACATTGTCGAAGAGCGAGCTATAACCAAACTTTGTGGTTATTCTGTGTGCGGCAAAAAAATTCCAGAAATGCCCAACAAACAGTATTTTATTTCCACAAAGAGTAACAAGGTGTACGACATTACTGAGAGAAAGGTATGGAAATTTAAGCGAAGAACAGTTGAATCAGGTTCCCTTAACTAAAGCTGTTTTGAGTGGTATTAATTTCCTTGTTTTTTGGGTTAATTTTCAGAATTTCTGCAGTAACTTCTGTTACAAAGCCAGCATGCACATCAAAAGGCAAATAGACAACAGCCCTTTGTGGTTGAGAAAGCTGGAAGACATTCCTGAATATAGTTTGCTGAACTCATCCGATGAGTATGTGTGCTTGTTAGGGAGAACTTATTTTTGAATGGTAAACATTTTAGGGGTCTACCTGGTGAATACATTGACCAAGGCTTAATCAAGCCACCAACACGTGAGCAATATTTTACGTCAATTTCTTCCTTTACGCAGGCGTCTTTGGATGATTTGACTGACCGAGAAATAAAGGCGGGAAAATCCAAACGGGATCGGCCCAAACACGCGAAAAAATGCTCTCGGTTAAAGTCCACCATGCAAACAATCAGAGAAACCGAAACAGAGGTAGTGGAAGAAGAAACTGTAGTGTCAGTGTCAAAAAGTGAGGTTAGGACCAAAACACACAAAAAAGAGACTCACAAAAAGAGCGCGTGCGTCGTTAACTTACCGGCTATCGAGGAGAACGAAGAGAAGATCGATCAACGTGAACCGGAAGAATCGGCAAGAGAAGAAATGAAGAAAAACAAAAAAAAGGTAACCAGAGCGAAGCTGGATGTCGAGGGGATTGTAAGACGGGCGTTGGACGACTGGCTGACTTTGGAGACATGTATTTTCATACACGGTGAAGAAAAGGTGAAAGCGGTTCTGGATGAAGAAAAACTAAGTGCTTACTTCGAGACTTTGAAAGTGATGGAGCTGCAATGGGACCAACAAAAGAGATACATGGATGTATGTCGGCGATTGCAACTTCAAGAAATGGCCGACGAAAAGTTTGACAGCGCTGTCGTGGGCGACTCGAAACTGATGCCTCTCCCAGACTACAAACGATTGAAGGAAGAAAGTAAAGATATGCATTTGAAGGTTAAGTCGTTCTTCGAGGGCGGTCTCTATGAAAAAAAAGATACAAACTTCCCACAGTCAAAGGACGGTGTGGGTGTAGAGGAGGTGTCGCCGGTGCTGCCACCAGTCGACGCAAATTCCCATCATTTAATCCGAAGAAAGATATTTTTGAGTTCCTTAAATAAGGCGTACGTATTCCGCGTTGCATGTCCATGTGCAATCACGGAAAGCTGCAGTGTGCTCTGTGATCTGTTTTAGCCATCTTGTGTGTTACAGATACTTTTTTTTTTGTTCCAGAATGCATCAACTGTTGCAATCGCTTGGAGTCACGTATTTTTCTTCGACGTTATCAGACGTTCAAAGTCTGGTGAAAACCTTTCGTTTGAGCGCCGGTAATGTAACTTTTAAGCCGGTTATATGGAATTACATTGCAGTGGTGCTTTTGCATTTGTGAGAACTTTGCAACCACTGTTTCTATGACATTTTTGACTAGTTGCATTTTAGGTTATCCTTAAGGGATCAATCTGTTAAATCCGTGCTCCAAGAGAAACGGTCTCAAGAATATATCAAACTAGTGACGTCACCGCAGGGCAAAAATAATTTTCTCGACGAAATTTTATGTAATGTGCAAAACGTGGAACTGTTTGTTCAGCAATACATAACTTCCAGTAAAAATGTGTGATCTCAGTATGTAATTATAATTATTTAACATGTATGAAGTGTTTAGCGTTTTATTGAAATGCCCTACTTTGGCCTGCCCGAATTCCCTCTGACTTTTTCGAGTTCTATGGTTTAGCGCGAAAAACCAAGTCAACACAACTAACCTCGATTTTTTAGTATATCTAAAAGGTGGAATTTGTAATAAAGGAAACATCACTTAAGATGAAAAAATCTGCTCCGAAAGCTAAAGGGATTCAGGTAAATGTTTATCTTCATCGAATTTGATTCGACTAAGTCGTGAAATTTCAGGCTGCTAAGGGTTGTATGAAAATTTCAAGTTTTTTTACTAAACAAAACAATGGAAAAGTAATTTGCCCGACTCAATCACGCAACGTCGAATTTATCGAAGTTCTCGACAGCGAGGATGAATGCCTGGGTGCTGAACCTCACTCAAAGAAGAGAAAATTTGAGACAACCCAGGCCCCAGGGAGATCACTCTCAAAACAAACACTTGGCAGCCCCCAACCGTCGACTAGCGGCGTAACCCCTAATAAAATAAAATCATCCATTTTAATAGACGATATAGATTGTTATCCAAAACCGTCAACAAATGAGATTCTTGCTTTAACACCGACTAAAACTCAAGCATTGCTGGCGGTTAAAAGCGTTGAGAAACTACTCTCTCAGAGGGCATTAAAAGAATACAACTCGCCCGAAAAAGTAAACGAGAGACTAAATGATCAAGTGAGTCCCAGGCAATTTGAAAAAATATCCACCACTCCCACTCAAAACTCTTCAAGCAACTCTCCGCGCAGCATTGAGAAGACGTCCGGCAAGAAGAAGACGCCCAAAAAGTTGTTTGAGAGGTCACCCAGCAACTTGAATGAATTCAATGTAGAGATTATTAAAAACTTTGTTAAAGTCACCCCCAGCAAAAGCAATGCAGGGGACATAAACGAAAGCTGCAGCGAGGTAGAAAGGCAGAAGCAAAATGAAATGACACCCGTTAGGAATATACTTAAAAATAAACAGGTGTTCAATTCGCCCGTCTCCAAAGTTAAAGGCAAATTGAATTTTTCAGATTGCTTCTCTCCAAAGGGTGGTCAAAGTCGTGTAAACACACCGCAGAAAGCCGCGCATTCCCAAAGGAATAAGACTACAGAAAAAGAGAATGTTGACTGTAACAATATGGATGGTGACTTTAATGATGACAGCTGGGATGCACAAGTGGTAAAACTTCAATAATGCGAATCGCACCTTTGTCATCATATTTTGCAGTTCGAACAGACAGATTACTCGCTAGATCTTACCCAGTCGCAGCATTGCAAAATCGTCGGCGTTACTCAGAATAAGTTGGAAACCATACTCACCCTTAAATCCACCAAGAAGAATGAGCAAGCTATATGCACCCTTAAGGGATTTTGGTAAGATTTTGGATAAAAGGAGGATGCTTAACACAATGTTTAACTTTAGGATCCACTCCAAACTTTGCATTGGAGATACGGTTCATGCGATGGCCAAAAAAATTGGCGAGAGCGACTGGTTGATAGACAATCAAAATGGCCTCTTAGTTTATGAACCAGACCTCTTAATTTCCACAACATCCATCACTGGTAATTTTTTTGTAATTCTAATATTCTAGGTCCTTGTTTTGATTCTCCAATAAACAAAAGCTTAGCCTGCCTATATAACAATTAAGTATGGACATACCCCATTCATTTCCTAACCAATTTGAGTGGAGGAAGGTATTATAAGTAGTTTTGGTTATTATATATTTTAATTCCACTAATTGAACATCAAAATATAGCTGTTAGGTTGAAATTTTTATTTTTTTGCAAAATTCTTATTCTTACTAAATAACAAAGGGAGATTCAATTATAAAAATAATGTCTTATTGAGGTAATGGCAGCTGTATCACCTTAAATATTTCTACAGATAAATCACTAGTTATAAAATTTGTCGCAAAAAATGAATCAATGAATAAAAAAACTCACATAGGGTACTTATGCTAATTATCTTATAGGAAAATTAAGTTCACTTTAATTTGCAATGGTCTTATAGGGAAGGGAAACTGGGGAAACTTTAAAGATTCTGGAAAAATATTTACCTTACAAGAGAATTTTTACAAAAATATAATATATTGACTTTTTTTTTGTTGATGTCTATTCTCTGATAATGTTCATAAAAAATAATAATAGAAATATTAGTGAGTGATACAATACTAGGATGAAAAATGTGAACCCGAAATTATAGGTTGCACAGCAAGGTAGAAATTTATGTCTGAATAAAATGCCTAAATAAATTATTGCAAATAAATAGCGATTTTCTGACAAAGCTCTAAAAAGAAAGATTTAAAAGAATATTAAAATCTCTTTTACTAAATAAAATTGCTAATACATAACGTTTGAATTTAGTTTTTAACTTAACGTTTTTAAGGGTAATATTTTTTCTTTTTCAACGATCTCACAATATTACTCGTAAAAGTAAAACGTTATTACCATACATTTACAGGGTCCGTTTATTGCAAGAGAAAGTGCGTTTTCAATGAGAAATTCCGCGGCTTCGACCCTACCAACAAATACATGCTCATAGGGAGCCTGGTCCACGAGCTGATGCAAGATGTCTTAAAAAAAGATCTTCGTAAGCTCGACGATATCCATAAATGCGCGCGAACCTTGTTAAACGCAAAAGACACGGTGCGCTTTCATTTTATTTCCTTTTTCCTTTCGATACCTTACGTAAATTCCAGATAGCGCGCATCTACGAAAGCGAGGTCACCACCCAATTCGTCGAACAAGAACTCCTGCTGTACTGCGAGAAAATAAGAGATTTCGTTGCCACCTACATGCAAAACGGCAAACTAACTATTAACCCGAAGCAGTATAAAAAAAACGACTGGAAAGGCTCCATTACCGGTATCGACGACATTGAGGAGAATGTGTGGTGTCCCGACTTAGGGGTGAAAGGGAAAATCGATGTGAGCGTCAAAAGTGGTTTGGCCACGATGCCTTTGGAGGTTAAGACTGGTAGGGCCACTGTGTCGCTAGAGCATCGCGCCCAGGTCCTTCTCTACATCATGATGATGACCAAGTTGGGCTACAACGTACCATCCGGCTTATTATTGTATATTAAGTGAGTGATAAATCATTTAAACTTTAAAATGATTGCGAGGGCGCCTCAAGGCTTGAACTCGGGGCCCCTTCCCTTCACAGCCTATTAATCCCAATTGTATTCGATCGTCTCTCGTCAGGGAAGGCGTTTTGAAAGAAATAGCGATGACAGCCACGGAACGAAGGGATATTATGATCATGCGCAACGAACTGGCGTACTATTTGAGTAGAGAGCCGAGAGTGGTGAAAAATTCCGATGGTAAAGGTGTGGAAATTTGTGAATTGCCGGAACCCATCAATCACCCCAGCTGTGCCAAGTGCCCATACAACGTCGTGTGCGCCTCGCATTCCAGGTCAGATTTAAATGTCAGACTGTGGAATATTCACAGTCGCCGCTTTGCAGATATTCCAACGAAGATATTTCCAGCAAAGAGGCGCTGAACATGGTCCACCTGCAGGTAAAAAACCATTTAACCGAGAGCCACGTCGCATATTTCATGCGTTGGAGCTCGATGGTGTCGCTGGAGATGAACCAGGGAAAGGACAAGAAGAAGCTAAGGGATATTTACACGGTACCTCCCGAGCGAAGGTGCGTTCGCCACGAAATAATTGTATTCCATGGTTTTTGATTTCTTTACTCAGAAGGGACAAAGGCAAGTGCCTGATCAACTTAAAAATCGCGAAAGTTTCGCCGGAATGCAACTCGATGTGGGAGCACACGTTCCAAAGTCGCGACGACGCGGAAAAAGGGAACTTTTTCATTAGCGGGTTGACAGAAAATAATTACGTGGTGATCAGCGTCGAGACTAGACCGGCCGTCGCTTCGGGCTACGTGACGTGCATCACTTCGTCTTCAATTACCGTTTGCTTAGACAGGTATTATTTACAGACGCAAACCATAAAAGCAATAACGTTAATATTCCTGTATTAGAGATTTAAACAAAAAATACCGCGATAGTACGATTTTCTTGGACACTTACGAATCGTCCGTTTTCCAAACCTACAACTTGGCGAGCTTGTGTCTCTTACTGGAAATGACCGATCGAGCAGACCAACTGAGGAGAATCGTTATCGATCGAGAACCGCCCACGTTTCACAGCAAACTGCCCAGAGTGATCGCGGAAAAAGGCAAACCCATACTGAAAAGACTCAACCAAGTGCAACAGAGGGCGGTCTTGAAGGCCATAGCTGCCAAGGACTACCTGCTGATCAAAGGAATGCCCGGGACCGGTAGGCTGACATTTAAACAATTACCGGACAAACTTAGGAAACAATTTTAGGAAAAACGTCGACGATAGTAGCGCTGATCCAGCTCCTGGTGGAAATGAACAAAACTATATTAATAACGAGCCACACCCACTCTGCGGTCGACAACGTGTGCATCAAGCTCGTCAAACTCGGGATTAATTTAATGAGGTTGGGTAGGGAGTCGAAAGTGCACCGCAGTGTGAGGCACTACACGGAATCGTACCTGACCAAAGACTGCAAAAGTCCCGAGGAGCTCGACTTGGTTTACAACAGTGCCGTGAGTTCGCGCGAGTTGATTTCTTGGGCCGCCGTAACGTATGGTTTTAGCAAATTCTAGCTGTCACGTGTTTCGCGTCCGGACATCCGGCTCTGTCCAAACGAACGCTCGATATATGCATCGTGGACGAGAGCACTCAGGTGTTGCAGTGTTCCGTGATCAGACCGCTTTCAGCGGCGAAAACCTTCATACTGATCGGCGATCCCGATCAGTTGCCGGCCGTGGTGAAGAATAAAGACGCCATGTAAGTAAATACCTTGCGGAAGCTAACCTAATTTGTCGTAGATTAAATACCCAAAATACTGTAATAATTTTGGCGACGTGGTCGTTCAAATCTCAGAAAACTGAACAAAACTCTATTTTTTAAGGAAACGAAACCATCACTGTGATTTTTGTGTTACTTCTACATAAAATTTAAAAATTTCACTGAGATCTTTATGGTTTAATATCACACTCTTTTTGTAAAGCGAACTATCACAAACAGGTTGGCACAAAAGTACTATATCTCCCTTATTTATGGTTTCAAAAAATATTTGGGTGTCGGGTAAAATCAAAAAATCAAAATTTTAAAAATATTTTCAATTATATTTGGCCTTTCATAAACGCGTGACAATCCAAACATGATTTTTTGATATATTTATTACTCTAAGAAATGATTATATGGCGTGATTGTTTTCGAATTCTAATTGAGACAAAAAAAAACTGTAGTCTGCTGCCTTTATAATATTAAAAATAGATGTTAATATGGTCAACATGAACTTAGTTAAGCAGCTAAGTAATTATTTTGTACATTATTTCAATTTCCCGACCTTTAATCTATTTTTCTCTGTTTTTTTCTTACATTTTTTTTTAATTGCTTGTCTTTCGATTTTATGGAATACAATTTACATCAGGGAAACACATACTATCGAAATATATATTATAATACATAAAAACAATATAATAATGCCAGCTTTCTAAGAGTATTAAATTCTTGGTCGCAGCCTTGGCGGTTGTTTTTAACAAAAAAGGCATGATAATAGTTCATATAATGAAGATTTAAAGGATCGTTTCTTGTTCCTTCCTTTTCTGCAGTGATATTCCCGATTTTTTTCTACTTTCTTTTACTTGTGGAAAAATATAAACCAACAAACTGCCGAGTTTACTTCTAGTCGTTGCTTTCGGATTTATATCACCCGGTTTCAGTGACCTCGGAATGACGGAGAGCTTGTTTGAAAGACTGAATAACGACGAGTCTCGAATTACGTTGAATCTGAACTACCGGATGAACGAAACCATAACGGAGCTGGCGAACGCATTGACGTATAACGGGGAGCTTTGCGTCGGCGCGGAACACGTTGCCAAGGCAACGCTGAAGATACCCAAACCCGAGGTCCTTCGTAGGGACTACGGAGAAGCGAAATGGTTGTCAGCGACGTTGGACGGCTCCCTAGAGAACGCCGTGCAATTTTTAGACACTGGCCCCGTGTTTGATTTGAATGAGAAGGTGGATTGGGCCAGGGGCGGCGATGATTCGGCCAACATATACGAGGCGGCGCTAGTTTACCGCTTGGTGCGCGCGCTGCTAGATTCGGGCGTGATCGACGACCAGATCGGAGTAATCGCGACTTATCGCGCCCAGGTCGCTCAAATTTTCGATATCCTCGGCGATACCCGGGTCGATATCAACACGGTCGACCAATTTCAGGGCAAGGACAAAAACGTGGTGATATATTCGTGTTCGAAATCGCGCGATATGAGTAAAGAGTGGACGAGGAACAAGTACGAGCTGCTCGAGGACAAACGCAGACTGAACGTGGCCGTGACACGTGCCAAACACAAGCTCGTTATTGTGGGAGACTACGCCACCTTGCGGCACTACACGACCTTCGAGAAGATCGCGCCCCATCTCGAAAGGAACTTGGTTAGGGTGACGGAGCAGCAGCCCTTCGCATGGGCCGCGACCTTGGACTTGTCACGGTGATAATTCAAGTTGCGATTGTCGTTTTTTCATTTAATTATACTCTTTTTTTTTGCTTTAATAAATACTTTACATTCTGGGATTTTTGAATAGGTCTGTCATCATTTTTTTTCTAAATGAAAAATAATAGATTTATAAACCCCTACAAAGTTTAAAAATATAATTTTATCTAGACATTGCCGCAGAATATATAAATAAAGAGGGGGCTTTGTTTTTTAGCTCCAACAAGTAATGAAAAATTATTTAGAATACAAATTTAGCAAAGTATATTTGCATGTCACCCAGATCAAACAACACTTCGAAAAAAGTAAGTAAAACGAACCAAGTTTTGTTTTCAACAACGTCACCTGCCAGATAACACTTAACCCAATGACATTGCAATGACTCAAACAGGCATAGAATGACAAACCACATCACAGCAGTAATATTCACACCCGACAATCAAAAACTCTTTCTTTTCTTCATGTGTTCATTGCGAAGGTTGGCAATCTTCAAGGCTATGCGTGTATTCGTGACACCAGTCACGTAGATGTCTCATCCATGAGTGACGTCTTCTTCCGACACTCCTTTTTCCAAGAAGTTTCCCTTGCAGTATCAATTGTAATAGATGGTATTTCTCTACCCTCATGTGAAATGTCCAATTTCTTCAGAGTCCATGCCTCCCCACCATAATACAGCACCGACAACGCATAGCATCTCACCATTCTAATTTTTAAATCAAAACTGAGGTTGCTATAACAAAACAGTCTTTTCATTTTCATAAACGTTGTTCTCGCCAGTCCCCTGATTCTACAGTCTAAGTATTTATAACTGAAAACTTTTTCTATGTATTGTGTGTTTGTAAGAATTTGGCGGTTGTTTTGTGCCGTTTTGGATTATCATGAAATTTGTCTTCTTTAAATTTAAGGACAATCCGAACTCCTCACTCAATAGTTTACCGCACTTATTACTTTTACTTTTTTTTTATTACTTTATTTAACAGTATCTGTAAATCGCTTGACTTGTTAGCCAACAGGAGAGTATCATCTGCATACCTTATGTTGTTAATGGGGACTACTTTAATTACAATACCCTTCATCTCATCTTTTAAGGCTCGTTTTATTATTGCCTCTGAGTAAAAGTTAAACAGCATCGGAGATAGCACCCCTGTGCTACTTCCTTCCACTTTCACCATCGCTCTCTGATTGCAGTAGATATGTAATTATTTTTATATTTTTGGTGTCTAAATTCTTTTCTTTCAGAATTATTATCAGTTGTTAGTGTCGGACCTTGTTGAAAGCATTGTTGTAATCAATGAAAACATAGAGTTCTTGATTCATATTCATGCACCGTTGGGCAATAACGTTCAGGCACAGAGTGTTCTCTTGTTCCTAAACTATCGCGAAAGCCGAATTGAGTCTTGTTATCTTATTCTAATTTTTTGTATATTCTATTACATATCAGCTTCAGAAATATTTTTAATGTCTGACACATGAGACACATAAAAAATTTATTCTTAAGCGGCCTATACACATGCAGTGACTTGCCTGTACTGGTCAAGACACGCGAGTAAGTGCGAATGTGAATCAGATTGTGTCTGATTTTTACAGCAAGTGCAAAGGCCAACTTCACTTTTCGCACAGCAGCAGGCTCCACCAAATGGTGAACCTCGAGGTTTACCTGAATAGTGTGTGGCCGCAATTCGTTTCGCACTTGCTCGCGGACTTACCTGGACATACTTGCGAACTTGCCTGCAAGCTCCCGTAAAACCAATCAATCAATGAATACAAAAAAAAACAATCAAAGACATTTAAAAATGGTAACAGACACTGCACTTATTCAAACAAGGATACAACGGAAGTCTCATTTCCGGGCAGTGGAAACACTGCATGACAGTAATATTAATCACACGTGAAGATCTCACTTCTCTTTACGACGTTTCAAATTGTGACTCTATTTTCCAAGTGCCGTAAAGACAAACCCTATAAAAACTTTATTTTACGACAAAGAACGACACAGACACCCCAACAAGGGTGCGGCACAATACAGAAAGAATCTGTCGCTGCGCCTCCAGACGACGCAGAAAATATGTGACGTCTGGCAGATGAGAAAACGTTTATCTCAGCGAACCAAAGTAATCAAGTACGTTTTTGTAATTCATATTGAGTCATTAAAAAGTTGACTTTACACTACTTTTATTCCAAATTGTTCCTTTTTGTGAAGACCTGTTTGGGGATAAACAGGAGAAGAAAAAAAATCCTAGGAGGAGCAATTAACAAAGCTCTAGAGGCTATAGATCAACAGAAACAGAATAATGAATCAATTCTCCAAAAAATCCAACCGGGGTCACAGATTATCTAAAAAATAAAAAAAATGCTATGATAAAACAAAATATTGGAAAAACAAAACTCTTCATTGTCGTATGGCATAAATAACCCTTATATATTTCTTTGGCTTGATGGTTTGTCTTTCTTGGTCCAGAACAACAGGAATAACAAATATAGGAGGCAATCACCACAAATTCATATTGTTTGTAAGTCCTATATTAGCTCGGTAACACAGTGGGCTGTTAAGGCACTTAAAAATTAAAACAGTAGCGGTATGAAACAATAGGTGGTGTATTTAAAAACTAACACAACAAATAGTTACTAATATGATCTTAATATAATAAGGCGCTACATTAACGAAGCAAATACATACCAAAAAATCGAATAAAAATCAACTTTAGCAAATTAAAAACATATCGTAACACCCCTTCCCACCCCCACACTGGAAATATAAATTTATGAGATAAAAAAATGTAACACAAGCAAAGAAAAAATCATCGACGTCTCATTAAAAAGACGGATGATAGTAACGCAATATGAATATCCATATTAACAAAATGTGCAAATTACCCTGGTCAGTTACGCAATGCCGCTTTGAGCGGCGAACCTTTTGTTTTCTAAAAACAAAAAAAAAACACACACGCGTGATACAAATAAGGCAAAAATCATTTCCGACGATGTTGGATTTTACGTTTCCCTGGTAGTTCAAATGGTCCGAGCGACCGCTTATAAAATATTCCGCCGCCTGCGCCAAGTATTATTTATTATACGGCCGGATGTCTAAAAGGGAGGCGGCAATAGCTTAGAGGCGTGATTGCTAGTTTTATGGCATCCATATTATTCAGGCGCCCTCGCCATCAAAATTAAGTTTTATAAGCAATATTTCATCCATTGTGGAACCTTGCCCAACACGATTCTAACGATTCTAAGTTAAGGGTTTATGGATTCCTTGGCTCTAAATTTAAAATATGATGAACATTAACATTAAATGTCTAAGATTTTAAAAATATTGCCGCGTCTTACTTAAACATCCTGCCTGAATGCAAAGGCATCGAAATTTCGTATCTGGTGACTATCTAAACTACTATGGAGGTTCGATTTACCGCAAAAAAACTAACCATCAAAACCGACACCGGCCCGGAACCCCTCTTACAAACGCACTTACTCTTCCGGCGCGTCCGCCAAATTGCCGGAGCAGGTGTAGACGTCGACGTTCCTCATGTAGTTGGTGAGTATCGTTAGTATCTTCTCGCTGACCAAGTCGTCGCCGTACCCTTCGTTCGACACCGTCTGAAAGGCCAGGTAGCCGAACCCGACCTTCCTGTTGTACTTGTTGATCTCGAAGACGCACTTGCCGAATTTCGCGTAATCTATGGGCTCGCGTGACGTTTTACGCACTATGCACCCGCACAACACGTAGTTGAGTCTCCTGTCTTCATGTATGATTACGCCCCCTAGAGTTTTCGGTCGGTGCGCACGGAACTTCGACAAAAAGTTGAACTTTTTGTCGAGCGCGCGCATCTCATCGGTGACGTCACCGTCCTCGGTAGATAAATACAGAATGATGGTGCCGCTCTCGATTTTGGTTATAGGGTACGTTTCGTGGATCTGCTTGCACGACACATAGACCTTGTTCGGAGACGGTTGCTCCTGGTCGCTCTAGAAAAACGAATCTCCGGTCATAGAGGAGAAAGAAATTTGAGGAGGTTTGAGGAGGAATCCCTAAACCTCATTGTCGTGGAAGATCGCAACGAGTCATGGTTTTTATGGCTCCTGGACTACCCCAATGCTCTTTCCTGTTATTATAATCTAGACTTTAGAGCTTTTTAAATCGACTGCCTCAGCACTTTCCTTTACAGAGAGCCCATTAGTCCTGATTTAACTTTCTTAAAGGATTTTGTTGCATTTTGGAAAGAAAAGAAATTTATTAATGGCCAGTTTGAGAATCGCCATTGACAATCTCAATTTAGTAAGCTGGCATATATCCTTGGAATCTTGTTGTATTACATTTTACGAAACATATAACATTACTCACCCAAGGAGCATATATCTCATCATTTTATGAGTACAAAATCTGAACTTACGTTGTGCGACGCGTCAGTAGTAGTAGGCATTAGTATTAGTACTCTCACTTTTATTATGTATACTTAATCTATAGTTACTGCCTTCGACAGTCGGAGTAGTACCACAAAGCATTAAACAACAATTGAGCCGTTAAAGTATAATTTTCTCAAAAACACATAGGAAGAGAAAAAATACAGTAGCATGAACGTTAATCAATAATAGTAATTGCTTTTTTCATCACTCGATATTAAAAAGAAATAAAAACCCTTTTTTATGACATTTATATTTGTAATAAAACTACTGATGTTTAACCTGTTAAATTGTTGAAGGAATAATTCCAAATTTGGTTCAGAAAAAAGAAAAATTTTCGTAAGGTCGAACTTTTGAGAGGCTGTTAATATTTGCCTAACAAAATAAGTACCCGAAAGTGACACTGGACTTCTACTACTAGAAATTATATAAATATAAGTATGCCGAAGCAGAAAATAATTACCTTTTAAATAAAGTGAGCAACACAAAAATAAACGACATAGAAAAATATAAATTAAGACTAAAGATAACACCATACACCACTAATCGGCAAGGCACCGATAAAGGAAATAAAAAATTAAAACTATCATAGCTAATGCAGACAGTAAAATACGATGATTGCTTAAAAAAACCCTCAACACCCATTCTACAAAAATTAAGGTTGCCCGTGCATTAACCTATCACCTAACAGCTATGTAAACATAACAATGTTATGTCAGCACCTGATAAAACAAAATTCTCGACTACTCCCACTCCGAACGGATTACCCCTATCTGTGGTTTTTACGGTTTTTGGTCTTTTTTGTCGTCTCCACAGACCTCATTTTGGATAATTTGTTTGACTGTCCGTAGTTCTACAACATGCTCCAAATGTTACTAACTAACCAACCAATGACATTACATCCAAAGGGTGAGCCCTTACTATTTGGCAAATAACGTTTAAAAATACGTATGTGCTACAGACACAAATTCTGACAGTTTTAATTAATTAGCTAGTTTTTGTGATTTTTGCAAATCTGAAGGAACAATTAAAATACTTTTCTAAAAAACAAAGCTTTTTTATATTAGAGTTTTACCTATCAGCTACTGGTTTTTGAGCATCTGGATATAACGTCATTGTCACAAATTACCTCGACAGTAATACCTGCCTGACCACCACGACTTACCTGCTGAAAATTGCACACCAACACTTCTACATCTGTGGTCTCGAAAACGTGCTGAATCATGCTCTTCACCTGCACCCACTCCAGCCTGTCGAGACCGCAACCCAATCTCGGCACGGCCACTTTTTGAACCCCATGTTCAACCATGTGGTCCCTAAGTTTCCGTAACGATTGCCACATGGTGTAGTTCGTTGGTTTCCCGGTTGATAACCTCTTAGTGACGAGGTAGTAAATATGTCTGCCTTCAGATTCGAGTACCGCCAGGCCACCTTGTTTAGCTTTTTGCTGGAGGAGTTCAGCCTGACACTTAAAGTCTCGCCTGAAAGTTGCCTTGCATTATAGTACAATGTTGTTGCTAGTGATTGTTTTTTTTTATGCCGATCTTACAGAAAATCATGGGAATGAATCAGAAAAAATTATTATATAAGTTAAGATGATTTCAAATATCTTACTTAAACTGCACAGCTATGCCACTGCCCATCCTCATGTCCTCTGCCACGCAATGGGCCAAGGAATATTCTTTTGATACCATGAACAAATCTTGTTGCACCTCCTTTACATTCTTAAACTCCTGCATTTTCCTCCAGTTCTTTTCCCAATTCTTAAACTCCTTGTCAGCATTCGTCCCTGGGATCCAATACTGATCCAATGTGGATTGGACAACACCTTTCTTCTTCTGCTGCTCCCTCTCCATCCTTGGATCCTTAAAGTTGCTTGGTCTCTCCCTCCAGTTGTCAAGCTTGGGTGTCCTTTCTTGATGTGCTTGATACTGATGTTGCAAAGTATCCCACTTATCACTCCCCTTAGATTCATCCTCCTCTGGATCTGTGAGATCGTTCCAGTCGACTAACCCTGATGTCTGTTGGTCATGAGAACAAGCTGATTGGAACGACGAATCTGCTTCATACTCTGCTGATTGCTGTAACTCGACCCCTTCAATATTCACTAGCCCATTAGTATTATCAGCAATACTTGATGGAGGATTATTAGACTCATCCTGTTGGCTACTCGCATCTGCCCATGAATTCTGACTTGAATCCTGTTTGCTACTTGCATCTGCCCATGAATTCTGACCCGAATCCTGAGACATATTTTTGTCATCTTCCATTCTATGCTCCTTTTTCTCATTACGACTCATTCTACTATCACTGGGTCCCTTGTCATCATTATTATACCGTCCAAGGTCATTGCCATCAGTCGAATGCCTTTGGTGTCTCATAGAACCACCGCTCCTATCCTGATGGTAACCCTGCTGATTGAGGCTTCTTCTTGAATTACTAACTTGACTCCATTTATTGTAATTGTTTCTAGGAGGGTGGTTTGGTGTCCTATCCTCATCCGTGGTGTAGTGCTCAGGGTGATTCGACCCTGCTGGCGCCATACCCACCTCTGCATTTTGGTCTTGAGACTGGTTGTGCCCGCAAACATCATTTTGTGCTCCTTGATTTTGGTCAACTCTCAGTCTCTGATTTCTATGAAAATTCTTTTCTTGGTTATGAGGTCTTGGTTGATAATCACCTGATCTGCGATTATCTTGTCCTCTGTGATGGCCTCTATCACCACTTTGATAATTGTTTCGCGAATGGTGATTGGGGAATCTATTTTGTCTGGTGTTTACTTCATTTTGGATATTCAGAGGATCATTTCGATCATGGTAAGAAATGTTTGTGTCTCGAAATTTTCTACCTTTGTCACCCCTCGTATAATTAGTATCACGTCGTTGATTGAACTGACTCCTCTCATCATGGGCACCTCTATCATTCCGCGGGTAATGAGAAGTCCTGTTTTGAGTTACCCAACTGTGAGGCTCCCTGTTGCAGACACCTTCTGTTGTGGCACTATTTATATCAGATGGCTGAACATAATCCTCAGAAGGTTCATTCACTCCAGTAATCATCAATTGCTGATGCGTTTCAGGCTCGATGTTATCTACACAGTCTGGAAGTTTGATCTCACTAGCGGAATGAACTTTTGGCACCAAATTTTGAGATGAATCGAAACTGACTCTCGGTTTAAACTCTGGCGAGCTAGGGTTTAAATTCTGCTGTATGTTGCTAAAAGGTTTTACGGTCCCCTGTGGAGGAGTAGTTTTGATCCATTCCAGATTCATTGTATCAGGAAGTGACTGTTTCACTTGAGGTGAAGTTCTTGTTGCCACAACAGCTTCTTTAGGCTTTCTTTCTTTAAAACTTTTATTCTCTTCAGCTGGTGGAATTTCATTAATTTGACACGAGGCAGACTGATCCAGAATTGCATCATCTCCATGCTTGGATAAAAGCTCTTGCTCACCTCGAGTACACACTACCTGTTCAGCAGTATACACTACCGGTTCAGCGTTCAAGGAACTGGATTCACCTAACTCCCTACTTTTAGTATCACTCGCACGTTTCTTGGGAGTCTTGGATTTCTCTAGGGAAGGTCTTTGCTGAGTGGTGGCATTAATCCTTTTTTCATTATCGGACGTCATGGGGACGAATTTTGACTTTTTATTCTTCTTCGCCATGATAAATACTACCTTTTGCTTTCCTGCTCAAAATCCGATAATTATACACTGCTACCGCACTTACGTTATCATATCCAGCGTCAGCGAATTTCAAGGCGAATTGGGAGGAATTAACTGCGCACGGAACCATAAATATTAGGGGAAACCCCACCCAACCAAATATTTCTTCTCAAATTTTGGAATTACATCTGAATTCACAGAACAAAGAAACCGATCTGTCTTATTTTTGGATGAGCCAAGGAAATATCCGTCGTGATATTAACGTTTACCACAGACAGAGTTTTATGAAGTTTACGCAGAAGACACAAAGGTTACTTGTTTAATCAGCTAACTGCAATGTCAAGTTATTTATCTGTGCCCTTGATGCGGGATATTAACTACGAATTTTGTATTCTGTGATCTGATCTCTGAAAACATGGATGGTTAGGGTTGTTAATATTTTCCACAATAACGAATAAAGAGAACAATGGTATCCCCGAAAACGGTTATGGGAATATGTGCAGGCGTGTCGGCCACCCTCTTTATCGGATATTGCATATATTTCGATAAACAAAGGCACAAGGACCCGGATTTTAAGAAAAAGCTTCGCCAACGTTAGTATATAACCTTCAATGTGGTGACATAAGTAAAATGTGTTTCTTTTAAGGACGAAAAGCCCAAAAAGCGGCCGCTTCGTCCGGAAAACGTTCCACCACGGTATTCCCGGACATGAAAGACCACGAGGCGGTCCAGAGATTCTTCTTGCAAGAGATTCAATTGGGCGAAGAACTGCTCGCCGCTGGAGACCTAGAAAACGGCGTCGACCACTTGGGCAACGCCGTGGCAGTCTGCGGTCAGCCGAACGACCTGTTGCAAGTGCTACAGCAAACCTTACAACCAGAAGTGTTCCATTTACTGATAAAGAGGTTGCCTTCGGTGGCGCCAAGGCTCATCAAAGCACAAAATCCTAGCGCCACCCTACAGGAAGATGACGTTGAATAATAAGTCAGTTTGCCTTCACTTAGTCTCGTTAGAATTGATCCTGTATGTTTGTCTGTTGCACAGATTTTATTGAGTTTGAAAATTATGGGGTGTGGCAGAAATCAGAATACAAACCATTTTTATATTCCTCCTTTTTATTTTTCGATAAGCCCCAGTTGTAAACAGGTGCAGTTGCCAGTACATGAACCATATAATACCAAGGTAGGAATTATGCCCGCCTACTAGTACCTGGATCATTGAAATTGATAAATGGCTTTAAAAAATGAAACACATCTAATGAAAATGTTGCAGGATCAATTTTGAATTCTTAATTTTTCGCGTCTTTTTGACAGGTACTGAACATTCGTTCATTCAGGATTCTTTTTGTTCAGGTGTAATTGGGGCTGTTGCTTTATTACAGTACACAGAACATGATTTCTGGTAAATACCAATGGATAATCCATTATCCAGTCTTAGAGCCACAGAATTGGGGATTATTTTTTCTCTTTGGCGTTGCAACGTTAAAATTGTTGCCAAAAAAAAAAAGCAACTTTTTTCTGCCTCTGGGGTGCATTGCAGGATATTAAAAGGTTTTGCTTATAGCGACTTTTCAGTCAAAGTTGTTGTCGCCAGGCATAGAAACTAATAAACATTTTCCAAACTAACCAAAAATTGAAATCTTAATTAAGGACTCTTAAACTTTTCAAAACTCGGAAGTCTCCGCGAAATGACGAAAAGAAACGCCCCACAACCCGTGCTGTCATAAGAACGGCCTTTAATTGGACAATATTAAATGTTACACAAACGGAAAAAAGATTGTTACAGTACAGCAATATATATATTCGAATGAGAAAATAATAAAACCACTTTGGATACAGATTTAAAAATGAAGCTTTATTAAATATTCAAATACTTATATAAATAATACACCAGGGGGATAGTTTCGGTGCGTGAGTAGACAGACAGTCGTATGAAAAAAAAAACATAATGTAAAGCGCCTAGGGCTCCACTATTGGCGATCGGTGGCCCTCAGTTTCTCCTCCACCGCCTCCTGGCTGGCTTCCGACAGGTCCGTCGCCTGGATGTACTTTTGTACTCCTACCAGGGACTTTTTAAGCGCGTCAAATGAGCTGTTGGGAAAAACAAAACTCATTGAGCTACAAGCCCATTTCATTTGAAAAATATCAAACTGTCAGTTGCGTTTCTTTAGGAACAATTATTGTAATTGCACCTATTGCATCGCAACTCGTCAATATGCCTCCCGGTACAAACGACACGCCCCGTTTTTATAGACGTGCCGTACTTGGTGGGAGGTGTCTCCCTCTCAATCCAACTTACCTGGAATACAACATCTTCTTCTTTACTTTGGCGGTGTCGGGGCACCACGACATGAGGAACAACTTTTGCTTTTTGCTCGATTCAGAGGTACCCTGGCACTGGTGCATGTACTCGAAGTCGTAGAGGCCGTAGCGACACTCGCCCGCCCCGCCTGCCTGGAGGTTCTGCAAGAACTGGTCGTATTCTTCATCTCGCGCCCCGATCACCTCCACGTCGATCTGTTTCTCATCCTTGATGTAGAAGATAACGTAGCGGTGCTTTTTGTCCTTCTTGATCTCCTCATAGGTAGTTTTGCACGCGTCCGATACCGTCACACCAGATGCCTGTCACAGCAACGTGACGTCATATATTAAATTTGGCAAAATTTAATATATTTTTAAATTTTTAAGTTTTTAAATTTAAGATATTGTTTCATTCATCTCTCTATTAATTTGTAATTTCTAAAATTATAACAAACATCTAACTTCTATTGAACACGGAAAACTCCGTGAGTTTCGATGACCCTTTACGAATACCTCGACTTTTACAGACTTTCCAGGTTTCTGAGAATCTCATCTAAATATATCTGATTATCATAAATAAATGAAAGAATGAAAAATAAATAAGCTGATAAGATCTCGTTCTCAATACAATTTTTCGTCGAAAAATTAAGTAGACAATAAGCATTTTTTGTTGCTTTGACTAGGGCAAAAACCACTGCAAGAGCGAAAAAAAGACTCAAATTTTTAAAACAAAAATTTGTTCACTTATAAGGCCGATCGGTACAAGTCACTTCCCGTTTGGCCAGGAAGTCCAAAAATGGCGGGCAACACGTCATTATACGCCTAAAATCCATCACACGCAATCGACAACGAAAAATACGAGATATACCTGTATCGATTTTATTAATCATCAACAAAATTATCTATTTAAGCATTATCATTCCGCAAGTGCCTGAACAAACTGATAAAGCTTTTTTTTTAAATTTATGTAGCCATTAAAATAAAAAAAAATACCCGAACGCTTTGTTTCGTCGAAATTGGCATGACTTTGCGACAACATTAAATGACAAGGGTTTGGTTTTCGTTATAATATGAATCATATCGGACAATAATTTCAACGTCCGGGAATTATTTTCTGAGAACTTGCGATTTTAATTTATGCAGAAGCTCGATGTCGTTTACCCTGCGACAAAGCTCGGGAAATCGAGAGTCCCTGCGATAACAGCTGCCCAAATAAAAGTATGCCTCTCGAAGTTGAAAATGTTTTAAATTTTCTGCCAAGATACCCGTAAAATATTATTTTCGATATTGGCACGCGATTCAAAAATATAATTTTAGAATATATCGGTAAAAAATATTTTTTGATGTCTTTTGTTGGTCTCGATAACAGCTATCGTTTAAAATCGATAGCAATTTGGTAACTTTGATAAAAAAAAAGAGGGTCCACGGTTTTCTAACCATAAAAATTGGCGATCAGCAAAAACTAAAAAAAGAGTTTGATTTCTGCTCTAACCTTTGCGGGAGTAGGACAAATTTGGTTGAATTTAATCGATTGCCGGCTATTTTTAGGCTACCCACATGGAGGTTATTTTCAGCAGACCGCGCGTTGTAAAAATCGCCCCGCTTTATTATAAATTAAAATGTATATCAAATCCGTTCATTTAAAACGCGGATCGAATGACATTCCCATATAAATCCAGTTGGATACAACAAATTGTTTTTAGAAATTCCTTTCGCGGAACGCTATCGAGACGAGCAACCTTGAAAGCAGAAGAAAAGTGACTCATTAACCGAAGAAATCTGAATTATTCTCTAATTACTCTTAAAGTCGAAAAACACACCCTCCGGCAACAGAAAGTGGCCGTTTGGCTCGACGAACGATTCCCAATTAGACGATTAACGAGGCCGATGTGGCGGCGAATTAAAAACCGTTTCGTAAGCCGCGTAGGGTATTTCGAACGGAACGCTTGTTCAAATTTAGCACTTGGCAAGCGAAATTTAATGGCGGACCGGCGTAAAATTGGTCGTTAACCACGCAGATGAAACTGGACGATGAAAATGAAAAGCCGAAAGGATCAGAACGCAACGCGATTTGCCACTTACCATATTGAATTAATCCAAATATAATCAAAACTACGATATACAGGACTCCTGTTTGCACTGTGTTTTATACGACTGTTCTCACTGGAGGAGGTCTGACACGGACGTTGATCTGCCGGCAGATGTCGATGCGCACGCGCCGATACGATTATTACTACGCGAATCCTATTTTAAACTATTCTCTAATTTAGGACGCTTTTCTTGAACCTTTTTGGAGAAATAACTCAAACTTAACGCCAATCGAAGTCGTTTCGTTACCGGCGATTCCCGACCTCCCTTATATACCGTTAGAATAGATGTTTGCTTTTCGACGCGCACCAAGCGGGAGTTTTAAAATCGCCTTGCACTTGACGAATTAAATGACTCAACTAACGCCAATCACGCCCATTTAGTGACGGAATCGTTTATAACTATAATCGCAAGTAAACGCAAAATCAAGTGGCAACTCGAAACGTATATTATCTGAAATCGCGACAAAATTTAGCGTTGCACCACTCGACCAATGCAGAGACGGAGAGCTTCGGATGCCCATAAATGGAAAAGGAAGCCATTTCAAAATGGCCGCCCAAAAATTGAATGTTGCCGCCACGCCCCGGCAAATTCAAAGCGACGACTAGGAGTTTAGTTGGTGAAGTCTGGGAGTACAACGGATTGCCAATTGACCTGAGACATGCTGTTTTGATTTGATATCCTTATATGGTTTAATTTCAATAATTCAAATTCAACCGGCACCTAAAAGCAGATAATAGTATTTCCGCGAAGTACGTGGTGCAAGCCTATTTTTAACCATATAAGATAAAAACGCATATTAGCGAAGTATTGCCGATTTTGGTTATCCGATGAATGTGTGCTAGGTCTGTTACTGACGAGCGACGAAGGGCTATCTATATCATTTTTTGTGCTTTGGAGCAGAGCTTTTTATAAATAGTTTGAACTGAAAGCATCCCCTAAATATTGTGGTTATGGTAAGGTAAACATTAACAAATAATCGACTCATGACGTCAGCGGTCCCGCGCACCATAGATAAAAAAAGAATGGACGTATATCGCTCACTGGGAGTAATAATGGCACATATCAAAAAATTGCTATTTTTAGTTAATTGTACCATATAACTCGCACATTTGAATTTTAGCAACCAGCAAAACCGGTACATAGTTATCTTGCTTCAGTTCCGCTAGAGAAAGTTAGTGCCACCATTGAATTTTCCGCGTTATTTAACGATCTTTTTCGCAAAACCGGCACATAAGAAGTGTCTGTGATCACCGCAGAGTACGTAATATTGGTAAAAAGCGCGGAGAAGACAGGGACTCCTTATAAAGTCGTAGAAATGAGTCACGATGATTTTTTTGAATTTAAAAAACTAACTAGTAACTGAAACTTCTTTTAACTTTCATTGGGACAGTTATATTGTCAATGACGCGTATGTTTTCAAAGTAGAAAAAGATGCTCCTGACACATTTATCCACAAAACATCTTTTAGTGAAACTGACTACAGAAGCAAAAGCACTACGCAAAGAAAAATGCGAGCAGGCAAAAATTTTACATAATTTGAAAATTTGAATCTATACCGTGCTTATCAAGATGTCCCAATTCCAAAGAAAACGTGTAATTACTTAAAGGATTTTCTAAAACGTAATGTTATTAAAAAATGTCACAGTCACTTTTACAATAGCCTGAATTGTGCTTTGAAAAGAGTACTTTTTGTTTATTTTCCAAAAACCAGATCAGTTGGTTGTTGCTTTTACTTTTGTTTACGTGCCTTGATAATTCTTGTTTCTTATAATTTTAAGAATAGCTCTCTAACAAAAAGTATAGGTCCATTGTTTTTTATTGTTTACGTGTTAAGAGACTACTAATCTGATGGTTGTTTCTTTTATTAAAATTTAGGTCGTTTGTTTTTCAGTTACAGCTTTTCGATGTTTTTTGTAGTTATTGTTTACGTGCCAAAGTTTATAAAGACACATTTTTTAGTGTTTTAACTTCAAAAAATACTTTTTGATATGAATTGATATGATATGAGTTATCTCAATATTTCAGTTTTTATTTTCCTAAATCACTAATTTTCTCAGATGTGTCACTATTGCACCCAGTGACCAATATGTCCTTTTTGGATGTCACAAGAACTTTTCGTTCTCTGTTGAATGCAATATTTAGGAATTAGGAATAGGAATAGGTGATTGTGTTCGAGTTATTTACGTACGTACACGCACGTTAAAATTTACGTTTATGTTTTGTTTGGTGTCGGTTTAAACCGCAAAAGTTCTGTGCCCAAGCCATTGTTTAATTTTATGGATAGTGGTAGGGTGCTAGAGCCGAAACTAAAACAGCATAAAATTCTTTTAAAATAGTATATTGCTTCTAAATTTAATAATATTTACATTTATCGGTAGGATAACGCGTCGAAATTGAGTGGGACTTTCTTGTTTCCTGCCGAACACGTTACATAACCTTACTAATACATTATCCTTAGGTAATAAAGCCACGAAAGAATTAAATACATCTTAAAAAAAAACACTTACGACGCCTAATGATTAAATACGCGCCACAATCGCGTAATGTTTAAAATACTAAATGAGACCCCGCTTCTTTTTATAATCCTGCAAGTTTAGGCTCCGCTTCGGCGCGAGGTCCTTGGTCGTCGCCTTTGGAAGCACGTTGACCGTCGTGGCTGCAATAACGTCGATAAGTGACCCCCGTCCCCCTTTCCCAAATCTAAACTTACTCGGTAAAGGAACTTCTAGGTCGATCTTGATGTCGAAATCATGGGCCGAAAACAGATCCTCTTGGGACACCTGCGGTTGTTTCTCCACTTGTTTCGCTTTCTCGACGACGGCGGGCCGTTCCTGTAGTTGTCGCTCCTCTTCCGCTTTCTTTTCCGCGGCCGCTATCGCCTCCTTCTCGCCGACCGCGAAGTTCATCCTCGGCTTGGTCGAACGTCTCGTGAACGGGTCGTCAACTTTTTTGCCCTTGTTCGCCCTGATCTCCGCGATGATCGCTTTCTCCGCTTCCTCGACGTTCCGTTTCCGGTTCCGGTCGTTGATGTACGAGATGCTCGAGATCGTCGACGTCCTCATCTTATCCAATTCGGAAGCGCGTTCCTCGAGCTGCGACAGTTTCTCGCTCAGTTCGCGGGCAAGATCGTCGTCGCCGCGGCTCCGCGCCGAATCCCGGTCCTTCATCAGCTGCGTCTTGCGCATCGCGTAATTGTGCGGGTTCGGCTTGAACCGTTCCTTTTCCTTTACCTAAATCGGAAAACCGCAAAATGATATAGCTATCGTCTCGTGCCGCTTTTACACACTAAACACACTTGACACGTTTTTTTTTGCGAAAATTTAATGGGATCTGGACATACTTCGACAAAATACTGCCGCAGAAAGATCCACATGCAAACGCAAAACTCTCGAATTGATGAACTAATTGGCAGCGTCCATGTTGATTGTCTACGTCGCAAGATCCTATTGGTTGCTTTGAAATGATAAGTGTTATTGGCTGAAAGCGAGTTTTGAAACAGCCTCGCATGCGCGTACTAAATTTCACTTTTCAATATATCCCTAACCATTGGCTCTCTGTATTTCTAGCCGCACCGAGATTGCGTAATAGCGACCTGTGACGTCAGAAACTTTCTTCGCGCGAGGTCACGGCAATTTCTTTTAGGTTGTTTTTGTAGTATATCTGTTTGCTCCGACAAAAATTACAAAACAACCCAGAGCGCGATGGAAACATTCGTTTAAGAAGCAATAATGCTAAGCGTAACTCCCAGATCAAGTCATAAAACACACAAAGATGCAAGGCGAGCCAAGGTTTAATAAACAGTACCCTAAGATACCATTGTTCGCACAAAAAAATATTGTGGATAATTGTTAACTTTTGATAATGTGTGCTATAATTGTAAATAGTAACCTAATGTCTCCAACTCATCAGTTCATTTTTGTTGCGAAATAATTATAAATAAATAAATACATTATTAATAATGTGATTTAATTACTGATTGTTAATATTTATATTTACGATGAAATGAACGACAAGAAATATATTATTATTACTAATGGAAAAAAAAACACACTCCAAGAGAAAAAAGTTTTATTTATCACAATTTTGATATTACTTGCTTTGAACGAACCTCTTGCTTTTTTATCATACTTCCCGTTTCTATGTAAAAAAACTAAAACCATTTTGATAGATGAGAGAGATGGCTAAAATTTAATATAGTTTATTGCAAACTTCGCACATTAAATACTTTGCATTTTTTCACAAATGCAAATGTTGCAAATAATTATTAGTTTATTGCATTTTGAGGTGAAAATTCATTTTCGACTATTTCTATTAAAGTAAAGTCGGTTACAGAAAAATTTAAATTTAATACTAAAAAATTATAAATAAACTTCATTAAAGTGTTTTTTTCATCCCTCTTTTCTTTCGAATTTCAGCCTATATCTCAGTAAAAGTAAAGTTAAGCCAGAGAAAAAACAACTCCCAATAAACAGGTTCAAAAATTTAGTCAAAGATGTTTTAATAAAGCAATCATTTTACAGCTTGGACGAGTTTATCTTTTTTCAAGATATCAATAACCATCTTGTCAGATGATTGCACTTCTTCGACTCCCCGCTTTCGGTGATATGTTTCTGTGATAATCTTCATTCAGCTTTAATGTATGTCCAGATGCCCACAGAGCGCTTTATGTTTTTAACAATATTAGGTTGTAAAATTGTTATACCACGATATATTTAATTACCATGACTGTACACATTTTCTATGTTTGTAACATGGTTAAAAAGAAAACGAAATGAACAACGCAATTTGCGATATATACGTTTATACGGACTTTTAAATTCAATTTGAATGGGCTAAAAATTACAAAAAAACAATAGTAGCAAATAAAATGAAAAAAATTGGAAGAAGAAAATTTTCTCTAAAACAAAAAACTCCCACTCCGCTCCAAATTAACTTTTTAAACCTTTCTTGTTTCTTTGGATGGACGGATGCATTTTACATAAAGTAAGTTAGCGAAAAAGTAAAAACTAACAGAAAAGGGTTACAACAGCTGGCTGGTAGAAATCCTATTCGGGCAATTTTGTTTTTATTTAACAGCACCATCATAAGGCACATGGTTATATGAATTCGTTCTGGCAGGGAGCTAGGGAATATATCATCATTGAGGCTTAGTCCCTACATCTACTTTCTTCCCAGCATTTTCTATAAGTAGTTAATTATTTTATTAGGAGTTCTGAAGAAATTTACATTCTAAGCATACAAGACAGAGCGGTAAGCTGTACATTCTCTACTGTGGGATGTTGACGACTTCGAGGTGTTTGTATTTTTAACAATCTGCCATTGGAGTTAAGAGACAAAAACTTTAAACGTTGTCTACTTAAAAAACGATTAAAAATATTTTTGTTATCCAAAACATTTTATAGTCTAGACGAATCCTTTTGAGTAAATGTTTTTTATATCTCTTGTCTAATATATATTTTGACTATTCCTATACAATTTTGTAGTTGTCTTTGGGAAAATAAATATTATTATTAACTGCCAAAAACTTACTATTCTCTCAACGTCCTGTTCGTTGAACTCGTAGCTGATGGCCTCCTTAATGTCGGCCTGCTTTTGCTCGATCACCGCCTTGGTCGGCAGCTCCCAGCCGGCCGCCTTTGTCGCCTCCAGCCATTTCAGATACTCTCCCTCGATAAACTCCTGGTTCGAGACATACTCGAGCCTGAAGACACGTTCCTGGGTGCCGTGCCTCACCCTTAAACCCTTGTTCGTCCGCGTGTTGCCCAGGGTGTAAATTTTTGCGGTCTCATATACCCCCATAACCTCGGCCGCCCGGTACACGGGCAAACCATTATGCTGCCCGATACCGATTTTGATGAAACATCCCTTGGCTATCCGGTCAAAGAATGGCATATGTACGAACCGTTCCAGCTTGTGCCGCGATAACCGGATGTGGTTCAAGTCTTGACATGTTGGCATATAAGCGGGCTTCTCCACCTCCTCCTCCTCTGGCTCGTCGCTCGAACTCGAGCTCGATGAGGACCGCGACCTCGAACGAGATCTCGCCTTGACCGTCGACGATGTTTCTCTGTTCTGCGCCGGGGAGCCGTCTTTCTCACCTAAATTTTCAAATTACAGTATTAATGAATTACTTTATTTACCATTAAGTAATGACAAGAAATTAATTAAACTTTAATCGATCAATTTCTCACTTTAATTTTATTTGATTTAAGAGATTAATTTGATTAATTCAAAAAATAAAATTTCCTAAATGGGTAAAATCAAAATTAATATTTCTATATTCTCCTAGAAACTTTTAATTAAGTACAATAGATAAAGTTAAAATTATTAACTGAATGTGATAAAGGAATTCAGATCCACAATGCCACAATAAAATGAAAACAAATTGATTAATTAATTGTCCACCAGCTAATTTCTCTCCTTTTCACTTTTCCTTAAGAAATTAATAAAATTTAAGTAAAAAAATAACTTTCTTTTATTTCATTTTAATTTAAATAAATTTAATTTTACTGAATATTATCATTCAATTAATTTCCCAAGTTCATTTTCAAATGAATTGAGTTGATTGAGACATTAACCATCGTCGCTGTCGCTGTCGTCTGAGTAAATGTCCGAAGCTTTCAATTTCATCTCCTTTTTTTTCGTTTCGATCTCCTCCTCCTCCCTTTTCTTTTTCTCCTCCTCTTCCTGCCGTTTCCGCTCCTCTTCTTCTTCCCTCTTCTGTTTGCCCTCACGCCGCGCTTTCAGCTCCGCCATCGCGTTCACCCTCTTGTCCACTTTGCCCCTGTTCTCTTCAATGATTTTCTTCCGCTCCTTGCTCCTCTCCTTGTGGTCGATTGAGCTGAAATCCGTTTGTAGTTTGGTCGTGTCCTTTTCGCGATCCCTATCCTTTTCTTTCGGCCTGCTTATTGGTTTGTCCTTGGCCCTTTCCAATTTCTTCTGTTGCCTCAGTTTCTTCTCGATTTCGAATCTAAAAGACGGGAGTTTGACTGCGTCAAAGGACGAATGAATGTGACAGGATAGCACGCTAGATTATCTTTATCAAACACCCTCGCGACGCTTCGCAACTTTGTCTGCGCGATCGCACCCACGCGGACCTAATCATAACTTTTGGCTGCGAATGAAATTGCGTCCAGTATAAAGCGTTCTTTGTATATTTTGGAAAAAAACCGCCGAATGTCGGAAAAATATTTTAAAAAGTTCCTGCTGACTTCTGGAGACTGTGGGCCATTAAAAACCAACAAAGTATGAAACCATGTGAGTCCTTCAGGACATTTCATTACTAAAATGATGAGTATAGTTGTGTACAGGTGTACTTCTGCAGAAACGAATTTCATTGATCAGCGAAAGTAAAAAGTTTTTATAGAATAAAGCTATAAGCGATTAAGGTAACAAATAAAAAGTTATAAAATCACACCTCGTTTTCATTAATTCCCTTTGTTCGATACGCTTGAAAATTTCCGTTTCTCTTTCTTTCTCGGTGAGGCTGGCCAGTCGAGCACGATCCTCGTCGTCTCCCATGAGTTGGTCGTCATAACCATCGTTAAACTCTTCCTCAGAACTCGTAGAGTCAGACACTTCGCCCTCTTCCGGTTCTGAATTATTGCTTTTGGCGTCCTCCTTGTGGATTTCATTTTCGGAATCCGAAGAAACCGTGTCGCGTTTAACCCGTTTGGTGGAATTTTTTGTCGATGCGTCTGTTTCTGACTCGGAAGAGTCACCTGAATTGACTTTTGAATGTTTCTTTTTCTTGTTTTTATTTTTTGCCAGATTTAGGAATTCCTAAGGCAACAACAACCAGATAGAGAGAAAACAGAAACTCAATTCCCAAAAATTTAATAACAAGAGCTACTAAAAAATTTAAATTCAAATTTTTTACATTCTCCTTTATAGGTTAAGCAACAAAAAGCAGTTAGTTTCAAATTTAAAACTTAACAATCTCGGTACGATAAAGTATATTTTTCTCTGAAGTTAACGTACGAAACCCTAGTTTAATAATAAATAAAAATAACTCGCCAATTTATGACATTTTTAGGTTAGAAAGGGAGTAGTAATTACTTACAGAATCATCTAAATCGTCTTCAGAATTATCACTTGAGTCACTATCGATAAAAGCTTGATTTTTTCTCTTAACCATTTTGAATTATTAAATTTGTGTAAGAAAAACACTGTAATAACTTATAACGATCACTACCTCTGCACCAAACATCAAACAAACCGACAAAAACAGACACCGCTCACAGAAGCGGAATGGGTAGTGAAATATTGCTTGTCATATTTTTTATAATTAAATTCCTTTTCTTTAGGTTTATTTGATTTGAAATTTTCATTTCCATTATTTGATTAACTTTTCCGATACTGCGTTATTTATAACACTGTAACAAAAACGCAATCCAAGTATACTCATAATAAAATCAACGGATAATACTACTTTTTTAAAACAATTTTAATTTAATTTTTCAGGAGCACACACAGCAGTAAATTAAATTTCTAAAAGCTCTGCATTCAGAATCAAATTGAATGCGATTTTATCCAATAATTTTGATCCGAAATAACCCTACCTTAATTTTCTGACTAACCAAAATGCTTTTTTCCTTTTTCTTTAAATTCGTATGTTGAGGTTTGAAAAGTTTTATTTTTTTTATGAAACTGCCCGGTTATCAATCTATGAAGTAGTTTCCCACACCATTTTGAAAAATGTTGGTGTTGTTTGAAACGCCGGCGGGCTATGCGATTTTTAAAGTAAGTGCCGAAATTATGTATTTATTCCTAAGTCCAACCTAACCTCAAATGACCATGCTTGCAGCTCCTCGATGAGAAAAAGCTAGAAAAAATAGATAGTTTGTATCAATCTTTCAATTCACCAGAAGCCGCTAACCAAATGTAAGTCATGCCGTCCCATATTTTGCATCAATCAATGGTACCGCCGTTTTCAGTGTCAAATTAAAACATTTTGAAAAGTTTGCTGATACAACTGAAGCTTTAGCTGCCACCACTGCCGCCGTAGAAGGAAAACTATCAAAGAGCCTCAAGAAACTGCTTAAGAAGTATGTAAGTGACGAATTGCAGGAAAAACTCCTTGTGGCAGATGCGAAGTTAGGGTCAGCCATAAAGGAGAAAACAAACTTGCAATGCCTTTCAAACAACTCAGTTCAGGAATTGATGAGATGCATCCGTTCGCAACTCAACAACCTCATGTCTGGTTTTCCAGAAAAAGAAATGACCGCAATGGCTTTGGGTCTAGCTCATTCTTTGTCACGGTACAAATTAAAGTTCTCTCCAGATAAGGTTGACACTATGATAGTGCAAGCTGTGTCACTTCTGGACGACTTGGATAAGGAGCTGAATAATTATGTAATGAGGTGAGAGAGTTAAGTAATACAAAATGTTTGGGTGGTTAAACTTTTCTATTGTAGATGCCGGGAATGGTACGGTTGGCATTTCCCTGAATTAGGGAAGCTCATAACTGACAACATAACCTTTGCTAAAGTGGTAAAAATTATTGGTATGAGGGAACAAGCTTCGTCGTCTGATCTGTCAGACATTTTGCCTGAAGAAGTGGAAGAAAAAGTGAAGGAAGCAGCTGAAATTTCAATGGGCACAGAAATATCAGACGAAGACATTTTCCATATAATAAATTTGTGCGACCAGATCATCGATATGACTAACTACAGGACGCAGCTTTATGACTATCTCAAGAGTCGTATGATGACTATCGCGCCCAATTTGACAGTTTTGGTCGGCGACTTGGTCGGTGCCAGATTAATTTCACATGCAGGGTCATTGATTAATTTGGCTAAGCACCCGGCGTCCACAGTTCAAATTTTGGGAGCCGAAAAAGCATTGTTCAGAGCTCTGAAAACCAAGAAGGATACTCCCAAGTACGGTTTGATCTACCATGCACAGTTGATCGGGCAAAGCAGCACAAAAAATAAAGGGAAAATGGCGAGAATGTTGGCGGCGAAAGCAGCGCTAGCGACGCGGGTGGACGCCCTCGGCGACGACGAAAAAAGCTTCAATTTAGGCGCTGAACACAAGGTAAAACTTGAAGCCCGGCTAAGGATATTGGAGGAGGGCAATATTAGAAGAATCAGTGGGACAGGTATGTTTTTACAGTAGTTTGTGAGTTTCCCTCGGGTTAATTTGCGATCAATTTTAGGTAAGGCGAAGGCGAAGTTTGAAAAATACCAAGGTGTAAGCGAAATCAAGCAATATCCGGATGCCGCCGACTCCACTCTACCCTCAACAAGCAAGAGGAAGCGGTCTGAGTCCGAAGGCCAGTCGGCCACTCTAAAACTAGAGGAAGAAGAAGCGGTCGTAAAACAGGAGGGCTCGGAAAAGAAAAAGAAGAAGAAAAAACCAGAGGTTAAGGAGGAACTACCAGCTGAAACTGTGGAAAGCGAGGGCGCAGTCGATGAACAGACGCCTAAAAAGAAGAAGAAAAAGATAAAACAGGAGGTCCAGGAAGTCGAAGAAGTGAAAGAGGAGGTTGAAGAGCCTACGCCCGAGAAAAAGAAGAAGAAGAAACGGGCTAAGCAGGAAGTCGATGTGCAGGCGGCTGAGGAGGCCACTGAAGCGCAAACCTCTGAAGTTGTAGAAAAAAAGAAAAAGAAGAAGAAGAAAAATTCGGATAATGACGCCAATTAAGAAAATGATTTGAAATATATCCAGTAAAGGTCTACTTTATAAATATATGATTAAAAAGATGATATTCAGTTGTTTTTCTCCGAAACAAATCTATTTTCCAAAGTTTAAGTTGAATTGCGTGGAATTTAACTTACCTCTTCGCAGAATATTGAGCTGCAAAATTAAACGTACAAAATAAATGTCTCAAACATTTTTCAGTATACACGAATAGCTTGCATTCATTTAACTACTAGTTCTGGTCCAATCACAGAGATAGACCTAGAATCTCATTATAGACTAACCAACTTTTTTCCGCCGGTAACTGTCATCGTTGTCAGTTTAGGTGTGGTAAAAACATAGGAAATTAGATAAAAAGCAATGAATCACACGAAAAAGCAAAAATTGTAGATATTTAATTAGATGTTAGTAGAAATATCCAAAGGAAATGGATAGTCAAGGTAGAAAAGTTATTGTTTGTGATAACGGAACCGGCGTAAGTATATAATTTTCGTTAACCTAGCGTTAAGCGAGATTTTTAAATCTTATCTGGGATTGTAGTTCGTCAAGTGCGGATATGCCGGATCCAATTTTCCTGCTCACATATTCCCTTCCATGGTAGGACGCCCTATTATACGGGCGGTTAACAAAATCGGTGACATTGAGGTTAAAGTGAGTAAACTTTGGTACCCATCAATTTTTCATGTTTTCTATCATTTTAGGGTTTACATGTAGATGTAAGTCAGGCGATGGTGTTATGTGTTGAATTTTTTTTAACTACTGTTTGAGTTTAACTCTAATTTGTCTTTATTTCGCTAACAGCACTCGACTAGCGGTTTTGATCAATTTTACGCACTTTTAATGCACTTTTTAATGCTTGGTTGTAAATTATATGTTTTTTCTTATTTCGTGAATTTTTCCATGCATACAGGGGGTGGCTAGTACTCTTCCTGTAAGTAATTTACGAGAATTTTGCGCTTCGCCTCGCGCCAATATTAATTCTCCCGTTGGTATAGGACCTGATGGTGGGGGACGAGGCGTCGGCTCTTAGGTCTTTGCTTGAAGTCAACTACCCGATGGAAAATGGAGTCGTCAGGAATTGGGAGGACATGTGTCACGTCTGGGACTATACCTTCGGTCCCAAGAAAATGAACTTGAACCCTAAAGATACAAAAGTGATTACCGTGACTCGAGTGTCGAGTGATGTATCATCAACACGATTTTTGGTTTTAGATTTTGCTAACAGAGCCACCAATGAACCCTACGAAGAACCGCGAGAAGATGATTGAGGTTATGTTCGAAAAATATGGTTTCGCCGGGGCTTACGTGGCAATCCAGGCTGTGCTTACACTATATGCTCAGGTACAGTGTTATGCATCATAATTAAATAATAAAATTGGGACTACATTTTTTAAAGTTAATTAGTTTGTTATTAATTTTTAGCTGTTATTTATTTAAAACCACATTAAAATTGTTCCAGGGTTTATTGTCTGGGGTTGTGGTCGACTCGGGTGATGGGGTCACCCACATATGCCCCGTTTACGAAGAGTACGCGCTGCCTCATCTCACGCGCCGGCTCGACATAGCCGGCCGAGACATAACCAGGTACCTCATCAAGTTGCTCCTGCTCAGAGGTTACGCTTTTAATCACTCGGCAGATTTTGAAACGGTGAGAATGATGAAAGAGAAACTGTGTTACATTGGTTACGATATTGAAACTGAGCAGCGGTTGGCGCTCGAAACGACAGTCTTAGTCGAACCGTACACTTTGCCCGATGGCAGAGTGATTAAAGTGGGGGGCGAGCGGTTTGAGGCGCCCGAAGCCCTATTCCAACCCCATTTGATTAACGTCGAAGGTCAGGGAATCGCGGAACTCATATTCAACACAATCCAGGCGGCCGACATTGACATGCGACCTGAACTGTACAAGCACATAGTGCTGTCGGGGGGCTCGACGATGTACCCTGGGCTGCCGTCCCGACTCGAGCGCGAAATCAAGCAGCTCTATCTGGAGAGGGTGTTGAAAAACGACACGGAAAAACTCCAGAAGTTCAAGATACGCATTGAGGATCCGCCAAGACGGAAAGACATGGTGTTTATAGGGGGCGCAGTGTTGGCCGAAGTGATGAAAGACAGGGACGAATTTTGGATGTCGCGGCAAGAGTACGAGGAGAAGGGGCTGAAAGTGTTGAAGAAACTCGGGAACAGGGCCGGGTGATGCGATTCCGATTGTTTTTCATTATCCTTCTTAACATGTTCCACCAAAATTTTGCATTTTTCTTTTTTTTTTTACTAGCTTAAGTCAAATCTAGTTAATTATTGATTTTTTATTATTATTATTACTATTATTAAATAAACGGTAATTTTTAAGTTACGTCGGGGAGGGCTCTGTTTTGATTGCCGTCTAGACGACAGTGGTGTAATTTGCTTTGCAGTACACTGAAAACATAAGCATTAACGGGATTAATGACGCGATAACGGGATATGACGAAACCTACCTATAAATTCCGAGACGGGGTCGTTTTCCCCGTCGCCCCTCATGGTTCCAGTGATTTCATCGTTCTCCACCATGGGCATGAAAAGGTGCACAAATTCGGAACTATAGGGTGGCCCGATGGTTTCCAATACCTGAGGAAAAAACATTCGATCGATCCGAAGCCATTAATAGGACTCAAATCTTACTTCAATCACCATGGCGATGACAGCTCGTAAATTCGACAGTTTTCAAATTGTATGAGACACAGTTATGGTAGTTATGGTTCTTATATTATTTAATAGCTTAAATTTGTCTACTTTGTTTAGTTGGCAATGAACCTGCCCTTCAAGGATATTAACTTTTGGTCTTAAATTGTAAATTTTTTGGTTAGTAAGCAAAATCCAAATAAATATAAAAGCTAATGTGCGTGGTATTTCCGAAGTCCACTGGAGCATGTGGACAGCTTGTTTAACAACTCCGTGCTGATAAAATAATTCACTCTGCTGTCACGTAATGGACACAAGCCGCGATGATGTCCTCACTAACCAAGGCCTATACGAGGTGTGTTCAGAAAGTAGGGTAACTTGTAATTGGGCGGGCTACCTACATTCGATCTTCGACATTTTTTTTGTTATGTTGGTACACGTGTCCCTAACATATGTTCGCAGTTTATATTAGTTTGCACGTTTACATTTTTTTGTGAGACAGAAGCATTAGACAGACGTGCTTTGTGATCTCGGCACTTTTTTTGCCAGTAAAAAAGATGAAACGTTGGCAATGGCATTCCGTGAATCTACTTTGAGCAAAAAAATGTTTAATAAGTGGTACAATCTGTTCCAAAATGGCCGAGAAGACGCCGATGACGAACCTCGCCCTAGACGCCCCAGCACATCAATAACTGACGAAAGCGTTAAAGAAGTGAAACTTATGGTGTTGAAAATCATCGAGTCACTATTAGAGAAGTGGCTGAAGACGTCGGCATCTCTATTGGCTCGTGCCATGCAATTGTTTCCTAAGTTTTGGCCATAAAACGTACAAGAAAAAAATTTGTTCCAAAACTGTCTAATTTTGAACAAAAGGATGATCGAAGGAGCGTCGTTTAAGGAACTGTTAAACGACGTCAATAATGATCCTGATATAGTCAAAAAGGTCATAACGGATCATGAGTATGAAGTCCAAAAACCAAAGCGCAGTCGTCCCAATGGGGGAAACCAGAATCGCCAAGACCCAAAAAGTTCGATGAAATGTTAAGTTTTTGCATTGATTATCGTGACATAGTACATCAAGAGTTCTTACCACGAAGTTCTATGGTTAATAAAGAGTATTACCTCGGAGTTATGCGCCGTTTGCGATAAGCAATACGGAGAAAACGTCCATAATTTTGGGAAAAACACAACCGGAATCATGCCTCCACCACCATATTCACCATATTTGCTGTCCCAAAACTCAAGAAACCCATGAAAGGAAGAAGGTTTGGAACGAATGAGGTGATAAAAAAAATCGCTGGAAGAACTCAAGGCTATACTAGAAAGTGCTTTGAGGATTAAAAAAAAAAACTTGGCACAAGTGTATTATATCAAGGGGGAGGGGGGGATTAGTTTCATTTTGATGAATAAGTAAATAAATACCTTTTGATAAAACTTAAAACTCACCTTACTTTTTGAGCACACCCCGTATATAGAATGTGTACACAAAACTTACCTCTGTAACAAAATATCGTATCAAAGAGATATCGGTGTCGCCACGTTGCCAGCATTGTTTTATGTATTTTACAACGGGTACCACGTACCCAGAGCACAACAGGTTCACCATTCTATCCAAGACCATTTTCCTCATCTCCAACTAAAACATGTGGTACATAAGGTGAGAAATGTTCCGCAAAATCTCGTTTAACGAGATCAATAAAACCCCTAACACATTGTAAGTCAAATAATAAAAAAAAACAGCTGGCGTCATTACTTGGACACTTCTCCAAGGGAATTTTTTTTAGGGCCCAACAACAGTCAATTTGAAAATACGTTTCAAAGACTTACAATTTTTGATATTCTAAATAGCTAATTACCTTTTAGATTTTCTGAATAAAACCTGATATTGGACAGGTTAAAATTTATTTGAATGTTAGAAAATAAAAATTTAACGGGAAAAATCTGTATCCAACTTATAGGTGTAAAAATCTCACCTGAACCAAGATTTCCAGCTCGTCCTGCTTAGATTCGAATAACCTAATTAACAATTCCAAAACCTGGTTGTGTAACAGGCTGTGACAGGTCGCAACTTCGTCCAACAATGCCAAATGGATTGGAGTGTGCTCGGTCGATAATTTAAAATAACTCGGCTCGGTTACCGTACATTCGACCCACCTTATCACCCCCAACGACACCACAGGAAACCTCAACGACTGATAGATAGTCGCCAGCTCCGCCATTAGCTCAGAACTCCCTTTGTTGCCGTTGCAAATATTGTGCACTGTTTCGATGGCTCTAATTGTCGCTTGCAGCTCCTCCTTGTTGCAAACTCGTTTTTGGCCCTTCTTCGGTTGCACCTCGCTGACGCTTGCAGCGTATGCCAGCAGATGGATGTATTTTGGCTTGTGGTCGGGGTTTAGTTTCACACCCGGTTTAAACAAAGCATCTACTAAGAGCTCTGCAAGAGGAGGATTAACAAACTTTTAATGTTATCTGTGATTGTGGCTGAAAGTGATTTTAATAATTTTCGCAGGTGGGAAGACCAATATATTTCCTTCTATATCCCTATAGGAACTGTTTGGACCTTTTATTAGGTAATTTTTATTTCGGCATTTACTTTATCCTTAGTTCAGGTGTGTGCACTTGATGAAAAATAACATTAGTATATTGGGGTATAAAAATTTAAAAAAAATAAGATTTTCTTTTGTTTTATTGTACATTAACTGTCACCTTTTAGATATTTTTATTTATCTAGTTTCCAAAAACATCTAACGCATGCACAACATCGAACATCGTTACATATTTGAGTCAGTAGTTGAAAGGTAAATTTTTGTAAGAGAGACATTTATAATGTCCTTTTCGATTTTTTGAAAAAAGGGTTTAAATTATTTTTTAAATGCTAATGTGTGAGATGTAATTTAGGAAGATGTTAAGTCCCTAACATTATTTCTAATTTACAAGGTCTGCCTGGAACCTCAATGGGGGATTGATAAAAAATATTGCGCCAAATAATTTATCTTCCTTCAAATAAGAAAGAAACTGAGACTTAATCTAAGGTTTCAAGATAACTTCAAGAAAAAAGAACCTGAAAAAACTAAAAATTTTAAATTCCTAATCATGTCAATAAAAATAGTTTTTTTTTTAATTACAATTTTTGGCCACTGCTGATATTCAATAAAGTGGCATGGGAGATGCAAAAAGTTTCTAAAATCTATAGTCAGGCTTAGGAATAATAAAACTAACCCAAAAATTGCGGCGTTCGGATAAGGTCTATTGGGGGCGGATCCGTCGTATTGTAATTGCGGTAGAGTACGGAAATGTCAGCAGGGTTTAATGTGTTTTTTGACAGCATCGCCGTCAGTGCCTGGCACGCTTGCGGATAGCCTGAAGCTCCGTTCAGCGCCATTGTTATCGGCGTTATGTCATTACCACTAAAAACTCAGGAATAAAAGATGCCAAGGCAAGGAATTGACGATTATTTACTTTTTCTGAGCACATTTCATGATTTCTTGTGACAACCGCTTCATGCTACTACCTCCTTTAGACTCTCTTGCTAGGATGTGTATAACAAGCTGACTGTACACGTAGGTGTGTTGCCCGTGGCACACCATTTTCTAAAATTAAAAACTTATTTACTCAACCAATAATCTTGAAACAAGTAACTAACCGCGCATTCTTTGCTCGTATTCTGCCATTCATCGGGGCTAGTGAGGAAACTTGTAATTGATGTTTTCAAAACCCTGGAAAACACTTCCAACTGCTGTGCGGCCGTCGATATACTCGTTATCTCTCCTTGAAAGCCCGCGTCGGAAATAAGCTGCAAAAGTTTCATAATAAAGTATTCTCTGTCTTTAGAGGACCTACTTTGATTGTGAAATTAAGCATCAAACAGTCGGGATACTCTTCTGCGAGGCGATAAATCAGTGATCTCCATGTGGGGTGCTCAATTAACTGAGTCAGCCAGGCGGGCGTCTCCCCTTCCTCAGTAAAAATTGTGTCTGCTTTTTTGGGGTCAAAAGTTTTTAAAATCATTTCTTTCAGATGGTTTTCAACCATCGCTTGGACGTCGGTCACTTTCACGCCCCCGATGATCAACCATTCGGCTATCAGATTAGCCATTTGAGCGACCGCAGTGTAGTTTTGTGATAACTCCTCAATGACTTGCAAGGGATTTCCCCCTGCTTGAAAATATCGCTTTAACTGAGAAAAAATACCGGGTTCCATGATATAATCCGGCGTGGCGAATTTTTCAGCGCAATCTGCCAATACGTGTTCCGGGTTTTCCGCTTCTTCAGCTCCCTCAGACTAAAAATTACAAATCAAATAAACGTTATCGCTGACTGAAAATAAGTACTTCGTTATCCCTTTCTCCATTGTCCCACGGCCTATCGTCGTAGTCTTCATCCATCCTAAAATAAAAGTAAGGGAATATTCAATTAAGGGTAATTTTAAAGGCGAATATTTAAAAAAACAACCTTTGGAAGTAGTTGGTGTTTGCATGCTCTCTTCCTCTTTTGGCTTGTTCATATTCTTCTTTTCAACTGTTGACCTACCGCCCGATATGTAATCGCAGTTTGTCGTCATGGGCCTTGGCTATTTATAATTGTTCGCCAGGACCGTTCGAGTATTATTTTTTTAACGAAACGTCTTCGATTATTCGTATGGAATGTGAATTATCTCATGAGTGCGCTAATTTTCGAAAATTCGTCAATTAAAAGGAAATTATGAGCGCTTGCGCACGGAGCGCAGAGAAAAGATGATTGTTCAGTTTCTGGACGGACAAACTGCGCAAGGACTGCGAGGAGTCAGTTTGTGATTCAGTTCCGCCTAGTCAGTGTGTGTGCGACGTTATTTTTAGTTCGTGTTTACGTGTCTCGTGTGTTTCTGCCTGGTAAACTTTTTTTTTGTAGTTTTTAGACATTTCCCCACGCTTGGATCGTCGTTTTGCACCTCTCCCACGATAAGGTAAGCATCTCGCCATAAATTTCATCGAAAACGTATGTAGAACGTGCAAACTTTAACGAAATATGTCACACTTTCCATCAACGAGGTGAAGTAACGTTACCCAGCGTTGCGACACGGTGCGTTTAACGCGTATCGGTTTCCAGAACTTTTCTAAGAAAACCCGAGGGCAATTTTAATAGTAAAGAAACGAAAGGTGTTTTTAATGGGAAACGCCGTGCCTTTGGCGAGAGACAAAGAAAGCCAGAGAGAAACTTGCCCCAGCCGCCGACGTGCCACACTGCATGTATATACAGGCTGGGTTCTTTGTTTTGGTTGGCGTTGAAAATCGAAGCGCATGTGTTTGCATTTTCGAACGGTCGCGTGCGAATTGCTTGTTTTCCGCCCATTTCGATTTACCTTTGAGTCTTACCTAGATACTACTTTTCGTTAATGAACGGCGTTTAACGGATTACATTCGTTTGACGCAAGTCAATTTTGAAAGTTGGCGTTTCGTGCCGAACACACATACCCCGTCACGTTTTGGAATTAAAATTTTCGTTGGGCGACATAGTTTTTCTAGCATAACCGAAGAAACTGACTTTGGTCGAGTACTGGTTTACGGACACGGTGCGACAACGAAAAATCTAAAATCCGTTTTTCTTGCAGATTATTCCTCACGCACGCAGTTCGGCAGTTTCGGCTAGTTTATAAATATCGATGTAAAAATCGAACGAATATGAGGGAAGAAGTATGTGCCGCGGTTAAGTTCTTCGCCTGTTTCATTGCGAAAAGTGAGACTTTCCCCAGGGAACAGCTGAGCAACTTTGAGAAACACCTCACCGATCTTCTCATAGAAAGGTAAGTGGGCGGACATTACTTTTTTGTGCTGCCTATGCAAAATTTGAGGTTAGGTTTGTTTTTCTCGCTGCCATTGAAGAAATTCGCTTGCCGAATTTCTCTCGCGATGTTTGACTTTAATGTTAGTGATGTCGTCGTTTTAAGAGGGAAATTTATCGTCCATTGGCGACCTACACGGAACAAGCCCGATTAAAAATTAGAGGTGGAATTGTTGTACGGTCTGCGTCAAGGTTCTCTTATATTCCAGCGACCGTTTGCTCCCGACTAATTTTGGAGCATTTTAGTGCGGTTTCCGACGCAATCACGGTCGAAAGTTGACCGTCTAAGCGGTAAAAGTTGCAAGAGTCGTATACAAATAGCAATTTTATGGGATCGGTTTGGGTTACGTAGAAAATGCGCATTTCTACAGTCGTCCGGCCCGTGATATTTTACCAAACGATTATAAAAAAACAACGTATTATAGTCGGTTTTTTTAATCGTTATGTTGTGGAAATGTACCCACAAAGTTTGCTTTGTATTTAAGCACGACGCCGTATTTCGACCAGACAGATTTGAGATTTCACTCCGCGCGAGGTTAAGTTTTTTGACATTTTGACGTCGCGTTTGACCTGCTTTCACGTGCTAGCGATTCAGCGGTTCTTCGTTTATCAGACGAGCGTTTTGCGCTTTAGTTTTATCTAAAACGCGAATAAGATTTACCAGTACTGTGTCACACCATACATAATAAACTCGTAACGGAGAGCAGACAGACGACCTTAAGTTTTCCTAGAATTAACATATAAAGAATAAGAGATAAAAGATAATACCTCACCCTCGAATCGGTAAAAAATCCAGTAAAGGCACTGGACGCAAACATTAAACATTTTGCTTCTCAAACAGATTAATATTTTTTCCGCAGATGTCTCGTCAAATTTTTAAATTGCCAACAGACAGCAAGCTTTCTTAAAGCGGACAAATAAAAGAAAGGACAAACGGCAATTATCGGGATATAGAGGAACTTAAATTGCCCGGGCACAACGTTGCCGGCTGTTGTCAAGGAGATTTTTTTTATAAGCATTAATTTATTAGAGGCCGTCGGTTTCATTCATTCGGGTTGTATTTTTTTTATTGTATCCCCTTGTTATGTGATATCCATTGTGGCAATAAACGCAAAAAGAGCGACAACAATGAAATCCCGACAAACTAATAAAGGACTATTACGCAAATACCCGAAAAAATTAAAAAAGTACGTCACGGGGGAAAAAAAATAAGATACAAAAAAATCGAAATAGAAATTAATGTTTTTTTTTATTAGTGCTAATTATTAACATTTTTGGTGTTGCTAGTAAAGTATGTTGAAGCAGTATCAAGGCATTAAGCACAATTTTTTTTCTGCTCTCTTCTGTAAAATTTCTAATTATACACTGATCTAACGTGCGGAAAGTGTCATTTTACCGTGTCATTTTGCAAAAATGTACTCAAAAATTGAAGGTCGCAGAAAAAGTATAGTTTGGTAAACTTTTAAATTCGTGCCTCAAATGCCGTTTACCACACTTGTTGCATAATATACTATTTGTTATTCCACAAAGTTCAACGCTACCCACGGTGGAATAAGGTACTCGTTGGTTCTGTTTAAAACGTAGGCGGTGTTGCCGGTACTAACACGTTTCGAAAATAGTATGGTCTGTTCATAGATAGAAGAAAGTGACCAATTGCTTTTGAACGGATTATCCAAGGGTCATTAACATACAATGCAACAAGATTATTATTATTAATTAAGGAAATTATTAATTAATTTATTGATTAATTATTAATTTGTAATTATTAATTATTAAATATTAATTATTAATTAAGGTAATAATCTTGTTGCATTGTATGTTATATCTATGAACAGACCATAACTATTTTGGGTTCTGCCTTTATTTTGCTAGTTTCCATTTTGTTCCACAAAACGCCAAACGCGTCGACATAACATGATTTGGTGATTCTAAGCTTCAAATGCAGCAGCAGTTTAAAGAGCTCTAGAAGCAAAAATTACAATTCTCATTGAAATGTTAAGACCTCATGCTTGCATTCATATTAAATTAATATTTTAGTTGCACTTTATTATAAATTGTACATACACAAGGACAGTTAAAAACGAGGTCAAACACAAAATTTTTGTATTTTATTAACATAACATTAATGTTTAAGAAAACAAGGAAACTCTGTATTACTGTAATATTGTAATATTTATTATAAATTCTGTATTTTATATCAAAAATAGTTAAAAGCTGATGTTTCAAACAAGATAGGAAACGCTACCTATCTCTAGTAATAATATTTTTTGACGATTTTTTGATTTAACAAGCTACCTGCTTACAAAAAGCTACTATAATATTCTTAAATATTCAAAGTACATTATGGTTTCACTTATTGCTTTTTGTTGATTTTTAGCAATCTGTTAACCTAATTAAATATATATAAAAAAATTAAACTTAACAAATATTCGCACATTTCTTTTTCGATTATAGGCTTTAAAAAGTATCCATGATAGGAATTAATTTTACTTTATTATTTTCTTCAAATGAAGGCTCGACAACACAAAACACACCACTTCTGTTCATTAAAAGCTTTTGAAGCTGTATCCGCGTTAAATACCTGTTTTGTACAGCAACATTTTTCACGTAACTGGGAACAGTTTTTATTGAAGATGGACATTTTATTTCCACAACTATGTCATCATTATAGGCATCAGGTGATGCTTCAAAAGCAGGAAACCAATAATGGCCTTCACTAAACTTCCTTCGCCGGTTTAGCAAATTGATACTTCAAAAGCTTTTGATGATGTTATTCGGCAATAGCGTAAGTCACGCCATAGGCCACGTTCACTGCTCCATTGTCTTCATAAAAGCTTTGGCACCTACACAGTGCCCAGACATTTTGGATGCTGCATAAATGGCAAAGTAATAATGGGAAGGTACATGCCAAATTTAAAAGTTCATTTTCACGAAAATACTTCAGTATTTGACTAGAGGCTCCGCATACACTGGCATTATTAATGAACTGTTCTAGCAAATTTGGATTCAATCTGCTGTGTTTTCTTTTGCACCTTACCTACCATTTTAACGTGGCCGCCGTTGTTTCAATAGTATGACGTAAGGGTGTAATTACAAAAGAGGTGCGAATAGTCGGTAAACTTTAACGTTTTTGTACGTCGCGTGAACTTCGTCGGCGAGCGTTGCCATTTTAATTTCAAGAAACGGCGTTCTGGGTGCGGGATCGCCTCTCGCATTAACCGTCATTTCGGGGATTGCCGAATATTATTTGCCTATCACGCAATAAATCTCTCGTTGGATCGCTGTACGAAGGTGCGGCTTTAAAAAACAATAACAAAGGTTTTGGTCGAAGTTTTCTTCTTTGTGCGTTTCTATCTAGATATGTATAACGTATCCAGTTTTTAAATTCGGCCATTTTGAATGAGAAAATTCCGCTAATCCAGTTTCCCCCGGATTATTCCGATGTCGCTGATGTGTTTGATTAAATAATTTACTTACGCTCGGTGGGATTTGAGGTTATTTTTTCGCCCATACCGTCAACGTTAAAGTTAAAATTGGCCCAGAATACCCGGAGTGCATGTACAATTTTTTTGCGTCCAAAGAATTATTTGAAATTGCCCATTTTTTTGGTGTTATCGTCGTCGTGTATCTAATAAACAATTAGCGGCTGTGTTTTTGACTCAATTATGGTTATTGCTTATTACGTATGCTGACATGTTTTAAATTAAATGCGATGTACCTGTACGTCGTTGAAACGCTTTTTTTTGTCTTGTTGTTGTATCGATAGTGCGTCCCAGTTAATGATTGGGATCTGCGGGTTCTGTGACATCATGCGACATAGAAAAGTTTAGAAACATTCAGATCTGGCGACGCTCCGTATCTGAGTGTATATATGTATAGCAGGGCAGTATCTTGAATTTTTCCTCGTAGCTCAGTTACTCTAACCAAAACTAGAGGTGCTATTCAAAGATCTGTTTATATAATTTTACAAGAATTAAAAAAAGTAGAGCAGCACCGAAAATTGAACATCCTGTATAATATGAAAGAACTCGGAAGGAATTCCAACTAATTACAAGGGGAATTAGAAGTATAAGGAATTACGGTGTATGCGCTTTCCATCATCCCTCGACCGGAAGAGACCAATTTGAGCTTATTAAAAACGGCTATATACTTGCATCAGAAATAGAGTGCTTTTACAACCGACCCCGTGATTAACTTTTCCTACGGTTTATTACTCCAAAACCGCAGGCCCTTATAGGACTTATAGAAATACTTCCCCTTCTTAATTTCTTATACAATAATAAACATTCAAAACAATTTGTTTAACATCCGAAGACAAATGGATCAGTTTTTTTATTTGCTGAGGTAGGTCGTCTTCTAAATTGTCATTAGGTTCGACTACCATCTCCACTTCGTCTTCAAATTCTGCGTTGTTTTCCAACAGGCGAACATATGCTTTATTCCACGGTCTCCATATTTGAAAGTTTTCGAAAATACGAGTTTCTACAAGTATTCGTTGCGGTCCATCTCAGGCAAGACCTACTTAATGCAAAATAAACATATCTCTGGATGATTTTTACCTACGAAGGTCTGCGGTTAAGGTACTGTAAAATAAAACGCCAAAGCAGTAAAAGCACTATATTTTTGGTCGTACTATACCTATGGAAATGCTCTTATAAAAACATTTTGCAGCAACACGGAAAAATTTAAGTTTTTTTGAACCGTTTATCTCGTTTTTACTTTATTGCATCGCCGTAATTGCGAAAAAAAAATTTTCTTTCGGAATATAGGGACTCACTCCAAGTTCCCTTTTTATTGCACGTTAATTCGAATGGACAAAATTGACAAAATCTTTATAATCTAACCGAATATGTTTTGATTCGGGACTTCGTGACGTCCGATATATACGCAGCCGCGACTCTCACCAAAAGAAAATTATGATAAATCGAGGACTTATTATGTAGGCATTTAACCTGAGCAAACAAAAAGCGAAGTCGTTTCACATCCACCGGGCGACCCAAAAAAAAGTTCGCAGGTTTCGCTTATTTTATGGTAACGTGCTGCTTGATCTCCGACTGAATATGTAGCCTAAAACCGATATCGACATCGAATCTCGGGCTAAAAATTATGTTGAAAATCAAACTCGGTAATACGGTTTAGGACATCATATAGCGCCAATATAAGCTTGAACACCCTGTATAACGGCGTTTCGTTTGTTTTTAGGTCGCCTTCGGCGACACGAACGTTATATAGAGAGTTGAATAGGTTTTGTCATGTGGGAATTATCCGAAACCGATCTAGTTTCTACCGTTAGTTTCACAATACGCATCTGCGCCATCTTGGTTATTCAAATGCGACAGATCTGCATACAAACCGAGCGTATTGTGGAAATGAACATGACCCGCGTTTATAATTTGAAATTGTTTTGCGAAAAAATCCAAATACCCAATAAACAAACAAATAAAATGACTTATTCCAACCGACCAAAAATTTTGGGTTTTACGAGGCAATTAATTATACGCACAAAATCGATAACATTCCTCGCGTTATCGATCACCTCCATTTTTACGTAAACAAATTATTAATAATATTTTTTAATCGATGCGCGACTCATCAATATAACTCCGTGACGTTCGTCCATATAATATATAGGGCGTCCCAAAATTAAATAAGTCACGAACGACGTCGTTGACGTTTGCGAAAAAGACTTGTGCAAATGTCTCTAATAAATTTGATAACTCAAGTTGATGAAAACAAATAACAAATTTAAATTTATCGATTTTTACTTTGTGGTTTCATAAAACGATATAAAACATAGTGCAACATATTATAATGTAGCTGCATATGATGGTTTCTGTATTTGCGCATGACGAATAGCAAACGTATCGTATGTTCTGATTAAAACTTTGTGACATTGACCGTGAATCTTGATGTGTATCATCATTTAAGCGTACCGGCACTGCGATTGATAATATTTTTTATATTTCAACTGACAAAAACATACGAATCTGTGACACTCGAAAACTATAAATGTTCCTTAGTACAAAGATTGGCTTTTAAAAATAGGTGGTTTTCACTATAAAAAGAAAGATTTTCCCCATTTTTTTTTATTATTTTAATTTTTGTTTGTTTTTGAAACTTCTGCATTATTAACACAGATCTACAAAATTAAACTTTTTGACAGATGTTTTTATTTTGAAAATTGATTTTATATAATATATAATTTTGGTAGGCTGATTTGCAAAAATTATATGCATTTATTTATATCACGTAAGAAAAAAAACGGTATTTCTAAAAGAAATTAAGTTTTTATTCAGTAAAAAGGTGGAATCCTAGTTAGAAAAATCGAAAAAAAAAATTACTCAGACTTTTTTGAGTGAAGCCTTTCGCCAGAAAGCTGCGTGGTCCGGACATTCCGCTGTGTGTTGTTACGGGCATATCCCGTTTGAACATCCAGCAGTAGTCCTCCATTATCGAGTCGTCTGGATCGGAATTAGATTCCTCTGATTCTGACCATATGACGTTTTCTAGTTTTTGTTTGGGGAGGTAGGTGTCGGTACGTCTGGTTCATGAAGGACTGGTCGAATAGTCCAGATTATTTTTTCTGTTGAATCCTTAAACATTACACGAAGAAAAATAATAATCATCACAGTGATTCCTAGGCTGTCGCTATTCCATTAGGAACATCATTGTTGCTTTGCAGAGAAATGTAGTAATAATTTCATAAAAATCCATTCGTTTTAAAATCATGCGTAAGATGGAACAAAATATTCATGCATATCAATAAAATTACATTTTTAAGTTATAGAGCGCTATAAAAAAATGATAGGACTCCCAAATATATACAAATTAGCAAACAGCTTTCAAACAGCCAAATCACTGTAGACCTGTGTAATCGAAGTCACTAAGTGACTTTGTTCAACAGGTCATTTTCTGCTGGGTAATTTAGTGAAGTAAAATTTTAAAGGATACCGTATGGGACAAATTTGTAGATATTATTTGGTGTGCAAACGTTATTTTCGACATAAAATTTTAGATATCGCTGAAATTTAGATATAGGACAATATACATGAAATATGTCTAGAATTTTCCGGAGAATCTAAAAAAAGAAAATATACATATATAAGATGTGTCATAAAAAATTAGAAAGTTGATACTTATAGTCTTTCCATAACGGATCGGCAAATTACCCATTGGGACGTCCTGTATATAGGATGTAATAATAAATAATGTAATGAATATCACGTAAAAGCGAGAGACTTATGGGAATGGATAAACTCTTGCGGAATATAGAATTTTATGCTTATGTTTATTTTCGCAAAATATGCATTTCCTTATTGCCGTTTTGATTAACCCATTTAATATTGCCATAGTTTGATAATTAACGACTAACGCAATATCGGCCCACGTACACTACAACTAGACACGTTTTGTTTTTTCATAAATAACATGTGGCGAAAATCTGCTGGTACAATTTTCTATTTCTCGCAAATGTTTTGAAAGTACTTGCACATTTATGCGGTAAAAGGCGTAAATTCGTAAAACTCGATGCATATTATCGCAGCCAACGTTGGAGGTGACGTCCGCGGTATTTGTTTTTTTTTTCTAGACGGTACGAGATCTCGGAAACCAGTGCAAAGCGTGTTTATTTCTGAACATTCCGTCATCGCGGATAAAAATTCGCCGCCGCACTTGTGACCGCGACCCTAAACAATGAATTCGGCGATTTTAGGGGTATATGCTTATCTGTTTGTATTTATTGTCCGATTAAACTCGAATTTACGTTAAAATCTACATCGACAAAATACGAAAAACATTAAACGGTATAGGTAAAAAAGCGAGGAGTAAATCACCATCTAAAACTTGCACACCCGATGTCACAGATTTCACAAAGATTTAATGATGGACTTCAGATTTAACAGATTTTACAGACATTTTATGGGTTTTCTAATAATTTGACGAATTTGACCGGGTTTAATTAAAAATATATTTACGCCACCCCTTAAGTTAACATTATTTATCTCTATTGGTTTGATTAAAAATTTGTTTTATAGAAAATGGCATGTTTAAGGCATTTAGTAAATGTTATAATAATTATTTCGTTATTGTATATTGGCCTTTTTAATATTTTAATTTGTTTATTATTAAAACATGCTTTAATTAGAATGTGCTCCAAACTCCAACGAAATACGTTATGATTTTACAAATATTTTATGGAATTCACAGATAACAAAGTTTTTACAGATTTTATTGATTTTATAGAGCTGGTAGCGAGCCATTCATAAATGTGAATTAATTATGAACTTTCATTCACTAGTTTGGTAACATTGCGCTTAAAATACGAGTGGTTGCCATAAAATACTGAAGAGTCCGAATTTACATTACCATAAACGTCTCAAAAATGTCATTTAATGATTCAACGTCGAATTGAACCAACCCATAGTATTTAGGTTATGTTTGGCTGCTTTCGTTGTTTTGATTCATAACAATCGTTATTTAGTTGAAGGAGAAAGTTACTTAACCCAGTGTACAAATTTTTCTGTTTGTATTTACTAAAAGTTTGTACACTAAAATATGGCACTTCTATGGGCGAATATCCCTAAGTAATTTAACAAAAATTTGTTTATTGATATATGATGCTAAGTATAATTACCTTCTACGGTATTTGTAATAAGAACATAACCTTGTTTTTTAATGAAAATGAGAACAACTCCTATTTCGTGGCTAACTTTGTAAATTAATTAAAGAATTCGTTTGAGGAGTAGTTGAAATCAAAGTGGGACATTACACCAGCCAGATTTTTTCGCGAACCAACTTCATGATCTAATATAGTTAGAAATTGTCAGTGTAAAAGTGTGTATTTGAAAAAATCATAGTGACTAGCTTTACATTCCATATAAACTGTAAAAAGCAATAAGACGTCTAATAAATCGAAGATTACACTCCCAACGTAAGAAATGTTTGAAACTACGAAGAAAACTTACTGTACAACATTGAAAAGGTAATAACAGGGGCAATTCGAAAAAAGATTGAAAAAGTTCCGAGAACGTGTTTGTACATTTTTTTCTAAAATTTAAATTACAATTTGTTTTGTTTACAAGTCAAAAATTAAAAAATTCTCTCTTAGAAAAGTTCGTCATGTTCACATAACAGGTATAAAAGTTGTTATGCAACACATTGGAGTTATTTAAATAAACCAGTTAGAGGAATGATGATTAGATCGCATATAATCCTTTAAGACCTGGGTAGACGAATTCGCAAAACACGGGATAGAGACTTTTTTCCACAATTTTGGCAAGGCTTTAACTTTATCCCTTATTCGAAGGGTGCGCACTCGATAAGAAATAACAGGTAAAGTTCAAGGTTGTCTAGGGCGGAGTAAGGTCCCCGCGTAGGCGGTATGGCACGTTGCTTACAAATGCGTTTACTTTACTAGTGCCTTTTTTGTTTATTTTATAAAAACGCCCATTGCATTGACAACAACAGATTTTGAAACAACCAAAGAAGTCATTATTTGATTTGGGTTTAATATCGTTATGAGATCTGGTGTCATCAAGCAATTTGTCTGTTTTATAAATGTCCAATTCGCTATACAAATTTTCTGTCTGCGTGCGACGATCATAATTAAATAAATACAATATGCGAGATGTAACGTAGGGAAAACTTTTATAATGAGAGCTTTAAAGGGTCATAAGTCAATTATGGTTTAAACGTAATGAATATTTATTATTTTATTGCCCCGAAAAAGCTACAATCGCTCCTCCGAACCGAGTCTCTCCAAAGGACAAAACCCGTCGCTGCCCTCGCTTGGAAAAACGATTCATAGGCGATATTCGCGTTATCGACGACGTCGAGATTATCTTGCGAGGCCACTTTATGGAAAAAACAATGTCGCAGCGCGACAACACCCGACAAAAACAAAACCCTGGCCCGTCGCAATAACAAAATGCGATGCGGCTACGACCACACTCGTTCTGCTCCAGTTCGGATTTAAATCTGAGACGACAGGAATTTTATATGTTGCTACAAATACTTTTACGAATTTTTACTTTTACTAAAATCCTTAGAACTAACTAATTACTAACTAAAACGTGTGTGCTTCTGTCGATTTAAACGATTTTAATCCTCTTAAGCGTTTTCCATCATCAACTGTATTTCTTTAACTTGGGAAGGAGATTTCTGTTTCATATATCCAAAAACTATAAATCATTGTAGACCACATAATATATACCACACACATACTATAGGGTATAATATGTATTCTTAACCTTTTTTTCCCTGTTCTGTTTCTCCTTTTCTCCGTTATCTGTGTCACGGATTTTAGTTCAATAACTCTCGAGGCATTTGAACTAGGCGGCTCAATTTTTGTCTCCTTTTTACATTCCACTAGATGCACAAGATGTTTGAAAATGGCGATGATGGCGATATTTTTTTTTTCGATTTTCGACTGTTTTTTGGACGTGAAACACGATAAGTGTTTGAAAGTGGAAGCTATCGACTTCATTTTTAGCAAGATTCGGCTCCATAAAATTTTATTCCCGAAAATTTTTCAAAAACGCACAGGGTGCACCGCAAATTCAAAAAAACTGAAAAATGCGTCCTAACTGAAAGACTTTGGATGTCAGTTCATTTTACATGGCGATATAGCCCGCATAAACAGCTAAAACTCTTGTATATAACGTTTTCACCTGTTGTACAGGGCATATATATATATATATATATATATATATATATATATATATATATATATATATATATATATATATATATATATATATATATATATATATATATATATATATATATACATACATACACATACGCTGTTCGAGATATTCGAAAAAATCCAAATGAAAATCACCATTTCTCGCCCTCAACCTAGACGCGATGTCGTTATTTACTATTACCGCGTACTGCATGGTTTCAGAAATCAAGTATTTTATCGGAAACCATTTACTCTAATGGAAAAAATCATGTACCAGGAAACGTGGGAGATCCAGGGCTATAAGCTCTATTTCGAACTTTATTTGAATTATTTACAGGGTGTGTCGTTTACCGGCAAAAATATCTAAAACATCCTAAACATTTCCGTTTTTGTGAGTAAATTATTGGGGATAAATGAAAAACTGCTAAAGATGCGATAATCTGATTTACAAATTTTAGTATTTAACAAATTTTGCCGTAACTTTGAAGTTCGGCGAAACATGAAAAACACTTCATACAGGGTGTATGAACAATAAAATCGTATCAATTTTGAGAAAGTTTCGTAGTGGTCTACAGGAGCACGATAGAAAAACAATAAAATCGCATCGATTTTGCGAAAGCTCCGTAGTGGCACACAGGAGCACGATAGAAAAACAATGTCTCCCTGCTGCTGATTTTTCGAAAGCAATCTTGTTTTTTTCGGCATTATACAGTTCATGTTAGTTTGATGCCATTAGTACCGCTTACTTCTATCCACAACTTTTCTTCAATATTCCTGTAGCCTTTATTAAAACGAATTGCATTTTTCTATTTATTTGTTATTTTTTTAAATTTAATCCGACGAAGAGGAGCGGCGAAGCCGTGCGGCCCCCGCGTCAAAAATAGCTATCGCGACGCGGGCATTTGCCGGTCCTGACCCGGGGTAAATTTAGAAGACAAAAGAAAAAGAAACATTTACGGGAGTCCTCCTAAATTCTTTGCCTTGAGACGTTTCCAGGCGGCCGGTTTCCGTTTGGATCTTAATAGCGTCGGAGTTTTATCAAAAAGTATTTATTTATATAACAAAATTAATGTTGTCCCCTTCAAAGTATTGCCTTTAGTTCTTACAGCGATTTTTTCTTCTTTTTCTTTCTTGGGAACAGGAAAAAGTCGCAGGGGGTCATATGCGGTGAATATGGTGGTTTTTGTTTTTGACCAAAAAGTTTCCCACAATTCTACACGTTTTCTTCGCATTGCTTCCCGCAAACGAAGCATAACTTCAAGGTAATACTGTTTATTAACCGTGCAACCTTGTGATAGGAACTCTCGATGTACTACGCCACGACAATCAACGAAAACAGTAAGCAAACCCTTGAGATTTGATCGAACTTGACGTGCTTTTTTCGCTGTTGGCGATTATGGGTTCTTCCATTGGAACGACTGGGCTTTGGTTTCGACGTCATAACCATATACCCATGATTGACCAGTTATGACTTTTTTGAGCATTTCATGATTATCATTGAGCGACGGTCATTTTGTTCAAAATTAAGCAGTTTCAAAATTAAGCTGGGGCGTTCAGAGCGAGCTTCGTCATCGGCGTCTTCTCGGCCATCTTGAAACACCTTGTACCACTTATCAACATTTTTTTTCCTCGCCATATGCCGTTGTCGGCGTTTCAGTTATTTTGCAGCATTGTATCCCATTTTTTACACAAACGTTTATGTAAATTCATTGTTCAAATTTGTACGTTTCTGTCGCACAAAAAAAAGGTAAACTTGCAAACTGGCTGAAATTGTGAGCCATGGACATGTGTATCAACGTAACAAAAAAAAATATCGAAGATCGAGTGTAACACACCGCGTATAAGTAATAATAACTATGATTACAAGTAGATACTTGTATTTCCTAGTAGATTTCTATATTTTTATTTCTTAAGACGCGTTTTCCAAAGTATTAAACAAATATAAAGCATCTAAAAAAAATCGCTAGAATTATTTTAATCCGAATTTAATAGCTGTGCTTGCCATAGCACTTACACATAAATTTGAATAGCTGAACCTGAATAATATAAAATTATTCCTTTTGGTTAATACATTATACGATAGTGATAAACCTACTTTTGAGATCGTCCATGTTAAAAATATTGTAAAAATGAAGGTTCAAATTCAGTTAAATGCGCAATTCAAAACGTAGAATTTCTTACGAACACTTTAAATATCATTAAAAATCATACCTGCTTACTAATTAATTATGGATTTTGGCTATGAACCTTGCTTTTAAAATTATCGCACTCGTAACTAAAATGGCGTTTATTAAACTTTTGCACAATAGATCGACCATTGTACATTTCTAAAACAAACAAACTATACATCATGCTTTTAACTATTCTTTGTTTTAGTTGTTTTGTTAAATTCCTGCACGTCATCGGTCAATCAAAAACAATAAGCAATAAATTCCAAGGTAATGCAATTCATTTCGAGCGAAAAATTCGTGCACCCATTCCGAATTAGTTAAATAACAAGAAAATCATTGTTCCGAAACGCAGAATACAGATATTCAAACGTTGTTTTTGCTATCAGGCATCCAACATTCCGCTACCAGATTTGCTAATTGCTAATAAAGAAAAAATTCTCCGATTAAAATAAACAATCGACTCTTTAGCCAGTTCTATAAGTTAAAATATTAAGGAGGCAGATAATACTTTAAATTCGGTTAAATTGTTCTCATGTCTCCATCAATCATATCGTTTTTGATCGTTGGTTTACACATTTGATTTGTTCCTTACCTGCAAACGAGTTCATTTCTGTTTACATACACTTGCTTTCTTTTTATTTTAATTTATTTTGCCCGTTGCACAAGTATTTATTGTGTTTTAATTTTTTTGTCGTTGCTACAAATAAAGATCCGTTTCTTTACGACGAACTGTATCGATATATTGTTGGGAAATGTCATTTTCTAGTTTAAGTAGTTTTATTGTTACCTAAGGAACCTTACAAAACTTTTAACAATAATTTTATAATAAAGATATCAGAAAACATAAAATAAATCTCTGCCTACCAATATTCAGAAACTAAGACTTCATGAATCCTACTGCGAGCAAGACGTAGACGGTAAGTGTAACAACTATTTTGAAAGAAATTTTTTTACAAAATATCTGGGCATACTAATTGATGAACTGTTAACATTCATACTAATTATGCAACTAGAAAAATCAGAAAAAAAGGTATACTTTTCACTAATGGAGTCCATAATGAACCATGGATTAGTGATGTGGGACACATATGCTGGGGTTTCAGGGGGCTCAAAAATGGGTTATAAAAACCATGTACTTAAAAAAAAGGGAGATACCCTACTTACTATTTGAGGAGAGCAATCAGCTTACTTTTAAATTACTGTGTACCAAATCAGCGATAAGATTTATATTAAAAACCAACGATTTTAAAACCACAACAAATCATGGTTATAACACAAGGTCCAGCACGATGTGGCTCTACATAACCCCAAACATATAACGGCCCAGAAACATATTTGCTGTACTGGTCAATGGTCTTCCTCCTGAACTAAGAGTTAAATCATACAATAGAGTAAAAAATAAACTGGAAAATAATAAAATCTCTACTATAACTTTTACATTAAGGAAACAACCTTTAATTGTTTAAACAACGTTACTGGGCAAACACACTGTATTCTAAGATACCATAGTTCGCCCAATAAAATATTGTTGATATTTGTTAACTTTTGATAATGTGTTAATAGTAATGTAACATAATTAAAAATCAAATAAAAATCAAAAATCAAATATTTACAAGCATAACATCTATCATCTATCTTACTTGAAATTGAAGCATAAGAGTCCATTTAATTAATAACAATAAATCGTTTGAAATCGTCAATTTTTCAATTCTCCCTCGTAGTTGTGATTGTCAGATTGTTTATGTCTTCTAAAAGCGTAGTCATATAAGGTCACATCAAAACTGCGACACCGGGTACACCATAATCCGTCTGCGGTTTACCACTCGCTTCCGGTTTAGTAATAAACAAAGAACACCAAACGTTTTAGGAAATTGTACGGTTGAGTTGTTAAGTATCAACCCGTATACTATACCCCCTATGTCGGGTGCGAGCCTGAAATTTAATCTCGCAGGCGACTGCGACAATAATAATGATCATTATTGACCTAGTAACGAAGCGTTTTTTTTTTGTCGACGTTATTAAGACCAGAGCAGTCAGTCAGCGGGTGGTCGTCCTTGGACCTCTTTCCATGTTGCCCTATGACGGCGTGACGCGTTCAAAAGCCATTTCCGTTACTTTCGGTTGCCCGTATTCCCCATCGACTTCCCACGAGACACCCCTCCCGTATAACCGCGTCGCCCCTATAAAGGTTTTGCCGGGTGGGGGTATGTCGCCTTCTGGTATGTTTAACTTAAAACGCGTATAGCGACGACTATTTCCCGTGGCATTCACTTTTTTTTCCACAATATGACATGTGTTCGCGTATCGATTTCTAAACCGAATCCAGGGGCGACGCGTCAGAGAACGGAGGACTCGGCGCGTGACGTCACCTCCGCCAGACCGACGTAGAGAAACAAGGCTATAAACCGTAGGGGAAGCCCAACCAACACACACCACTTTCGCCTAAAAATGCCGAGGCTACAACACAGTGGAGACGTCGCACGTGCCCATTAGAAATTTTCGCGACGTTGTCAGATGGCACTTTACTGACGAAGGGATGTAGCAAATACTAACAAAAAACTAGTTTTTTCTGAGGCAAACGGATTAATTAATCTTACTGCACAATTAAATATTATGTCACTTTTGGTGAGTTCTGGTCAGTTTTTGCTCCTTTCAATCTAACTGATAAACTGTTTGGTATGACCGGTAACAAAGCAAATCCTAAATGCGCTTGAATCTAGAAATAAAAACGGACATCACAAACTAAAATGTTTCCAACCGTTTATTATTTTTAATTAAAAATGCATATCTAAATTAAAATGTGATTCTGGCAACGTTACCGGTGGAGAGCCTTGGTTCCGCAGACGTACACACCGGCGTCGATCATAGATAGGAGGGGCAGTTTCGCTAAACTTCCTCTGGGGGAAAGTTAAATTCTGTGGCTTGGCAACGCCGCATGTAGTTTGAATGAAATACTCCGGAAAACCGCAGTGCTTGATGAACGGCAACATCGCATGAAGTCATGAATGAAAGGTCCTGGATATCCTGCACCCACTGAAGTTTTCTACGAAAGTTACGTTTGTCCAGGGCCGGACTCGCAAATCTCTTATATAAAGATTAGTCGAGCGGTTTGGCGCCGAGGCAGAAAAGTTGTTTGAAATTTAAAGTTGTTTCCAAATGCCAAAGTATGACCCCGCAGTCATTGTTTTTTCTTTTAAAGAAATAGAAACTTCACTAATTTATTTGTAAATCAATTAATCTGGCGTAGTATTCTTAAAATTCAAATAGAGTTTGAATCTTTTAATCAATGACAAACTTCATGTTTGCTGCGACGATATTAAACCCAACTTTAAAATTTCGAATAAATTCTCTTTAACTAACCAACAGACTCTCAAATACAACTAAATCAAGCTTGGTTAGAACCCCTATTCCGTCCATTTTAAGACATCTTTCAACGCGAAGCAGGTGTTTCTGTTTATCACTGGCCCAGTTTCCTTGGGATTTTATTAAACCATTCTTTGGTTGTAATGTCATTCGGAATGCATAGCTTTCTTTCCGCTTCCGGATTATTTTTTTCTTCTTCTCGCGGTTTTGCGGCCGTTGCAATATCCCCGCAGGTCATTAATAGTCTAGAAAATTATTGAATTATATGCATTGTAAAGTAACTATTAATATACCTCCCATGTTTTCCAACGTCGTGATAAAGTAAAGCTGACACAGCTGTCAGGGGGAATAAACACATCGATAAAGTGATAAATTGCATCCTGTCGTTAGACTTTTTTTAATTTCATTATCTTCCAGCTCATTATCGCGAGTTTCTCTTTGATATCGTTACTGCGGCGGGGCCAAGTTCTTCGGGTGCGACGTTGGACGATGATTTTTCACGATAGATATTTTAATTGATACATTTTCACCCCGCCCTGCATTTTGATGGAGTTCAATAAACAATGATTTTCTTTTTAGATTGAAAATTACGGTTTTGTCATATTTCAAACACTTTATCACGTCTCATCGATACATTTTAATAAATACAATTTTAAAAAATCGATCGTCACCGTTAAAAAACAAAGGCGAATATCTGGCTCGTAGAATAGGTTGCAGAAAGTAGAAATAATGTAGTTAATAACTTTTAGTTTGCATGGTGGTTGCAAAATTTGACAGAAGAAACGTCAGTCAAATGCTCTTGTAGGTTTCAATTCGTGTTTATTTATTTGAAAATTGCTGCTCTCCCAATAAGTAAAATAAACTACGCAGTACAATGTTAAGTGTAATTCGATATGTTGCTGTTTCATCGGGCGTAAAGTATTAAATTCTAAACCATTGAGTTGCGCATCGCAGTTTTTGTTGTCGCTTATACAATATATCTGAGCAAGTTGCAATCATATGAACACCTTTATTAATTTTAGGAAAAAATCCGAAATACCGTCTTATATCTTTTTTTTGCAGTAGTATTTGAGGTTTGTCAGAGTAGTTTTAAATTTGACAAGATTCCCCCGATTACCTCGTATCAAATAAGTTTTGCAGGAAAGAATAATTTTATAAAAATGCTGGGAAATTTCTGGAACTGATAAGAACGGTATACATGCATTGAACGAGACGGTGGATGTGTCGAATCACTAGTGGAATTAGTTTATTTCTAGAATGTGTATTACGTAAGTTGCACAACTTAATATTTGTATGTATTTTTTATTAGCAAAATTAATGCATATCCATTCATTACGTCTTTAAATTGCAAAATTGTTAGAAAACATTAAGAAACGAGAAGGTTATCGTGACTTTTATAATAACAAGAAATATATGTTTCAAAATAGAAACGATATTAAATAAGCTAAAACCTATTTTTCAATGTTAATGTGTTTAATTGCATATTTGAACGTAAAACTACGGTGGTTGTTTTTCGATATTGTCAAATTTATAAGAAGGTACTTCTCTAAAGTCAAATTCATATTTTTAGCCATATCTCGTATACTACTGAAATAAATTAAAAAAAAAGTTTTTCTGATATGGTTCTAACTTCACTGAGGAGACATATTATATACAGCGTGAACCAACTGAAGCTGGCGTATACGTTTATGTTTTTTTTTGCATCGACGAAAGTGGTTGCATAACCTAATAGTAGACCTCACGCAACAAGTTCCACAGGTGTCATGTTACTGAACCAGTAGGCAAATCGTCTACAATATTTTTGATTAAAAACAGTCATCAAGTAACTCCGCCTAGAATTTATCGAACTAAAAAAGTTAATACACACTACTAACAATTTATATAACGTCTCCTATTTATATTCGTCGCTTATTTATATTTGCGCGTTCCGGTTTCCCTTTTCCGACCGACTCACTAGCGAGCGCGTCTCTCCGCTTTTATAGAACGGAGCGCCTGCTCTCTCTTGTTCCACCCCGTTCCGATCCCAAGTTTCAAATTCTTGGAACGCAGACGGAGCCGGACTAGGGCCTGTTTCGTTCCATTCGGTTCGCTCGTCACAACATTAAATTTTTACTAGAAATAGTAAATAGATCTACTTCGACCGTCCCGAAAGTAAGCAAAGAGTTCATTCCAGCAGATAAATGTTCCAACAACATCTCTTGCGAGTTCGAACTTGAAGTTTGCTATTCGGGGATTATATGAGAAATTTAAGCTTGAGGATACGCTAAAAGCAATTTAACATTAAATGTCAAGTAACGGTTTTCTCTGCTCAAGTGTTGTTACGTTAGCATCTTATAAATTCTTATAAATGTATTTGAAGTCTTTAAATTTATTTAAACTATCTTTATCGAATATACGACTACGTCGTTTGTCGAAGTTAAATTGGTTTAAAAATCGCTAATGACGTCATTTTCGTCTAAAATACAATTTTAAATTTCCAGTCTAATTTCTGTCAGACGATACTAGTAGAACTGTGAAAATTTTGGATAAAACAAAAAAAACTAAAGTTAATAGGAGCTAAAATATTTTTATCATTTATCGTTTGTATGTATATTTCAAAACTAAAAATATGTTTTTTTTTGCGTTTAGCACACTAAATAAACAAAGGCATATTTGAATTTTTTTTTTGCAAGACACGGATATCGATCATGGGGATACTGGAAACCATAAAAGATAATGGTCAAATTAGAAAAAAGTTGCAAAATTCCCAAGAAGGTAAATAAAGATACGCCAAAAACCCGAAATTTTCTGGTGTTATTTAAAAAGTTATTTAAACAGAAACTACATCATGTATTAAATAGCGTTTTTTATTACGAACACACTTCTTCCTAATTTAACCATCTTCGTATCTCTTATGGGTTCCAATATCCCCATGGTAGACATCCTTATCATGGACACATTGTATGTCCAAATGGTTTTAGAAGTTTTTGAAAATATCAGAATTTGTTTTGTTTTAAATTAATAATATCGAGACTTTAACAGTGTCGATAAAGTACAAAAAAAAATATTGTAAAATCTCGTGCAATTCGCGTTAAAAATGTCGAGGCGACGGCAATCGACCCGTATGTTAAAAATTACGGTTCTGTTGGTTAGAACCGACTATAAATACGGCGAAAATGATAAAATAATGGATGATTAATTACGTCAACATAATGCGCTACCAAATTCGCGTTTCGAAAGAAGAAATTAATAAGCATTGGAAAATTAGGTTTTCGAGGACGCCCGGTGGAGGTGGCAAACAACAGTCTCGTTTTCGAATCAGGTCGCATTCGAATCCAAAACACCTCGTACAAACAAACAATCCTGTGCGCGAGAGTCAATGACCAGGCGGGCGGCGGGATCCGCTTTTTTATTTTTTCGAAACCATAAAGTTAGTGCGTAGCAAAAGTAGAGAGAGAGAGTGAGAGAGAGAGCAGCCTGTTGACGTTAAAACGATATTTTTGTTTTGAACGGATGTTCCCTCGGCGCACGCCATTTTATGCGTACGAGTTATTCAGATAAAGAAATGTTTTGCCGTCGTTTGTCGAGAAACTTAGTTTCGTTACGCGGTTGAACGTGTACGTCACACGTGGGTAGATTAGAAAGGAAAGGGACTAAAATTAGCTATAAAAATGTGCTAGAAATGTTATGGTGTAAGAAGGACCAGAAAACATAAATGATCATCTTTCTGGCCCTTGTGGTAATTAAAATATAATAAAAATAGAAATTAAAATAAAAATTAAAAAATAATTGAACATTTTGTATTCTAACATTTCGTATACTACTTGATGAGTGAGGGAACACTTGACCAGATATACGTAGTTATGAATAAAATGAACAAAGAATGGATTATCATTCTTTTATGTAAAAAAGAAAGATAAAAAACTAAATTAATTAAATTAAAATTAAATTTTTTGGGTTTAGCTTCTTTAGTTTAGTAGGAACGTTATTATAAAGTTTGTATATACTAACAGTAAAAGATCTTTCAATTTTTTTCGAATTGTAACTTACTGGAGAGATGAGTCCACGAAATCGTAAAGCTAAATTGTGCGCATCAATAATTTAATTTTTAAGTTGTATGTTTATCGAACATTTCGTAATTGATATATTTTTTAAAAATATATTTTACAATTTCTTTCCCTAGATTGGCAAATACAGGAGAGCAAATGTGTTAAATTTAATAAAACCTAGTATATTGGGGACTCCGAAAATGACCTTAAAAATCTGAACTATGAGAAACTAAATAATAATCGAATAGCATAGAACCTTATTAAAAACAAAGTTACACAATAACAAATGATACTTAAAAAATCACAATGCGAAGAATAAAAACATTGAGACAATAAGTAATATTGAGAAATAAGTAAATGTTTTATATTACAAATATAATTAATGAGTAAATCAAAATAGTTTGAACAATTTCATTAGAGGATTGTTTGTCTAAGCAACTCAAAGTATTCATTAGTGTTGTCACAACAGGCATTCCAAGTAAAAAAACGTTTCTTTTTATTTCAAATTGTACATTTAGTGTGGCAATCAAAACGCCAAATAATAATATTAATAATAATAATGGGGCATTGGAAAAAGTCAATTCTATAAACTATTTGGGTATAGAAGTTACTTTTTCTTCTTATATTTACTTTGGGAGCTGACTGGTACTGCAGACCAAAATTTTATTAGCACAGAAACTATTTACAAAAAAAAATAAAAGTAAAAATTATGGGATTAAATAAATGAAGAGATTTTGAACATTGTAAATATATCTACAACATAAAAAAAACACTAAAATTTTATAATATCAATTTACAAAAAATTGTTTAAGTATTGATCTAAATCTGATCTAATAATAATGCCATATGTCAAAACGTTATGTTAATTTACAGAATGAAATTAAAGCAATAAGCACGTTTTCTAAATTTTAAAAAAATGTTGCATAATGATTTGGCTAAGGTTAAGCAAGGAAATATATGTTATATGAAGGAAACATAAATAGTGCAAGTAAAAATGAAAGAATATAAAAGAAGATCAAGTTATATTTTATAAATATTAGGGATAATATAATGCATAGCTGCGAACAAAAAATTATTGTACTTTAGACAAGGTGAAACAAAGTAATCGCGTATATATATATATATATATATATATATATATATATATATATATATATATATATATATATATATATATATATATATATATATATATATATATATATATATATATATATATACCGTGGATTTGAACACTTCAGATAAAAATTGTCTTGTTTTTATTTAATACAGAGTTGTATCTATTTATATGCGATATGAAAGGCACATGTGTACGGAAATTCCCGGAACAATTACCGTACAGACATCTAAAAATATTACAAGTATTGCGATGTAAATATTGCGAAGGTCGTGTTTTAACGATTCATTATATTACTTTCCACTACCTTCATGCCATATGTTTACAGGAAATATATTTTTAGCAAAAATAGCGAAAAAGAAAATATTAAATATATATATATATATATATATATATATATATATATATATATATATATATATATATATATATATATATATATATATAATTATGAGGGTGATTTTACCTTTATAATTTGTTCTACTCCCTTCTGTAAAATACCTAATTACGAGTATACATCGATCTAGTGTCATTTTCGTTTTCGATGGATCCGAGCCACATTCCCGGAATAATACCGCACAGGTTTGGGAGCAATCGGATGTTTTCGGAAATATTACCGCACCGCTTGAATTCTGACGTTTGTCAATTCTTGAGGGTCATATCAGTGAATGTATTGTTGTTGTTTTGCAAAAATGTACCCAAAAACTAACGGTCGTAGAAAAAGTATAGTAAGCAATACGTTTGGGAAACCTTTTAAGGCATTCGTTTATTAAACACTCGCGACATGCCGTTTAACACACTTGTTGCATAATATCCTATTAACTACGATGAATTCATTTTTCAACTGATTTTACAAATTTAACAATTATGTTTAAACATTACAAAACATATGCAAAACACCTCGTGAAAATCGTATGAAATGTATCAAAAAGAAGTATACGACTTTTTTGACGTTTCTGCCAACTTTAATTAGCTTCTGTAATATTTTATAGTTGAAATTTACTAAAGAGTGTAACAGCGTAATAGTGTTGTAACCGATGTTGCAAATTTGATAATTATTTGTACAGTTTTGCAAATGGCGAGTCACGCGAGTCAACTAAGGAATTGGCGACGTAATTTTTAAATTTTAACAAAAACACCATAAATATAGTGTGAAACCGCAAAAAAATGGTCAATTTTTTGAAATCTTATGTTTGTTGTAAAAAATTATCTATACAATATCTTGTCTGCATTAACCGCTTTTTCATCAACAATAAAAAAGGAGAATTTTATCCCTACGTCAGTAATTGACGATTTTACGTGCTAGATTATTTCGCGATCAATTTAAACGTCATCGTTAAAATCCGTCGTGCTTCTTTTTTTTTATATTATTTACGATTCAGAAAAACAACCCGAATATCGAATTTCACGGTGTTGTGATTCTGCGTTGTGGCGCAACGATTAGTTTGCGCAAAATCGCCTCCTGCTTTACCGCAAATCGATGACAACGACGACGAAGACCTTGGCCGGTCCTGAGATCCACAAAAACCCCTCTTGCCGAATTTAAAATTTTAATTTCCCGCGGCCGACTTATTTTAATTGTTCGTTTGAATTGTGTCACGAGACGTCTCGTTTTATACCGACTGCACGAAAAATCGGACCGGAGAGGAAATTTTGCACGGTCTGGCAACGCCGCCTGGTTTGTTGTATGCGGATGAGGCAACCAAGAGAAAGGATCAGCGATAGCGTGGGCCCTAATAAGAATCAAAGCACTTAAAACAGCTTCCAAACATTTATTGGCCTAAAAAAAGTCATATAACCATTAACAGTAAACAGTCACCATTGTATGGTAATTTTTTTTGTTTAATGAGTTGTGCATCAAAAATAATAAATGAACTCTACCTATCAATGTTTCATTAAAAATTATTCAATATTTGAAATTACCGAAAAATTTTATTTTATGTGTTGGCTTATACTTCTTTTTTCTATAATTAATTTGATTAAATTATTATAGGTGCATGTTTGACATGGCTTTCTTTCCTTGCTGTTAACTGTTTTTGAATCATTTCGTCTTATCATTTGAAATAATTAATTGACGGAAATTGTAGGTTGAGTGTTATTATTAATTATTATTATAAATGGGAATGAAACTACTTAGATGGACCAGACTAAACTAACTAAATCTTCCGATTTACCTGTAACAAAAATGTCTGTCGGTCGCATTCAAACTGGGGACTAGAAAATGAGTACTGTATAAGCGGAAGTACGCTATAAAGAAAACAAAAAAAAATGTAGGTACGTACATATTTTTCTTTTATATAAAAACAGAAAACTAATAAACACTAACATAGGTACTAAAAAACGAAAGATACTAAACTCAACTGAAAACTTATCTATCTGCATTAACTTTACAAGTAACAAGTAAAAAAAATTCGTCGTTTTTGTTTGTTTATTTTTTCTCAATAAAATTTCATATTTTCGATGTGCTTCTCAACCTTCCAGAACGCTTGCATATCATCAGTTACATTATCAGCAGATTGTAAAAAAAGTGTAACAATTTTAGGGGCACAAAGCGCTTGAGAATAACTTGGTACTTCATCGCTTTCGTTTCAGGGCTTTGAGTAACATTAATAATAATTAATAATAAAAGTAATATCATCATCCGTTAATAACTCCGTTGTTATTAAATTGTCATCAACAGTTGGGAAGCTATCCATCTCAGCTTTCAATGTTGGTTAGATCTTGGCCGCTATTGCGCTCCCAGTCATCGTCGTCATTATTTTTGTACTTCTCGAACTACTGAACCAGATGTAAGTCATCGTCTGAATCAAACTCATCTTTCATTTTATCAGAGCTGCATGAAGAAAGCAGTTTGAAATAGTGGTTGAAGTAACTTCATTCCAACATTGTGCAAATAATTTTATGGAGTCTAGGATAGTGATGTTGAAAGGATTAGATTTTTTGGATGATCTGCACAATTGTCAACCAGAAGCAATATTTTTCTATTCTGTAAAATAGCCCGGTCTTGTCACCATTGAAAAGATCCCTAGACATTTAATTTCGTGCAATACTGGGCCACTTATCCTCTAACCAGTTCAGTACAGCTTGTTTGTTAACATCTCCCGCTTCACCGGAAATTTTTCCGACGTTCATATCGTGACGAACTTTAAAACGTTCGAGCCAACCTGTAGAACAACTAAAATCTTCACCCTGTAATCCTCTGGCTAATACTTCGGCTTTGGATTTCAGAACTGGACCATTTATTGCAATATTTCCGGATCTTCGAACTAGAAAACATCGTAAAAGAGCTTTATCTACTCCTGAACTTACAGGAATTCTAATTTTTGCCGATGCCATTCTCAATACTTCCGATAATCTCTATTTTTTCTTTTACAGTTAAAGACTTGCGCCGATCCCCCATTTTAAAAATAAACTTAAAAAATCGTGCCAGCGCACCTTTCCACAAAACAAAGTGGAAACTGTCAACCGGACACGCACATTTCATAGAAAACCTCGCAAATGATTACTGAAAAATCAAAAGTATTTTGGTCGGTTCAGTAAAATATGTACGCAATACCCGGAAGTACGTTATACTGTTTGAGTTTACTGGATACGTAGTTTTGGTCCGTTTGATTGACTATAAAAAAACTTATATTAATATACAATTGGAATTTATATTTTTTTTATTTTTTTCGAAACAATTCAATATTTATTATATGGGTTTAAATTCTGCGTAGTGTTCTAGTTACCTAATCTCGTTTTCAGATTTGAAAGTGAATCTGCCGACCTGAGTAACATAATATAATGGAGCTTGTGAATTTTTGACTAAAAATATCTTATTGTGACCCGAAATTGACGAAATAAAGTTTAGTATGTTTCCTGGTTCGGTTTACTAAATGTTACTGAAACTAATTAATTGTTGTCGTTATGCCGTCGGTTTCCAGCTGTGCTGGTGGCTGTGTGGCAAAAAAAATTTAGTCCATGTACGGTTCAAGGTACGTGGTGATTCTGTCTGGCTGCTTTTTCTAAGGCTTGGACTTGGTCGCCAACAATCTACGAAAATATATTTAAATAAAAATTGTGTTCTATTACCCATTTCTTTTCGAGTTAAAAATAATCAGACTGGAGAGGCGGAATAAAGCTGAGTGGCAAAAAGATCATGAACCTCAGATATGCTCATCATACTGCCCCAGTCCAACTACTGAGTAAATTGGAGAGAATCAGGAATGTGGTCGTAGCAAAATTCCGATTTTGAATGCGTTAAGAGTTTTAACTACCTTGGCTTCCGCGTAACAAATAAAGGCAGATGTGAGGAAGAATTAAAAAAAAAGAACAATCAGAACAAACTGAAACCATTAACCACTTTGCCCTTATGCATCTGAGACACTCTAAACGCCGCCAATCGAAATATAGGCCCACAGAAAAATCTTTCCGTTATCGTACACAAAGCACCGACCCCAACGAACTGTGCGTTACACAACACTTTTAATGAAAATAAATCAGTCTTACCTCAGATGCTTTGGACATATAGCGAGGACGGTCTCGATGGCCTCGAAAAGCTAATCGTGGAGTGTGAAATAGATTGTAAACGACCGTCAGGGAGGTTGATACTTTAGTCCAAAGTTTAGACGAAGTTTCTGTAGCAGCACGAGACTGAGAAGGATGGAGGCCCACAATCCGTCCTAACGAGGCATCGCATAGTATAATACGACCAAAAATATAGTGCATTTATTGCTTTGACGTGCTTTAACCGAAGACCTTCGCAGGTAAAACCCATCCCAACGGATGTTTATTCTGCATTAAGTACTTCTTGCCTGAGATGGACTTGAAATTTTTATTAGAAACGTAAATAGACCGGTTTAAATTTGATTAAGCATTCATGCTGCGCGGTATTTTCGAATAAGTAGAAGCGTTTATTTTAACATCTTAAGATTTTAGTCTCAATTGCAATATGTTCGTATATATTACCGGAGGTATTTGAATGTGATCCTTCCACTAAGTACGTATTTATGTACCTGATTCTCGAGCTTTAACCCTGCGATGCTGTTTTCACTGGATAGTTCAAACGGTGAGGGTAAGTATGGTCTGTTCATAGATATAAGAAAGTGACCAATTGCTTTTGAATGGAATTATCCAAGAGTGGTCATTAACATACAATGCAACAAGATTATTACCTAAAGTTTCGGAATTTAAATTCAGGTAAAATTGTGGTCCGTAATAGAAAATAATTTTATACCTACCTGTGTTTAATATTCTTTGGTTTGGTATACTACTTAGTTTAAGTTTATTAGTAATCATTATTATTTCATGTGTAATACAGCGGTGTTGAATCGTGTGCGAATTATGCAAAATATGTGCGAGTCTAGTGTATCTCAAGGGATGCTCCCTCCCAAATGTGTTCTATTGAGACTAAGGAAGTTATAAACAATGTTTATTTGACGTTTATTGAACGTGGTGCCAGCAAGCAAGTATCTTTAGAAGAAACATTTTCTAGAGTGTAGATGAAAGTGATCAAGATATAATACGGCGTAAAATTTACCAGTTATACGAGGAACAAAGCGTGCCTACATCAGATATCTTAATTAGGAGGCTAGAAAAAGATGAAACCGGTGTTAAATGTGGCAGAACTGCTTTATGGAAATGTATTCAACACATGGGTGTCAGATTTAAGAAAAAATGACAAAAGGCAAGTTTTAATAGAATTTTTTAGAATTCGGAAATGGCAACTAAAATATCTAGAAAAAATTAGGGTTTAGAGAGAACAACAAAGGCCAATATTTACTTGGATGAAACCTGGCTCGACACTTATGATACCCCGGAAAAGGGTTGGGTTAACTCAACTGATAAGTGTAAAACAAACGCGCCATCAAAAAGAGGTAAAAGAATAAGTATTTTGCATGTTGGGTCTAAAGATGGTTGGATTCCAAATGGACTTTCTCTGTCTGCGAAAAATATTAAAGATTCTTCTCTGGATAACCATGAAGACACCACCGCTGATTTATTTGAAAGTTGGTTCTACAAAGCTTGAACCTACAAAAGGAATACGTCTGTGATAATTATGCAAAAAATCTAGGGCATGCAGTTTTAAGGCTTCCACCTTACCACTGGATATTTAATCCCATTGAACATATTTGGCACCAACTGAAATCTGCCATTCGTCGTAAAAATGTTTTTCCCCGTGTCAACTTCAATGTCCTCAAACTTATAGAAACCGAAGTTTTTAACATCCCTCCACAAAGTTGGGCAAATTCTGTTAAACATATAGAAAAAGCAGAAGAATCAAATAATAATTAGAACAGGCGATGATAGCGATAGTGATACTGATATATTATGTGAATAATTTTAAGTAATTTAATTAGGTAATATAAATAATTTGTAATTTTATATTAGATTTAAACATAAATACATACATAAATAAATAAATATTGTTTGGTATCTTCCCTAACCAAACCCCAAATAATTAAATTCTAAGCAAAGTGCGGACCTGTTCGGCCATATTTCATTCTTACACTTGCTCCCGGGTCTTTCCTTAATTCGTATCAGTTAATCACTTTCTTATATCTATGAACAGATTTAGTTTGAAAATAATAATTTTTGTTATGCGTACCTCTCAATTAACAACAGTCTTCTTCTTGTATTTTTGTGTCTTCTAAATAGTTCTTCGATTTGTAAACAACAGACTATAGATTATATTCGCGGTAGAATCTTACAATTAAACATTTTTTGAGGGTCCCTGTTTTTTAACGTATTAAAATGTAGAGACCGTGGAATGAAGCAGCTGAATTTAGAAGACGAACTACCTCAGCAAATAAAAAGAACGGATCCATTTGTCTTCGGATGCTAAACAAGTTGAATGTTGAATGTTTACAATTTTGTAAGAAATTAAGAATCGGAAGTAGGAGCAGGAATAAAAACAAGTGGCATGACCAAAATTCCGACGTCAACTATAAGAAAAATTGTTGCAAATAGGGTAGTCAATGCTGGTACTTTGCGAGTTTTAAAAAAGTACTGTATATTGTATACTAATAGTGATACTATAGTATACATACATATAGATACTATAATACATTGTAATAATTGATCGGCGAAAAAGATTGAAAATATACTTGTATCCCGATTGTTAGTGTAGGGAGTAGGTAAATCATAAGACGGTCCTGGAATGGTTCCTGGTAAGGGTCTGCTTGGCAGGGTGTCCTATAAGGGGCTGCGGTTTTGGAGTAATAAACAGTTAGCAAAATTAATCACGATTATAAAAGCACTATGTTTCTGGTTCTAGTATATCACCATACTCTTCCGAGAGTAGACTGCCAAAAAGAGGAAATATAATATTCGTTTATTTAACATGTCCATTTGGATCTGGGCACTTTTCGGTTTGAGTTACTTCTGTTGCAAAAACGACAAAATTGACGAATCCGCTGTTAATTAAGCTGGTTCGGTGAAGACGAAAAACAAACGTATTAAATGTGTCGATCGGTTTTACCATTTCACACACCGTTTCAAATGAGCGGTTGCCGATTAGAATAAAAGTAACGGGGTCAGATCGAAATGTCAATCGTCGATCCCCCATCGTCTCCGGATTACGCGGTCGGTGGCGGAAGAAACGTACGTGTTGGGTTGCTTTTAAAAAAGCGAAGTCGGCTTTGCGCAACGCTCTCGTTCGTTTCGTTGCGTTAGCGGCCTTTTTCCCGATGCGAATCGTTAACGAGACCCGTTTCGAACGTTTCTGCCAATAGTTTTTTGCGATGTATTAATTTCGATCCCCTCGTGATACACCGGACGCATCAAGCCTTTCATGGTGGGTCACGCCCCCCGGGAGCGACTTTTGTGCTACTTTTGGGCGCGGCGTAGGCGTTGTAGTAATACAGATAGTTAATGATGGTTGGATGGCGACGCCCAGGACCCGCCTGAAGCCATTTTTTTGGGTAACAGGGTGGGAGCGTATACGACTTGTGATTTATCAACTCGCCTATTGGTTTTTACTAATATAAATTGTACAAAATAAAAAATAAATTGAATATAAAAAGTAACGTTAATTTATTTAATAATGATTTTTCCGAAAATGACTCCTTCATAATATCAGAACTCCTTTTAACGCTTTAAGATTCTCTAATGAAATTTTAAAATCAATTATGTACGAACCTGCAGGCAGTAAACTGCGAGAATAAAAAACTGCGAAGTGAAAATATTGTAAGTTAAATTCAACTTACCAAATCACCTCTAACGATTGCAAGCATAAAATATAACAGTAAAACAGTTTTTGTCGGAAACCTGGTTTGATGGAGTTGTGTTGTAAATAGGTCAAACTTGAAAAACGTATTTTACATTGGAGACTGTTTTGATCTTTTTTTCTCTTGACGCTGTTCTATAGTAAAAAGTCCTATTTTGTAGTTTTAGGCATTTGCAATTTTAATGTAACTAGTTTTCTTATTTACAACACAGTACTATCCATTATCTTTAAAATGAATTTCTTATAAAATATAACGTCTTCTTTTAGATATTAAAAAAAGAAATAAAAATCGACTTTTTAAATCGCTGAATAAAATAAAATTTACAGATTTTTTAAAAAAATCATATCTAGGTTTTGGTAATGAAACAAATCAATATATATGCAACAAATAGGCAATACATTAAATAGATGGTTGATGGTTAAATATTTACGGACGTACATAAAATATTATATTTTGGTTTTGTTATAATTGATATATTAATAATTGAAAGGTGATTTCTTGTGCTTCTTACAGCGCATTATTGGTCTGAGTGTATAAACATTAAAAGACACAACTGTTTCCACTGGTTAAATGATTGTCGTTTTCTCGTTCTTTCATTTTTCGCGATAAGTGCGAATCGAATACCCCGACGGAAGGTCTCGGGTAAAAGCCATCATCGGTGTGGATAATAGGCCAGGCGCGACGAATTGGAAAACTGAACCATTTCTGGAACGTTGTCGTGTAGCAACGATTGCAACGCGGGGGTTGAAATGCTACTTCTTTTAAACCCTCGTCATTAGCGAAAGGTGACATTTATTGAGGTAGTTTACCCTGTTCCTGGGATCATAAAAGAGGAATGGAAGCAATTAGGGAGCCTCTTTGTACCAAACAAATAATTCGTTTACCAGACCAGAACAATAAGTTATACATACTACGAAATGGCGATGTTCAATATAGATACTGTTTCTCAGCGTCACTTTACTCGATATGTATATATATTGTAATCCACTTACAATGATATTACAATTTACTCAAAAAGTGAGCCTTATATAAATGAACCTATATTAGAAATTTTGGTTTTAATATAGGTCTTTTGAATAGAAATAAATGTAATTTGCCTGTAGTTGGTTAAATAGTTTTGCACCTTTGGTGTCGCTGTGTTCTGTGCTTTGGTATGAGGTGACTTTTTAAAATATTGTGGATTAAGGCAAAAAAGTGAACCAGATATCGCCCTTCGAGATTAAGTCAGTTACTGCGAGCTTTAGGTTGTTACTAAATCGAATGCTGTAGTTCTGGATCATCTGCAAACTTCTCTGATCTCGGGTGCGGACCAATAAACCGAACTGCATTAGTTGAAAAACCTACACTTACTACTACAGTTACTACAGTTACTAGCACCCGAAACTTCGCTATGGCCGGTCAAACTAGGTTAAAACACACTCCCTCCCTCTCTCTCCCCCCCCCCCCTCTCACCCTCTTTCTCACTCTACCTTTCTTTCTCTTTCAGTCCACGAGTAAATCGTTTTAATTGTCCATTGTTCGTATATCGAGATTTCGCCGATTAAATCGGAGTCGGCAGCGAAACGCTTCGTGAAAGGGATCTACGGTTAGGTGAATCAGGCACGACGATGAATCACGATTCGTTCGATTCTTACGTCGTGCGATTCAAATCCGGGATTCATGAGCTTTAGCGAGTAAATGTCGCTAAAAAAAAACCAAACCGTTGCCAGACATTGTTTCGATCAGTAGTTGTCGCATCATGCATGGACTACGCTCCCCACCATGGATCCTGCTCCGCCCTCTACCCGAAAGCCGCACCCTTTGGGCGGATTCGTAAAGGGGGCTGCGCTAAAACTTCACAAGCCAATTGAGTTCAAGCAACTATCTTCTCGATTGACTACTTTCGTGAGTTCGCGCAGCTAAAAGAAACGACAAAATATAAAAAACTCCAATTAGAAGGAAATCAATTTTTTTTTGCTTGTTACAAACATTCCCGACGTTGTTTATAATAATTATATTAATATGTTTATTTATTTGTACTTTGCAAAGCAAAAGCATAGTACCAAAAGGAACTGGAAAACAATTTTTAAAAGATGAAAGTTACTGATTTTAGCTGGCCTGTTGCGCTGTAGAATTAATGAATCTATCAACTCATTGGACGTGAACATAAAATGAAAGAAAAAGATTATGCAATAGAAATGTACTTCGGCTAAATTATTTTTGGGCAACAGATTGACTGTAAAAAAATATTTTTATTTTTTTCTAAGAGGTGTGACTATATAATTTTTTAAATTTTTATTACAGTGGAAAATTCTCTTTCGACGTAGGAGAAGAGAATTAAGACCTCAGTTGGATATTTTATTTTTTTTGTGGAAGTATGAGGACAAGCATTTATAATTGTATTATGATAAAGAACGACTGCATGAAACTGTCGACCTTTTTCCATTGAAGTAACCGTATACCGTAAACACGACTTTTGCACTCTGTATTGTGGTTACATCTTCTTGATCCAGCTAAGAACGTAAACAACCTCTGCATAAATAGATTAATAAAGAGCCAGCGAATCCATTAATCTAATTTTCAGGGTAGGTGATAAAAAAAGGTTCATGCGGGTATGAAAACTCGCGTTTGATATCCGTGGCTGTGATGCGTTATCTCATCTGCCTCGGAAAACATGTAATTTGTAAACTCTCTTATCTCTCGAAAATAGCACGGGCTATGAGGTCAACCAATGAAAAAAAAAATCGAAAGAGAGCATTAAAAGAAAACAATATTTGACCATGCGGAATTGATTTTTACTTCGATTTATTTATTTTTTCTTTTAAATCCATGTGTTTAACGTTCGTTTTGTTTGTTCGGTAGATTTGAGAAGCACTGGTTCCCGGACCTGCCCAGCAAAGGCCAGGGATATCGTTGTATTCGTGTGAACGGCGTAAGTCCCGTTGATCTCACGCTGGAAATGGCCGCCAGCAAATGCGGGCTCCGGTACACGGACCTGAGACTGCCCACCGAACTGACCGTGTGGGTGGACCCCAGCGAAGTATGCTACAGGTAAGGGCTACGATCGTTTTTATAACGTTTATGAATACCACGATTATGTTGGTAAATTGTAACGTGACGTTTGAGCGCGTGACCGCCCGGGGATAAATATTTCACGTCGTCTGCGTAACAATTCTTGAAAAAATAAAAAAAAATACGTCCGAAGGGGATTTTAAGATACAAAATTCTCTGTTAACCAAAACATACAATAATATTCCAACGTGCCGAGCCAATCGGAACGCGGCGGCTAGTTTTGACTATGGCGCCAGATTCAAACCGAATCGGAAGTGTTTAGAGTTGGCATCCGCATAGCCCTCTTTACTTTCTTGGCAGATTGGAAAACGCATGTCGCATAAGTATGATCGCTTAGATTATTTGTTGTTAATCATTGACCAAGTAAACTTTGGTTAATGTGTTAATTCTATTTAAAGTTTATAAAATAAAATTTACAATGTGTTTATACTGCTTTTATTTGTATTTTGAGGGTAAATTGACTTATAAAATATGACAATAAAATTTATTTACATCTTAATAACTCAATAATATATACAAAACTCTAACCAACCTAAATTTACCCAAACCAAACTTAAATATTTAGTTAATATAACACTACTCATACTATTTTTTTTTGTGCAAAAGTAATATACATTGCCTTTTCCTACATTTTAAATAATAATAATTGTACTTACCACTTTTCTTGAATAAAAACGCATAATTTTTTTCTTGCTTGTTCCATTCCTCAACTTTTAGTGCTACTGCTATCATGTCATCTGCATCTCTCCTCTTAGCAATTTTAAATTTCCTGATTAAGTATGCCAGCCAAATCTCCTCTCGTGACAACGTTTATTCGTGAATCTACAATTATTTTATTATTTGAAACTCCTGCACTTAGTTTTTCGACTGTAGTCTCCTGTTCAGCTTTTGATAATCTCTTGGTCCTTAGGTTCATCAGTGTGTCCTACATGTTTTTCGACAAACTTTACCGTCACAAATCCTAAAAAAATATAGTTAATCTGTAGATAACAATAAAATTATAATATTATTTACCCCCAGTTGAAATGTTAACTACAATTCTTGAAGGACATGTCCCGTGAATATGAATACTGCCTCCAGTTTTCACACTTCGTTTTTTAGCTGAGCTGACAAATCGTTAAAAAATATGAGACATTATATGCCTACTCACATATTAGTAAACACACAACCTTTGTAATTACTTCTGTTACACTCATAAAATATTTTTTCTTCACCGTGTTGATATTTTGTTCGTGTACAGCAAGCATAATTTACTTCCCTATTCTCTTGGGTCCTCCAAGCTGAAAACTCTTCAAAATTCCTAAAATAGTTAAGCTATGAAAAGAATTTAAATGTTTAATTAAGTCTGTATGAAGTAAAAAAGAAATAGTCCTGTCTGTGCATATTGGGCATAAAATATGATGCATTCTTTCAGATCCAGATCCTTCTTGGCCCGAGTGTTTTGCCCGTATATGTCGGTTTTTGGTCGATGTACTTGAAAATTTCATCTCACAAAATTGGCAAGTCAAGTTATTTCTAAAAAATTAAAAATTAAATTATTACGAGCGCGCTTCGGATTACATTGATGCTCCTGCCTTCTGATTGGCTCGGCACATTGGAATATTAACGTATGCTGCTAACCAAACACCCGTACTTACAGTGTAATAGAAGCGACACAGGGAGAAGGATTCTATGTTGCCAAGTTTCACTCACTCTTCATAATATATTATGATTTTGATGGTCAACTGATCAAAAAAGCGTGTATGCCTTTTACTATCCATTTTAATAGAATCACATCGGAGAACAGTAGTCCAATACTCCATTATATTCTATGATCTTACTTGTTCCAATATGTATTTACTATCAACTCTTTAATAAAATGAACACAAGAAAGGTTTGTATATAACAAAAAATCCCCAACTTTGGGAACTGGAGGTTTTGTTAGTCTTAAGCAGCCGAATAAAGTTTCTGTTAGGAACTTGATATTAAAAGAAAAAACGAATTTGTAATATATAATCTTGCATTCTTTCATTTCCATTGTCCATGGCCAATAGAATTGATTTCTCCCTAAACATTTCAAAAGTTTTTCTAGAATACTTTTTAAGATTTTAGGAAAACACGTCCCCTTTTGGCTATTTGCCTACAATATTTTTTGTTCTTAAAATTCAAGAACGTGACATTGGATATAGTCAACATCTCATCTGAATACTTTTTATAAAACTTCTGGATTCCTCCTGCGTCGGTTTTGAATAATTTTCTCTGTTCTTCTTTCTTCTTTGTCTTCTTTTCTTCTTTTAATATCGCGAAAGTTCAAAGGAATATGGAACTTTTGGTATATGTCGCTATCATCTCAAAGAAACTGACCAAAAATTACAGGGCTGAATAAAAAAAAAAATATATAGTTTACTAATGTATCTAGTTTTCTACTCCGACAAGAAAGTCAGTATGTAATAAACATGTGGTTATTTTTTTTCAAAATCTGCATCTGTGAAAAACGTTTTTAAAATATAGATATAGATATGAACGTGAATCGTCCTATATACATATATGCGGTGCCCGCTGGATCATATGGGAACATTATTTATTAATGTTTGTTTTATTAATTGTTTTTTTTTTCCAACCTTCCAACTTTTTTTGGCACTCCCTAATTAAAAAAAAAGAAACAAACAGGGCAATCAAACTACTTAAATACTTATATATACAATACTTAATAAAATGTTATGCTTTAAATTTATCTTAAACACTGGATTTCAAAGAAATTCTTCAAATGCACCTATTGACATCGTCAATCGTCAATTTTATAAATAACATATACTAATAAATAAATACATTTCTTAATGAGTTAATTAAAAAATTTCTCATATTAAGGGAGCTTTAGTGGTGACATTGTTATTTCATGCTCTTGTTTAAACCTCTATACCTGTGTTTTCTTTCTAAATCCCTTTGAAATTTTTATTTTTTATTGCCGCGTATACGTTATATCGGCTCGGTGCACGTATACCGTACTTCGGTACAAATAACAAACCGTCGGGATTATTTTTAGTCGCCGCTAACAGTTTCCAATTGATTTTAATTCGCTGATATGTACGTGAAATTGGAGCGTGTGCGGTACAAACAATGTGAAAGGATAAATTGTTTTCGGATATAAAAACGTATTTTCTGCCCTTTTTTTTTCGAATATGTTGTGGAGCACAATGCAAAATGCGTCGGACACGGGCCTAAATATTTTTTGGGAAAATGGAAAACCGAGTTTCACTTAGAAAATAAAAATATATTTTGTTGTTTTTAGAGAGTTTATAATTAACTGTTTTATTCGAAAATCTACTCAAGCTATGAGTTGGTTTTTTAATTGTATTTTTTTTTCAGCTTACTTGTTCTTTGATAATAAATTTTCAGTTTTTTGGAAAAACAATTTTGAACTATACACTATTTCATAGGTCGAATAAGTTTGCTTTAAAAACACATGATTGGTCTCATAAAATTAGTTACTCTCCTTCGTAATATTTATGTATAAATCTTATATTATTTTGTTTAAAATTCAAATTCAATATCACCAACACTGGCAACACTGCAAGGAGAAATTTTCGCAATTCCTTGCTTTGCTGCTAAAATTATTGATGTTCCTCTAACTAAAAAATTAGTTGTGTTAGTTACTGCACTGAAACTGCAAAAACATATGTCGAATTATTGGTTCTTTTTGTCAGCCACAGTCCATAAAATTTTAATTCGTGTCGGAAACATTATTGATAATGCTTTGGTAGCTCTAGGGAGGAGGCCTAGGAAGCTAATCATCAGTGTACTCCGCCGTATGGTTTCAAATTAACTTGACAACATTATATTTTTCACTACACCCAAGGCTATCTGCCTTGTTCTAGTCTATCAACAACAACTCATCTGAAATATCATCGTCTGTTAAGCAATTAACATTAACTTTAGATTTAATAGAGTAAAAAAAACAATAAAAAATGTATTAAGCCTTAAATATTTTTTGTGCTTACTCGGATTTGTAATGTAAAGATAATAAATTGGCGTTATGGTTTTTTGGTATATTTTTCTTCATATCCGAATGTCAACAAAACCTGGATCAATCAAACAATGTGGAACGTATCGAAGAAAATGTCCCCAAAGATAGAATTAGTGCTATTTAAATGACATTTTCACATTCACATCCAAAACTTTTAATCAATACGAATCCGAATGTTCGCTTAATTTTCGTCAAGGACTTTATGCGTGACACGAATAATTATTCAACAAGCAAGTTTTTTTTACGTACAAATCGCGACAAGTGCTTTATCGCGTTTTTTTTTTGTGAAATTTTAATCCTAGGAAATATTTAATCTGACCCAAATGTCGTATGAAAATAAACTTTAAACCGGCTAGTATGTGTATACGCCAAGCTTTGCGGACTGGATGATTTGATTAGCGAATTAGGAGAGCGACGGTAATGATGTCACTGAACTCCAGGGTTGCTAACCGTACTATGTTATATAGTATTGTACTCCGTTTCAGTTTAGCGTACTGCTAAAAAAATATGTAGTACGCAAAACAATCTATTACAAATTAAAATCTCATTTTGTAACGCGGCCATATAAAATCTGCACTTTCTTTGCATTGTTGGTCGCCTGATTGCTTTACAGCGGCGGACTTTGAGTTTGACATTATTCGTTGAAAGATTTGGCTCGATTGTTTATAAGCAAAATGATTAAAAATGTCCTATCTTTTATTTGTAATTGTGTGCCGAAAATGGAAAAGAGAAAAGCGTCAAAAGCTACACAAAATATAAACCGCAGTGGGAAAACTATCACCGGCCCGCAAAGGTTACGAATAATGAATACTGTAAACTCCGTTTATAACATAAGTGGGGTATTACGTACATATTTTACTGGTCCGGCCAAAATACTCTTGATTTTTCATCGGATATTATGTACCATATATAAATAACTTCTACTACGATTATAGAGTACAATATTTTCACTATTGTTCAGGTTATAAAGTACGAATGTACGCCAAAACCGGATTATCGAGTGGTGGTTTCCCTAAAAAATCGGAGATTTTTCAGTAATCATTTGCGAGGTTTGCTAGACAAAAGAAATTGGCAGAAACAACAATATCTACAATTTGAAGTAATCGCGAAAAGATCAAAAAAGCAAGTGACTGATAAAGCTCTTTTACGATGTTTTCTAGTTCGAAGATCCGGAAATATTGCAAAAATTGGCCCAGTTCTGAAATCGAAAGCCGAAGAATAAGCCAGAGGATTACAGAGTGAAGAGTTGGCTCGAAGGTTTTAAAGTTCGTCACAACATAATCGTCGCAAAAAATTCTGGCGAATCAGGAGATGTTAACAAACAAGCTCGGCTGGACTGGACTTAAATTTAGAGGAGAAAAGTGTTTGGGTGTTGGGCAGTCGAAGTTGAGGTACACCGTTTGGGTTTGTGCAAATATGACAAGAAGCGAAAAATGCAAACTTCTTGTTATTGGTAAATATGAACGATCGAGATGCATGAAAAATGTGAAAAATCTCATTTATAAGTCAAACCAGCGAGCGTGGATGACTTCAGAAATGTTTTATAATTATTGAAAGTATTGGTATGAAAAACTAAAACGTCAGAATAGAAAAATATTGCTTCTGGTTGACAATTGTGCAGCTCGGTCGTCTAACCAACCAAAAAACTCCAAACTCCATAAAATTACTTGCACAATGTTGGAATGATATTACTTCAACCACTATTTCAAACTGCTTTCGACATGCAGGTCTGATAAAATGGGAAGATGAGTTCAAGCGATGACTTACATCTGGTTCAGTAGTACGAGAAGTACAAAAATAATCACGACGATGACTTGAAGGTTCCCCTAAGTATTTGATTGCGCAGTAGCGGCCAAGATCTAACCAATATTGAAATGTATCTTCCTGAGCTAAATAGCTTCCCAATTGTGATGACAATTTAATAACAACGAAGTTATTAACAGAAAATGATATTTTTACCAAATTATTCTGAAGCGCTTTGTGCCGCTAAAATTGTTACAATTTTTTTTATAATTAATAATGTAACTGATGATATTATGCAAGCGACCTGGAAAGTTGAGAAGCACATCCGGAATATGAAATTTGTATTGAGAAAAAATAAACAAACAATAATAACGATTTTTTTTACTCAGAAAGACGTATGTATTTTTACGTGTATGTTGTAAAGTTCATATAGATAGATAATTTTTTTAGTTTAGGCATTTTAGTTTCATTGGTTTTTTAGTACCTATATTAGTGTTTATGAATTTTCTATTTCTATATAAAATACAAATATGTACTTACCTACATATTTTTTGTTTTTTTTTTTATAGCGTACTTCCGCTTATAGAGCACTCATTTTCTGGTCTCTAGAGGGTACTTTATAACCGCAGTTCATCGTATTTAGCAAAAATACTACATTCCAACCCTACCGAAATCATGGGGTAGTTTAACGACGAATACTTTATATTGAATTTGACCTTTGGTTTTTATTCGCCAAACGTTTCGTATTCTGATCGATTTCGTTCCAATGCTTTTCCTTGAGCCGATTGTTGTTTTACGTTTATCGTTTCTAAGTATAGTTTTATAAGGAGGCGCGCGTGATGCATAGAATAGGAAAAGGAAGTGGTTTCCTACATAAAAATATACGCGTAGCATTGCATTGAAGGCGAATTTCCGCGCACAATTCGGTTCCATTTTATTCCCAGATCACTAATGAATACGGTTTTCTTTTTTTTTCTTTGTCTCGTTCCGGGCGGGCGGGAAGTATTGTTTATTGTCCTTAGTGTCACGTCGTCGTTTAAATCTATAAATAAACGCACAGTCGGGCGTTTTGTCACTGGCCCCAGTGTTCTTTGTTTGTTTGGTTTGGTTAGTTTGGTTTTGGTAGTCCAAACAACAATAATAATAATAATAATAACAAATATAGGAAAGTATACAATATAAAATAATGAAAAAAAAATATATTTGTAATAATAATTTTAACAACTGCGAGCTTTGTTTTACCGAATAGTATATTCTAAATGAAATTATCTGTATGTTTGATTTTTTATGTTTAATTTTTACGGTCTTATGGTAGTTTTATTAGATGAAAGAAGACTTCGCACTTATTGAAAAGTCCTAAAGTTTATTTTAAATTTAGGATTAATCTGTTTCAAAAAACATACCCTATCGCTCGGCTGACGACATCATTCAGAAACAAAAAAAGTTCATATAATTCCATCAAACTTGTTGCATAATTTATTATTTATAAGCACAAGAATATAAAAGTCTAAAAAATAAAATAACATAAAAAAGTTAATTAAAAATATAATACAATTTATAACAAAACAAACCTGTACGTTTTATCATTTCCAAATGTTGGTGCACTTTTCTGTCTCTCACTGTTAAGGCTCAAGTGTCAAAATTAACAATATTAACTTCTTAAATCCCAAAAATACAAATTTGCCTTGTTCCAAAAATGTTTTTAGAAACACCCTGTATAAGTTAGGGCCTGAAATTTTCCTATCTTATAATAATCGACGTAAACTCCTGCTTATTTCAAAAATAAACTTATTCAGAAGTGCCATATTGATTTTTTTCCTCCCTTATACATACAATATGTACTTGAACATGTGCGAAACATTTTGGAAAGCGGATTAGAAAACAATCTTGAAAAAGATTTGAACTCTGTAAACTACTGGATATTAATAGTCAATCGATTTGACAGAAGAACTAGAAAATTAAGAACCTTATTTACAGTATAATTGTAAGTTTAAATAAATTGTATTTTATTAATTGCTTAATTTTCCATGCTCGTGTTTGTAATAATAAAACTGTATTTGTTTTTATAAACGCGACATTTTGTAACTGAAACAAATTTAAGTTCCCTCCGCCTATCTCGATTCGTTTTGGCCGCTTGGAACTATCGAACGCTCATCATGCTTGTCGAACATTTTTCTCAGGGTCGAATAATTTAAAAAGCAAAACGGACGGGTTTAGATAATCTTATTGGAAATTAAAATTGGGAAAAAAATAAAATTTCGAAGGTCATACCCGCGACGACGACGACTACGACGGGTAACAAAAAATACTTTTACGCGAAAGACGAGATTTGAAAGGCCATAATACCTAATCCACAGGTCCTGATATTTTTTTTAATAATAAACGATTCCGAATGAAAAACTCTGTACTATTGGTGTTGTAACGAAGGAGACGAATGGGCTGGGTCCGGCCCTATCTGCATTTCCAGAAACGCGGGAAAAATCGATTGATTACCGAGACCGTCTGTCGAGAGGCGACGAGAATATTCGACCCTCCAACGCGAGAAAACGCTGGGATCTATGAAAGCGAAGCACCGCTCTATAGTCAGTTGGTAACCAAAGTGAAATTAAATAATCGATAGAAATAAATAACCGATGTTATACAGGGGGTTCGGAAATTGAGGGGTAAAGATTCAACGTGGTAAAATAATAGCAGTAAGTCATGTAACAAAAAGTCGAAATCGTAATACTTTCCGAGTTGTAGCTGGTCAAAAATCAATTTATTTTTAACACAATGAGCTAGTATTTTACACGCAGCCCTAATCTAGTAAAATTCATCGTTACAAAATGAAAGTGTGCATTAAACATAATCACAAATTCTCACAAATTGTTGCTATCGTTTTAAGTCGATAAGTGTTATCGTCTAGCCACAAATCGATTTTTTATTCTCGGATCGCATTTTGCTTGCAAATGTGATTTTACCTAAGAGGACTTATTGAAATTTAAAGAAGTCATTGTCACAATCCGTTACAAATTAGTTTCTATGTTAGTTTTTGGGTACGTTTTCGCAAAACAACACGAATGCATTCACTGACATGACCGTCAGAGTCAGAATATCTCTGAAAACATCCGATTGGTCCTAAATGAGTGCGGTAAAATCCCGGAAATGTCCGAAGTGGCTCGGATCCGTGAGAAACGAAACTGACGTGGTAAAGTGACGCTTTCCGCACGCTAGATCGGCGTGTAATTAGGTATTTTATAGACAGGAGTAAAAAAAAGACTCGGTGAAACAGCATCATTCAAACCTGATACTTGAAAGTTAGCGTTATGTTAAAGTCCAATCGAAAAACCAAACGTTCTAGTTCCGCCATTTTGTTCGGTTCTTTTGTAACCAATGGGAATCGAACGTTCTATTTAACAACGCGACCAATCAAAATAACTAACACACGCGGGTAGTCTCGTTTCTTCTACACACCGTCAATCTTGGTCTTCGAACTTTTTTTTTCTGCTATAGATACTGAATCTGGTAGGCAGGCATGCGTAATCTGATAGGTACTTCCTCACGGTCTCGGTATCGAAGTCACCTAAGTTGCGTATTATGTTGCGAAAACGCGAAGCAACACTATTACGTGGAATCCCGAGCTTGTGTGGAAGGGTATGGTGATGGCTGCTAAATGCGAAAATTTTGCTATAGCGAGAAGACGAAGAGAGGGAATTTTCGGTAGTTACGCATCACCGAAGTAAACCTTTTGAAAATCTCCGAAAGAAAGACGCCGGCGTATATTTTTAGGCTCGCGGCGCAAGCGGAAAAGAAAAACCCGGAATAGATTTTTATTTTTAGCCGTTTGATTCAGTGAATCGATAAATTATCCGCTGAGGTTGCGATCGATCGCCGGCGACTGTTTCTAATATTTAAGTTTTGTTTGGAACGTTTCACGTATTTCTAATTAACTCCGCGGAGATTTTGAAAAATTTGTGAGGAACTTTGACGTACACATAAGTGAAAGAAGTATTTTACTAAAGTCTACTTAAGAAAAAAATAAAAATGTCATAATATTCGTCATCTGAAGAACTGTCATCTACTGATGTGTAGCCAACATCCCACATCTTCTCCGGCTGGAGTGCTTTTCGCAAATTCTCTATCGCTCCTTAGCGGCTTGATGAGCTTAAAGTCTTTTATTTTGAATGTCGTGTTGTGTCTCGCTATAAATTCCTTTCACATGGGCCCATATAGCATTATAGTTACTTCATATCAAAATTTACGTAGAACTGGACATTCTTTTGATTTAAAATCGTGTCGTTATGAAAAATCAGAAATGTTCTCTTGAGCTTGGAAACGTAACCAGCAATAACTTTTGACAAAAAATATTTTATATAGGGTGTCCCATTATGGCGTGTTTTATTCATGTTCCGAACACTACATATATTTAAAATGCATGAAATTTATATTTACAGCGAAAACTGCCATAACCGGACACTGACGTGTCCGCTAGTTTTGTCCGCTTATTAGAGGTGTCCGCTCATTAGACGTACATGAAAAAAAATAGCATAAATCGTAAATATGTATTACGTTTATATCTATAGAAAAAAATTTAGGTGAATTATTTAATTAATTCTTTATTTACAAACTCTAAAATACTAGTCTGACATATATTTATTGTTTTTTACTTTAACAAACTTGACTGAAACTGATCTAAAAATGAAATCATTTTTAAGGCTTCATTATAGCTGTTAATCGTCTTCTTCCGGTTCAGGTTCTTTCATGTTTTCAATTGCATCTTCAATGTTCAAACTAGTCTCCTCAGTCGCTGTAAGATTTTCGAATCCAACATAGTTTCCAAGACTTTCTTGCGTTATATTCATTTCTCTAACACGTCGTTCCATTTCAAGTATCGTAGATAGTGGGATATTTCCTTCTGGATCCCATTCCATTGATGTGGAAAAATCATTATTTTTTTGAAAACCCGCGTTGTTGAAACAATTTTGTATGGTCGCTGACGAAACTTTATTCTAGGCTGACTCAATAAAATATGAAATATTTGCAGACGTTGCTAAATCTGACGCCGACATTACTTGATCCATCTTTGATAAAATGTGCTTCAGTATGAGTCCTCGATAATAGAATTTAACATTCTATAGGATACTCTGATCTAGAGGTTGACCTACTGATGTCGTATTTGGAGGCAAGAAGATAGTTTTCATATTTTGTAATTTTACCTGACGGGGGTGCGATGCTGCCTTATCCAAGAATAATAACATGTTTTGCTTTTCTGGGCCATTTTTCTATCAAAATCGTAGGAAGTTTTTTAGTAAGTGCCATTTTAAAAATTGTGGAATCCATTTACGGCATTTGCTTGCAAAATAAAACTGCAAGTCACGGCGTAATATATAATAATTCCCCGATATTTTAGTATTGCCTTGGAGGAGGAGTTTGTTTTACAGGTAAAACGGTAGGCGAATATTTCGTTCCCAAAAACATGTCCGTTTAAAAAGCGGTGTCCGAATTCAGAGGTTTCACTGTAAACAGTTTCTAAGTTTTTTCCCTATCGTCAAATTCAGTCGTTAATTTTTTTAAAATGAAGTTCCGCCGTTCAATTTACCATAATTGCATGAAACTGGCTTCTCAGCACAAAAATAAAATAAAAATTTGTTATGCGAAATCTGAAAGAGAAAATTTCGTGGTTGGTTTGTTTTTTTTTAACGAAAAACTAATCGAAACAAAAGCCACGGCTTCACTCAAGTGTTCGCAATGCGTTTACTTGGCTTGTTGATACTTCGAGGCGGTAAATTTCAATTTGAAGAAGAATAAACGGGCCTGTTAACTAACGCGCGACCAGACCGGCCGGAAATTACGTCGATTAATGGGCGTTCCAGATCTCCAGATGTTCGTTCTGGTTATAGTCCAAGTTGTGTTGCTCACTAAGGTTTGAGGCGGGGGGTCCCCGCGATGTTTGTGTGACGTGCGTGGCGACGATTTTCGTTGCCGATGTTGTTCCCACGTATTTTCCGGCCTGCCTGTTGTCCACGGGTCCGTATACAGACAAATTTGGTTTTGTTTATTAAAAAAATATATTCTTTTTTAGATTCTAACAAGAATTGAACACTTTAAAATGGACATGACCCATATTAGTATTGATATTCCATTTCAATACCTTCCTGTAAAATTATTCTGTATTCGGAAGCTCAAGCACAGTTTTATTTTATATCAAATTTTGGGTCCTTTTATACTACTCATCATGCGGGTGCAAAGTACCACTTTAAAACTACGCTTTTTAGGTCGGCAAAAGACAATAACGAAATTGTGATCTGCCATGCTTGAACTCAATCGACTTAACTTATTCAGGACGGCACCATTTTGCCGGAAAAGTGCCACACGACTGTTGCCCCGTAGACAAATGAAACCCTAATAAAAACGCAAAAAAATAATTTTTTTAATCAAATAACTTTATTTTAATTTAAAACTACATTTTTTTAACTAACAAACTTTTGAAAAATATTATATATAAATATAAAATTTGTTATAAAAAAATGCCTAAAGTATTTGTTAGAATTTTTCCTTTGTGTAGTAGATCTGGAAACATACATCTGGAAACTTTTCTTTGTTTTTCCTTTGCTCTTGTGTGCATACGACACATCTTCTAGAAGCGGTTTTTGTCTTTTCAGTTGAGCGAACTAATGTGGGGAAAATAGTCTAGCTATATCAGCAGTTGCAGAAACGGAAGTAACAACAAACAGCAAAACAACAAAAATTAACGTCATTAAACAGAAGAACTTGAAAAAAATCAGCAACATATGTGAATAATAGCTAATAAAATTTATACAAACCTTTTGAAAATTCCATGTAAAAAATTTTGTTGAGCGGTACTGGGAAAGTATGTTTCATCAACAACATGGCATGTGCATTCAACACACAGATATCCAATGTATGATAGAATATTTTCTTGTACCATTTTATGGTCTTCAGCATATCAATGCTTCTCATCATATCCGAACGGTCTACTGCTCCCATTTGTTTATTATAGTTAATCACATATCAGATTTCCTCAAGGGCTCTTCGGGGGCATTGTCAATTTTATCATCATCATCATCATCATCACGTTTCTCCTGTCGTTCCACTTCAAAACCACGCAGATGTCCGAACTTCTCCAGTCTACTTCATCTTTTTCTAATTTTTCTTTTAGAATCGGCATGTGAAAGTCTTTTAGGTCTAACAGTCCCAAAAGAATTTTTTTTATTTTTCGTGAAGAAACAGTATCATACTTCACTAGGTTTTCAAAAGGATAGAATTGTGATTGAAACCTTTGCTTTATTTGTTCCAACACTTCTCTTACTTTATGCAACCTATCAGCAGTTTTAGCATTCTCGTTGTTTGAAAAATGCAATTTTTTAGAATTTCTAAGTATCTGTGTCTTGCCATTTTTTTGGCTAGAGACTGGAGAGTATAAAAGAGGATCTGTTGTCCAATGTTCTTTTATTTCAAGCCTTCTATTTCTACTCATGTGAAATGATGAAAAGATGATTTCATTTATTTTCATTTTTCGGTATAGCATATGTGTTGGTCTCGAATATTATGAATCTTCAGTAAAAAGATTCAGGTGAGTCTTCTCTCAATGTCATCATGTCCACTCTGGCGGTCATAAAATTCATGCAACTTAGGCACAAAGTTCTTTTTTGTCCAGTATACCACTATAGTACCACTATCATTGTGAATGTTTTCGGTTGAAGTATTATGATGACTCCCTAAACTTACATTTTGCAATTCAGCATCAATGTCTTCTGGAGAACTGTTTTCTCCACCGCCGACATCACGTGGCAAATATTCAATACTATCAATAAACGGACCCTCTTCACTATCTGATCCCAACAATCCTTTGAGACTCGTTAATTGCGCAATAATCGCTTGTAGCGTTTTTATTTGTTTTTGTTTTTGTTTTTTTTTTTTGCGAAGGTCGAGCTTCTTCTACGCACGACATTTTGAATGCAACTAAAACACTTACATACACGTGGTGTCAGGTTTTTGAGATGTTTGACAGATGCACGCGCCTCTCTGAGTGTGTGCCATTCAGACGAGCGTCACATATATCGGACAGTGGCCGCTGGTCCATATGCCAAAATTTCCAATCATGATATGTCAGACAGGCGGCCCACTGCCAATTCGATTTTTCAATCCTGGCTGATTTATCATACAGACGCCTTTAAGGCCTAAAAAAGTCTGACCTATATATCGGTCAGCCGTCTGTGAGGAAATTTTCCCACTGTCAGATATATATGTCAACCGACTTGAAAGGGTTAAACCGATTTTAAGCTTGCGAAGTATCCTATTCTGGTATTCCTTGAACAGGGTTATAGGTAAATTGAACATCACAATCGAATAATAATTTATTATAAAATACAATTACAATACAAATACAATTGTTACTTAACGCATTTTGATCAAAATTGACTAGTCAATTAAGAAGTGATCAATTGACGGTCAGCCCCAACACGACTACTACTACTGCAAACCTAACTACAAACATTTGGAACATAAACATTACTTAGAAGGAATTAACAATCGTTCCGTTTTGCGTTTATAAATAAATTTGGCTTTCATTTTTTTTCCTTGTGGTTCTTTTTAAGCGCCGTATTTATCTCAGTTGTTCCTCACTCCTTAAGGATGATGCCTTATGCGTTTCTTCACAGTAAACTTTTAAGATTTTTTCTCGCATATGAAACTAACACTAATATTGAAAAACATGATTACATCCATATTCCAAAACAAAATAACGCTATAACACCTGTTAATATTCCGCCAACTTAACTCTCCTTATCTTTAATCAAAAATTAACCTAAGTATACCAAAGTAGAACGCAATAGACAGGACAGGGCTCTATTTGATATTGAGCACTATCCAACCAACATAGCACAGAACTCTCCAATTACCAGATTACAAAATATTTTTGATTTTCATAATTATTTTCTTGAAATCGATATTTCTGTTACTCCTATAAAAGGTTTTAAATGCCGTATGAACAAATATTTAATACATATAAATAATGCCATGTGTTACTTTGCTACTAAGGCTATTAAATTTGTGCGGATAATTGTCAATAATTATATAAATAAATAAAATAAATAAACGATTCCAAAAAAATCAATATTTGGCGGTTATGTTGTTGCAGAGCCGCTCGATCAACGTTATATCCAGCTGATAATTTGCAAAAAGGTCAAAGTTGATGGTAACTCGTATTCGAACGTTTTCGGCTTTCATTAAATACGGTACGGTCGAGTCGTAAACAGGCTTTATATTGACTCGGAATCGTTCAAATATTGTCTCATTCGAAAAACATCCGTTATCTGTAGATAAAACCGCACAATAATACTTTTAAAACCTTCCATATAAGCGAACGAGCAAACAAAAAAGATTCGGTGTTGCTGTTTCCAATGAAACCAATCTTTTGCATCACGCGCGTCGATTAATAAATATGCCCGTATAAGGTCAGGTTACACTTCTGTCGTCGGTATATCCACCTGGCCGCGCGCGGGTTGAAGGCTGTCCGTTTGTCCAATGATCGAAAGGCAATTTTAAAATGGAAAAATGGGTCTCAATAAATATATACGGGCTGCTTCGTTAAGGGTGCAGCCGCGGGCAATAACCATATTGGCGATTTTATAATTCAATGAGAACTCTGGCGGAAACAATTGTTGAACATTCTCACTCTTCATATGAGTTTCAAGTTTGCATAATTTTTTTATTTAATTGAACAAATAGGACGTCGACAGGCGAAAGCCAAATTTGTACAATTACATACGAGCCCTAACAACCAAATGTTCGGACGACGTAAAAAATGATAAAAAAAGACATTTTTATATCTATTTAATTTTTTTTTTTCCTTTGTAATGAATTATTTTTTATTTTGCATGAATTACATACCAAAATAATGGAAACATACTAAATTTGCTGACAAATAAATATTCGGACGCGAATGTTTACTGCCCAAGAAATCAATGCTACCCATGCATTGATGGTAAAATGTAGTGTGCTCAGATAAATGAGATGTCAGTTCGGGTTGTATCTTTCAAGTTTTTATAATAGTTGATAAGAAAATGACGCGTGGTGTTGCAACAAACAAAAAAGTGCGAGAAATTACCATATCTCAGGACTACAGTTCCTACATCAAGGACTACATCAATGCAAAAAATTTCAAATGACTTGAGTATTGCAAAATCAACAGTCGGAGATATTATAAAAAAGTATGGAGAGACAGCTAGTGTTAGCGTTCGTGGTAAAAGTTTAGGTCGACCCCGTAAAATCACTGAAAGAGAACGTCGTATTCTGGTAAATATTTGTAAAACTAGCAGACGAAGCGTCTCACGACAAATTCAAGCCCAATGGAATCACGAGGCAAACTTAAATGTCTCCAAGGAATGTTGTCCACAATGGATGCATAAGTCTGGTTTGAGTTTTTATAAGGTAAGTTTACAATTTTTCCTGTTTCAATATAAAAATTATTAATATTCTATGATGTACTTTTGTTAAAGGCAAAGGAAAAACCATTACTAACGTCTATTCAGAAGAAAAAACGTTTGGATTGGGCAAAATCTAAAATATTCTGGACAACCGAAACGCGGAGTAACGTTATCTTCAGCGACGAATTAAAATTTGATGTGTGTGTTATTCGATTTTCGAAAAAGGATGATTCGTACAAAATCAGAAGCCATTCACAAAGATTGTCTAAAGCGCACGGTAAAATTTCCCCAGGGTGTTATGATATGGGGGTGTATGAGTCGTAAATGGGTTGGCAACTACGAGTTCATTGATGGTACTGTAAATGCAGAAAAATACCAACAAATTTTATCAAGAAGTTTGATCCATCGATAGAACGAAATTTTGGAAATGAAAATTTTATATTTCAACAAGGCGGTGTGTCCTGCCATACTGCGAAAACAACAAAAAAATGGTTTGGGGACCATAATATGAAAGTTTTATCGTGGCCATCAAATAGCCCCGACTTGAATATTATTGAAACTTTATGGCATCGGATGAAAAATACTTTGCGTAACAATCCTCAGCGTACAGTTCCAGCGTTAAATGCAAAAATCACCAAAATTTGGAACACTTTCACCCCTCAAGATTGCAAGACTTTGGTAGATTCCATGCCAAAACGCATAAAAGCTGTTATTGCCGCGAAAGGTGATGTTACTTCTTATTAATATTCTATTTAAAGTAAAAGATTTAAATGCGTCCAAATATTTATTTGTCAGCAAATTCGGTATGTTTTTGATTTTGGTTATGTAATTTATGTGAAATAAAAAAATAATTCATTACGATAGCACTTTTTGGTATAAAAATAAGTGTGTGATTTCATTTTTAAAAAAAATCAATTTAAAATAAGTATAAATATGTTTTCTTATTATTTCGTACATCGTCCGAACAATTAGTTGTTATGGCTCGTAAATAGTTGAAAAATACATTTAAACAAAGAACGAAAAGAAAAACAGTGACAAGGTATAGCTCGCAGTAGTTACCCTCGCTCAATCAGAAGTCAGCAATGGTGAAAAATCAATTTATTCCAAGGTGTCAAAAAGAACTAAAGAAAAGAAAAACAATAATAACCATTTGAACAAGTCAAAACTGCAATACAGGCAAACAAACTGACGAACAATGAAACTGGCAGTGGTATTAAAATTCATCGAAATGACTAACTTCGCCAAGTACACCTCTGCATCCTGAGGACAACGATATACATGCTTTCGAGATTTGTCATCTTAACTGAACACTAGTAAGGATAAAATCAAAAGATGTTTATTCATCTGCCACAAAATCAAGACCTATAAATCAAATCTTCGATTATAGATGATGAGGTTACATTTACCACCAATGGGGTTGGATGATTTCAAAATTGTAGGTACTGGACCAGAGATAATCGCCATTGCAATTTAAATGTGACCAAATAATGGGCCCTTTGTTGTTTAATGAATAATTAAATGCTGGTCGTTGAGATGGGGAATTATGGCATGCTATAGAAAATCTTCCTATCAATGTAGGATGTGTAGTTTTTCCAATTCGATGGTGCATCGATTCACAAGTTTAGGATTGTTCGTCAATGGTCAAACCAAAAATCTCCTATCCGCTGGATACGAAGAAACAGACTTTTTGAACCCTGGCCTCCGAGGTCCTCTGATATTACACCAATCGATTTTTATTTTTGGGAAGGGATAAAAAAATAATGTTTGTAATTTGTAATTGTAATTTGTAATTTGTAATTATTTTGTAATTGTTTTCTTAAAGTTAATCAGTAATCTACTAAAAATTATTGTTTTCTTAAAATAAAATAATTACTTTGTATTACTATTAAAGTGACCATATTGGTAGAGATTTTTCTTTCCATGGCACAGTAATTTATCAAATAAAAAAAAAACAATTTTTAATAATTTTATGTTTTGCACAAAATGACGAAAAAACTAGAAGTGCAAATTTTGCCATGGCGTAGGTTAAATATTCGGGACAACTTTTTTAAATATTTTTTCCGACATCCCTAACGCGCAGCAAAGTATCAAGTAGGTCGCGTTTAAAATTTAAATTTTAATTCAGTATTTTATAAAACGTGAACCATCAATCTGTACGACTGTGTAAAACTGCAAATCTATTTTTATTTAAAAAATAGGACAAATCTTTCATTTTCTTTTTGGACGCCAGATACCAATAACAAATCTTCGCTATAGATCATTTCATTATGTGGTGAGATTAAACAGTTTATAGTAGAATGTTTTGATGCATCGGTTCTATAAAAGCAGTTGCTGAGTAAAATGTGATTTCTAAGATTGCTGGGGGAGTTTCAAAATTTATTTGTTAATTTATAATGGTAAAAAAGAGTGCAGCGTTAATAAGTGCTTACAATATCTCAACATACCGGGCTTCGACATTAAAAGAATAGTTTACTGGTCCCAAATCCACATTAAACATTAAATAACAGTTATCCTAATGATCGTTTTTGTAATGCCTACCGATCTTAATAAGAGTGTTAAAAAGTAAGTGTCCTTTCTTAATAACTCCGAAACGGACGGAGATGTCGAAATGCGGTTTCAACGTTTTTTCTTGCAAATTTATGCCAATACTTAACGATGATGAAATTGGATAAATCGCCATTTTAAATAATTAAGAGTTTACTCCATATTCAAATTGGGTTTCAGACGACACTTCTGTGTATTTTTTCAGGCTTTCTAATACCGCTATTAAGGTTATATAGTCTATAACAATTTCCAGTTTTTTGTCATTCCCATTTTGGTTATAATTTTTTCCCTGAAGCGCTCCTGAAGTTTACGACGACTTGATGAAAATGAAATTTCGTTATTCATTGGCTTGCTTTAAATAAGAAACAATTTCGGAAAGATATAAATAGGGAGCCACTGGAGATTCTAAATGGCAGCCCATCTGAATAGTTCGGTGGAGGTAGCGCCATTCCATTTGCGAAGGTGGTTCGGAAAGATTCGCCTTCTACCCGGGCCTCTTTTCCCCTCTACTTTGCCCTACATGATGTTTTAATAAGTTATAGTGAAGTAGAAACATACAATTTAGTTTTTATGAATGATAAATTATATAAAAATAAATAAAACCATTGTCGACGATGTTATTGTTTTTAAATGCAATTTGTTTTTTTTATCGGTTTTGTCGGCACTACAAAAAGTCCAATTTTGCGCGTTCGCGTTGTAAAATGTTAAAAAAAAACGAATTTTAATATAATTAACATTTTAAAAATGTCCCAAAAACCCAATATATGTCAATTAAATTAATTAAATTGTTATCTGGAAACATTTTAAAACACCTGTCATGTATTTACGTACTTTGAACCGGTCATATCAATATTCAAAAAAGATATTATTCTAATTCTATCCGCGCGTATAATAAAATCCATTAAAAGTTGCCGCTACATTTGCTTGCGCAACTCAAAAGTGACACAATAATTAATATTAACCGTACAAGTTTCAATAACGTTACGAATGCAATAAGCAAAAACGGTGCTACCCAATTTTCATAGTTGATTTAAATTTGATAAACAAATTAATAAATACGAAAAATCTAGAACCCGTCGATGCCTTGTCGCCCTTGTCTGGGGCATATGTGTTTTTTTTTTAATCGTCTGCATAATACTTTGAACAATATTTTCCAGATATGCATTAATTATATGTGACACGCAAATGTAATTTGTAAAATTTGAAAGGTTAAGTTGTATGTATGTGTGTGAATGTATATAAGAACAGGTAGTGAGTGGTTGGTAGGTTATTCATCTGAACGATTGGGAAAGGAAGTTTTAATTGATCATTATCATCGACGGCGCTTAGAATGTTCGTTGTTTCAACTACGTTCGTCATAAAGACAATACCGCGATTTGTAATTTGTGTGTACTGAAAACAAAAATACGGCGTGGCAACACCGCGACGACGACGTCAAGGTTTTTCCCGTCAAACGTTTTAAGTCCTCCTACGTCATCGGCCTTCTAACAAATAGGCATCGCAAGAAACGACGTATAATAATAATTATGTATATATTACAATTTGCTGAGCTTGTTATTTTTAATGGGGACCATGACGCCCGGGGCGGGGGCAAAAGGAAAAAAAAACGGGCAATGTCGAAATAAAAGATTGGCGAAAACCTCGATCGTGACTAATGCTCGAATTGCAACGACTACGTGTTTCACGCTGCCACATACGCGTTTTCGTCCACAGGTTTATGTGATTTTGATCCGTTTTTGTTTTTTTTTTGTTGCCGTTTTGTTTGTCTGTTGCAAAATACGCAATTAATGACACGAAGGCCGTGAAATTTGTATTTCCCTTTATAATGGTCGATTGTTTTTCGAATAGTCCTCTGGCCGAGCGAAAATTACGATGTGATTTTGAAGTGTGTAGGCTTTGCAAAATAATCTATACGGTTATATTATAAATGGACTCAAATTTCTTTTTAGAAATATACTTGCAAATATGTCTTATCATTTCAAACCAAACCAACTAACCAAAACTGACAGGGTATCCCAATAAGAGCAACGAGGCACGATGTTAGGATAGCGGACAGTCCCAGAAATTTGAAAAAAAAATTATTGATTAAATCGGCCAAGACACAATGCGGGAAATTATTTTTGAGTTTCTGTAATGGTTACCAGAGGGCGTAGTTGTTATCTTAAATTTTAAAACTCGGTTTCCACAAAAATTTCTAGTGGTTACAGTTTTTGTTTAATGCCGTTTGCCCTATCTCTGGAACTAAAAGTGGCGGTGGGTATTCGAACATTTTCCAGAATAAATATCCATATCTCTAAAAATGTTAATAAACTTGTGATTGCTTCACTTGCGGCCAGGTGGAATTTTCTGATATGTTCGCACAAAAATTAATTTTCTGAAAAAACATAAATGCAACCATGTGAAAGATAAATAGTGCGGATCGTGAAACGAAGCCCGATAATCCAGTGAAAACTGCATCTTAATATCTTTATCCTAACCTAAACTATCAACAAAATAACGGACGTTAAAAAAAAAGTTGATTTTGGGAACATTTTTTTAAATTCGTGTCTAATTATCCCGAATTTACCAAATAATAAATATTTAAAATCAAAATAAAACTTTTATTAACTATTATTAATTTTTTCAATGGTTTTCCATATTTTGTCACTTCAATACGTCAATGGTAAATAAAACCAGTTAGTGATGAAACGAATATACTCTATATTTGAAATCAACAAAGCATGTCACGCAAATAATTTTTTAATTGAATTTTAGAAATCATTTAGCATCTTAAAAATAAATTTGAAGTTCATAATATTTGTAATTGTTATTAATAAGTGGAACGTTTTCCCAAAATCTAACTTTGAGCGTTAAATTCTTTAATTGATAATTTAGGTTTTAATTAAGATGCTGTTTTCACTGGGTTGTTGAGCTCTTATTTGACCATTTGACGACATAAAAGAACTTATATGATTGCATTTATTATTTTATTTTGATCATGTCAGAAAAGTCCACCGAATGGGGTAAGTACCACAATTGCATCACTTTTTAACTACTCCAAGTTTATTAAAATGCGTTAAGCCTTTTTGGAGATGGGAGATTTATTTGTTATGAAAAACGTGTGCCTATAAGCTTTTAAAAGTTGTTGTTAATGAGATGACTAATTTAAGTTGGAGTGGGAATTTATTATAAGCTCGTTATCTACATAGAAGTTTATTATTCTCTTGGCTACTGACAAAAAAGGCGAAAAAAAATTGGCGTTACGAACGACCATATATGCGGAGACGATGTTATTCAACGCGCGCTAATTGAGACCCGTTTGGGCCAATTAAATTTGATTAAATAAGCAAAACGTTACGGCAATCATTTGCCTGCGGTTTTGCGCAGGCCAGTATATAAAAAAAGGGGATGAGATTTCGTGATTGGTCGAATTGCCGGGGGAGGGTGGAGTGGGGCTGTTGGCATTTAAAAAATACAATGAGATATATATGTATTCATTAATATTTATTTATATTTTGCCTTAAGTCGCCGTCGCTCCGTTCTTAGAACTAAATTAAATGGAATGGATATTTTTATTGGGATTCCGCGAATTATTAAGTATCGTATTCTGTTATTCTTTGAAAAGGGTTATAGCTAAACTCTACATCACAAACGCATAATAATTGATTATAAAATGTATCTTATTATTCAAGATGTTATTTAAAAATATTTGGATTGACTTTGACTAGTCAATTAAGAAAATATTACCTCAAGTATATTACATCAACATACATGTCGTCATAATGAGCTATATCACGTTGACTTTTTAATTTCAGACTCGGCGAATCTGAAGGTTCGTACTGTACCCTAGCAACTTTCCCCTCGGAGAACTCCTCGAGGACGTCGTCGGAGTCATCGTCCGCGTCGTCGTCGACATCGACATCGCCGAGGCCCGCGACGTCCCTCGACGGCAGTCCCTCGCCCAGCCCGGCAAGTACGCCGCCGCTCCAGCAGAGGGCGGGCATCGGCCGCAAGAGCAACCACCACAGTTCCAAGCAGCAACTGAACCAATCGCAGCAACAGCCGCGTCATCCCGGATTCAAGGGTTTCGAATACGTGGCGCCCGTATCGGGCGTCAAGTACCGGAACCATCAGCAGGGCTACATCCCGACGCCGTCGTCGTCGCTCAGAACGAAGCAGTCACCAAGAGAGGTACGACGCGTTTATGCGCCTATATATTTATATATAGTCCATTTGATGCCGAGAGAGTGCGCGATATGTACCAGAGAATTAGCGTTAGTAGCGCGAGCTGCGCCCTCTGTTCGCAAATCCCGAAACTAGGATTCGTTGCCCTCTGGTTATCCAACGGACTATATAAACTGCTGAACGCTCGTATCGGGTACCTATAGAAAAATCATAAATCACGTTCATTCTCATCCGAGATTTGTTAAAAGCGTTTGAAAACCAAAATACTTATAATTTTTACATCAAGAGAGTAGTTAAAATAGTAAGCGAAAATTTTTAAAGAATTTAGTGTTGGATGAAATACTTTCTATTGATTTCGCGAATATGGCCGAAAACGTCCACAATTTTCGTTTACCCGCTTCGAGTGTCCCGGTATTGTTGGTTTGTTGATGCTAGAATGCCGATTTGGGTATGCTTGCAAGGCTTAAGGATCAATTGCTTGTGGATGGGTCAACGTTGGGCAGGTTTACAATCGAAAACCAACACCATCGACGACGAATTTTAATTTACGACTGTCACTACTAGTCGAGGGTAAGGCGCTGACGTCACACGGGTTGCCCCTATCCGCTAGTTGCCATTAGAGTGTGGTAAAATTCGCCCTGCCTCGTCATTTGCTTGCAAGTAGTTACAGCCGTTCTTTATTTCTTTAAATTATCTTCTCGTTCCTGTTTCTTTACGGATCCAGAAGTCGAAATTGTCTCCATTGACCACGCAAACGGTCCCAGATAACGAAACGAACATTTTTCTAATCTGTACTTAAAGATCGCAGGTCAACGACACCATTCTTCGTATCTGCGCGCCGAGATTAACTTAGTCAACTGTTCGGTAGATGTAGTTCTTTCTTATTCCGTTTATGTTGCATCCGTAGGCAGTGGTATTAGTGGCGGTCTCTATTGTATTTTGCATGTTATCCTTAGCGGGCGTGGCGTTTCGCCTCGCCGCCGCTACCCTCCGCCCTCCATCATTTTACCGATTGTGTTTTTTTCAGTGTGCGACGCATATCTGACGTCAGGGCTGTTGCCGTTTGTTAGTTTTAAGAAATAGTTAAGTTTTGTCGGGAGACGGCGATATTATAGGTAATTATAATTGCATTCTTACAGAGTTCTTCACTTCAAAGTTCTAATTAAAAGGCAGGTTCGGGAGGGATAAATTATTAAATCTAAGAAACCGTTTTAATGGCGTTATCAGCTTCCATGTCTGACTTGAGCGCCTCATTGACGGCGACTGAGAACGGCAAACCAGAAGGCGTGCTGCTGCAGTGGCGTTCCGTGGCCCACACGAAACACGGTTAATTTTAGTTTGACTGGTTGGCTTTTAAACTAAAGTTTCATCAAATACACTCGACAGCAAAATTGACGCATATTTTGTAAAATGGAAAAATGTCATTACAAAAAATTAATGGTTTAAAATGATGTCTTTTTATGTCCTTAGCAATGCAATTTCTCATGAAATAGTTCGTGTTGTATGCCTGTATCGTCGTGTTTGAAACTTATCAGGCGAAAGCACTTGTGGAAACAAGCATACGGCAAGTTCAAATCGCATTTCGTTTAGGTGTGACATATCTAAACGCGATCTGCGAATGGTATCGAGAGACCGGCAGAACCCAAAGAAGATCTGGAGAATGCAACAGGGTGAAAACAATTAATCATGTTCGATTTTTGCGAATGCGGACACTACGAAGTCGTGCAGGAATTCTCTCGTCAGTAAAAATTTCTTGATAGTCGTGAAAACGATATTACTCTCAGCAGGGCTGCAATTTATCATAGACCATCGAAGGCAACGTCTTCAGTTTGCCCGGACACAGCACATAGGTTCGATGGGCCCTACAACCTCCACCTATAGACTTAAATCATTGAATCAAATTGAAAAAGACGAAATCAGAATCTTCATTTCAAGTACAACAGGGTTTGAAGCTATAAGATTGAAAAATCACATTTTTGTTGTCTTTGGTACACCACACATTAGTCAAAAGGTTGAAAAAAACAATAATTATGTTTGAATAGAAATTGACGGTCTCCAATCTAAAAATTACTTTCGATTTTTTTTCAAAATATGCGTTAAATTTGCGGTGCATTGTATTTTGGCCAATAAGCGATGGTCCAGCATAGCATGGGTACCATAGGAAACAGAATTCGGGACAGCAATAATTAGTCACAAGTGTATTTCTGATTTTCTCACATGCATTATTGCGGAAGTTGTACTAGTGGCTAATTTTTATTCTACACGCGGGGCCGTAATACGTCACAAGATTCCGTTATTTAGTCCTTGTTTTTGTGAACAGGTCTCTATTGGTTAGTCACAAAGGCCTAACTAAACTTTAAAATGGCGCGATAATATTTTTAGCGAAAAATGGGGTACGATCGATTAACATGTATATGTAATATATGGTTGCGGGGTCGCGTTTACGACGCTTGGGAAACAGACGCCATAATAACCCTCCCGCTGTGTTCGTGTTAAGGTTGGTCCTTTGGAAAAACGACCCAGCTACTAGCAATGTTCCGTCCGTTGTTGCAGATGAACTTCAACTTCAATCCGAATCATAGGCCCATGTACAGATGCGATGGTCCCCCTTACCCGATGGCGCCGCCCTTCTACAGGAACGTAAACTACAACAGGAACCACTACAAGAACGTCGTGAGGGTGTAGGGCGGGGCGTCGGCCCGGACCGCGCAGCCGCGTTTCGCAGTAGACGGCTAGAACGGGGAGGCGAACACGACGACGACGACAACGACCACCCCGCTCCACATCCCTCTCCCAACAACCACTGTTCCGGTTAATTTTTTTTCTCCCCCCATTTGCTATTTAGATTGCGTTCACTGTGTATATGTATATTAGAAAAGTTAACTTTGATATATGTGATTTTTTGACGTGTGATTTAAGGTAGTAGGAGCGGGCGCGTAGATTTACCACAAGTACGGCAACGCTGCGGGTCGCTGGCAACCGCGTAAAATGGTTTTCGTTATCTGTGATAGTGAATGATTCCGTTCGTCCGGACGATGATTGGTCGACCGGATACGGAAAAGTTTTAGTACTAAACCAACCGGCCTAGTCATGTCTACCTGTATTTCCGTCCTTTTTCTCTTTTTTAACCATTCTGTAGGGCGTTTCATGTGTCAGCGGAAATCGGGGGAACGATAAACGCGTTAGCTCCGAATAGTTCATTTGCACCAGCTTCAAAATCAAAAATCCTGGACCAGCGAATGCAAGAAAATGAGTACTTGGTTTATACTGTCGCCGTTTGCCTCGTGAATTATGTGGGAAAAAAACGTGATCTCGAGTAGTTCATTTGAACCAACTTCATTGGTCTCGCGTTTTGAGGAAAAAACATAAATATCTGGGGCGAGCGGGTGCCGGAAAATTCGTTAGTTCGGGTTGTTCATTTGCATCAACTTTATTGGTCTCGCGTATCGAGCGAAAAAAACAGATGCCTTAGGTCTCGGAAAGTGTTAGTTCGTTTGTTCCGTCGTTATTGGACAGATGACGATAAACAGGTGTGAGTTTTATTCGTTTGTCAATAATGGTTTACTTGTACATACTGATCTTTTTTTTCCTTGGCCGGCCCGGTTAAAAAAAAAACAAATAAGACCCGAAGAGGTCATCGGGTTGCCAGTGATCCGCTGTGCTTTTTTTTAAGATTAGGTCGTCAATTTGACCCGCGACGCTCGACAACAGTAATACGCACGCTATATTAGTGTGAGGTCAGATAGCCAAGTTTGGTTGGTCGGTTGTTTGAGTTTTGTGTGTTTTTTTAATTAGTTGAGACGCACGGAATTCGTGTTCATTTATCAATAGTGTACTATAGAATTATTCTTTGTAAATGTTAAGATTGGAAATGAAACGGGTTAAAAGAGTATTTTAATGAAAATCCAAATATAACCTGCAAACATTCATAGGCCCAATAACCTTTCAGGAAATTTATTATCGAAACTGATTATTAGTATCTCAGATTTTAATTTTCGATAAAATTGGGATTGTAACACTATTGTCAAGTAATCACGAATTTCGTTAAAAGTTTTTACTAATAATTGAGAACCGCAACAAAAACTGAAACACCTGTAAAAAATTATATGGCGAAAATCCGTTTGTTTGGAACCGCAACGCTGACAATTACCAAACAAAATTGCCAATGTTACGTCATCACTAATATTGGGATTTCAAGGTAAGCGACACGCCACCTGGTGGTCACTTGTCAAAGTTCACTACATTGACGGGCTGCTTGTAAAGCACTTGTCAGAATATTTTCCGCACTTTTACCGTGCAAAATAATATGCACTGGATTAAGAACTTCTTCTATAATGCACCTGGAATGTTCATTGTTTTCTTAGATATTCAGTTAGACTTAATGTCAATTATTTGCAAGTAGAAAAAAAAGCACACTTACCGACTTCAAATTAACAAATTTCACTAAAACAAAGCTTGTTTAACTCTTCCTTTTTGTTTTTTTTTTCTTTTACACTATTAAGCAACAATTTAAACAAAAATTGCAATTGAAAAAAACTGCAATTGATTTAAGTTATAATGTACTGCACGGTGATTCAGATTCTTATCGTTGCCTTCTTATTTTGGAGTCCCAATGGCGTGTTGTTCAGGTTCAGTCGGTCGACGTCGGTGCCGTAACGGACACGTGACGCATTGGAATTCAACGCAAGCCCATTAGTCGAGCGCGACGCGCGTCTCTTGTCAATTTAAGCGTTTTGTTTGTTGCGTGCGTACCTCGTCGAACGTTGCGCCTGCGTGTGATGCGCGCGCAAGAAACAAAAACGAATCGGCGGGTGATTTCGCGCGCCGCCCTACGCTTGTCAGACTGATAAAGGTGTAGCAGCACGTGTGTATATTCTTTGTTTGTAAATATTTTTACGGAGGAAGATTAGTTTATAACGTTCCGCGTCACTCGTTTGTTTTTATTTTTTACTTTCCCCGCGGGTAAAAACAAATAACCCGTCTACTGTGATCCGAGCGGAAGCGCGAGTATAATATTTTATAATTTGTTTTTTTATGTCTCCCTCTTGGTTTTCGTATCTATAGCGATTCGCTTTCAATAATTTTTTTATACCGACAGTTCTTGGGTGCGATGTTGCGTTCTCCCTATCTCCCCTCTCCCCCTCACCACTCTATCGTCGCTTTTAGTTCGCTAATGTAACCGCAAAATCAATAATCCAAGGCTGAGAGGTTTTTAAAGACTTATTCAATTGGTAAGGTTAAGTCAAGACGGTCCAAAATGATGACAAATATCGCTACGTCTCGTAATGTTAAGTTAGGATTTTTTACAGTAAAGGTTATGGTTTAGTTTGATCTTTTTTTTTTAACCGAAAATATAGTTTGGTACAGAATCGCGACGGCCTAAAGCGAAGCAACGATGTTTCTGTACGATTAACAACCCCCCTTCCGCGCGTCGCGGGGGCGGGGCGGGCTTTTTTTTAATATATTTTTTTTGTCTAGTAGGTTTGGTTCTGTTCGTATCTTTTCTACTTCGCTGTAATTGGTAATTAATAAATCGTTTTCTCCCCCATCGCCGTATAAACAAAACTAACAGGGTGTTTTTAATGTCGCGCGAATTTTTTTTCTTTTCGATGATTTCGGGTTTTTTGGGGCCGTACGCGTCGCCCGGGTAAATTTGTGTATGGATTCAAGTGCAATTATGGCTAACCTGCGACAAAACGAAAATGTGATATTTTTTATTGTAAATATTTTACAAGAGATTTCAAAATAAAAAAAAACTAAATCGATAAAATTAAGGTTATTTTTTATTGTATTGCGGAGGCGCGCGCGTATCTCTCTCGAAGAACCTGTAACTTTACTGTAGAAATTATTTGTATATGTGTAGAGATGTTTCAGTGTAATATAAAAAATACCTATTTAAAATATATTAATGTTAAGCAGTGCATTTAAAATGAAAGCGCGTTTTATTCCAACGTCGGGATCCCCAGAAAGTTTACCAAACGGGTTGCAATATTTTTATATTTTCCTTGTCTATCTGATATACAAGAGATTCTAGCACACTTAAGACTTTGGTTAGGGTACGCTCAGATCACAAAATATTAAAAGCTAAATGTCAATGAGTCACTCGAAGTCGCAGGCCACTTTGTCTTTTACCATATTGCCAAGGGAGTCAAGATGTTTAACCGCACAAACACCAAATGACAGATGCCAGAACGTACGTTTCGTTTTTCGGCGGACGATTTTGTAATGAAACGAAGAATAAAGAGAATTTACGTTTGACAGCCGATGACAGAACTATCAAAAGTAGCTTGGCGGACGACTGTGAAGAAGTTTATCAAATAATCGCATGTCAAACGAAACAATAACTTCTGGAGAATTGTTTCGGTATAGTTTTTTCAATAGAACATAAAACGAATCGGATCTAGATTAAACAAAATCACATTCTAATGACTAGAATTGTACGAAACACGATACAATCAGGTCAGCATTGAACGTAGTAAAAGGTGCTTGGTCGTTATGAAACACTGACCAAAATTAGGAACGTATGGGCTGACATAAGTGAGTCGTGTGCGCATAAGAAAACTTAATCATAGTAGTTTGTACTTTTCAGTCAACTTAAAATTAATCACGAGAAGTGTTCATATACCTAGTAGAGAAGAGAGCCGAAGTCGCGTAAGTGGCGACAAACCTTCTAAATAGAGAGTCGGTAATTGAGAACAGAACCTAATTCGGTTGATATGGATATCTAGCACCGCGCATTACGGTCTCACTTCTTGGCCCCATACAGTTTCGGCAGTTCCTCTTCCAACCTCAAAACTTTTAAGTAGGAAATCAGACGCCAGTCGTCGTTTTTCTTTAGGTACGTGCTGTAGTAACTCACGAGTTCTTTGCTGCCGTCCCGATCGATGTCCGCGATCAGTAAACTGTCTTTCTGGTTTGCATAACTAGGTTGACAGTTGTCGGAGTTGCCGTCACAGATCTGACTTATTTCTGTATAACTGACGTTGATTATGTTGTTGGTGTCGTTGAGCATGACCAAAGCGACGCGTTCTGAGATTTCCCTGACAAAATACGTTTCGTTCACGTTTATCATCAGGACGTTGCGTTTATGGATTCTAGCGGAGGGCCGCAGTTTTCGGTAACGCTCAGACCACTGCCAAATTTTGACTATGAAGCCATTAACGCGGCCTTTCGACGAATCCGACTTGGTCTTAGCTGAGTCGAAAAACAAAAACTTTGGATCCAGTATGTAAGCATTGTCAAATGGCCAGCTTTTCACCAACTTATTGTTCTCGTCTGTAAGGGTTATTATCGAACGGCACTTTGGGCAGTCTTCGCCGTTAGTGACCGTTAAACGCATATTGCCCGCCATATACACGTTTTCATTAATTCCGTAGTTAATTTTATGGGGACTTATTTTAAAACGGCTGTCCGCAATAAACTTTTGTATGGCGTCAATGGTTACCTCGTACAGGGTCCCATTCTTACATAAGTATCTAAGGTGGACATTTAAGAATAACTTTGAAATTTCTACACATCCCGGCACTTGAATATATGCCAAAGCTCTACCGGTTTTTCCAGAGAGTACTAAAAAACTCTTCCTTTCAAATACACTGAGTAGCTCATCTACACCATCATTATTCAAATCTGGAATTGCCACTGGCAAGCTTAAATCTCTAACAGTCTTTTTCTCTTCTGCCGAATGGGCGTGCCACAGCGCTTGCCCTGAAACGGTTTCTATCGCCTTAAGTCCCTTATCGTCTACCACAAGACAATCGAAATTTCCATTTGAATCTACATCAATGACAGTGCAATTCATTTGGTGCGGTTCAGTTTCCTGTTGGAAGTCCCACGCCACTGCTCCAGTGGTCCCAATAAATGACAAAACCCCGTGTTTCAACAGCTTGGGCGAGTGATAGCTCCCTTTATAGAGAATCGCTAAATTCAAATTTGTCTTGTACAGTCCATCCACCAAGTGAATTTCGCCGACGAGCTCCACATCTTCTTGCTGATACGTCCAATCCTTTATCTTGACGGGGCAAGTGTGAAGTTCCGAACAGGGCAATACCCACAAAAATATAATAATTGGCAAGAAACACAAAATAATAGAACACACAAAGGCGACTTTTCGGGTAGTCGACATTTTGCTGGCCCCTCTTTTTATTTTTATTATGTCATCTTTGATTTGAATGCTATGTCCGTTTTGTCGATAAACTGGAGCGGTTTTTTTCCGATAGTTGTCGCAAATTGGTTCCATGCTGATCTCTTTATCTGAATCGGAGTCACTCAACGATTGGGGCAATGGAGAATATATACCTTGCATTGAGTTCGTCATATTTCACGCCGATTCACCAACAAATAACAATATGGTAATAAGAAAATAAAATCGATTTTTAAATCGCGGTCAGCATTTTGTTGGACGTTCGGTTTCTTCTTCTTTTGGTAATTGAAGGCCTCTTCATCCATTCATTCATTTGGGATCATACTAATGACCATTTTTATGTATGCTCAGGCCAAAATATTATAAATATCTAAAATTAGCGATTAAAATTATTAATTGTTTGAATCGTTTTTTAATTAATAATAGATTTGGATGCCTCTTTTTGAAATGGCCCGTGTGCTAGGATCACTCGATCATTTGCCCCACACTAGCGGAAATTTTCTTATACCAAAGAATAGATTCCCGTATTGATAATATAAAATATAAAAAATATAACTGTGGACTGTTGCTATAAAACATTTTTATGTTTAAAAATAAACGAATTGGGTGCTCATTTCGTCATGCACTAATTTGAACCGGTTCAAAATGTCTAAAGTTAATGAAAGTGATTTATATGGAACAAATTTTTCTATAGAATCTATGAAGGTAATAGCAGAAAGCATAGGAATAGGAAATCTACAAGACGAGGCCGCAAAAGAACTCGCCGAAGATATATCTTTTCGAATCAAGCATATCGTGCAGGACGCTGCGAAGTTTATGAATCACGCGAAACGGGTCAAATTGTTACAATCTGATGTTGATGCCGCTTTAAAAGTTAGAAATATAGAGCCCCAGTATGGGTTCAATTCAGCAGAGCCCCTACCATTCCGTTTCGCTTCTGGCGGTGGTAGAGAGTTGCATTTTATTGAAGAAAAAGAAGTGGACTTAAATGATTTACTTCAGAATTTGAATCCAAAAGCTCCTTTGGATGTTATGTTAAGATCTCATTGGTTGTGTATTGACGGGATTCAACCCACAATACCGGAGAACCCTCCCCCTGTGTCTAAAACTGTTCAAAAATTAGAATCTGTAGACCCAATAAACAAGAAACCTGTTAAGGAAACCTCCGGCAAACCCATAACAGGAAAGCAAAAATTAAAGAACATTGAAACTGTGCAAATAAAACAACTGGCAACTCATGAATTATCAGTGGAGCAGCAACTTTATTACAAGGAAATAACAGAGGCGTGTGTGGGTTCTGATGAGGCTCGACGTGCAGAAGCATTGCAGAGTTTATCATCAGATCCGGGCTTGCATGAGATGCTTCCTAGGATGTGCACTTTCATCATAGAAGGAGTGAGAGTGAATGTAGTGCAGAACAATTTGGCATTATTAATATATTTGATGAGAATGGTGAAAGCATTGCTAGATAATCAGAGCCTGTTTCTTGAAAAGTATTTGCATGAGCTGATTCCGTCTGTGGGTACTTGTATAGTATCAAAACAATTGTGTATGAGACCTGAAATGGATAATCATTGGGCTCTAAGAGATTTTGCTTCACGATTAATGGCGCAGATTTGCAAAAATTTTAACACGAGTACAAACAACATTCAAACTCGTATAACGCGCATGTTCACCAATGCCTTGGCACAAAGCGATAAAATTCCATTGTCTTCTCTTTATGGGGCCCTCCAGGGACTATCTGAGTTGGGTACTGAGGTAATTAGAATATTTATATTACCTAAGATAAGGCAAATTGGGGCAAGAATTGAAAGTCATTTGGAAGGAAGCATAATGTCAAACTCGGATAAAATTGCGTCAGGTCACATAAAACAGTTGGTAGTTAAGGTAATTGCTCCAGTTTTAAAAAATCTTCGTAATCCTCCAGATAATTTAGAGGACTACAAACAAGAGTATGGTTACCTAGGGCTGGCACTCCATGGGGCCGTTTTAAAGGCTAGAACACAACCTACTCCCATTTCTACTTTATCGTCCAGCATAGTCACAAATACCATCACGTCAGTTGGGCAAAATATGAGCGCTGGAACCATAATACACCAAGCAAATCCAAATCGAGCCATGGTTATAAGCCAGCAGCAGCGGGTTGCCATACAGCAATCAAATCAACCAAAAGTTATATTCATGCCTCAGAGGTCCCAGACGACAAGTTCTTCGATGCAGCCAAATCCCGCGACAAATACAGTTGTTAAGTTTGTGTCAAACCCTAACATTATGTCGCAACAGAAGATTGTAACAAGCCAGCAGAAGTTGGTGGTGATGTCTAATCAGCAACTTAATCAGAGTTCTGGGATGCAGTCGCCTAACTTGGTTTCCAAGTCGAATTTCATGCAGCAACATCACCAGCAAGTGCATGAACAGTCCATGGATTTATCTGATATATAATTGATTACACAAGAATGTAGGATGATTATATTAAATAAACTCTTTAAGTGGAGCGCAGCCCCATTTTAACGCATATTTTGTTAGTCTACATTCAGAAACATGTTTTAAAAACGCATGTATTTTTAAATCATTATGTGTCTCAAACTGTAATTTTGCTATACCACCACAGAATACGAATTAAACCTTACAACGATATAATTCCTTTATCAACACTCTGCTGTTGATCTGTGAGGGACTTGTGTATTGATCTGTGGTCGTTCGTCGGTGCCTGCTGGCCGGAGTAGGATATTTTGTGTTTAATTTTACATTCTGTCGATTGCGTTAATTTAAATATCATTTGTGTTTATGCAGTTTGGGGAGCGAAAGGTTCAGAGTTGCGAAAATTATGATTTGCAATATTGTGCCTCCACGTAGATGTTCAAACGCTAACAATTGTTCTCCTTTATGAGTAGAAATGGCGGCCGCACCGTTACCAGTCGCGCCGCCGACGACGAACACTCAAACAAGTTTGGAAAAAATCGAGGGGTGAGTTGGTTGCCCGATAAGCGTCCATCATTTCGGAACATTTTTTTTAAAGGTTTGTAACTGATTCGCTTTACAAGGAGACGATCGAAAGTGCCGTTAATTACAACACGAGGTTATGTCTGGAGAGACGTCTGCGGTTGCCCTTCATAGATACCCAAACAGGGTTGGCGCAAAACCACTGCTCCCTGTTCATGAATAAAAGGCAAAGGTTGCCGGGATTGTTACCAGGCCAGATATATTCTTACCCCCGGCAAAGATGGCGCAAAAAACGAAGGCAGTACTTGACCATAAACGCTCGCGCTTTCGCAAGGGCGGCGGACGCCATGATGGACGGCGAAAGCGACATGCACAACATATCGCAAATAGAGAATCCGGCGTTGCAAGACACGGACAGCAAGGACAGTCAGTTACTGCTCAAAGACGAGGTGTCCAAAGAATGGTTCTATGACGAACAAGACATGCTGGAAATGGACACTTACGACGAACCCGATCCCGACTCCGACCTCGATTACGAGGAGACTTATAGGCAAAGGAAACGCGGGAAACGGGCATCGGGGCGGGTAGTAGATAATCGAACCAGGTAAAGAGGAATCCGTTGATTTGGGTTTTGTTAGGGCCGCACAGATTCTCCTAGCACTCCTGGTAGGAGAAAGGGCGCCGGCCGCGGCCGCGGTAAGAAAGGCGTCGGGGGGCACAGTTTCGAGCCAACTCCGGGCGATCCTGACAAACCTTTTGCCTGCGAACGTAAGTTGTGTTCTCTTTTGGCAGTTGTCACTTAACGGTCGTCGTGTTCATACTTAATTATGTGTCATCTTGAGTGGTATAAGAGTTACTCATCCCTTGGGAAGTACATAAAATGGCGCGATATATTTTGTTTAGCAACCGGCTTAGCGGCATTTGTCAATATAACCTTATTGAGGAAATGATGTCGCAAAATTTTCCTCGAACCTCACAGTTCTTAAAATATGAATTTAGAATGATTTGCACTTACTTTTCGTTTGTTTTTTTAATAGGACTTGGAGTTCAGGTAATGATTATTGGTTTTACCGAAGATGTGATGTTAGTTTTGTTTTACAGTCAGAAATATGTAAATTTAATGGAATTCCTGCGGTTGCTAGACAAAATGTGTCGCATGACATTTCGCGGCGAAATTGGCCAACAACAGCGGGGGTTAAAAGCTTGGGCATGTTAAACGCTGGCCACACGGTAGTGTCACGGAATAGTTTAATAGTTAAAAAATGAACAGGTTACATTGGAGTGCTTTCCGACGCTTTAGAACAGCTTTCCATTTATTACTGTAGGCAGGGACTCGAACCGAATGCTTCCGTCATTATCCCAATTGGCATTGGCATGATAAGGCAAAGAAAACTTGATTTCGTTTACACCGACGGATGTTTTTTTTTTTCGGTGATTCACGTTTCGGTTCGGGTTTCGTTGGTACCGGCGATTTGGTTTTTCGTAAAAAAAAATGAGTCGTCGCCACGTGTCATTTGCTTTATCAGGCCGCCAATTGAGACTAAAGATAGGTTCGGTATTGGTTCGCATATTGGTTTGGCCCAGTGACATATCCGGAGCTGACCGTCATAAAAACCGTGTACTTATTTGCCAACGTCGTTGTTTCACAAACTAAATACTCACAATTTTAAAAGTCGTATTTTCAATAAGCGTAACATCATTGTAACCTCGAAATAGTTCAATGTTTAAAACTATCTTCGCAGAAGAAAATGCATAACTTGTTCGTGCACTTTCAATAGCGTAAACAACAAATTACTAACAGCGGTCGTTTGGCATTAGATTTTTAGTTACTGTCCAATGATGTCATTGAGAAGTTTTCAAGTTCTTATATGTCGAACTCGATCTAAACTGGCAGATAGAAACTAGGTGATAGAAAAGTGAGAGAAATTTTATAGAAAAAGAAAAAAACGGCTGGTATCGTTGCAGTTTAGGTCGAGTTCACAGGTTTTACACCATTCTTGTAAAATAAAATGCAACATTGACAGGTCGACGTTGTACTAATCCTTAAGAATTTTAAATGTTTTATTCCTACCAGCTTTTGGATGAATCGTCACTGGGTCTGCCCAGACACAGACCGAGGACCACGAATTGATTTTTTGTGCTTTTGTGGGAATATTGTGGTTCTCGTTATGTCGTCAACCGAGTTGGAAGATAGCGATGTCGCGATTTGAAGATAAAGAGACGCCATTCTTTCTTCCTTAACAACGTTGTGGTAGAGCTTACCTAACGCTTACTAATCTTTCAGTTATTAATAAGTACCGTCTTAACTAACAGGGACGTCGTTTTAGGAGTTGTCCACATTCATCATCCTTTTCTGAAATCTCGACCGTGTCATCCATGAAATTGACTCCTTTTAATTCGCCGGGTTTCTTCATTTCTTTTTCTCATCTCACTCTATCGAAATTTAATTTTTCGTGTTTCATTTAAACAAAAGGTAAGGTCGATAACATCACTACACGCATATTGGGATAACAAAGGGTGAGCCGAAAAAATTTTTTTTGTTCGTCTGTAACTTTAATTTATATCAAAAGACGTGTTTTGACTGTTGTGTATGGAACTCTGATTTATGGGTTTGAGAGTCAACAATGTTGGACCGTTTGCTAGTGACATAAGAATGAAATAGAAAATTAATTTTTAGTGTAGGTGTACTCTATTTCAATGCAGTGCCGGTTGCTTGCAATAACACTGGGAAAAGATTTTTAAGCCAGGTAATTCATAAATAGAATTGTGTGCTAATCAATGCACATTATGCATCATGTATTATTCAATAGCGATGAAGTGGGAGAAAACAAAAAAAACAATGTTGTAGGATACATAAGTTCAAAATAAATGACAATATGTTTACTTCGTAGTTGTTTCTGAAACAGTGATAATTAGATAGCTTAAATAACTCAAAAACTAACCAAAACCACTATTTTTTTACTATAACTGTTGTATAAAAAGAAATATCCTATTCAAAATATTAAAATTTTGTCGGCTGTAATTTTTATGATTACTCATATTCTATATCATAATTTATAACTCATAATCTATCTAAATTTCGTTTAGTTATCTTACACCGTATCCAAAATTATAAAAAAAAATGATTATTTTGGGGCTCTCTGACGAACCAAACCAATAAGCAGTACGTTTTGTGAAACACCTAATGTTTGTACCTGTGTTGCTGCCATTAACTACCATTAAGGTGGTACGAATGTTAGGAAGGGAGAGAAAACTGTACACTACTGTGAATGCAAATTTGAGTAGGTACGAATGGACGCCGGATCGCCAGTTTTATTTCTGAACTTTCCTTAAAATAAAGCAAATCCTTACAAAAAAACTATAATAATTAGAAAAAGACTGTACATTCGCAACGGAGCGAATGAAAATTGCGATCGATTTTGTATACGGTTAAACTTCCCTTTTGTCCCTAACTTTTTTTATATTCAAACAGACGTTATGTTGGACGATAGGTGAGCTACAAAGTTCCTAATGACAGTATAAAAGTCACAGACGAACAAAAGAATCGCGGTAAATTGGTAATTTATTCAGGGCAGACGTTTTGTATATCGCGCGACCGGAGGGGCGGTACCCTTCCCGTAAAGGCGTCGGCGCACCACGGACTCTCCTCCCATATTTGTTTTTTCTAAAAATTTCAGTGTGCGGGGCACGTTACAAAACAAGGCCCGGACTGACTTATCACTACGGCCACTCGCACAAAGAGGGCGCTAGCGACGAAAATTCGCGCGACAGTAACGCGCCACTGCCGCCTGCGGCGCCCGTCCCGTCGGCCCCGTCGCCGTCGATGGGTATGGGCGTGCCACCGCCCCCGGGCGGACCCCTGCCCGGCGGCGGCGCCTTTCCCGGCCTGCAACCGGGCGGGCCGCCCCTCCCGGGTCCCATGCCGCCCATGGGACCCGCGCCGGGGCCTCCGCCGGCCGGGGGCGGGGCGCTCGACATGAACGCCACCTCCCCTCACGCCCACCAACACGGGCCGAGCCAAGGACACGTTTACCAAGATAGTTACGTTTCATTTTTGAACCAGACACCCGGTACTGCCTTTTTAATATACTATTTAGTTTTTTTTTGTTTTTGGGACGGTCCAGGAAAAATTCTCAGGTCCGACGCTGGATTTGCCTCGAGGCGAAACAAAATTATGAGGTTATGATCGCTTGTCGTATGCAAAATATAAAAATGGCGGTCGTTCGATAGCATTTTTTGGAGGCTTTAATTCGTATTGCAAAGTTGAGAAATAGCTATTTTTTTTTAAAACTTTATTGGAAGATTCCAAATATTTCCCCCCCCTGATATCAAAATATTAATTCGGTTTCACATTATTTAATAGAATGTATTGTCTATTTAAAAAGAAACATTGGAAATCTTTCAGAGGTCATGGTGAATGTATAGAAACCATTTATTTCACTATGTCATTATGTTTGGTTCAATTTTCGGAAATGTTGTTATCGTTGGTTATTTTGATCATATTTTCTTATAAACTAAATTCATTTTGTCGTCTTTGGGAGAAGATATAAAACTTGCTACTGCTAGCAATTTTTTTCATTTTAAATCGAGGAAAAAAAGTTTCAGCGTCGGTCGAGACTTTTTCGCGGGAACCGAGTGGTTTGGCGTTCGGTGGTCAATTAAATTAAATTAATTAAAATGACTACACGTTTCAATTCGGCCAGCCCTGAGCTTGGTTAAAGACTAATTTCTAACGCTCCACTGGCAGCGGGACAATGTCTTGGTGGTTGAGTAGATTACTGTATGTAACTGTACTAACTGAATTATCTTCCGTCTTCTTGATTTTTCTATTTTTTTGTGCATTCAGATGTCAATTGTTGCCCGATGAAATTGTTCACAATAAATGAAAAATGATTCGGGAACTTAACTTCGATGTTTTATATCGTTTTCTTATCTTGGCTTGTGGCAAACTGTGCTAATTCAATATTGGACGTTCACATGTTCTGCCTGCATTTTGTGGGTCAATTTTGATATCTAGGGTCTTTAGAACAAGAGAAAATGGGCTATATAGTCTGTTTGCTTGCTGCGTGGAGCAGTAAAAATTTATCAAAAAACGAACAGTTATTAGTTTTGGTTAGTTTTTGGTTTTGTTTCTTATTATAGGGCAACCCACTATGCTGGTTTTTGTGAGGTATTTCTTATATTATTGATTACGTTGATTATTGAGCATATATTATTACCGTTAATTCACCTTTTTACTACTTACCACTTCAGGGGAACAGACTATAATAACTTTCATCATTGAAATCGACGGAGACGGGGCTGCCATTTTTGCGGAAAATTAAAAAAAAATGCCAAACCGCTCGTCCCACTTGTCCCTTTCACGTGTGACGTGCCTGCATGCCTCGTAGAATAGATCTCGGAATGTCGAACGCTTATCTACTTAGTTCTCGTCTCTTTTTTTTTCCTGTACGTAGTTCGAATTTTATTAATATACGCAACCGACAAGAATTAAAACCCCGCGCGTATTTTATTTTTACGAACACACGCACACTGAATGACCGAATCCGCCGGACGTTAACAAAGACGAGAAAAGAAGCCACCCTGCACTCGTTGCCGATTTTTGCCCGCACGCTTCTTTGGCATTCGTTGATAACTGACGACGAACCCAGAGGCGCGTGTAAAAAAAAACTGTGTTTTTTGGGACACTTAGCAGTCAGGACAGTTATAGGACAGACGCGCCAAAATCAAAATCCTTTTAATTACGTCACATGTAATTTCTCTCTGCCAATGGAATTGACAAATCTGGAATGATCGGTGAAACATTACACATATTGGCATATAATATAAACACATGGGGTGATTTCCGAAGGTAGGTTTTTCAGAAAATGATAAATTGAAAAGTTTCTTAAAGTCTAATATTTTGTACAATTGCCATTTGCTTTAATAATGGCATTAAGTCTTTGTAGAAGACTTAAAAAAAGCTTTCCTGTAACTTCTGGCCATCTGTTTTCCCACTCTTCTTGTATCTTATTTTTGAGAACTTCTGAACATCCGGAGATTGTGGTGGTGTATGAAGTTGTGGGGGGACATTATGGATCGTCCAGTGACGTACAAGCGTAGCAGTGTGTTTAGGATCGTTATCCCGTTGGAATAAATAACGCCCCTCAATGTTAAGTTTTTCAGTACTTTGGTTTCAAATTCTTTAGAATGATCAAATAGCCATGTTGGTCCATGATTCCGTCAATAAAAGCTAAATTACCTGTCCCATTGGTTGACTTACATGCACCATGCTTGACACATATTTTCGATTTTCAGCGCTGTATGTTTTCCCTCCAAACTTAATCCCGACCATCTGACCCAAAAAGATTAATTTTTCTTTTGCCTCTAAAGATAACTTTTCGCCAAAACTCCCTGGTTTTGTTAATGTATTGCCGGGCAAATTCCAAACGTTTTTTTCCTGCTCGATGCAATCGTTTGAGGGCTAACATTTTTTGAGAAATCTTCCCTGATTTCCTCTGCAAGTTTTGTAAGGCTTGTTTTAGAATGAATTCTAATTTTTTTCACAACAAGACTTCTCGTGCAGTTAACTTCCTGGGACGTGCGTAGCCGCACTTGATAAGATCCGGTGGATTTGTATTGATTTACTACATACTGTACAGTTGAATGTGATTTTTTAAATTATTGTGGCAGTATCTCTAAAGGATTTTTTTTCTTTCCAAAAATCTACTATAATTTTTCGAAGCGCAATTGGAATTTCGCAATTTTTAGCGCCCATTTATCTTTTACTTCAAAACCACTGACTTAAAAGCGGCGCCAAAAATAAACAACTCATTTGTTTAAGCGAAATTTGATACAAGCTGACTTGATAAAATGTTGATATATAACGGTTCTACCTGCAGTTCTGAATAGTGATTTATTAAAGTGTATGGAGAATTATTTGACATAGTTTGTTGCTTCTAAAACTGCCCTATTTTTTATCGTTCAAATGAAATGTCTCAAATAATTTTTATTTTATTTTTATTACTCTTAATGAGATTGCCAATATTTACTTGAAAAATATTTCCCATCTTTCACAATGTAATAATTTTTCAATACTGTATAAATGCGTTTAGTATATTATCCTGCAGGATACGGCCTTAAATTATATTTTATATGTGAGGTTTACCAAGATTTAAGACTCGAATGGACCCGCAAAAATAGTGATATTGAGTCAAAGATGCCTTAGTAAAACGTCGGTAGTTACACTGTAAAATATCACTATTTTATGCTTCAACTCTGATTTGTAACTAAAAATACTACTTTTAACTGGATTACAAAGGTTTCCTGATATTTGCATTTTCATACATTAACCGCCAAATATTGCTGCTTTATTTAATTGTTTTTTTTTATATCTCCGGCATTTCTCAACAGCATTTTACTATTCAATATGCAATAATAATTAGTTTTGGTATTTCAATAAGTTTCTACACATAAATATACCAGTATTCATATTATCAATTTCAAAATAGTGAAAATATGTGAGAGTATTCCCAAAATGAGTACGCCAATGCAGATGTGTTAATTTGTTCAAAGTAATATGCTGTGACAATGTCTATATCCGTATATTGATATTTATATGGATGTATTTTTTCATAGCCTTAAAAAGATGTAAAGTAAACATGGAGTTTGATTTTGGTTTCTGGTTACCTATTATTTGAGTCAATTTGTTCACTCGTTAGTTGTTGTCCATTTGAGTTTCACTACGTTTTCCGTAATTTTATTATATCCAGATTAAAAATTTGAAACTGGACTTTTTTTGTCGTCTCGCCTTTGTTAACATCCGACGGTGGCGGTTCGAATGCGAATATCATTCACTGACCTTTCGCAATTTGTCCACCTCCTACCTACGCAGGAACGCCGTCACGCCGAGGCAGACCCAACGGTCCGCCGGGCCAGGGGTCGCCGATGGGGCAGCCGCCGCCGCCCCCGATGCCCGGTATACCTCCGCACCACCCCCAGATGGCCATGCCGCCGCAAATCCCGCCGACGCTGCCTCCCAATTTGCCCCCGAATCAGGGGCCACCGCCCGGCCCGATGGACGATCCGCCCATGCCGATTTTGAAACCCGAACGAGCGTTGGAACCGCCGCCCCAATCGATCGCCCCCCACCCGCAGATGGAGGTGTGCCCGGAGCCGCAGCCCATGATGGCGGCGGGCCCCGAGAAGAAGGTCGTCGCGCCCAGTCCTTACTGCGACTTTTGCCTGGGCGATTCGACG